>NC_086444.1:103700573-104300573 GCF_028390025.1 Pseudophryne corroboree | reverse complement strand
CAAAGGCAATATTGCTGGGCTACCCAGTAGTGACATCACAAAGGCAATATTGCTGGGCTACCAAGCAGTAACTGCTGACATCACAAATATCATTCTATATTCCTTGCAAATTTGCCATTGTCTGTTACATACTAAAGATGTGTCCTTAGACATCTATCCCCAATATGCCATGCAGTGGGAGATGCCTGGCCCAAGTGAGCCGTCGGGTCCTGTGCAACTCTGCTAATGATATGTGACACTACAGTAAATCTGTGTGTGACTGAGACTATGGGGGTCATTCCGACCCGAACGCTTGCTGCAGTTTGTCGCAGTGCAGCGATCGGGTCGGAACTGCGCATGTGCCGGCACCGCAGTGCTCCGGCGCATGGCAGCTTTCGTTACCTAGCGATCGCCTCTGAGACAGAGGCGGTCGCTGGGCGGTAGGGGTCTGAACAGCGGCGTTAGCCGCCGTTTAGGGGGAGAGGTCCGGCCAACGCAGGCGTGGGTGGACCGTTGGGGGGGGCGGGCCGCGGCGGCTGTGTGACGTCTCACGCAGCGGCTGCGGCCAGCGGGAGCGATGAACAACTCCCGACCAGCCCCAGGAGCTGAGCTGGCCGGAAGTTACTCCTCAAATACAAATGCATCGCCACTGTGCGATGCGTTTGCATTTGTGCGGGGGGAAGGGGGGGCGGGCTGACATGCGGGGCAGACTAGCCCTGTGCTGGGCGTCCCCCCGCATGTCTGGAAAGTGGAAACATGATCGTAGCTGTGCTAAATTTAGCACAGCTACGATCAACTCGGAATGACCCCCTGTATACAGAGCAGAACAGAACTTGTATTGGAAAAAAGTTGTGACTGCTACATTGTATCACTGCGTATACAGGTTCAGAGTCACACCCAGATATACTGTACAAGTGTGACATACCAAATTAATCAGCACAGTTGACTGGTATGTCCTAGTCACAGCGTGTCACAACTAGCATGTTACAACTACAGATGTAGCCATGCTCATCGTGGCTACATCTCGCGAAGTGGCGCAACCGTGTGCACGTCCCCCTAGATGCATACATGCTCCATTCGTAATGAATGGGGTGGCAAAATACGCAGCTCGTTACAGGTGCGCCTAGCTGTGCCGAGAGTGCCCGTCCACCACAGATGTAGCCATGATGAGCGTGACTACATCTGAAAGACACATTTTTGGCGAAAAAGACTACAACGCTAGTAGAGTCTAACGGAATCTAGCGTGCTGAGAGGGACTGTTTGGTGCGTTGGCGCGAGCAAAGATGTATAAGGATTAAGGATACATCTGTATACATCAGTTTTAGAACATGTTCCTATCTACCACCTATGACCTGCCCTAACCTACCGACTGCCAGTTTAGGGATGGACATTGTATATCGATAAACTGTAGCTAAAATATTGGTATGTAGGTTCTGATCTTGGTCCGATTTCAAATTGAAGTGTATTTTATCGGCCAGATCAATTATTGCAGTGCTTCCACTGTTAGACAAGTGTTCTGCTGTATCTGGTCAATGGAGAGAGTCTCCAGTGCATATACTCCTTTGTTTTATACCAAAATAGATTGATATCTCCTCTGATGTTATATACTCCTCAGCAATTGGTAAGTAACAATCTCACAACTGTCCAAAAGATTGATGCAGGCTCTCCAGACGCACTGGGCCATCCCAACCAACCGCCCCATCCTGTTCCCTTCCCATACAAGCATGGTGTTGCTACTGCATTATCGTGGCCACGCCCCCTGCTATATAAAGCTGCTGTTCCTGGCATTATGAAATGAGGGAAAGAGCCACAATGACTTCCATGCAGCGTAAATCGCATCATCAAGCCACCCGGACTACCCACTGAATTTGGAAAGTGTGCAGCAATGATGGGCTCGGCGGAAGACTTAAACTAATCTTCTGGGAGTCAGTGAGATTCTGGAGACTCCCAGATGTTCCGGAAGAGTAGCAGACATAGGCGTTTCTATCATGGGTGCAATGTGCACAGTGCCGTTTCTAGCGGCGGGCGAGCCGTGCAACCGCACGGGGCGCCCGCCGCGGCACTTTAAGTGTTATTTCCCCCTCTCCTCCCTCTCCCCGAGCGCTCCTGCTCGAGGGGGCGGAGTTTCGCGAAATGACGCGTTTGCATCGTGACGTCATGACGCAAACGCGTCATTCCACGAAGCCCCGCCCCCCGAGCAGGAGCGCTCGGGGAGAGGGAGGAGAGAAGCCTGGAAGGAGGCGGCGGCGGGGGCGGCCGGCGCGAGGGACGTCCGGCGGCGGGATCCGAAGAGCGGAACATGTAAGTATATATACTCTCTCCCCCTTCCTTCCCCCCCACCACTTGACACCTGCCTGCCACACTGGGGATACCTGCCTGCCACACTGGGGATACCTGCCTGCTGCACTGTGTAAAATGGGGACACCTGCCTGCCACGCTGTGTAAAATGGGGGCCTGCCTGCCACGCTGTGTAAAATGGGGGCCTGCCTGCCACGCTGTGTAAAATAGGGGCCTGCCTGCCGCACTGTGTAAAATGGGGACACCTGTCTGCCGCACTGTGTAAAATGGGGACACCTGCCTGCCGCACTGTGTAAAATGGGCGCCTGCCTGCCGCACTATGTAAAATGGGGACACCTGCCTCACTGTGTAAAATGGGGACACCTGCCTCACTGTGTAAAATGGGGACACCTGCCTCACTGTGTAAAATGGGGACACCTGCCTGCCGCACTGTGTAAAATGGGGACACCTGCCTGCCGCACTGTGTAAAATGGGGACACCTGCCTGCCGCACTGTGTAAAATGGGGACACCTGCCTGCCGCACTGTGTAAAATGGGGATACCTGCCTGCGTACTGTGTAAAATGGGGATATCTGCCTTCCGCACTGTGGCCCTCATTCCGAGTTGATCGCTCGCAAGGCGAATTTAGCAGAGTTGCTCACGCTAAGCCTACGCCTACTGGGAGTGTATCTTAGCTTCTTAAAATTGCGACCGATGTATTCGCAATATTGCGATTACAAACTACTTAGCAGTTTCAGAGTAGCTTCAGACTTACTCGGCATCTGCGTTCAGTTCAGTGCTTGTCGTTCCTGGTTTGACGTCATAAACACACCCAGTGTTCGCCCAGACACTCCCCCGTTTCTCCGGCCACTCCTGCGTTTTTTCCGGAAACGGTAGCGTTTTTATCCACACGCCCCGAAAACGCTGTGTTTCCGCCCAGTAACACCCATTTCCTGTCAATCACACTACGTTCGCCAGAGCGAAGAAAAAGCCGTGAGTAAAAATACTATCTTCATTGTAAAATTACTTGGCGCAGTCGCAGTGCGAATATTGCGCATGCGTACTAAGCGGAATTTCACTGCGATGCGAAGAAAATTACCGAGCGATCAACTCGGAATGAGGGCCTGTGTAAAATGGGGATACCTGCCTGCCACACTTTGTAAAATGGGGATACCTGCCTGCCGCGCTGTGTAAAATGGGGATATCTGCCTGCCGCACTGTGTAAAATGGGGATACCTGCCTGCGTACTGTGTAAAATGGGGATATCTGCCTGCTGCGCTCTGTAAAATGGGGACACCTGCCTGCCGCACTGTGTAAAATGGGGACACTTGGCTGCTGTAATGTGTAAAATGGGGACTTTTTTTATTTTTTCCCCCCTGTGGTGGGCGTGATGATATCAGATGAGGCCACGCCTTGTCGGGAGCGCGCGCGCCTCCGGCGCGCGCATACTTTTTCTTTTTATAGCTATATGGGGGGGGGGGTGCAATTTTTTTTATAGCAATGGGGGGGGAGGGGGGCGCATTTTTAAATCTCGCACTGGGAGCCAAATTGTCTAGAAACGGCCCTGAATGTGCACCCATATTTATGTAATACTGTACTCACCTTTCCGGAGTCCCGCGACGGGTGCAAAACTATTGCTCCCAAAATGGCTACCGAGCATGTGCAGTAGATAATTTGTCTCTGGACCATGGCTGGCGCCATGTTTACGGAGACCTGCGCATAGTCAAAAGACTCAGGCACAGTGCCAGAGCCTACGGCGCTGCAGAGAAGAGGGCCCAGCCGGAGTCAGCACTCAGGCCTCTCTTAAAATGCCCCTGGTTGCTGAATATACTGTACATGTACGATGCCACTGCAAATGTTTAAATATACATTGTGCTACAGTAACATGTAAATAACCTCACATCTGCACTATAAAGGTTGTGAATGGAAATGTTTTGGGTGTTTGTACATAGTAGCTAAAATACTGGTTATGTGTAATAATGAGTAAGCACTGTGGGAGGCTGCACCGTATTGTCATGTATATACTGTACACAGTACAAATGCAGTCGTGGTAACTAAAGGTATT
This sequence comes from Pseudophryne corroboree, assembly GCF_028390025.1. Lineage (NCBI taxonomy): Eukaryota > Metazoa > Chordata > Amphibia > Anura > Myobatrachidae > Pseudophryne > Pseudophryne corroboree. Next base: position 104,296,253 of record NC_086444.1, on the reverse strand, counting down.
GTATTCTGCACTGGGGAAGTTTACCTACGTGTTTTGCTTGCTGACAGTCTCTGTTTGCTAACATGGCAGGAAATAAGAGCAGGCATACAGGCATTGTGGTAGTAATTGCTGTAATGTAATCCCAGGTTCATTAGACTGTTTTACAGTACATTACTTTGAACGCAGCGGGTGGAAGTTTTCCAATAAGATTTATTTAATCACTACATACTTACACAAGTTACTTCTTATGTTATTTGCTTTTAGTTAAATATTGGCACAAATGACTATCCGTTCCTCATGTGACCTTATACCTGAAGTAATAATCTGAAATAATAAATTGCAACAAACCTTAATTCTTTTTTTTTTATATGACTATTTGGTGCATTTGGATATAAATTGATTAGCAATGCATAGCATGTTACGTGAAATATTTCATTTTCATAGTGATTTATTATCAGGCTGTGTACACCGTTACTGTTGCGCCGGCAAAGTGGTTGATTGGGTAAGGTATACATACTTACCAATTGGCTGCTCGATATGTCGAGCCAGACGTCACAACTGGGCGGGCATTTAAACTTGCCCCCGCAGCTGTGATGTCAGTGTTGGCGAACCCTGCAGCCAGTGTGTGGGCGGTTGGCAGGTCACCCTTATACTGTACACATACAGTTGCACCGATATATTTTGAGATATATATTAGCATTGGTTGTGCCGCAGGGCCGGTCTGATATGTCTGTGAACGACGTCGTGGGTACCGAAACCCTGTTAACTCATGAATCTGTGAATTTATCACCAATTCTGTGTGTTACTGCCCATTAACACCGGTGTTAACAAGGGGCGGGTGAAAAAAATTTCAGAAAATGTGTGACCATGTTTCCACCAGCCCCGCCATCTGATGTTGTGACAGTATGACTGATATGAGACACAGTCTAATGGCCGTGAGGGGAAGCAGCGGTCTACCTGCTCTGGCCTGTTGGGAAATTAGAATGGAACAGAGAACATTCCACACACGAGAGGTCTTGTTGCCTAACTTACTGAGCCACCCTAGTATTATGCAAGTCTAGAAAGGCTCGGCGACCTCTCGCTGGAATGGCAATGTCCCCTTATACTCTCCCTGAAAGTCAAAAAGACTCCCTGAAATAGCAGTGATCTCCCTGAGGCCGGGCTGGGTGTGCGCATGAGAAGAATAAGAAGGCTGTATGCTGCAAGAGAATGGTCACAGCTCTCCTGCACGCTGATGGCTACAAAAATTTGCTGTGTGCCCAAGGATGTGTGATGAATTGCAAGAACCTGGTGGAAAGGAGAGAGCTAGATGGGGTTATTTAACATGCTATAAAATAGTATAGTGAATTATATTTTTAATGCACAGTCACGCCTATGGGAAAACTATGTGTGCAAAAGTGCTCAGTACGATTTCCAGATGGACGGGATGCTGGCGGTCAGAATACCGACAACAGCATTCCGACTATCAGAGTCCTGACAGCCCCCTGTAAAGTACCCTACCCCTCCCCCCTACCCCCTACCCTAACCCCCCCTTTTGGGTGCCTAAACCTAACCCTCCCCAGTGCTACCTTACCCTCCTGGGTGGTGCCTAACCCTATCCCTAACTTATACGCTGCCTAAACCTAACCCTCACCGCTTGGTGCCTAATCCTAACCTCCCCTTCTATATGCCTAAAGCTATCCCTTCCTCCCCGATACCTAACCCTAACCTTCCCGTCCTGCACCCTAATCCTAACCTCCCCTTCTATATGCCTAAACCTAACCCTTCCTCCCCAGTACCTAACCCTATGCTCCCCTTCTATATGCCTAAACCTATCCCTTCCTTCCCAGTACCTAACCCTAATCTTCCCGCCCTGCACCCTAACCCTAACCTCCCCTTCTATATGCCTAAACCTAACCCTTCCTCCCCGGTACCTAACCCTAACCTTCCCGTCCTGCACCCTAATCCTAACCTCCCCTTCTATATGCCTAAACCTATCCCTTCCTCCCCGGTACCTAACCCTAACCTTCCCGCCCTGCACCCTAATCCTAACCTCCCCTTCTATATGCCTAAACCTAACCATTCCTTCCCGGTACCCAACCCTAACCTTCCCGCCCTGCACCCTAATCCTAACCTCCCCTTCTATATGCCTAAACCTATCCCTTCCTCCCCGGTACCCAACCCTAACCTTCCCGCCCTGCACCCTAATCCTAACCTCCCCTTCTATATGCCTAAACCTATCCCTTCCTCCCCGATACCTAACCCTAGCCTTCCCGTCCTGCACCCTAATCCTAACCTCCCCTTCTATATGCCTAAACCTATCCCTTCCTCCCCGGTACCTAACCCTAACCTTCCCGCCCTGCACCCTAATCCTAACCTCCCCTTCTATATGCCTAAACCTATCCCTTCCTCCCCGATACCTAACCCTAACCTTCCCGTCCTGCACCCTAATCCTAACCTCCCCTTCTATATGCCTAAACCTATCCCTTCCTCCCCGGTACCTAACCCTAACCTTCCCGCCCTGCATCCTAATCCTAACCTCCCCTTCTATATGCCTAAACCTATCCCTTCCTCCTCGATACCTAACCCTAACCTTCCCGCCCTGCACCCTAATCCTAACCTCCCCTTCTATATGCCTAGACCTAACCCTTCCTCCCCAGTACCTAACCCTATGCTCCCCTTCTATATGCCTAAACCTATCCCTTCCTCCCCAGTACCCAACCCTAACCTTCCCGTCCTGCACCCTAACCCTAACCTCCCCTTCTATATGCCTAAACCTAACCCTTCCTCCCCAGTACCTAACCCTATGCTCCCCTTCTATATGCCTAAACCTATCCCTTCCTTCCCAGTACCTAACCCTAATCTTCCCGCCCTACACCCTAACCCTAACCTCCCCTTCTATATGCCTAAACCTATCCCTTCCTCCCCGGTACCTAACCCTAACCTTCCCGCCCTGCACCCTAATCCTAACCTCCCCTTCTATATGCCTAAACCTAACCCTTCCTCCCCGGTACCCAACCCTAACCTTCCCGCCCTGCACCCTAATCCTAACCTCCCCTTCTATATGCCTAAACCTATCCCTTCCTCCCCGGTACCTAACCCTAACCTTCCCGTCCTGCACCCTAATCCTAACCTCCCCTTCTATATGCCTAAACCTAACCCTTCCTCCCCAGTACCTAACCCTATGCTCCCCTTCTATATGCCTAAACCTATCCCTTCCTCCCCAGTACCTAACCCTAACCTTCCCGTCCTGCACCCTAACCCTAACCTCCCCTTCTATATGCCTAAACCTAACCCTTCCTCCCCAGTACCTAACCTTATGCTCCCCTTCTATATGCCTAAACCTATCCCTTCCTCCCCGGTACCTAACCCTAACCTTCCCGCCCTGCACCCTAATCCTAACCTCCCCTTCTATATGCCTAAACCTATCCCTTCCTCCCCGGTACCTAACCATAACCATTCCGCCCTGCACCCTAATCCTAACCTCCCCTTCTATATGCCTAAACCTAACCCTTCCTCCCCAGTACCTAACCCTATGCTCCCCTTCTATATGCCTAAACCTATCCCTTCCTCCCCGGTACCTAACCCTAACCTTTCCGCCCTGCACCCTAATCCTAACCTCCCCTTCTATATGCCTAAACCTAACCCTTCCTCCCCAGTACCTAACCCTATGCTCCCCTTCTATATGCCTAAACCTATCCCTTCCTCCCCAGTACCTAACCCTAACCTTCCCGTCCTGCACCCTAACCTCCCCTTCTATATGCCTAAACCTAACCCTTCCTCCCCAGTACCTAACCCTAACCTCCCCTTCTATATGCCTAAACCTAACCCTTCCTCCCCATTACCTAACCCTAACCGTCCCGTCCCTGCACCCTAATCCCCTTCTCATGTCTAAGCCTAACCTCCCCCGGCGCGGCAGGACAGCAGCTCTTCACGCTGGAAGGACATCTGTCAGTATTTTGATGCCGATATCCTGAGCTGCGTTGGTATTTAGACGCCGGTCTTGTGTCGTCCTTCGGGATTCCGACGCCGGTATATCGATCACCGGGATCCTGTCAATCGGGAACTTAACTGCATCCCGTGTCCAACTGCAGTATGTAACTTTGGGCCTGACTGTGAGTTAGGAGTAAAATAAGATGGAGCAGGTAACTGTGCACCTGGATAACGCTATGCTGCACTGCAGGTGGGGCAGATGTAACATGTGCAGAGAGATTTAGATATGAGAGGAGTGAGTCCACACTAAGCCATATAACATACTGTAATCAGAAGAAAATCCTGCATCTGCACTGTATGTAACCTTGCATGCTCACAGTTTACAAATGACCCTTTCTGTGATGACATCCGATGACGTTGGACTCAGTCCCAGTAGTATAACCTCAGTGGCTCACTGAGGACTTACTCGGTCACGCAGAAAATCTTTTCTATGTGTTAGATGCTGAGGCTGTGGGCAACACATTTAGTCACATAAAGCACCGTTCCCAGGAGACATGCTATCGATGCTTCTGGTATTGTTAATACATTGTACAAACCAGGATCACTTTGTGTTTTTAGGACCAAACCAGATCTCCCCCAAAGACAGCTAGCGTCTGGTTTCAGCTTGAGATTTGACATTATGAGAGCTGTTCATCGCCATTATTTTCCATCATAGAATATATATTTGTTTCTTACTGACTAAATGTGGCGAAAGCTGGATCATTGTTTTCGAGCTGTGTATTTCAGCAAGGCAGCAATCAATAATCCCTGCACTAAGAAAGGCAGGAATCGATGACTTGGAAACGGAAGTTTGAAGGATGTTGTAAGAGCCATAATTGAATCCGTATAAAGAGCTCAGGTTTAAGTTAAAATCTCTGTTTAAAAATGAATAACCGTTCCGGAGTGTTAAGTATTTCTTTACACTTGCACTATTCACTTTATGCAGTCTATCACTAAGTCATTCATTTATATGTGGGTACCAACTGAATGTGCTATTTATAGTACTCTCATTATTATAACAATTATGATTGTTATAATAAGAAGTGAAATCATCATGCTGGTTAAAAATATAAAATCACCCATACACAGGCTTGGACTGGCCCACAGGGGAACAGGTGAAACCACCGGTGGGCCCCACTGTCTGGAGGCCCCACCTCCTCTAGGGATTCAGGTTCCAGACTGTGCATTTGAATTATAGATTATACATATATTACCTTATATTACACAGGACTATGGTGTATTCTCTACGGTGCATTTTTGTATTAATCTGGTACATTATAATGCATGCACTAGCAGTCCATGCACTCTTTAATGGTTAGCCAAGACTCTGAAGTTTGGCCACACCCCTAAACATGGGCCCCTAAAAATGCATCCCCCCGGTGGGCCCTTTATGCCCCAGTCCGACACTGCCCATACAACATCTACAAAAGATTGTCCTTCGTTTCCGTATGGATTGGAGGACTTTATATTTATGGAAACTAGTTAGAAAAGTTTCAATAAATTCTCACACTTTATATAAAGAAATATACCTACAGTCGAACAGAGCACAACAGGTTATAATTAGTGATGTGCACCGGACATTTTTCGGGTTTTGTGTCTTGGTTTTGGATTCGGTTCCGCGGCCGTGTTTTGGATTCGGACGCATTTTGGCAAAACCTCCCTGAAATTTTTTTGTCGGATTCGGGTGTGTTTTGGATTCGGGTGTTTTTTTACAAAAACCCCTCAGAAACAGCTTAAATCATAGAAATTGGGGGTCATTTTGATCCCATAGTATTATTAACCTCAATAACCATAATTTACACTCATTTCCAGTCTATTCTGAACACCTCACACCTCACAATATTATTTTTAGTCCTAAAATTTGCACCAAGGTCGCTGGATGACTAAGCTAAGCGACCCAAGTGGCCAACACAAACACCTGGCCCATCTAGGAGTGGCACTGCAGTGTCAGACAGGATGGCACTTCAAAAAAATAGTCCCCAAACAGCACATGATGCAAAGAAAAAAAGAGGCGCAATGAGGTAGCTGTGTGACTAAGCTAAGCGACCCAAGTGGCCGACACAAACACCTGGCCCATCTAGGAGTGGCACTGCAGTGTCAGACAGGATGGCACTTCAAAAAAAATAGTCCCCAAACAGCACATGATGCAAAGAAAAAAAGAGGCGCAATGAGGTAGCTGTGTGACTAAACTAAGCGACCCAAGTGGCCGACACAAACACCTGGCCCATCTAGGAGTGGCACTGCAGTGTCAGACAGGATGGCACTTCAAAAAAAATAGTCTCCAAACAGCACACGAAGCAAAGAAAAAAAGAGGCGCAATTAGGTAGCTGTGTGACTAAGCTAAGCGACCCAAGTGGCCGACACAAACACCTGGCCCATCTAGGAGTGACACTGCAGTTTTCTAGCGAGAGGATGAGTACTTCCATCCTCATGTGAAGCTGAACCACTAGCCATGAATATAGGCCAGGGCCTGAGCCGTTCCTTGCCACTCCGTGTCGTAAATGGCATATTGGCAAGTTTACGCTTCACCTCAGACGCTTTTAATTTAGATTTTTGGGTCATTTTACTGAACTTTTGTTTTTTGGATTTTACATGCTCTCTACTATGACATTGGGCATCGGCCTTGGCAGACGACGTTGATGGCATTTCATAGTCTCGGCCATGACTAGTGGCAGCAGCTTCAGCACGAGGTGGAAGTGGATCTTGATCTTTCCCTATTTTACCCTCCACATTTTTGTTCTCCATTTTTTAATGTGTGGAATTATATGCCAGTATCAATAGCAATGGCCTACTACTATATATACTGCGCACAACTGAAATGCACCACAGGTATGGATGGATAGTATACTTGACGACACAGAGGTAGGTAGAGCAGTGGCCTACTGTACAGTACTGCTATATATTATATACTGGTGGTCAGCAAACTGTGCAAAACTGAAATGCACCACAGGTATGGATGGATAGTATACTTGACGACACAGAGGTAGGTAGAGCAATGGCCTACTGTACCGTACTGCTATATATTATATACTGGTGGTCAGCAAAAGTATGCACTGTACTCCTACTATATACTACAAGGCAGCACTGATATGGAGCGTTTTTCAGGCAGAGAACGTATAATACTGGTGGTCACTGGTCACTGGTCAGCAAAACTCTGCACTGTACTCCTCCTATATAATACTGGTGGTCCCCAGTCCCCACAATAAAGCAGTGTGAGCACAGATATATGCAGCACACTGAGCACAGATATGGAGCGTTTTTCAGGCAGAGAACGTATAATACTGGTGGTCACTGGTCAGCAAAACTCTGCACTGTACTCCTCCTATATAATACTGGTGGTCCCCAGTCCCCACAATAAAGCAGTGTGAGCACAGATATATGCAGCACACTGAGTACAGATATGGAGCGTTTTTCAGGCAGAGAGCGTATAATACTGGTGGTCACTGGTCAGCAAAACTCTGCACTGTACTCCTCCTATATAATACTGCTGGTCCCCAGTCCCCACAATAAAGCAGTGTGAGCACAGATATATGCAGCACACTGAGCACAGATATGGAGCGTTTTTCAGGCAGAGAACGTATAATACTGATGGTCACTGGTCAGCAAAACTCTGCACTGTACTCCTCCTATATAATACTGCTGGTTCCCAGTCCCCACAATAAAGCAGTGAGCACAGATATTTGCAGCCACCTGAATAAAACTGAGAGGACGCCAGCCACGTCCTCTCACTATCATTTCCAATGCACGAGTGAAAAATGGCGGCGACGCGCGGCTCCTTATATAGAATCCGAATCCCGCGAGAATCCGACAGCGGGATAATGACGTTCGGGCGAGCTCGTGTTAACCGAGCAATGCGTGAAGATTCGAATCTGCCTCGGAACCGTGTAAAATGGGTGAAGTTCGGGGGGGTTCGGATTCCGACGAACCGAACCCGCTCATCACTAGTCATAATGGGTCTGGTTTTGTGCAGTGGGCCTCATTCAGCAGCAGATGCTGCTACGATGCGATCGCATTCCCCTGGGCTCCAGCGCAGTGCGCACATGCAGTGTGCAGCACTTTGCGTGTGCACGGTCTGGGGAGATGTGATTGCATCTCTGTGCTGCGAAGGCCCCTGCCTGATTGACAGACACAGGCATTGGCGGGGCAGCCGTGGGTGGTGATACAGCGTTGCGGGGCTAGGGACTCGGCGTTGCAGGGGCATGTCGTCGGAAACGGTGGCGGGTTCGGGGCAGCTGCTGGGATGAAGATAATGACAGTGGCCCTACTGTCTTCGCAGCCAGGCTGCAGAGGCAAGGGGGGCTTCCCTTACTCATCAATTGAATTGCGATCGCATCACTGGCCGCCATTAGCACGATGGGCGGGCTTGCCCTGTGGTGGGTGGTACCAAGCATACAGTTCTAGCCAGTTGCAATTTTGTTTATTTAGCAAAACTGCAACTGAAGCTGAATCAGGTCCAATGGCATGGATGCTTTCCAATTAACACTCAGAAATGCGCATTTCATGGATAGTGTGGTCCGTCAAAGAGTGGTCAATCCTGTATGCACAAGTGATCCGCCCTTTGGCGGATTGGCCAAAGGGCTCACCAGGAAGATTCCCGATAGGCCGACATGGCTGTGGGGCCTGTTTTGTATGTTGTCATGTGACCTCACCCCCCACATGACAGGCAGCCCACTACACTCAGTACACTGCATTGTCCCCATTCATTCTGTTATTCCATCTGTGCAGTACAGTAACTCTGCCATCCAGTGATGCTGCCATGGCTACATGGTATGTTATACCTCTTGTGCTGCCCATGTCGGGACACTTCTACAGAATTTTATAGGGCCACTTTTAGTTCCCAAACCGCCCTGGTCTCAGACACAACTGCAGCAAAAGACGCAAGGAAAGCCTCAATTGGGTACATACAGGCCCTACGAGGAGGGATCCTATTAGGGCTGTTTCCATATGTTTCCTGGACTGGTTTACCATCCCATTCTGCCCCTGGTGAATGCTGTCCGTGTGCTTAAGTCTGATTTGGTGCGTGCACAGTTGTTGATTTCTTTCTTTAGCGTATGCGCCATATGCTGAAATCCACAGGAAACATCCACATTTGCACTTATGTCCAACTCAGTACATGTTTGAGATGGTCTGACATACTGTATTCAGACTTCTTCTGTTGAATCACTACATTGTACAGTGTTGGTTTTCCAAGTGAACGGCAAACTTGAACCTTCAAATCGAACACAGTAATGTACGCTGTTCAAATAAAGGAAAAAATATGCAGTTCCATAAACAATAGTCTCTTATGCTGACAAGGCAACATTCTATAGTATATTTGATTGCAATTTGGCAAATTAGACAATTTTTACATCTGGTTCTTTTCATTTATCTGACCTAACTGCGAAACGCGCTGCAAAAACCACAGTATTGCAAGACTTTTTACATTTTCTTTTATGCTTTTTTTTATTTTCTCTTTGTAATGATTTTACATATACATTTTTACTATCTTTTATGATTAAATATTATGCCATTATTGTTTTTCTGCAAATTGTGAAGCAAATTTAAAAACGGAAAGAGTTATAATATCTCCAGGACACTAAATATTTATATATTGTAATAAAACCATGTGGAACTTCATGATAACTACATGGAATGGACATTGGGGGAATTCAAATGCTGGCAAAGGGGGCAAGTTGCCGTTGCTGCATCAATTAAATGCCAGCAACTGCAGCCTGACTTGCACCATTCACTTGTCTGACTGATACCCTTATTCGCTCAAAAGTGTGCCCTACCCTTGGGGCAGCGAACACTTTTGAGCGAGATACCATCATCATAAATTGAGGTGGGTGTCGTGAGAATTCGGCCGGGCAGACAAGTCGATGGCAGTTGAATTCCGCTGATTCTTTCAGTCAGAAATAGCTTGTTATTTAGTAAGGTGAATTGCCCAACAAAATGCCTTAATAAGTAGTATATTGTGATTTCAGAATACCCTTGCTAGCCCCGGAGAAATTATATTTTATTATGGACCTTTATATCTTCTCTTGTTTTAGTATTATTATTTTTTTTTAAATGATTGGCTGCTTAATTGTAGTTATGTTAATCAGATGAAATCTAGTGGTCTATAGGGTTATGGAGGTGTGAGTCAGATGTGACTGGAGTAGCTATTGCAGCGGGATGCAGTCAATTTACCTCCAATCAAAATCCCGACAGCAATTGACCGACGGTCAAAATCCCGACAAGGTCAAAATCCCGACATGGACAATGCAGACAGGTCAAAATGCCGACATGAATTTTTCATGATTTTTTCATTGAAACCGACTTTACCATCCCAGTGGACCTGGAGGGGGAATATAATAGTGTGCCGAGCGGACGTGTGACACTTATATGGTGTCCATGTTGACCTATGTCGACATACACACAAAAACCACTGAAAATCGCATGTTGGTATTTTGACCTGTCGGCATTTTACATGTTGGTATTTTGACCTTGTCGATATTTTAAATGTTGGTATTTTGTCCATGGCGGGATTTTGACATTGTCGGGATTTTGACCGTCGGTCAATTGCTGGCGGGATTTTGACCGGCGGGATTTTGATTGGAGGTATTTCATACCGATCCCATTGCAGCTGCTTCCGTCGGAAGCAGCAATGATATCGCTGTATGGAGGCGATACAAGCAAACGCCAATACAAGCAAACGCCTCCTGCTGCAATAGTGATCAGACCTGTATGCTAGGACACAGTATCGGATCTCACACTAACCACCGCTCGGCTTGCGGCACCCATGGTGCCGCGCAAGCCACCCGCCGCAGAAACCAGGAAATCTCTGTGCAACCACAGAAATCCATGGCCTCTTCCCTCCCCCTACATGGTGGCGAAACGCGTCCGCTAGGAGAAACGACAATCCCTGACAGTCTGATGGCGCAGTGCGTGTTACATTGCAGGATCCGTTCACACACACGCAGAACGGGTTTTGCGCATGCGCAAAGTAACGATAATCGGTACTTTGTGCATACAGTCGCACCTCCAACCACATCTGAATAACCTCCAGTGCGCAGGGAATATATATGGAGTAAATAATCTGAATGGGGCAGTAAATTTGGTGATCCATTCAGATTGTGGGACTTTCCTTTCAGGAGAATATGTAACGTTATTACTGACCAAATAATAGTTACAATCTTGGTTTTCCTTTTATACTGTTATTCAGTATCAGTTAATAAGGTACACGAATAGAATTATGATAAGTGGGGACGATTCATTGCGTGTAATATTTTGTGCCAACCTTACAGAATACTAATAATTTATAAATTCACACGTTTTATCGATTCCAGTTACTGTATATTTTTTAGTCTATATCTCTTTGTCATGAGCCATTAAGCCTCCTAATGTAGCCCTTAGTGTAACAAAGTAGGGAAAAAATGACCACCTATTATTCCCGCATCATTTGAAAAGAAAGTCGCTTTGCTCATTAGTATGTGCATATGTAATGTGATAAATTGGGAACATAAATCACCCAGTGTAATCTCTTAGCAACTCCTGAATTCCCCCCTAATAAATGTGTAGCACATATTAATGATTACACGCTGATTCTGGGTCCATGGTTCTTATCCAAGTCCACTAGGACCCATAGTAAGTGCCTAATTATGGTAGTGACATGTGTCTCTCTGAGCTGGTTTCATTACTGTTCTAATACCCCAAATGCTAGTGCTAACCTGCCCAGGTGAATCCTAAAAGAAATATCTAAGTGTTAATTCACTCAAACATTTGACAGAAAGGTCTATTTTACTAAAACACCTTTAGAAATCTCCTTGCTGTATGTTTTACGGTTATTCCCTTGTCCGAAGAATGTCATGTTCTACAATTTATACTTTATAAAGATACAGTATGTCACTGATATAGTCAGGGCCGTATTAACGCTGTGCAGCAATTACAGACTGATAAGTGATCAAAGGACTACAGATCTTAAGGCTTATTTCTTGATGCTTACTTCAATCTAGTCATTACCTTGGTGCAATGTCACATTAGTAATATAATTATGGTCTTCTTCTTATCATCTCAATCTAGCAACGCCTCATAATCGTGTATATTATAAAAATGTTAGCAAATACGAGTCCCTCTGCCTTACTTGTTATCACACTGCGGGTTCTCAGACCCTCTTAGTGTACCTCACCAGACACTGCCGATTAGGGTTACCACCTCATCCCTTTAATTCTGGACACATATTAATTATACAGGTTCTGTGGTTGGCTAACTTCAAGACTCCGTTTCACCTGGTTTTAATCAGCCATAAAACCTGTGTAATTAATATGTGTCCAGAATTAAAGGGATGAGGTGGTAACCCTATTGCCGCTTCACTGATGACAAGTCTACACCACACAGAGATTTCAGGATGCTCCTGTTGTTTCAACTTCAGTATACTGTTCCTGTGGTCCAGGCTGCATGGCGCTGCCATCTTGCCTGAGATCAGCTGACACTATTTCAGCCATTCACACAGACTTACTTCTCACATGCCAGTCCTGGAGGAGAGTGCTCTATAAAAACCATTGCCCGGCACCGACCTGTGCTTTGTCAGTTCAACTTGTTTTCTAGTTCCTGTATATGTAGCTCTGTTCTCAGAGTCTTGCAATCTTGCTATTACTTTATGCATTCCAATGTGCATCAGTGCACCTGTGCCATCTCCAAGCACTGTGGTAATTTCTTCTTTTGTTCCAGCATTCAGGGGCAGATGTATTAAGCCTGGAGAAGTGATAAAGCGGTGATAAATGGAAGGTGATAACGTGCCAGCCAATCATTGTGGATTTTATAAATAACAGTTGGGAGCTGATTGGCTGGTGCGTTATCACCTTGCATTTATCACTGCTTTATCACTTTTCCGCCTTAATACATCCGTCCCTTTGTTTGGTGTTCAGTCTTTCCTAGTTACACCAGTGTGCTTCTCTACTTCAGCCTGCATATCTGTTGGTAATACCTAAAGGGCCCTACACATTTGGCGATCCGCCGCTGAGCTGCCCAACGGCGGATACGGCCGACGGGCGACCCGGCGGTGGGGGGGACAGTGACGGGGGGAGTGAAGTTTCTTCACTCCCCCCGTCACCCGGCTCCATAGCAGTGCAGGCAAATATGGACGATCTCGTCCATATTGGCCTGCATGCACATGCGACGGGGCATCAGCGATGAACGAGCGCGGGGCCGCACATCGTTCATCGCTGGTGCCTCCACACTCAAAGATATGAACGGTATCTCGTTAATTAATGAACAAGATCGTTCATATCTTTGAGTCTTATCTGCTAGTGTGTAGGGCCTATAAGTCTGTATTTCCCTGTGTGCAGTCCAACTCTGCCCATACCTGCCTGCCAACTCTACCTACCTGCAGACTTTACAGTATTTACAGTGCGGATATTAGCTCATATAGATCATCAGCCAAACAATGGATACAAATAAATTCGGACATTTCGTTCAAGATCTCGTCCAGTGTGTATGTACTAGGTCGCTGATGATACGCACTCCCGCGCATCGTCAGCGACATCCTCCGTTGGACTACATGCAGGTCCGATGCACGACATCACCAGCGAGGGCCATGCTAGTGATGAGCGGATTCGGTTTTACTCTGTTCTCAAAACGGCATCTTATTGGCTCACGGATGTCACGTGTTTTGGATAGTCAATAAGATGCCGTTTTGGGAACCGAGTAAAACCGAATCCGCTCATCACTAGGCCATGCTGCCCGAATGCAGCATGGCCCCTGCTCACCATCATGTATGCACTTGCTGATGCCTGCACCCCCCGCCGGGTCCCATTGCTGACTACATCCAGAGCCGGCCCTAACCAATATGATGCCCTAGGCAAGATTTTGGCTGCTGCCCCCTAGCACCGCCGCTAGTTCTGACTCTAAACCTGCACCCCTTTCCCAGCACCATCACCCCTCACCCATATCAGTCTCTATTTTGGTGCTCCTACCCCCTATATTTTAAATAAAAACAGTGCAAACATTCGGTGCACCAGGGACGTGCAGTCAGGGGAGGCAGGGGAGGCAGTGCCTCCCCTGTGATGAATTATTAAAATAATACAAAGTAGATACTTATGACACATATTCTGTGTCATAAGCATCTTCTTTATTCTATTCTAATAATTTTTACTCATTAAATTCATTTGGGAGGCACTGACAGCAGTGCCTCCCATAGACAACGGCAACGGGGATCGAGCGGGGGGCGGAGCCAAGAACTGGGCTTTAAAAGCCCATTGAAGTAAGTGAAGAAAGCAGCACCTACTGAAGTGCCTCGCTGATAGGGATGGGCTTTCCCTGTCAGCAAGGCAGAAATATTTGGACAGCGGATCCAGCGCTGGACCCGCTGTCCAATCACCCATACAGGAGGCAGGACAGTAAGCTGCTCCCCTCCCTACATTCTTTCCCCCCCCCTCTCCGTTCTCACCTGCTGCTGGCGGTGGGAGAGTCCCGCGGCCGGCCGGCGATCATCACCGGGACCCTGTGCAGTGGTAGCCGCAGGCAGCACCAAGGAGGGGGGAAAGCTAAGTGCAGCAGCGTCAGCTGGCTGGAGCTGGCGCCGGGTAGCCTAGAGCTGCAAGTGCAGCAGCGGCGGCCGGTGCGCTCCTCCTCCTTCATACGCATCTCCGGGTGTCTGTGTCCTGTATAGGCGCGTCCAGTGGGCTCTTTCAAGTGAATGCAGGGATAGTCGTGAGCCAACAGCCGGCCGCAATCCTGAGCCGCTTGTGAGTACGGCACCCCTGTTCCTCCCCACAGCGCGGACAGGTAATGAACACAGCAGCCATAACCCCCGCCCGCCTCCCTTCCCCTCTTTCCCCGCTACATGCTGAGCGCATACACGGAGAAGGGGTTACCTCTGTGAGGGCTGATGACCTCTCTCCCAGCTGCCATAATGTATAAAAAAGAAAGAAAGAGGGACTCTGCTGCATAATGTGTAAAATGGGGGACTCTGTTGCTGTACTGTTGAAAAAAGGGGACTCTGTTGCTGTAATGTGTAAAAAAGGGGACGCTGTCTGCCATAATGTGTAAAAGGGGGACTCTGCCTGCTGAAATGTGTAAAAAGGGGATGCTGTCTGCCGTAATGTGTAAAAGGTGGACTCTGTCTGCCGTAATGTTTAAAAATGGGGACTCTGCCTGCCGTAATGTGTAAAAGGGGGACTCTGTCTGCCGTAATGTGTAAAAGGTGGACTCTGTCTGCCGTAATGTGTAAAAATGGGGACTCTGCCTGCCGTAATGTGTAAAAGGGGGACTCTGTCTGCTGTAATGTGTAAAAAGGGGGTCTCTGTTGCTGTAATGTGTAAAAATGGGGATTCTGCCTGCCGTAATGTGTAAAAGGGGACTCTGCCGGCTTAATGTGTAAAAAGGAGTGCTCTATAGCTGTAATGTGTAAAAAAAAAAAGGGGGGGACTCTGTTGCTGTAATGTGTAAAAAGGGGGACTCTGCATTCTGCCATAATATGTAAAAAAAAGGGGGACTCTGTTGCTGTAATGTGTAAAAAGGGGGACTCTGCATTCTGACGTAATGTGTAAAAAAAAAAGGGGACTCTGTTGCTGTAATATGTAGAAAGGGGGACTCTGTTGCTGTAATGTGTAAAAATGGGGACTCTGCCTGCCGTAATCTGTAAAAGGGGGCTCTACCTGCCTACTGTGCAGTACTAGCCCACCCCCATGTACTCTAATTTATCTGCTGTTCCTAAAAAGGATGTACTGGTGAAGCCAGTGCCTCCCCAGCCATTGACCTCACCGCACGTCACTGCGGTGCACAGCACAAAAAAGGGTGTGTTTTTGTTGGGAAGGGGCATGGCCACCTTCAAATTACACCATACAATACTGCAAATGTATTCACATTTTAACATGCGATGGTGCCCCTAATTCACGTTACATCACACAGTAGTACCACTTTACCTTATAAAAGTTGTTCCTCACATTAATGCTCCATATTCACATTACACCACAGCATATTGCTCTTTATTCACATTAAACCACACAGTAGTGCTCTTTCTATACTTTACACCACACAGTAGAGCACCTTATACACATAATGTCACACATTAGTAATGCCTTTATACACATAATACCACAAAGTAATGCCCCTTGCACATGACACACATTATTAATGTCCTTATATACATAACGCGCCTCACACATTATGCCAACCTTTATTAATGCCCTTACACACATAATGTCCCTTACACATACTGTATGCCACACATTATTAATGCATTTATACACATGACACACATAATGCCCCTTACACATATGCCAAACACTATTGCACAACAAACCCACCCGCACACAGCACTCACATGGCTGCTAACACTGTGACCTCTGCCTCTGCTTGGATACAGATGTGTCCTCATACATCTTTCCTCAATACGCCATTCAGCAGGAGATGCCTGACGTGATTCAGCTGGCAACTCTGCTAACGTTGGGTGCCGATGAAAATGCATCTTATTTGCATTACTATGTGGCTAGGATGCACAAGCAGCTTTTGCTGATTAAAATTATATGCAGCATGCCTATATTCTGTGTGTGACTGTGGCTGTATCTGCATATGAAATGCTACGTTACAGTGATTTCCACTAATACATTGTAATGTAGCATTGCATATGCATATACAGCTGCAGTCACACACAGAATATAGGTATGCAACATATTTTAAACAGGAGAACCTGCTTGTGCCCCTAGGCATTTACCTAGTTTGCCTATGCCTAGGGCCGGCTCTAACTACATTGCATCGTCTGCAAGTCGTCTAGTGTGTACCCACCGTTAGGGATGGCAAAGAGGAAGTTCTCACTTGACCTACTGGCCTATAAACTGCCTCTTCCCCTCCTCAGTGGTGCTTCATCTCTGGGGAACAGTGCCAAAGAGAGAGGTATATTTATTAACATTTTCTATAGGTCCTCCAAAATTCACATTCCATACCACTACATATTGCGGCAATAACGAATATTATTTTGGAGGTATGCGTGATGGTTGAGTTGCCAAACAGTAAAAAATAAGATGAGTACTTATGCAAAGCATAAACATAGGGACCTGGCCAAGCAATTGTGCATGCCCAGCCTGAAAAAGCTCCAGTCCACCAAAGAGGAATCGCAAGATCTTGCTCCAACAGGGCTGCTTCTTTGAGTTTAGCCGACGCAAGTAAGCTCATTAAAGCTACGCTTTTGGGGGCTTGCTACATACCGTCCACATAGAAAACAATGGGTACGGCTAGTACAAGGGCTGTCAAGATATTTCCGAGAACTCTGATTACTACTTTGTTACATTCTAGCAAAACAATAGTTTGTTGCATTTTAGTGAAACAATAGTTTGTTATAGTCTAGTGAAACAATAGTTTGTCACATTTTAGTGAAACAGTAGTTTGTCACTGTCTTTCTAGTGAAACAGTAATTCTTACATTCTAGTGAAACTTTATAGATTGTTACATTCTAGTGAAACAATAGTTTGATACATTCTAGAGAATCAAGTTTTTTACATTCTAGTGAAACAATAGTTTTTTTTACATTCTAGTGAAACAATAGTTTGTTATAGTCTAGTGAAACAGTAGTTTGTTGCATTTTAGGGAAACAGTAGTTTGTCACTGTCTTTCTAGTGAAACTTCTAGTGAAACTTTATAGATTGTTACATTCTAGTGAAACAATAATTTGATACATTCTAGAGAATCAAGTTTTTTACAGTCTAGTGAAACAATGGTGGTCATTCCGAGTTGTTCGCTCGCTAGCTGCTTTTAGCAGCATTGCACACGCTAGGCCGCCGCCCTCTGGGAGTGTATCTTAGCTTAGCAGAATTGCAAACGAAAGGTTAGCAGAACTGCTACTAAATAATTCCCTGCAGTTTCTGAGTAGCTCCAGACCTACTCCTAGATTGCGATCACCTCAGTCCGTTTAGTTCCTGGTTTGACTTTACAAACACGCCCTGCGTTCGGCCAGCCACTCCCCTGTTTCTCCAGCCACTCCTGCGTTTTTACCTGGCACGCCTGCGTTTTTTTAGCACACTCCCTGAAAACGGACAGTTTCCGCCCAGAAACGCCCACTTTCTGTCAATCACACTACGATCACTCGAGCGATGAAAAAACGTTGCTCGAGCTTGTGTAACTCTCCTAAGTTTTGTGTTAAAATACTTAGCGCATGCGCGCTGCGTACCATGCGCGTGCGCATTTTCCACCTAATCGCTCTGTTGCGAAAAATGGCAACGAGCGAACAACTCGGAATGACCACCAATAGTTTGTTGCATTTTAGGGAAACAGTAGTTTGGACAGTCTAGTGAAACAATAGTTTGTCACATTTTAGTGAAACAGTAGTTTGTCACTGTCTTTCTAGTGAAACAGTAGTTCTCACGTTCTAGTGAAACAACAGTTTGTCACATTCTAGTGAAACTTTATAGATTGTTACATTCTAGTGAAACAATAGTTTGATACATTCTAGTAAAACAATAGTTTTTTACATTCTAGTGAAACAGTAGTTTGTTGCATTCTAGTGAAACAATAGTTTGTTACATTCTAGTGAAACAGTAGTTTGTTACATTCTAGTGAAACAGTAGTTTGTTACATTCTAGTGAAACAGTAGTTTGTTACATTCTAGTGAAACAGTAGTTTGTTACATTCTAGTGAAACAGTAGTTTGTTACATTCTAGTGAAACAGTAGTTTGTTACATTCTAGTGAAACAATAGTTTGTTGCATTCTAGTGAAATAATAGTTTGTTGCATTCTAGTGAAACAATAGTTTGTTACATTCTAGTGAAACAGTAGTTTGTTACATTCTAGTGAAACAGTAGTTTGTTACATTCTAGTGAAACAGTAGTTTGTTACATTTTAGTGAAACAGTAGTTTGTTACATTCTAGTGAAACAGTAGTTTGTTACATTCTAGTGAAACAGTAGTTTGTTACATTCTAGTGAAACAGTAGTTTGTTACATTCTAGTGAAACAATAGTTTGTTACATTCTAGTGAAACAATAGTTTGTTGCATTCTAGTGAAACAGTAGTTTGTTACATTCTAGTGAAACAGTAGTTTTTTACATTCTAGTAAAACAGTAGTTTGTTACATTCTAGTGAAACAGTAGTTTGTTACATTCTAGTGAAACAATAGTTTGTTGCATTCTAGTGAAACAGTAGTTTGTTACATTCTAGTGAAACAGCTGATTCTGCATGTTTTAAGGACAGACTTATACTGATACATCGACCCCTTAAGTCAGATCAGGGCAATTTTAAAAAGTACAGTAGCATTGTTTTTCTTTATTCTCTCTCCAAGACGTAGGAACATAAGGCCTGATACAGTAATGTACAGTATGTAAATCTGATGGTTTACCTTCATCTCCACTGTTTAAAGTTCTGCGCATATGCAAATGCCGCGCATGTGTTGGTCTCCTTTTGTA
This sequence comes from Pseudophryne corroboree, assembly GCF_028390025.1. NCBI lineage: Eukaryota > Metazoa > Chordata > Amphibia > Anura > Myobatrachidae > Pseudophryne > Pseudophryne corroboree. Next base: position 104,276,972 of record NC_086444.1, on the reverse strand, counting down.
AGATCGCTCACAGTGCCCCCGAGCCATAGCATGATTGACATGCTGTGGCCATTTGGGGTGGGCGCATGTTGGCCCTGTTTTTTTTAAAGTGGTGAGGCCAGTGTACTGGAAGCACGCAGGAGGCACCCATACTGAGTAGGCTTACTCATAAAGCCGATGGTCGCAATGCTGACCTGATCCTGCGTCTTCTGACTCCGCACTCAGATTCTGGCAGGAGGCGTCTTTTTCCTCTGGGCGCCTCCTGCAGGCATTAGCATATTTTCTCCCAGCAGCTGCATTCAGAGACACAGCTGCTGTGCAAAAGCATTCTCCTCTGAACCAGGCTCACAGAAATGTAAAGAGCGACTTATATAAAACATAACAGGTTATCTTTAATGCTTCCCCTCTCTTCTCCAATGATCCTATATACTATAGAACAAAATATTGATGGGATAACCTTGATTTAAATCTCTTGTAGCAGAGCAGATGATGGCATTAGATGATTTTTATGCAGCAGTCATTTACATTTTATTATACTTTACAGTTACAGATGTTCCATAAAGCTCCAGTCATTCGAGATAAAAGGTATTACAAGGATTTAGTAGCAGCTACAAGATAAAGAATGTCTTTACGTCGGTGGTATCTTGGGTATTTGAGATATTTATAAAAATAAAAACATTGTCAATTTTAGCTGCAGATGAAACTAAGGGTCAGTTATGAAGCTGGAAAGATCTGACTCCAAAGTGCAGTCATGTTATGTATCTGTTTCTGCACAGACGGATGGGCCGGATGCAGAGTTACAAGCAAATGGAAAAAGGTGCAAATTGCACCTGGGTAAAACCATGTTGCACGGCAGGTGGGGCGGATTTAAAATGTGCTGAGAGATTTATTGCTGGGAGTTGTGACCTACAGTAGCTTAATTCTAAATTTAATTGTAAAAACAAAGCAGACCAGTATGTGCTATATGCAGAAGCAGCCAGTATTATGCCGGGATCAGTATGAAAAACCGGCGGCCGGTATACCGACAGCTGGATCCCAGCCACCGGTATGCCGGCAGCGGGGCGAGCGCTTGCCACAGGTTATATTCTCCGTCTATGGGTGTCGTGGACAACCATAGTGGGAGAAAAGCTTGTGGTGCCAGGATTCCGGCAGCGGTATTTCACAGCCAGTGGCATTGTGACGTCCGGGATCCCGATTAGCAGTATTGTAACCGGATCCCATTTTGCCTGCATGTAGAAAACATAAATAAGGGGGCAGTACAGATGGTGTAATGGTTAGCATTACTGCCTCACAGCACTGAGGTCATGGGTTTGATTCCCACCATGGCCCTAACTCTGTGTGGAGTTTATATATTCTCCCCGTACTTGCGTGGGTTTCCTCACACAATCCAAAAATATACTGGTGGTTAAATTGGCTCCCAACAAAATTGACCCTAGCGTGAATGTGCATGCATGTACATGTGGTGCGTGAGTGTGGTAGGGAATATACAGTGCCTTGCTAAAGTATGCACCCCCCTTGGCTTTTTACCTATTTTGTTACATTACAACCTGTAATTTAAATAATTTTTTTTTATCTGAATTTTATGTGATGGATCTGCACAAAATAGTCTTAAGTTGGTGAAGTGAAATGAGAAAAATTTATATAAAAAATAATTTTTATAAATAAAAATTTGAAAATTGGCATGTGCATATGTATTCACCCCCTTTGCTATGAAGCCCCTCAAAAGTTCTGCTTCAACCAATTACCTTCAGAAGTCACATAATTAGTGAAATGAAATCCACCTGTGTGCAATCTAAGTGTCACACGATCTGTCACACACCTTTTCTGAAAGGCCCCAGAGGCTGCAACACCACTAATCAAGGAGCTGAAGCAGTTTTGCCTTGAGGAATGGTCAAAAATCCCAGCGGCAAGATGTGGCAAGCTCATAGAGACTTATCCAAAGCGACTTGCAGCTGTAATTGCCGCAAAAGGTGGCTCTACAAAGTACTGACTTTAGGGGATGAATAGTTATGCACGCTGAAGTTTTCTGATATTTTGTCCTATTTGTTGTTTGCTTCACAATAAAAAAAAAAAAAACTTCTTCAAAGTGGTAGCCATGTTCTGTGAATGAAATGATGGAAACCTTCAAACAATCCATTTTAATTCCAAGTTGTGAGGCAACAAAACATGAAAAATGCAAAGGGGGTGACTACTTTAGCAAGGCGCTGTAGATTGTAAACTTCATTGGGGCAGGGATTTATGTGAATGGCCAAATGTTCTCTGTAAAGCGCTGCGGAATATGTGTGTGCTATATAAATAAGTGGTAATAAATAAATAATAAATAAATTCATGTGCACTCGTACTGATTTGTTCCAGGATGTTTGCTCCTTTTTCATTTGTTCCTAACCCTGAATCAGTCTCTATAGGTCTGATTGAGGTCCCAACATACTGTAGCTGCTGCTCATGTCTCAAAGGGGGTAATTCCAAGTTGATCGCAGCAGGATTCTTGTTAGCAATTGGGCAAAACCATGTGCACTGCAGGGGAGGCAGGTATAACATGTGCAGAGAGAATTAGATTTGGGTGGTGTGTGTTCAATCTGCAATCTAAATTGCAGTGTAATAATAAAGCAGCCAGTATTTACCCTGCACAGAAATAAAATAACCCACCCAAATCTAAATCTCTCTGCAAATGTTATATCTGCCCCCCCTGCAGTGCACATGGTTTTGCCCAATTGCTATCAAAAATCCTGCTGCGATCAACTTGGAATTACCCCCAAAGCACACCTACCAACATGACCCTCTCCAGGAGGGACACAATGCTCTGCTTCTGGACTTTTCTCTTAATTTATGATTGCCGGCACCTGTGTTGAACAGGTTAATGGATAAGAAAGGTGTTTCAGCACAGGTGATGGCAATCATACATTAAGAAGGAAGTCCAGAAGCAGAGCATTGTGTCCCTCCTGGAGAGGGTCATGTTAGGAGGTATGCCCAAAGTACTGAAGTTCGTTACTTTGCGCATGCACCGGACCCCTACTGCTCATATTCAGGGCTTGACAGTCTAATGCTATTTTCTCTGACGTCCTAGTGGATGCTGGGACTCCGTCAGGACCATGGGGAATAGCGGCTCCGCAGGAGACAGGGCACAAAAGTAAAAGCTTTAGGATCAGGTGGTGTGCACTGGCTCCTCCCCCTATGACCCTCCTCCAAGCCTCAGTTAGGTTTTTGTGCCCGTCCGAGCAGGGTGCAATCTAGGTGGCTCTCATAAAGAGCTGCTTAGAGTAAAAGTTTTGATAGTTTTATTATTTTCAGTGAGTCCTGCTAGCAACAGGCTCACTGCAACGAGGGACCTAGGGGAGAAGAAGTGAACTCACCTGCGTGCAGGATGGATTTGCTTCTTAGGCTACTGGACACTAGCTCCAGAGGTACGATCACAGGTACAGCCTGGATGGGTCACCGGAGCCGCGCCGCCGACCCCCTTGCAGATGCCGAAGTAAGAAGAGGTCCAGAAACCGGCGGCTAAAGGCTTTTCAGTCTTCATGAGGTAGCGCACAGCACTGCAGCTGTGCGCCATTGCGCTCAGGCACACTTCACACCGGCGGTCACTGAGGGTGCAGGGCGCTGGGGGGGGGCGCCCTGGGCAGCAATGTTAATACCTTTCTGGCTAAAAAGAATACATCACATATAGTCCCTGAGGCTATATGGATGTATTTCACCCCTGCCAGGTCTCAGAAAAACCGGCAGAAGAGCCCGCTGGAATAGGGGGCGGGGCCTATCTCCTCAGCACACAGCGCCATTTTCCCTCACAGAACTGCTGGTGGGAAGGCTCCCAGGCTCTCCCCTGCACTGCACTACAGAAACAGGGTTAAAACAGAGAGGGGGGGCACTTATTTGGCGATATGATTATATATTAAGATGCTATAAGGGAAAACACTTATATAAAGGTTGTCCCTGTATAATTATAGCGTTTTGGTGTGTGCTGGCAAACTCTCCCTCTGTCTCCCCAAAGGGCTAGTGGGGTCCTGTCCTCTATCAGAGCATTCCCTGTGTGTGTGCTGTGTGTCGGTACGTGTGTGTCGACATGTATGAGGACGATGTTGGTGAGGAGGCGGAGCAATTGCCTGTAATGGTGATGTCACTCTCTAGGGAGTCGACACCGGAATGGATGGCTTATTTAAGGAATTACGTGATAATGTCAACACGCTTCAAGGTCGGTTGACGACATGAGACGGCCGGCAAACAAATTAGTACCTGTCCAGGCGTCTCAAACACCGTCAGAGGCTTTAAAACGCCCATTTCCCTCAGTCGGTCGACATAGATACAGACACGGACACTGACTCCAGTGTCGACGGTGAAGAAACAAACGTATTTTCCTTTAGGGCCACACGTTACATGTTAAGGGCAATGAAGGAGGTGTTACATATTTCTGATACTACAAGTACCACAAAAAAGGGTATTATGTGGGTGTGAAAAAACTACATGTAGTTTTTCCTGAATCAGATAAATTAAATGAAGTGTGTGATGATGCGTGGGTTTCCCCCGATAGAAAATTATTGGCGGTATACCCTTTCCCGCCAGAAGTTAGGGCGCGTTGGGAAACACCCCTTAGGGTGGATAAGGCGCTCACACGCTTATCAAAACAAGTGGCGTTGCCGTCTCCAGATACGGCCGCCCTCAAGGAGCCAGCTGATAGGAGGCTGGAAAATATCCTAAAAAGTATATACACACATACTGGTGTTATACTGCGACCAGCTATCGCCTCAGCCTGGATGTGCAGCGCTGGGGTGGCTTGGTCGGATTCCCTGACTGAAAATATTGATACCCTTGACAGGGACAGTATTTTATTGACTATAGAGCACAGAGAGATATTTGCACTCTGGCATCAAGAGTTAGTGCGATGTCCATATCTGCCAGAAGATGTTTATGGACACGACAGTGGTCAGGTGATGCAGATTCCAAACGGCACATGGAAGTATTGCCGTATAAAGGGGAGGAGTTATTTGGGGTCGGTCCATCGGACCTGGTGGCCACGGCAACAGCTGGAAAATCCACCTTTTTTACCCTAAGTCACATCTAACCAGAAAAAGACACCGTCTTTTCAGCCTCAGTCCTTTCGTCCCCATAAGGGCAAGCGGGCAAAAGGCCAGTCATATCTGCCCAGGGATAGAGGAAAGGGAAGAAGACTGCAGCAGGCAGCCCATTCCCAAGAACAGAAGCCCTCCACCGCTTCTGCCAAGTCCTCAGCATGACGCTGGGGCCGTACAGGACCCCTGGATCCTACAAGTAGTATCCCAGGGGTACAGATTGGAAATTCGAGACGTCTCACCCTCGCAGGTTCCTGAAGTCTGCTTTACCAACGTCTCCCTCCGACAGGGAGGCAGTATTGGAAACAATTCACAAGCTGTATTCCCAGCAGGTGATAATCAAAGTACTCCTCCTACAACAAGGAAAGGGGTATTATTCCACACTATATTGTGGTACTGAAGCCAGACGGCTCGGTGAGACCTATTCTAAATCTGAAATATTTGAACACTTACATACAAAGGTTCAAATCAAGATGGAGTCACTCAGAGCAGTGATAGCGAACCAGGAAGAAGGGGACTATATGGTGTCCCGGGACATCAGGGATGCTTCCTCCATGTCCCAATTTGCCCTTCTCACCAAGGGTACCTCAGGTTCGTGGTACAGAACTGTCACTATCAGTTTCAGACGATGCCGGTTGGATTGTCCACGGCACCCCGGGTCTTTACCAAGGTAATGGCCGAAATGATGATTCTTCTTCAAAGAAAATGGACGATATCCTGATAAGGGCAAGGTCCAGAGAACAGTTGGAGGTCGGAGTAGCACTATCTCAAGTAGTTCTACGACAGCATGGGTGGATTCTAAATATTCCAAAACCGCAGCTGTTTCCGACGACAATTTGCTGTTCCTAGGGATGATTCTGGACACAGTCCAGAAAAGGGTGTTTCTCCCGGAGAAGAAAGCAAGGGAGTTATCCGAGCTAGTCAGGAACCTCCTAAAACCAGGAAAAGTGTCAGTGCATCATTGCACAAGGGTCCTGGGAAAAATGGTGGCTTCTTACGAAGCGATTCCATTCGGCAGATTTCACGCAAGAACTTTTCAGTGGGATCTGCTGGAAAAATGGTCCGGATCGCATCTTCAGATGCATCAGCGGATAACCCTGTCTCCAAGGACAAGGGTGTTTCTTCTGCGGTGGCTGCAGAGTGCTCATCTACTAAAAGGCCGCAGATTCGGCATTCAGGACTGGGTCCTGGTGACCACGGATGCCAGCCGGAGAGGCTGGGGAGCAGTCACACAGGGAAAAAATTTCTAGGGAGTGTGATCAAGTCTGGAGACTTCTCTCCACATAAAACAATGCTCTAAGCTTAGCAAGACCTCTGCTTCAAGGTCAGCCGGTATTGATCCAGTGGGACAACATCACGGCAGTCGCCCACGTAAACAGACAGGGCGGCACAAGAAGCAGGAGGGAAATGGCAGAAACTGCAAAGATTCTTCGCTGGGCGGAAAATCATGGGATAGCACTGTCAGCAGTGTTCATTCCGGGAATGGACAACTGGGAAGCAGACTTCCTCAGCAGGCACGACCTCCACCCGGGAGAGTGGGGACTTCATCGGGAAGTCTTCCACATGATTGTGAACCGTTGGGAAAGACCAAAGGTGACATGATGGCGTCCCGCCTGAACAAAAAACTGGACAGGTATTGCGCCAGGTCAAGAGACCCTCAGGCAATAGCTGTGGACGTTCTGGTAACACAGTGGGTGTACCAGTCGGTGTATGTGTTCCCTCCTCTGCTTCTCATACCCAAGGTACTGAGAATTATAAGACGTAGAGGAGTAAGAACTATACTCGTGGCTCCGGATTGCCCAAGAAGGACTTGGTACCCGGAACTTCAAGAAATGCTCACAGAGGACTCATGGCCTCTGCCGCTAAGAAGGGACTTGCTTCAGCAAGTACCATGTCTGTTCCAAGACTTACCGCGGCTGCGTTTGACGGCATGGCGGTGGAACGCCGGATCCTAAGGGAAAAAGGCATTCCGGAAGAGGTCATTCCTACCCTGGTCAAAGCCAGGAAGGAGGTGACCGCACAACATTATCACCATATGTGGCGAAAATATGTTGCGTGGTGTGAGGCCAGGAAGGCCCCACGAAGAAATTTCAACTCGGTCGATTCCTGCATTTCCTGCAAACAGGAGTGTCTATGGGCCTCAAATTGGGGTCCATTAAGGTTCAAATTTCGGCCCTGTCAATTTTCTTCCAAAAAAAAAAATTGGCTTCACTTCCTGAAGTCCAGAAGTTTGTCAAGGGAATACTGCATATACAACCCCCTTTTGTGCCTCCAGTGGCACTGTGGGATCTCAACGTAGTTCTGGGATTCCTCAAATCACATTTTAAACCGCTCAAATCTGTGGATTTGAAATATCTCACATGAAAAGTGACCATGCGGTTGGCCCTGGCCTCGGCCAGGCGAGTGTCAGAATTGGTGGCTTTGTCTCACAAAAGCCCATATCTGATTGTCCATTCGGACAGGGCAGAGCTGCGGACTCGTCCCCAGTTTCTCCCTAAGGTGGTGTCAGCGTTTCAACTGAACCAGTTTATTGTGGTACCTGTGGCTATTAGGGACTTGGAGGACTCCAAGTTGCTAGATGTTGTCAGGGCCCTGAAAATATAGGTTTCCAGGACGGCTGGAGTCAGGAAAACTGACTTGCTGTTATCCTGTATGCACCCAACAAACTGGGTACTCTTGCTTCTAAGCAGACGATTGCTAGTTGGATGTGTAGTACAATTCAGCTTGCACATTCTGTGGCAGGCCTGCCACAGCCAAAATATGTAAATGCCCATTTCACAAGGAAGGTGGGCTCATCTTGGGCGGCTGCCCGAGGGGTCTCGGCTTTACAACTTTGCCGAGCTGCTACTTGGTCAGGAGCAAACACGTTTGCAAAATTCTACAAATTTGATACCCTGGCTGAGGAGGACCTGGAGTTCTCTCATTCGGTGCTGCAGAGTCATCCGCACTCTCCCGCCCGTTTGGGAGCTTTGGTATAATCCCCATGGTCCTGACGGAGTCCCAGCATCCACTAGGACATCAGAGAAAATAAGAATTTACTTACCGATAATTCTATTTCTTGTAGTCCGTAGTGGATGCTGGGCGCCCATCCCAAGTGCGGATTGTCTGCAATACTTGTACATAGTTATTGTTACAAAAATCGGGTTATTATTGTTGTGAGCCATCTTTTCAGAGGCTCCGCTGTTATCATGCTGTTAACTGGGTTCAGATCACAGGTTGTACAGTGTGATTGGTGTGGCTGGTATGAGTCTTACCCGGGATTCAAAATCCTTCCTTATTGTGTACGCTCGTCCGGGCACAGTATCCTAACTGAGGCTTGGAGGAGGGTCATAGGGGGAGGAGCCAGTGCACACCACCTGATCCTAAAGCTTTTACTTTTGTACCCTGTCTCCTGCGGAGCCGCTATTCCCCATGGTCCTGACGGAGTCCCAGCATCCACTACGGACTACGAGAAATAGAATTATCGGTAAGTAAATTCTTATTTTCTCTGACGTCCTAGTGGATGCTGGGAACTCCGTAAGGACCATGGGGAACAGCGGCTCCGCAGGAGACTGGGCACATCTAAAGAAAGCTTTAGGACTATCTGGTGTGCACTGGCTCCTCCCCCTATGACCCTCCTCCAAGCCTCAGTTAGATTTTTGTGCCCGACCGAGCAGGGTGCAATCTAGGAGGCTCTCCTGAGCTTCTTAGAAAAAGTTAGTTTTAGGTTTTTTATTTTCAGTGAGACCTGCTGGCAACAGGCTCACTGCATCGAGGGACTAAGGGGAGAAGAAGCGAACCTGCCTGCTTGCAGCCAGCTTGGGCTTCTTAGGCTACTGGACACCATTAGCTCCAGAGGGACCGAACACAGGCCCAGCCTCGGAGTCCGGTCCCAGAGCCGCGCCGCCGGCCCCCTTACAGAGCCAGAAGCAAGAAGAGGTCCGGAAAATCGGCGGCAGAAGACATCAGTCTTCACCAAGGTAGCGCACAGCACTGCAGCTGTGCGCCATTGCTCCTCATGCACACCACACACTCCGGTCACTGAGGGTGCAGGGCGCTGGGGGGGGGCGCCCTGAGCAGCAATATAAACACCTTGGCTGGCAAAAATACATCACATATAACCCCCAGGGCTATATGGATGTATATTAACCCCTACCAGATTCCATAAAAATGCGGGAGAAAAGTCCGCAAAAAAGGGGCGGAGCTATCTCCTTCAGCACACTGGCGACATTTTTCCCTCACAGCTCCGTTGGAGGGAAGCTCCCTGGCTCTCCCCTGCAGTTAATACACTACAGAAAGGGTTAAAAAGAGAGGGGGGGGGCACAATTTAGGCGCAGTATACAACATATATGCAGCTATAAGGGAAAACACTTTTTTATAGGTGCTATCCCTGTGATATATAGCGCCCTGGTGTGTGCTGGCATACTCTCCCTCTGTCTCCCCAAAGGGCTTTGTGGGGTCCTGTCCTCTATCAGAGCATTCCCTGTGTGTGTGCTGTGTGTCGGTACGGCTGTGTCGACAGGTATGTGGAGGATAATGAGGTGGAGGCGGAGCGAATGCCTGTAAATATGTTGTCACCCCCTGCGGGGTCGACACCGGTGTGGTTGAACTTATGGAAGGATTACGTGAAAGTGTCAACTCCTTACATAAAAGGTCAACGACACGGAACAGCCGGCTACTCTGCTTGTGCCTGTTCCAGCGTCTCAAATGTCATGGGGGGCTCTAAAATCGCCCGCTACCTCAGATAACAGACACAGATGTCGACACGGATACTGACTCCAGTGTCGACATCGATGAGACTGGTGTACCCTCCAAATAGGTCCACCCGTTACAGGATTGAGACAATGAAAAATTTATTACACATTTATGATTATACCCCAGGTACCACATAAAAGGGTATTGTGTTTGGTGAGAGAAAACTATTAGTAGTTTTTCCTGCATCTGAGAAATTAAATGAGGTGTGTGAGGAAGAGTGGTCTTCCCCCGGTAAGAAATTGATAATTTCTACAACGGTTATTGGCAGCGTACCCTTTCTTGCCAGAGGATAGGTCACGCGGGGAAACACCCCATAGGGTAGATACAGCGCTTACACGCTTATCAGAAAAGGTGGCACTACCGTCTTCGGGTACGGCCGCCCTGAAGGAACCTGCTGATAGAAAGCAGGAGGTTACCCTATAAGATATGGTCACACACTAGGGCATTATATTGCGACCAGCCGTTGCTTCGGCATGGATGTGCAGTGCTCCCGCTGCGTGGTCAGATTCCCTGTCGGAAAATAACTATGGATAGGGACAATATTTTGCTGAAAATAGAGCATATAAAAGACGTGGTCTTATACATGCGTGATGCACAGAGGGATATTTGCCGGCTGGCATCAAAAATAAGCGCTAGGTCCATTGCCGCCAGACGGGGGTTATGGACTTGGCAATGGTCAGGCGATGCCGACTCGAATCGGCACATGGAAGTTGCCCTATAAGGGGGTAAAACTGTTTGGGGATAGTTTTTCAGACCTCGTTTCCACAGCTACTGCTGGGAAATTAATTTTTTTGCCACAGGCTACCCCACAACAAAAGAAAGCACCGTATCATCAAGTACAGTCCTTTCGGCCCCAGAAAAACAAGTGGGCTAGAGGCTCATCCTTTCTGCCGAGAGGCAAAGGTAGAGGAAAAAAGCTGCAACACACAGCTAGTTCCCAAGAGCAGAAGTCCTCCCTGCGTCCGGTAGGTCCACAGCATGGTGCTGGGGCTGCTCAGGCGGACCCGGGTACGGTGGGGGCCCGTCTCAGATATTTCAGCGGACAGTGGGCTCTCTCACATGGATCCCTGGGTCCTTCAAGTAGTATCTCAGGGGTACAGGCTGGAGTTCGAGACGTTCTTCCCCCCGCCGTTTCCTAAAATCTGCCTTACCGGCACCTCCCTCTGCCAGGGAGACGGTGTTGGTGGATATTCAACACTATAATCACAACAAGTGATTGTCAAGGTGCCCCTCCTTCAGCAAGGAAGGGGTTACTATTCCACAGTGGTTGTGGTACCGCAACGGTTCGGTGAGACCCATCTTGAAATTAAAATACTTGAACTTTTATATCAGAAGATTCAAGTTCAAGATGGAATCGCTCAGGGCGCTTATTACGAGCCTGGACGAGGGGGATTACAGGGTCTCCCTGGACATCAAGGATGCGTACCTGCATGTCCCCATTCCCCCCCCTCACCAGGAGTACCTCAGATATGTGGTACAGGACTGTCACTATCAGTTCCAGACGCGGCCGTTGGAGTTGTCCACGGCACCGAAGGTCTTTACCTTGGTAATGGCCGAAGTGATGATACTCCTTCGCAAGAAGGAAGTTTTTATTATCCCGTACTTGGACGATCTCCTGATAAAGGCGAGGTCCAAAGAACAGTTGGTAGTGGGGGTAGCACTCTCTCGGGAAGTGCTACAACAGCACGACTGGATTCTCAATATTCCAAAGTCACAGCTGGTCCCGACGACACGTCTTCTGTTCCTGGGAATGTTTCTGAACGCAGGCCAGAAAAGAGTGTTTCTTCCAGTGGAAAAAGCAGAGGAGTTGTCATCTCTAGTCAGAGACATCCTAAAACCAGGACAGGTGTCGGTACATCAATGCACACGAGTCCTGGGAAAAATGGTAGCTTCGTACGAAGCATAATTCCATTCGGAAGACTCCACGCAAGGACGTTCCAGTGGGACCTGTGGGACTAATGGTCCGGGTCCCATGTACAGATACAACAGCGGATAACCCTGTCAGCAAGAAACAGGGTGTCGCTGCTGTGGTGGCTGCAGAGGGCTCATCTACTAGTGGGCCGCAGATTCGGAATACAGGACTGGGTCCTGGTGACCACGGATGCCAGCCTTCGGGGCTGGGGTGCAGTCACACAGGGAAGAAATTTCCAAGGAGATTTCGCTTCACATAAATATTCTGCAGCTAAGGGCCATTTACAATGCCCTAAGACAAGCAAGGCCCCTGCTTCAGAACCAGCCGGTACTGATCCAATCAGACGACATCACGGCGGTCGCCCCATGTAAACAGACAGGGCGGCACAAGAAGCAGGATGGCGATGGCAGAAGCCACAAGGATTCTCCGATGGGCGACCTACACCCAGGAGAATGGGGACTTCATCCAGAAGTTTTCCAAATGCGGGTAAACCGTTGGGAATGACCACGGGTGGACATGATGGCGTCCCGCCTCAACAAGAAGTTGAAAAGATATTGCGCCAGGTCAAGGGACCCTCAGGCGATCGCTGGGGACGCTCTAGTGACACCGTGGGTGTACCAGTCGGTTTATGTGTCTCCTCCTCTACCTCTCATACCCAAGGTACTGAGAATAATAAGAAGGCGAGGAGTGAAAACCATACTCGGGGTTCCGGATTGGCCATGAAGAGCTTGGTACCCGGAACTTCAAGAGATGCTGGCAGAGGACCCTTGGCCTCTGCCGCTCAGACAAGACCTGCTGCAGCAGGGACCCTGTCTGTTCCAATACTTACCGTGGCTGCGTTTGACGGCATGGCGGTAGAACACCGGATCCTAAAGGAAAAGGGTATTCCGAAGGAAGTCATCCCTACCCTGATCATAGCCAGGAAGGATGTCACCGCAAGACATTATCGCCGCGTTTGGCGAAAATTTGTTGCTTGGTGGGAGGCCATGAAGGCCCCGACGGAGGAATTTCAACTATGTCGATTCCTGCACTTCCTGCAAGCAGGGGTGACGTTTGGGCCTCAAATTGGGGTCCATCAAGGTCCAGATTTCGGCTCTGTCGATTTTCTTCCAGAAAGAACTGGCTTCACTGCCTGAAGTTCAGACTTTGGTTAAAGGAGTACTACATATTCAGCCTCCTTTTGTGCCTCCTGTGGCACTTTTTGGATCTCAACGTGGTGTTGGATTTCCTAATATCGCATTGGTTGAGCCACTTAAAACCATGGAGCTAAAGTATCTCGCGTGGAAAGTGGTCATGCTGTTGGCCTTGGCCTTGGCCAGGCGTGTGTCAGAATTGGGGCTTTGTCATGTAAAAGGCCTTATCTGATTTTCTGTATGGATAGGGCAGAGTTGAGGACTCGTCCTCAGTTTCTCCCGAAGGTGGTCTCAGGTTTTCACTTGAACCAACCTATTGTGGTGCCTGCGGCTACTGGGGACTTGGAGGATTCCAAGTTGCTGGACGTAGTCAGGGCCCTGAAAATTTTAGTTTTCCAGGACGGCTGGAGTCAGGAAAACTGACTCGCTGTTTATCCTGATGGCACCCAACAAGCTGGGTGCTCCTGCTTCTAAGCAGACTATTGCGCGCTGGATTTGTAGCACTATTCAGCTGGCGCATTCGGCGGTAGGATTACCGCAGCCTAAATCAATAAAAGCCCATTCAACAAGGACGGTGGGCTCATCTTGGGCGGCTGCCCGAGGGGTCTCGGCTTTACAACTTTGCCGAGCAGCTACTTGGTCAGGGGCAAACACGTTTGCAAAATTCTACGAATTTGATACCCTGGCTGAGGAGGACCTGGAGTTCTCTCATTCGGTGCTGCAGAGTCATCCGCACTCTCCCGCCCGTTTGGGAGCTTTGGTATAATCCCCATGGTCCTTACGGAGTTCCCAGCATCCACTAGGACGTCAGAGAAAATAAGAATTTACTTACCGATAATTCTATTTCTCGTAGTCCGTAGTGGATGCTGGGCACCCATCCCAAGTGCGGATTGTCTGCAATACTTGTACATAGTTATTGTTAACTAATCGGGTTCTTGTTGTGAGCCATCTATTCAGAGGCTCCTCTGTTATCATGCTGTTAACTGGGTTTCATATCACAAGTTGTACGCTGTGATTGGTGTGGCTGGTATGAGTCTTACCCGGGATTCAAAATCCTTCCTTATTGTGTACACTCGTCCGGGCACAGTATCCTAACTGAGGCTTGGAGGAGGGTCATAGGGGGAGGAGCCAGTGCACACCAGATAGTCCTAAAGCTTTCTTTAGATGTGCCCAGTCTCCTGCGGAGCCGCTGTTCCCCATGGTCCTTACGGAGTTCCCAGCATCCACTACGGACTACGAGAAATAGAATTATCGGTAAGTAAATTCTTATTTTTTTGGGCGGGGAAAGGGCGGCAACGGCCTCCGTTTCCCAAAACGGAAGTGAGTCACCGCCATTTTGGGGGATTGATGAGGCCAGGATCCCCTTCGGAAGACAGAGATTTCCTGGCTTCTTCGTTGGATCTGTGGTGGCCATCTTGCACCACCCCGGGGTCATGCAGCCGCCCGATGGTGTCGCAGGTTATCCAATACTGTGTCCTGTGATGCAGCACAAATCACTATTGCAAGCAGGAGGCGTGCATTACTTATGGAAGCGGTACATATGAGCGTGCCGGCACAGTAGCATGCGCTGCAAATAGCCGCTAGATGAGAGTGGACACATCTGTACATAAAAACAGAATAAATGCAGAATTGTGTGAAAAAACTAGAAATAATATTGGAATATTTATGAATTATGGCCGACTGCGTAGCCAGCTACACAGCTGGTCATCACCACAATGCCATGAAGGTGGGCCTATTTTTATGTGGAGGCCTGGAGCCCCATTGTTAATCTGACCTCCGAGTGCATCTACATGGTAGAATCTTTGGTGGTGCACACTGTTGCACATTCTGATTGCGCTTCCCCTGCTGCACTTGGATGTAGGGCGCTCATTTACCTCACCTCATGTCCAAGAAAACAAATTTGCTTGTTGAGTACACACTTAGGGTGGGATGTATCACGCATCACATATTGAATGCAATATATCCCGCCACGTATCACATGCATAGCGTTTTTTTATTAGCGCTGCACAGTATGCAAGTAGAATTCCGAATATTTTTACTCTTCCGATAAGAGCTGTCCTTCACATTGTGAGGACTTACAGGACTCTGGGCCTAATTCAGATCTGATCGCAGTAGCAAATTTGTTAGCTAATGGGCAAAACCATGTGCACTGCAGGGGTGGCAGATATAACATGTGCAGAGAGAGTTAGATTTGGGTGGGTTATATTGTTTCTGTGCAGGGTAAATACTGGCTGCTTTATTTTTACACTGCAATTTAGATTTCAGTCTGAACACACCCCACCCAAATCTAACTCTCTCTGCACATGTTACATCTGCCCCACCTGCAGTGCACATGGTTTTGCCCAACTGCTAACAAATTTGCTGCTGCGATCAACTCTGAATTAAGCCCTATGATCCGGGAGTCGCCAACCATTTACCAGCGCATGGGTGAACTGCGGGGAACACTGGGAGGTGTCTTCTATGGGATTTATGCGTAAAGAAGCCCATAGACTTCAATTACCGGCACCAATGGCATTGCCTATCGGGTACAAGCTCTGGACAGTTTTGCTTTCCGGAGCTTGATACATATGGGAAATGCGGTCAAACCTCTGACAATGGTAGTTTGCAGAGGTTTGACTGCATTTTAGTGTAAGTACTCACAAATACCAGTGTAATGAATACATTCATGTATCATACATGTAAATGTGCTTATGGGGGTAGCCCAATATGTGATAATGTGCAGGCCTGAAAATATGTTTTCTAGAGCAGTTCAAGATGTTGCCAGTGTAGGCCAGGGTCTGCAAAATGATTAAAAGGTCAGCGTCATGAGGCCGGAACCCACAGTGTTCCAATCACCATGGCCACCGTGAGCTCTGTTGGGCTCCTGTACTAGAGGCTGTAACCAAGCTTGTATGCAGGGCCTGTATAAGAGAGGAGAGGTCCCGCATGCAGGTTCTGATCTGGCCCCCTCCGCCATGGCAGCACAGGAGACGTGGCTTTGAGTAAGCGCAGGCCTCTGGGAACATGGCAACGCAGCCTTATTTCCAGGGACATCGCTACTGCGCATGGTTAAGTCACCAAGAAAATGGCCTCCCACCATTTTCCTGGTGATTTCTGTCTGAAGTGCTGGCCCTGCACCCATTACGCCATTGTGTGTTGGGGACTAGCCTTGACCACTCCCTTTTTTTTGAATACCTGGTCCCTCTTTACATGCTGCAATGCCTGCTGAAGGAGGCATGGTCGCCCCATCAGGGTCGTCATATTCTGCGTGGCACATCCGGTAGGTCAGCCACAGATGTGGGCACATGCATTCAGAGTTATCTTCATTTAGGCGACCGCTTCACCCCTGTCCATCCACTTGTGAAAGTAGTCGTCACCACTCATGTGTACCAGCCCTATCCGCAATACAAGAGATCCATCTGAAATCAGACAGATACTGTGTCTGCATACGCAATATTCTGCCTGTCCACAGTTCTGCCTGTCTGTCCATGTCACACCCTGACACTTATTCTATGTGCACCCAGCTGCTGCCCAGTAACACCCATTCAGCCATGAGTGGGGATGTGGCTGAGATGAGTATCACTCTAAATCGCCCGTAGTCGCTGAACGTTGCGCAAGTTCATCTTGGATGCATGCGCAGAGCAGAAAATAGCTAGCTCCGTTACTAACGTACACATTATTCTAAATCAGGTGCTGTGTGCTTGAGTATCAGTAGGAGGAGCACACAATGTGTCGGGCATGGAGTGATTCTGGCTTTGGGTTATACAGGGGTGCATTGCGGTTGTCAGATGTAAAAAGGAGTGGTTCTATCAATCATACCTACTTTCCAACTTTATAAGGGATCCCTCTGTGAGACTACCCAGAGGTTTGATGCAGCAGGTTAATAATGAGGTGCCCCCCCTCCTACCCATCTCAGTCATAACATCTCTTCCACTTACTAAATTGACCCAGAAAATTATAAGATAATGAGACATAATCCAGCTCTATTCAGTGTCGGACTGGGGCATGTAGGGCCCACCAGGGGGAATGCAGTGGTAGGGGCCCATGTTAGGGGTGTGGCCAGTCTGCAGAGGGGGTGTGGCCAGCCACCTCATTGGTTTTACTAACCATTAGAGAGTGCATGGTCTGGGCCCCTTCATAAATATATACAGTATATTAAGCTGCTGCATGCATGATAATGTACCAGATTAATAACAGATTAATAACAGCAATGCACTGTAGAAAATACACCATAGTCCAGTATAAGGTAACATATGTATAATGTATAATTCAAGTGCACAGTCTGGAACCTGATCCTTAGAGCAGGATGTGGGCCCCCAGACAGTGGGGCCCACCGGTGGTTTCCCCTGTACCCCTGTGTGCCAGTCCAAGCCTGGCTCTATTATTTACAGCGTGGTGAAAGTCACAGTTTTAAGATGGGCAAAGAGAAACTTTGTGTAAAATCACTGCAACAAATAAAGAGGAAACGGAAATTTATTTATTTATTGCTAAATTATTATGCCATCATGAATGTTGTGTTTAAGCGTAATATCCATTATATACAAGTATGCTGCTAATTTCCCTTTATTAATATTGTTTATATTGGTATAATGTATATGTGTACAAATCAATTTCTTCTTCATCAGCATCATATGGTGTTCAGGCTTCATTGCAGTGCGAATGGGATAACCTTACTGCCACTGAACATTCGGGTGCAATACATGGTGTTCAGGGCTGTAACCAGGGGTGTCCGAGTGGTGCTGTCACACTGAGCCCTGGGCACAGCAACGGCTTGCATAGTACCCTGAGCCGCACCCTGCAGGCAGTAGCACTACTGCAGAGCCACCTGGAGCGGACTCTCTGGGCAGTGCTCTACTTCATAGAGGCTGTGGCTCTGCCCCCTAGTAGTGATGTCATGATGTCATGGGTTTAGGGAGAGTAGCTGGTACAGAGTGCACTGCACCCTATGGTGGCACTGCTAGCTGTGCACATCATCATTACCACCTTACACTAATCCATATTGTGTTAGAGGTGTCTGCACACCACACTGAAGTAAATAGTCACAAGTATATTTGTCAGCAGGTAGGAATTTTTTTTTTTATAAATTTGGTACAACTGGTCCTTTTCTGTCATTCAAGTCTATGGGGAGAATATAATAACGTCCAAGTTAGCAAAAGTGCAGTTTTGCAGCAGGATGTAAAGCAGCTTTTTTTAAGGCAAAAAACAGCCTTGTTACTGAAGAATTTACCAGTAGACCTCAAAGCCTACGGCAGAAAGGTATCATACCTTCTAAAGAGTGGAGAAGTTGCCCATAGCAACCAATCATATTCTAGCTAGCATCCACTTCTCTTCTGTTTAGATGGCTTGAGACATCTCCCCCCCAAGTCTGTTGTCTGGCATATCTCATAGAAGATGCAACCTGACAAAAGTGACTTTATAGAAATGGCACTCCAGTCCACAATCGCCTCAATATTATATGTTGTTCTGTAGTAAACAAACATTTGCTTCTTACGTTGATTACCAAATCAGCAATGGCTTCCTACAGCTTCATGTCCTGGTTGGCCATTCTTATTCTAATCAAGATATTGTTTGGGTCCATCCAAATGTCCGTGATGGGCCACAGGCGGGTTTCTAAGGGAGTCTTGCAAGGTTTTCAACCCAACACCTTTTGGAAAAAAAAAACAACCCAATCCCCAAAGAGCCAACGTTCTACAAAACACTAATAGTTCTATTACTTTCTCTTTCACAGATTTTCCACATGACCTATGACCTTGCCAGTGCTGTGGTCAGAATCTTTAACCTCATTGGGATGATGCTGTTACTATGCCACTGGGATGGCTGCCTGCAGTTTCTGGTTCCTCTTCTTCAGGAATTCCCAAGTGATTGCTGGGTTTCCTTGAATAATATGGTCGTAAGTATTGTCTAAGTTTCTTTCCCGATCACTTCCATCGAGTAGCTGAGGCTGAACATGATAGATCTTTGTCATCAATGTTTTCAATTTGAATTAAATTCTTAAAGAGCAGTTCTCATTCTCAATATTTGGAGCGAGTTGACACAGGTCATTGTTTTCTGTAGACTGCAGTTGCAACAGTGACATCTGTAGGCTAAAAGACAGTACTACACCACATTACAATATACTATAGAGATGCGCAACAAGAATTAGAACTACAGTGTTGCACTACTGTTTGTTGTAATGGAAAATTTTTATTATATGAAATTAAACCATAACAACATTGAAAATAATATTTTGGTGCCATTTCTTTAATAGCTATACAGCAAATCGATGTCTTGTATAATGAACCAAAAAAAATAAAAATAAAAATTAAACACCATGTTAAAATCATAGTTTCAAGCTACAATTATATGAGTGACATTAAAATAAATATATTAACCATTGCTGATATGTTAGTTCCATAAGGAGTTTTATTTTTCATAGTGAAATTAGAATTAAAACAGCGGTGTATTTTCGTTGGAAATATCTGTCACCATTACTCTTTAGCAATATGGCTTGTGGGCCTGATTGGGTGTGGTATGGAAGGTAGATAGTAACTAGATCGACAGTGTCTAGGTCGACCACTATTGGTCGACAGTAACTAGGTCGACAGGGTCTTTAGGTCGACAGTTCAAAAGGTCGATATGCGTTTTTTTGGTGTCGTTTTCTTCGTAGAGTGACCGGGAACCCCAATTAGTGCACCGTGTCCCCTCGCATGGCTCGCTTCGCTCGCCATGCTCCGGGCAAGGTGTCTCGCTGCGCTCGGCATAGGTTACCGTTCCCAATTGTAGTGCACGTGGATCGTTAAGTATGAATAGATTCAAAAAAAGAAAAAAATCGTGAAAAACTCATGTCGACCTTTTGACCTGTCGACCTAGAACATGTCGACCTAGAGACCCTGTTGACCTAGAAACCTTTTCGACCTAGTTACTGTCGACCTAGAGACCGGATCCCGGCCTGATTCAGGTTTTAAGTAAAGCAAAAAAGAAAGCTACTGGGCAAAACCATGTGCACTGCAGGGGGAGCAGATATAACATGTGCAGGGAGAGTTAGATTTAGGTGGGCTATATTGTTTCTGTGCAGGGTAAATACTGGCTGCTTTATTTTTACACTGCATTTTAGAGTTCAGTTTGAACACACCCCACCCA
Organism: Pseudophryne corroboree; assembly: GCF_028390025.1. Lineage (NCBI taxonomy): Eukaryota > Metazoa > Chordata > Amphibia > Anura > Myobatrachidae > Pseudophryne > Pseudophryne corroboree. The sequence goes on along the minus strand of NC_086444.1, from coordinate 104,257,056 downwards.
AATCTAGCTCTCTCTGCACGTGTTATATTTGCCCCCCCTGCAGTGCACATGGTTTTGCCCAACTGCTAACAAATTTGCTGCTACGATCAGGTCTGAATTACCCTTATAGACTTGGATGGGTTATATTTTTTCTGTGCAGGGTAAATACTGGCTGCTTTTGCTTGTGTCCCACAAATATTAGACAGCTTTATTTTTACACTGTTATTTAGATTATAGTTTGAACACACCCCACCCAGATCATTGCAACATGGTTTTGCCCAGGTGCTTGCTTTTTCTGCTTTACTTACAAACATGAATCAGGACCATCGTCTCCACCAGTTCTGATCATAGATTAGCAGATTTCAATCTGTGCAATGTAAATCTGGATTTGGCTGATTCTTTAGGACCAAAACTCAATGCCATCTCCTCATGAATCAATAAGATGTAATAATACAGATGAGATTCATATACTTCTCATAGTGTAAAAATGTATATTATTTATTACGTATCATGAAAAAGTCTAAAGCACAATAACAAATGTGTGAAACATCAATAAAAATTTACTGCGTACCAACTTGGGCCTTGAACGAGGCACTTTAACAGCATGAAGGGGTAAAGCCAAAGGTGAGCACCTACACGCTTGAGATGATTAACCTTGATAAAGATAAAGACTACTGTAGTTGAAACGCGTTGGTGAAGTACAGAGGCTGCTACCATCTATTAGGACCTGGGAAGGCGGACCATCTCAAGCGTGGCGGTTCTTACCCCCGGAATTACCGCTTAATGCTGTTAAAGTGCCTTTACCCTGCACAGAAAAAATATAGCCCACCCAAATTTAAATCTCTCTGCACATGTTACATCTGCCCCACCGGCAGTGCAGCATGGTTTGGCCCAGTTGCTTGCCTTTTTTGCTTTATTAATGTGAATCAGGCCCTATGTGTGGCCGTTAATAGCATGGAATACTGCTGTAATAAGAGAACATCACATTATATACATACCTGTCACCTTGACTCATTTTCACACTGTGAAACACAACCCACCTTTTCATATATAGTTTTGGCACAAGGCAGATTCATTTTACATACTTATTAGATTCTACATTTTAGTTAATTTCAGTACGTTGGAGAAAAAGTGTATTAAAATGGAGATACACCTTCTTTCAACTTGATCTTCCAGCCATTTTTTTGTTGTTGACAGTATTTATTTATTTATTTATTAACAGTTTCTTATATAGCGCAGCATATTCCATAGCGCTTCACAATTGGAACAACAGTGATAGAACAAAACTGGGAAACAACAGACAGACATAGAGGTAGGAAGGCCCTGCTCGCAAGCTTACAATCCTTAGGGAAGCAGTCGTTGATACACAGGGATAAGTGCTACCTATTGCATAATGGTCCAGCCAGATTGTAAAGGTTCTTAACGGGTGGATGATATGGTCACCCAGCAATGTGTGGGCTGTGCAGAGGGGATGTAATTAGATAGGGAAGCATTGAAGGTTATGTGGGTGGGTCCAGAACTTGATAGGCTTGTCTGAAGAGGTGAGTTTTCAGGGAACGTTTGAAGGTTTGGAGACTAGAGGAGAGTCTTATTGTGCCTGGGAGGGCATTCCACAGAGAGGGAGCGAGTAACGTGTGTGGATGAGAGACGCAGATCTTGTGCAGAGCGGAGAGGTCTGGCAGGGAGATAATTTGAGATGAGAAAAGAGATATATGTTGGCGCAGTTTGGTTAATAGCCTTGTGCATGAGTGAAAGTATTTTATATTGAATACTGTAGAACACAGGTAACCAATGGAGGGACTGACAGAGTGGATCTGTAGACGATGAACTTCTCTCTAGAAAGATTAGCCTCGCAGCTGCATTCAGAATGGATTGTAGTGGTGAGACTAATGACGTGGATTTAAACTCACAGGTGTCAGTTCCTTAGTAAGTGCTGAAATCCACCTGCCCTTATTTATGCTGATTGACTGTATGTAATATATGGATAGGTCTTCGAGCCCCTTTTATATAGGATTAATGGGAGATCCTTCTGCACTTTACTCCGGGTTTTTTTATTATCCCTCTTTCCCTTCTGAATTATGGAAGATACGTGATTTGATTCCTTATAATTGATTAAACTATAGCTATACAAGAAACAAAGTGTATTATATCCATCATTTATTATGTGTTATTTATTCAACAATTTAAATTGTTTGTCTGTCATTTTGGTCACATAATGAGAGTATTTGGTCACTGTCAATCACATATGCAAATGAGCAACCATCTTGCAAAGGGTATAAAAACCCTGGATAGCAGCACCTCTATTACCTTGAAAAAGTTGCGTGACCGCAACGAAACGCGTTGGCGATTGGTGCTGTGTGTATCTACCATCTATAATCCTTTCCTGAAGACTCTCCACCTGGACCAGGTCCCTACTACTGGCTCATTTTGTGGACCCGTTCTGAAGATCCTCCATCACCCACAGCTTAACAAGGGACAAGCCGCTGCGGATGCCTATCCGCTTAACACCTTGGACAATCGCTGGTGGTAACTATAATACCTGATGGAACATTAACGGGATACCTTGAGCATATCTATTAAGGGACTGCTTTATTGGAACAGGTGTGAATTGTCTATGCATTCTTATCAGGACTGGGAGAGACATAACGATTGGACACTTCACTGTGCCCTCCAGCATTTAGTACTTATTTTCTACAGTGTTACCAATTTTTAATCGATTTTAAGTTCATTTTATCTCAATAAATGTGCATTTTCATGTGACCATTTGCTCTCATATTTGACCATTTTAGCGCTTTAACCCTTTCCTACCGAGCCTATGTTTGGGAAGACCAGTACGGAGTCTATTGCAGTAATCAATGCGGGAGATAATGAGTACATGGATTAGAGTTTGTGTAAGATATGGTTCTATTTAGGGAATGTTTCTTAGGGGATGTAGTTATGTGACTGGTGGTCAGGAGACCGCCGGTCACAATACCGGCACCTAAATCCTGCACGCTGACAATCCCACCGGTCGGCATGCTGACCAACAGGGACTATTCCTACGACACCCATAGAGTGGGACTAGAACCTGTGGCAAGTGCAGCGAGCCACCGAGCCTGCTGCGTGGCGATCACAGCAAGCCTGCCAGGGGCTTTGTTGCGTTTGCCCGCCCGTCGGCAATCTCGCCGTCAGGATTCCACCGTCGGTCTCCTAATTGCCGGTCACACATACCCAACCCGTTACAAAATGTATGTACAGTAACATGATTTAGAGACAGAATGTGGGGAACAAAGGTCAGTTCAGCGTCGACGATTACACCTATGCAGTGAGCTTGTAGGGTATATATATATATATATATATATATATATACATACATACATTTATATCTGCGTTATAGTCTTACTTCTGTGTTGCATGTTTCATTGCTGCTGGCATGAACAATACATGTGGCATTATATAGGGATAAATAGATTCATAGCACTTCCCGATAAGCCGGTCATCTTGGCGAGCCCATAAAGTGTTTCTTTAATGTACCCTTTGATGATGATGATGATGATGATGATGATGATGATGATTATTATTAATCTTGCAATGCGATCTGATCAAGCCGCAACCATATAAATCTGACTTTAGTATAAAAATTTAATTTTATTAAAAGAAGAGTTTAGTGACATGGGGGTGGGGTGGGGGTGCTTTCTAAGGGAACATGTCAGTGAGATTTGTTATGACTGAGCACTCAAGTTTTATTTAACCTAAGACAGCTTTGTGTTTGAGTTTTGATTACTTTTAGATACAGATAAGGATCCTGTGCTGGTAGAGTTGGATTCAATCTGACAATATTCACTTTCTGAAAGATTCCTTTGTGGCAGGAAGACACGTTTTGTTCCCTGGCAGACTATTCAGAGGCTGACACTTGACAGTTAATTATGTGTTTTTCCTTCGCATTTGTCGCTTCTTTCATTTTGTACAGTAAAATGTTCGTTTTTTCCCCCCATTTTGCTTAGATGTTTTTTTTCACAGAGTTTTAAAGCCTCTTAGCTACAATTCAGATAGATGACAGAAGGGATGATGTACAGTACTAAGCAGTGAAATGAGTGGAGAAGTGAGACAGTGGAGAGGTTGCCCATGGCAACCAATCAGCTGCTCTGTATAATTTTATAGTATGCAAATTATAAATGTTACTTCAATGCTGATTGGTTGCCATGGGCAACTTCTCCACTGACTCACTTCTCCTCTTTTTTTCGCTGATTAGTAGATCTCCCCCAGAGTCTCAGATACAGTAATTATCATTATTATTATTATGTACAGTTTCTTATATAGCGCAGCATATTCCGTTGCACTTTAATAAACAGCAGATGGAAGACTGCAGGGAGACAGGGATCATTTGCAGAGTTTCCCAGCCTTTTACATTTAACCAAATCCCTCCTCCTGCCAAGTAGTTGTAGTGTCTCAGCCAATTGACCCCCAACAGTTGCCCATTATGTACTCCTGCCTTCTTATCCCTCTGGTCCTCCAAACCTGGAGAATGTTCAAGATAGTTTGCACGGTCAGTTGAAACCCTATGAAAAGTGACACTTATCTGGTCTCAGCTGATTGGACATCTAGCGGTCAGTTATGATGAAACATCCTAGTCTTGCTCACTTCATATATTCTCCAGGTGTAGAGAACCAGATAATATATAGAGGTGGATGGTACAAGGGTTGTGGAAAATGGCAGTAGTCCTTTGAGAGGATAATTCAACTAGCTGGGGTGGGTAGAATAAAAACTGAACCCTCCCCAGCCCAGTACGCAGCGACGTGTGGCTGGTGAGGAAGGCTGTTGCTGTTGCTGAGCAGGTGAGAATTGTACCAGCAGGGAATGTGTCGACTTCTTGACCTGTTGACATTTTGACCTTGTCTGTATTTTAAATGTTCGTATTTTGACCTTGTCGTCATTTTGACCTTCATACTAAACCCAAATGACACTATTAAGTGGCTGATTCAGTGGTGGAAACCAGTGGCACACCCACTCCATCGTTGTACGTAGCGGCAGTGCGAAATTATACAAAAGGCACAGGAGATATATTAAGTAAAAAGACGCCCACTGACGGTTTCTCTGATCCACTGCTGCATCAGAAAATGCAGCATGAGCTCAACTGTGTGGACCACTGCCGATAATTTGAAGGACACAGTCACTGGCTTCAGCACAGCCAGAAAATGGGTCTGACATGCCCACATTTTCTGGAATACTCCCCATCACCGCCCCCAAATGTTAGTATTATGTCAATCACTGTGCGGATTTTGGGACACTGCAAGCGACTCTCAAGCCATAATCTGTATATGTGTAGTGCGCTAATAAGCAGATCATTAAATATCAGAGTTACGTAAATATTGGATTTCTGTAAATATCTAAAACAGGCCCTAAAACAGCATTTATACACAACTACAGATGGAGCCACGTTAATCGTGGCTCCGTTTGTGCCTCGTCGCATCTGAGGCGCACGTGCGTCCTAGATGCGCACGCACCACGTTAACTTTAATGGGAGCGTCTCTGTGCAGTCCTGTGGCGGGGCTAGGCGTCGGATCGCCTAATCCTGCCAGGAGTTGTCCAAGTCAAAAATATTAGCATTTAGATTATAGTCAATAGTCATTATAGATCTACATAGAATCGGATACGTTTATTTGTTATACATTTTGTGTATTTGTTTAAGTGGGTAAATTGTAAAACACATACAGGACTCTGTTCCGGGCTAAAAAATTTAGGTAGCACTCAAAGGAGGATTACCCGTGTGGGCGACTTCCAGCGGGTGTGAGGAACAAAGGTGCATTGTGTAGGTGCATTGTGTAGTGAGCAGTAGAATTTTGCTTACATTGATCGTGATAAGTGTGGTATGGTAAAAGTACATGAGGTAAGCATACAGAAAAGTGCACGTGGCGTGAGAACGCGCACGGTTGCGTGAAGTAGCAAGCGCAAATTATAGCCACACAATAAAAGTTCAATTTAAAATGGGAACAAAATACATTCCTGCTTCTTCAAGGTTGGATGTTGCTTGCATATGAACTGACCAATGACACATCATGAGTGAGAAAGTTCCCTCCCCTGGACCAATAACAGAAGACATGTACTCCCCCAAAAATACATAGTATATAGGTGACGTACAGCGCACTTTTATCATACATGGTAATAAGATGCGCCATGCGTCCGCAGCATATATTAACGCAGGCATTTTAAATATTTATTACAAATATATTTGAAATTCTCAGAGTGCACGCCTGCGATGAAGACACACTAGATGAGTGCGGCTCCATCTGTCATCATGCAGTATTGCATTTGCATCCCTTGCATAGTCTCATCATACTTGCCTACTCTTGGGGATGTTGCGGGAGACTCCAGAATTTTAGGGTATTCCCCCGCGCAAATCACTTCACTTTAGCTCCGCCACGGACATGCAAATCACAGCATTTTGTCGGATGGGGACGGGGCCTAATGACATGAGAGCCCCGCCCCCCAAAGTGGTCAGCAGCGCTTCCTCTCCGGGCTTCTCCCGGAGTGGAGAAATAGAAAGTACAAGTAACATGTTATATATCCAGGCGCAACTCTGCTCACTTTACATGGATTTACTCCTACTGCAACGTCGCTGTTTGCATTGAGCAGATGCTACAAATGTTTTATTTTCACAATGGAAATAAACCCCTAATGCAGTAATTTCAGTTACAGGATTCTCCATCTGATCTGATGCATAATCAAGTAACTCTATCACAATAATCCGTGGAATGCTGACTCATTAATGAATGCACGCACAAGCGGGAACCAGACAAAGAATCCAGCTGAGATTATATTTACTGTGAATTCACTGAATAGATAAAATAAATGTATGCAAATGTTGTAAGTTGTTTGAGTAACTGAATTGTCTCATGGTTTATTTATGGCATATATTAAAATATCGTCTTCCTAAAAGTAAACTCTAATATCAGGTGGAAGGGTTTTGTTGTAGAGCATAGAAAGAGTACCTTTAAATAAAACAGTGAAAATATATATATAAATAAAAGTGTATGCGGATAATGGAGGTTATCGCTGTGGTGCGACCGGGTCGGAAATGCGCATGCGCGGCAGACGCATTGTGCACACGCATTGTTGCCCGGCGACAGCCGTCGCCGGGCAGCGGCGCCGTCAGCGGAAGAAGTGATCGCAGCGGCGATCTCAAGAATACTGACAGGCGGGAGGTGTCCCAGGGCGTCAACTCACCGTTTCCGGGCGTGGTGAGGCGAACGCAGGCGTGTCCAGGCGTTTGGAGGGCGGATGTCTGACGTCAAATCCGGGATATTCATCGCTGGATCCGTCGCACAAGGTAAGTAGGTCTGACCCTGGACTTGCTTTGCAGGAAACTTTTTTAGCTTAGCAGGGCTGCACAAGCGAACGCAGCCCTGCTATGCTAAAATACACTCCCCCATAACGTGGTCAAGTCGATCGCACGAGTAAGCAAAAAGTTGCTACGTGCGATCAACTCAGAATGACCCCCAATATCTATAAGCTGGAAAAGGCATGAAATACATGTGTACAGTCATCACCAGGATTTATTTTGAAGGTGCTACCAAAGTGGTCGACAAAGGAGGTGCCTACATGAGACAAAGCATAAGGATCAGTATGAACTACCTACAATCAAAATCCAGACGTTCAAAATACCGACAATTGACCGATGGTCAAAATACCAACAAGGTCAAAATACAGACATGGTCAAAATACCGACATTTAAAATGTCAACAGGTCAAAAAGTCGACACATTTTTTCATTGGTTTTTTTGGGGTGTGTATGTCGACATAGGTCAACATGGACACTGTATAAGTGTACCGCGTCCCCTTGCATGGCGAGCAAGGGCACACTATTACATTCCCCCCTCCAGGTCCACTGGGATGATCAAGTATGAACAAGTCGGTTTCAATGAAAAAATCATGAAAAACGAATGTCAACTTTTTGACCTGTCGACATTTTAAATGTCAGTATTTTGTACTTGTCGGTATTTTAAATGTAGGAATTTTGAACTTGTCGGTATTTTGACCATCACATTTTCAATGGAGATAAATTGACTGCATCCCAAAGCATGGACTTTACAGTGTAGAGGGATAGGGCAATGTAGATATAAGGCAGGGCCGAAACTAGGGGGGGGCTAGGGGGGCAGGCGACCTGGGCGCCGGATTGGAGGGGGCGCCGAGACCCCCTAACACCTTCTCCCTATGCGCCAGTGCAGCGCCGCGGCACTTCTTTATACTTTGAAACCCCCTTCTCCGTCCTCCCGAGTGCCCAGCTCGGGGGGGCGGGGTTTCGCGGAATGACGCGATTGCGTCGTGACGTCACGACGCAAACGCGTCATTCCACGAAACCCCGCCCCCCGAGCTGGGCACTCGGGAGGACGGAGAAGGGTGAGCCGCGCAGACGAGGAGGGAGAGGCGGCTGAAGAGCGGCGAGAACCGCTTCAAATGTAAGTCAGCCCCTCTCCCTCCCTCTCTCTCTCTCTCTCTCTCTCTCTCTCTCTCTCTCTCTCTCTCTCCCTCCCTCTCCCCACCACCTGCCGGAATGTGTAAAATGGGGACCTGTCTGCCGCAATGTGTAAAATGGGGACCTGTCTGCCGCAATGTGTAAAATGGGGACACTTTTTCCTGCCGCAATGTGTAAAATGGGGACACTTTTTCCTGCCGCAATGTGTGAAATGGGGACACTTTTTCCTTCCGCAATGTGTAAAATGGGGACACTTTTTCCTGCCGCAATGTGTAAAATGGGGACACTTTTTCCTGCCGCAATGTGTAAAATGGGGACACTTTTACCTTCCGCAATGTGTAAAATGGGGACACTTTTTCCTGCCGCAATGTGTAAAATGGGGACACTTTTTCCTGCCGCAATGTGTAAAATGGGGACACTTGCCTGTCGTACTGTGTAAAATGGGGACATGTGTCTGCCGCAATGTGTAAAATGGGGACACTTGCCAGCGTACTGTGTAAAAAGGGGTCACCTGTCTGCCGCAATGTGTAAAATGGGGACACTTGCCTGTCGTACTGTGTAAAATGGGGACACGTGTCTGCCGCAATGTTTAAAATGGGGACACTTGCCAGCGTACTGTGTAAAATGGGGTCACCTGTCTGCCGCAATGTGTAAAATGGGGACACTTGCCTGTCGTACTGTGTAAAATGGGGACACGTGTCTGCCGCAATGTGTAAAATGGGGACACTTGCCAGCGTACTGTGTAAAATGGGGTCACCTGTCTGCCGCAATGTGTAAAATGGGGACACTTGCCCGTCGTACTGTGTAAAATGGGGACACGTGTCTGCCGCAATGTGTAAAATGGGGACACTTGCCAGCGTACTGTGTAAAATGGGGACACGTTTCTGCCGCAATGTGTAAAATGGGGACACTTGCCAGCGTACTGTGTAAAATGGGGACACATGCCTGCCGCAATGTGTAAAATGGGGACACTTTTTCCTGCCGCAATGTGTAAAATGGGGACACCTGTCTGCCGCAATGTGTAAAATGGGGTCACCTGTCTGCCGCAATGTGTAAAATGGGGACACTTGCCTGTCATACTGTGTAAAATGGGGACACTTTTTCCTGGATATGAAATTTATGTTAGAAAAGGCAATTTTTCAGGTACTTTGAAACCCCCTTCTCCGTCCTCCCGAGTGCCCAGCTCGGGGGGGCGGGGTTTCGCGGAATGACGCGATTGCGTCGTGACGTCACGACGCAAACGCGTCATTCCACGAAACCCCGCCCCCCGAGCTGGGCACTCGGGAGGACGGAGAAGGGTGAGCCGCGCAGACGAGGAGGGAGAGGCGGCTGAAGAGCGGCGAGAACCGCTTCAAATGTAAGTCAGCCCCTCTCCCTCCCTCTCTCTCTCTCTCTCTCTCTCTCTCTCTCTCTCTCTCTCTCTCCCTCCCTCTCCCCACCACCTGCCGGAATGTGTAAAATGGGGACCTGTCTGCCGCAATGTGTAAAATGGGGACCTGTCTGCCGCAATGTGTAAAATGGGGACACTTTTTCCTGCCGCAATGTGTAAAATGGGGACACTTTTTCCTGCCGCAATGTGTGAAATGGGGACACTTTTTCCTTCCGCAATGTGTAAAATGGGGACACTTTTTCCTGCCGCAATGTGTAAAATGGGGACACTTTTTCCTGCCGCAATGTGTAAAATGGGGACACTTTTACCTTCCGCAATGTGTAAAATGGGGACACTTTTTCCTGCCGCAATGTGTAAAATGGGGACACTTTTTCCTGCCGCAATGTGTAAAATGGGGACACTTGCCTGTCGTACTGTGTAAAATGGGGACATGTGTCTGCCGCAATGTGTAAAATGGGGACACTTGCCAGCGTACTGTGTAAAAAGGGGTCACCTGTCTGCCGCAATGTGTAAAATGGGGACACTTGCCTGTCGTACTGTGTAAAATGGGGACACGTGTCTGCCGCAATGTTTAAAATGGGGACACTTGCCAGCGTACTGTGTAAAATGGGGTCACCTGTCTGCCGCAATGTGTAAAATGGGGACACTTGCCTGTCGTACTGTGTAAAATGGGGACACGTGTCTGCCGCAATGTGTAAAATGGGGACACTTGCCAGCGTACTGTGTAAAATGGGGTCACCTGTCTGCCGCAATGTGTAAAATGGGGACACTTGCCCGTCGTACTGTGTAAAATGGGGACACGTGTCTGCCGCAATGTGTAAAATGGGGACACTTGCCAGCGTACTGTGTAAAATGGGGACACGTTTCTGCCGCAATGTGTAAAATGGGGACACTTGCCAGCGTACTGTGTAAAATGGGGACACATGCCTGCCGCAATGTGTAAAATGGGGACACTTTTTCCTGCCGCAATGTGTAAAATGGGGACACCTGTCTGCCGCAATGTGTAAAATGGGGTCACCTGTCTGCCGCAATGTGTAAAATGGGGACACTTGCCTGTCATACTGTGTAAAATGGGGACACTTTTTCCTGGATATGAAATTTATGTTAGAAAAGGCAATTTTTCAGGTAAAAAAGTTCTGAAAGAGATATATATATATATATATATATATATAATATTTTTATTCATTTATTTATTTTAAAATGTTTAGTTTTTTTATTTTTTTATTTATTTATTGTAAAAAAAATAATCTTTTTTTTTTTTTTTTTTTTGGGGGGGGGGGGGGTCAAATGACTACCTTGCCCCGGGTGACAAAAATCCTAGTTTCGGCCCTGTATAAGGGGAGCTAGTGATACATACGTGGACATGGGACTGAACCTACTGTAGTACAATCTGCACAGGGTTCCAGGTGTAAATAGGATAAGCTGTACTTCAGAGGTGAGTTTTGAGAGAGACTACCTGAAAGACTGAAGGTTGGGAGTGGTCATGCCTCGCAGGAGGGAATGTCATAGGAGAAGAGAGCGAAGCACAGTGTATCTTGTGATGAAGGGAGACATTGTGAAGAGGAGAAGTTGGTCAGGACTTTGAAGGCCAGGGTTGAGTTGATTTCTATAGGATATGGGTAGCCAGTGTAGGGATTATTGTAGCAGATGCAGAATGGCAAGAGAGAATGGTCTGCCTCACTATGGCATTTAGAACGTATTGTAGTGGGGTAAGATGGTTGAGGGAAAGTAGGACATTGTATTAGGCAAGGGGTGAGATAAGAGCATAGATAAGTATTTTAGTAATGTCCAGAGTGAGTAAGGGGCACATTCTAGCAATGCTTTGGAGGAAGCAACAAGCCTGGCGACTGGGTGTGTGCGGGGGAAGCTGAGAGCAGAGTCAATGATGACGCCAAAATAGTGGTCTAGGGCTACAGTAGAGGTAATAATATTATCAGCCCTGAGGGTCCATGCATACATTGGGGGAACAGATTGAGGTGGAGAGAGAGGAGTGAAAGCCTTGTATTCAGTAACAAGATAAAGAACTGGGGTGGGTGGATGGGTGAATTGATAGGAAGGTGGGTTCAAGGTAATGGATCTGGCAGGAAGAGATTTTTTAAGACAGATCATTTTGGTTTTACCTTTGAAGTATTTTGCATCATGAGCATTAACAGAAGGGGAACATGCTATGAGTGTTGTTTGACCAGGAGGATAAGAAGGCTCTAAAATAGGGTTGCTCTGAAAACAAGAGACACTGGGGGTCATTCCGAGTTGTTCGCTCGCTAGCTGCTTTTAGCAGCATTGCAAACGCTAGGCCGCCGCCCTCTGGAAGTGTATCTTAGTTTAGCAGAATTGCTAACGAAAGATTAGCAGAACTGCTACTAAATAATTTGCTGCAGTTTCTGAGTAGCTCCAGACCTACTCCTAGACTGCGATCACCTCAGTCCGTTTAGTTCCTGGTTTGACGTCACAAACACGCCCTGCGTTCGGCCAGCCACTCCCCCGTTTCTCCAGCCACTCCTGCGTTTTTACCTGGCACGCCTGCGTTTTTTAGCACACTCCCTGAAAACGGCCAGTTTCCACCCAGAAATACCCACTTCCTGTCAATCACACTACGATCACTCGAGCGATGAAAAACCATCGCTAGAGCTTGTGTAAATCTACAAAGTTTTGTGTGAAAGTACTTAGCACATGCGCACTGCGTACCATGTGCATGCGCATTTTTGCAGTTTTTTTTACTTAATCGCTGCACTGCGAAAATCGGCAGCGAGCAAACAACTCGGAATGACCCCCACTGTACTTTGAAACACATTCAGTGTCGGACTAGGGCATGTAGTGCCCACCGGGGGAATACAGTGGTAGGGGCCCATGTTAAGGGGTGTGGTCAGTCTCTAGAGGGGGTGTGCCCAGCCGCCACATTGGTTTGCCTAACCATTTTGCAAGTGTTGGTCCCCTAGATAAATATATACAGTAAATACTGTAGTCGATGCAGGATAATATACTAGATTAGTAACAGTACAGTCTGAAACCTGATCCCTAGAGGAGGGGGTGGGGCCCCAGGCAGTAGGGCCCACCAGTAGTTTCCCCTGTACCCCTGTGGACCAGTCTAACCCTGAACACATTATAAACTTGAAGTCTGCGTTGAAGTGGGATTACCTTCATTCAGTCTTTAAGGTATGGGACAGTAGGTGTCAGGACTGTTTGCGGTATATATGGTGCCCCCGTCATGTTCCCGGCGTCGGTATTGTGACAGCCGGGATCCCGACAAGTGGTATGCTAACCGCATACCGTATGTAGCCCCCTCCCTGTCAGTGGCAGCCTTGAGATCCAGACATGCCACTAACCACTGATGAGTCATGACATTGCACTTGCCAAAGCGATCACCGTATACAATGTTCTGAGTGAATACTGTACTGTGTGTAGTCACAAAAATAAAAGGAAATCTAAAATATCTTCAGGGATTTCCTTGACTGATAGAAACCTAGAAAGCTGCAGGGAGTAACTATGTCAGACCTGACTGTCAGCACTTATAAATTCAGTGTAACCTGGATCTAGCAGTGTCAGGTTGCGCTTCCAACTTGGGAATACTGGCAATAGGATTAAAGAATACATGTGACCCATAAAGCACAAGTAAAAAAAATAAAAATATAAAAAATAAAAAAAAATCTACCTTTGTTTCTAAATCCTATAATTTAACCACAGTTTCCAAACATCTGGAATTACAATGCCCCAAAGAATGCTTCGGAGAACCAGGTAATTCCTTTTAGGTATAAAGTGACATGTGAAGGGGTTAAAGATTGTACACAAATGGAAAGCTCAGTCAGGTCTAGTTACAGGCTTCAATGACTTTGGGAAAAAAAAACGAAAAATCTTTGTCTCTTCGGCCCTTGCTAAGCATTAGCATCCACAAACGTAATCAAGCAAAAATCCAGGACTTCAATTCTATTTTTGTCCACGTCTTATCACTTTATTAGGTTGATTTCAATCCAAAAACTGCAGCAGACACTAAATGCGGAATAATGTTTCCGCGTAGTGGTGGCCACGAGGTTTGGTAGATTAAGATTAGGAATATTCTCATGAAAACTTGTGAGATTCTGGCATGGTATTTAGGGTGGTCTTCAGTTTGCCGGCTGTCGGGATCCCGGGGCACAGTATACCGGCGCCGGAATCCCGACAGCCGGCATAGGGACACTTTTCCTCCCTCTTGGGGGTCCACGACCCCCCTGGAGGGAGAATAAATAGCGCGCGCGCCACCGTGCCCGCAAGGGGCTCATTTGCGCTCGCCACGCTGTCGGTATGCTGGCGGTCGGTATGCCGGCGGTCGGGATCCCGGCGCCGGTATGCTGGTCGCCGGGAGCCCGGCCGCCGCCATACCATATTACACCCGGTATTTATGGTCCTTCTGTGTGGGTGCAGGCCAAGGGGGAGAGTGACAGGACAGGGACTGAGGTGGCTGGGGCTGCAACAGATGGGACGGGAAGTTGCATTCAAAAAGAATTGAAATAGTACTTGATCTTTATATTTCCAGCAAATTCGCATTTTATCTGTTGTGGTTTTATTATTCTCTTCAGTTTTCTCCTCTTTGTTTAGATTAGTCTATATTGCTTTGTGCTATTTGGAATCTAGGGGAGGCAGTTACGTGACCAGCGGTCAGGAGACCGTCGGTCACAGTACCGACACCGGAATCCCGCCCCCTTACTGTCCCTGCCGACTAACAGGGACTATTCCCACTTGTGGGTGTCCACAACACCCATAGAGTGGGAATATAATCTGCGCTCGCCACCGAGCTCGCAAGGGGCTTCGTTCCGCTCCCCCCCCCACGCCGGTTATCTGCAAGCCGGGATTCCGGCGTCTGTATGGTCAACGGCGGTCTCCCAACCAGGAATCTAGGAAGTCTATTTACAAAATTGAGGGGTTTCAGATGTGGAGATTTTGCCCATAGCAACCAATCAGATTCTGTCTATTTTCTTCTAAAAGGCGCTAAATAGATGATAAGTAAAATCTGAATGGTTGCTATGGACAACAGCTTCACATTTGTAAACCCCCACTTTAGTAAATAGACCCCTAGGGGTCTATTTACTAAACGTTGGAGATAAGACTCATAACCACGTTAATTGCAGCGATTTATCAATAAAGTATGTCCGAGGTAGCGGAACTGTACTCAGCAGCCTTGGCAATACTGGCCTGGAGTGGGAAGAGTTCATTTAAGATTTCGCCCAGCCAGTCTCAGGCGTTCTTTATACTTGGGACAGTGCTAGGTGGTTTGTAGGGTTCCTGCCTGTCGCCCCTTTTACTGTTCTTTGTAATTTTCTGTACATCCATGTTCCCAGTGCCATCAAGCCATCCCTCTGCCCAGGCTATTGTATGTTGAGGGTAGCAATAAAGCTTGTTGTAATCTTTGGTCTATGTGGTAACAAAGCATATGCTAACTTGAGTGGTCCTATAGGGTTGTGTAGTGACCACATAGATTTGTAAAAACTTCACGGCCCTCCTTTTTTTGTTTTTCAGTATTTTAAGCACATTCTCGGTTTCATGCAGCTACTGTATTTACTATAAACTTGTCCCCACCTACTAATAGTGGGGTCGGCCATTTTATGGCCTGTAGCAATGTACACAAGAAACATCATGGTGCAATTTTTTGCCACATTTGTAATACCCCTTTCAGATTGCCAGCTATGAACATGGGTTATTGGCACATGAACGCGCATAACCCGTGTTCCTGTGCGGTCTGAAAGGTGCCAGGGTTAAAATACCGGGTCGAGCGATGCAACGCGTTTCCTGTTCACTGTGTGTGGACGGGTGGCGCTTGGAGATCATGTGATCTCCAAGTGCCGACCTCGCCGCTGATGTCACCAACCCAATGGATGGTAGAGCGGCAGCGGGGTGCCTGAGACGGGTCGCACCCTGGGTGCTCCCATGTCAGGCTCCCGGGTGCGACCCGCCTCAAGCGGTCTGAAAGGGGTACAAGTTATTTTAATAGTTTCTAGTAAACTGATACAGGCCCATCCCACAACATGCCAATCTTTACTGTTTGTATGGTGGGACCATAGTACCATTATTAATAAATAAGCCCCACGGTGATCCCTTAGTACAGGTGCTGCATAATATTCACACATCTGGGCGGGATTTACTAAGTCTTATCGCGGGTCATCGCAGCGATGCTAATCGCATATGTACTAACTTATGTGATTAGTATCGCAATGCAATGTCAGAGGCCCCCTGCGGTACCTGGTGGTCCAGAGGAGAAGGTGTGAAGGGGTCAGCTGGGGTATCCGTCACCTCCCGCCCTGGCGGGTGGAACCTGTTGTCAGTCCTGGGTTCCTCCTCCCCCTCCCTGCAGCCAAAAGTACAGCTGGCTGTGTTGCTGGGGGAGGAGGAGGCTGGGATCCGATACTGCGATGAGGAGGCTGTCTGCAGTCAGATATGGGGGGATTACGGCGTGAGCGGTGCTGGGCGGCAGAGGCAGCAGGATGCAGTAAGAAGCCGATAGGCTTCTTTAGGGTATCACCATAAAAAGCTGGCAATGCCCTCTGCATCGAAAAGCGGATGGCCAGGGGTTAGTAAATTTGAAAATTGCGGCACAAAACCCCCAAAACTGAGTTTTTTACCTCATTTTTCTTTTAGTAAATCCCGCCCATCATGTGAAATATCACGTGCTAATTTACAGATGGCAGGGACAAGGATAGTGGGGCGATTGAGGACGTACTTGATTTAAGTAAATGTGTCGTGATCAATGAAGAGGAAAGAGAAACAAGCAATCTTTTCTAGAACAATCACACAATTTAGATGGGACTGTGGAAAAGCCTTTGTTGTTTTTATATCACTGTAAATCACTGCACATCTTTGTGACAATTTAAAATGCCTGAACATAATAATGTCACACTGTGAAGCCCAGAAGATTGTAGGCTGCTATTAAACGTAAAAAAAAAAAATGTTCTCCATTTTTATCACATACGTAAGAACTTAGAATGTATGGGGTGATATCTGGCATAGTTAGGTATGCTGGTTTTAAAATATAATTTCCATCTGAGAAACAAATCAGACAGCATGCTGCAGAATAGTCCCTTCTTCCCTGCTGTCAAAATGTTTATTTCTGATTTTTATTCTCTTCTGCTATAGACAATGGATCATTCTGCATACTAGTATTTTTATTGTTTGTTTTCTTTCACAAAAAAAAATAACCATCAAAGAGGAAGGCAAGTGTTAAGGGCCCCTGTGACAGGACGGTACCGTACGAAAGCACTTGCCGCTTTCGCGTCCCGTTGACTGCGCACAGACTGGAAGGTCAAGTCACACGAGGCCTGACCACATAGGGGATTCCCGCTTACCGTCAGTAACCGCCTGTTACTGACTCCACCCACTGCATTGTGGGCGGGTTTTTGCTGCCACCACCAAACTCCTAACCTGCCGTGGCGTTTGGAACCACGGTTCTGCTCTGTATGTGCCGACGCACTGCCTTACCACACCTGTGTGGTGTTGACGAATCCCCACTAGCCACTTGCTAGGCCTCTACCGGTAGCTGGCGGAAGGTGGAGCTTGGAGACGCTAGGTGCTTCCCTGGACAGCCGGAGGATGGGGCTAGGTTTGGCCTAACCCTGTAGGTCACAAGATGAAGCAGTCTTCTTGAGGCAAGGATGTTTATTGCTCAATAACCTTTAAAAAGGCTCCTCCCTATTGCTAGGGGCAACAGCATACAATCAGATGTTTTCAGCAGAATAAGATGTTACAACTACAAATCTGGAGGCACGCAGGTCTCCTTTTTATGTCAATTTTCCACACAGTATCACAGGGGGGTTAGCCCTCCCTGTCTTCTCCAACCAATCAGGTTATCGCAGAAAATATAAAGAAATACAAGTTTACATTTCAAAAGTTAAGAATTAGATAACGCACATTCCTGCTCCTCTTCATATATAACCAAACCAGTGGCTTTCCCAAACACAATCTGATTATCATCTTCCTGTCTCTTTCACAAATGTAAATGTAACTTGCATTTTAATAGCATTCACCCTCTCACACATAGACAACGTTCTTATACTGTAAATTAAACATAATCTGCATCACATATAATGCAGCCTAAGAAATCTTACATCAAACTGTTGTTGAATGAAACCCACTAGTTTGCATTTGTGAAACACAATCTGATTAACATGTTCCTGTCTCCTCTAACATCTCCATGCAAACCCAGTTCACACAATATTCAGAGAAGACAGCAACAAATCCTTTCACCTGCATGTGTCTATAAAGTTACACAGAGACACATCTCAATCTCAAAGAAATGGCTTGTCCATACACCCCTTTCCAGGTGCCAGGGTCATCAGCATCTCAATTCCTAGGTGAGAAGCTTCCAAGCTATTTGTCCTCAAACGTAAATGCATTTTAAAACCAACACAGCTTACACATTCCTTCTAAGTGCTGGCATTTGCTGCAATGTAAATGTGCAATCTTACAACTGTGCCTATTGCCTTAAATATAACATTGGTGAAAACACAGTATTAAATATATTTTTAAATACCCGGTGCCTAGCACCCACACTACATTTAAAGATGGCGCTTAGCACCAGTGCACAGTTTTAAAGTGGCGCCAAGCGCCCATTGTCCTGTTAAGGGCACCGGGCACTAGGGGTTAACCCCTTCAGTGCCGCAGCCGCCATTACACGTGTGGCTGGTTGGTCTCTCCGGCCACACTCCTCCCCCCCATTCAAGCTGGTCAACCAGGGACCCATGTCCCAACGATTTGGGTCCTGGTCCCGCAGTCCGTTGGGGTGAAGGGGACGCTACCTGGGATGTGTAGGCTCTGGCCTAGCCAGTTCATCCATAGTGTAGTGGGCCTCTCTTCGTGGGTGCACAATGTTCAAATAGTCCACCTGAAGTCCAAGTTCAAGGCTCCACCACAAAAGTCTGTCAAATTTCCCCAAGGTAGGTTGCAGCCACCTAACAGGTGGGTGGTAAGTCACCACGGCGGGGGGCTGGTTACAAACAAGTGCCACCCAAGGTGTCCCATTTGTGGCATACCCCACCTCCCACCATAGCAGTTTTCTGCTCAAACAGGCCACAGGGTGCTCCTGCCCATATGGCTCTTTCTGGCTCGGTACTGCTCCCAGTCCGTGCAGTGGCGCAGTAGTTCGTAACGCACAGTCCTGGTCAAGAATGTGCGCCATCAGCACTGGAGCGGGTACCCGAGCCTCCTTCAATGACTGGAATGCCAACTCGCAAGCGGGTGCAAAGTCCACTGACTTGGGAATGCCCTTCCTAGCCATCTCTGTCAAGGGGTTCACTACAGGACTAAAGTCAATGACAACATGTCCGTAGGGCCTTACAGGTTCTAAGGTCAGTACCGGTCTGGGTGATGTGGGTCGGGGACAGCCTCTGGTTGCCTCCACCCCCTCTGGGTTGGGCCTACCCCTGTCTCCTCCCACATGGTGCCCCAGGCACTGCACCTCCGTCATACCTATCTGGCAACTGTCTGCCCGAACTGTCAGACCTGCCCTCCAATCCTCCTCCGTCGACCTATGACTCGGGAAACCTACCCTGTCACCTAGGCCTACTCTTCCCTCCTCGTCCGCTACCTGTGCCACAGTGATGGCGGCCAGACCACCAGCCTCTGGATCCTGTGTGGCATCCACTACAGGGAGGCTGCGTGTCTTCCCCGATCTACTGCGCACAGGCAGGGGACCTGCTATGTCCACAGCAACTTGCTGCAAGGGTTCTCCTATTGGCAGAGGCCCAGAGACAACACAACCGCTGGAGTGCCCCGGCTGCCAACGCATGGCACCAGCCTTACAGTTGGTCTGGGCGTCATCCGACATTCCAGACCAGGGTAAGCTCTGTGTCAGGCACTTCAGGGTACGGTCTGTCTCCAGGTTACTGTCCAAAGGGGTTTCGCTGGCAACCGACACTGGTTGCGCAGGAACGTTCCCTGAGGGGACCAGTTGGACACATTCCCTATCTGGTCTATCCCCTCCCACTTTCCTGGCTACCCTGTACCTTAACCCTTCCCGCCAGGTCAACCTCCCCGCCCCAACCCTGTCAAGGCCGCTGCCAGAGTGGCGCCTCATGCCTTTCGGGGATGGGTCAGAGAGTTGAGCCTCCCTAAACTCCTGCCTGTGGCCCTCAATCTCTCCTAAATTGGGACACTCTACAGGGGGATCTAGGTGGGGACTACTAGGGTCAGTCTGGTAGGGGTCAGTCATGGAAAAGTCAGTGTGGTTTCTCATACTCAACGCCGGAGTTGGCAAACCACTTGGGTCAGGAGCATCATTGGGCACCCCCACAGGATCAAACGAGCTGGAACCGACATCCTCTGCGTTGCTAGTGGACGTGGGCATACCAGAGGCAAAAGGCATGCGGGGTCGATGTGCTGATCTAGCCGCTGTGATCTTTTCCTCTGGGCTGGTTGATGCTGTGGTTGGCTGTGCTGGCAGTTGTCTAGCAGCTGTAGTCTTTTCCTCTGGGCTGGGCTGTGCTGGAGTAGCTGATGTCAACGGTGGGTATGGAACTTGACTCCGGGGAATGGCGCCAACAAACGTAGTAACGATCCCACCACCCAGGTCATTTCCTAGGACCACATCAGTTGGGAGACCATCCATGACGGCAACTTCTCGCAACTCTGGTCCAGCTCCCCAGTCCAGGTAGACTCTTGCCATGGGAACCGCTTTTTCTGTTCCTTCTGCCAGGGTGACCGTGGCAGTGCGACCCTGCAATACTGCAGCAGGATCTATAAGGTGGGGGCTCACCACAGTGATTGAGGCCCCAGAGTCTCTTAGGCCTTCTCCCTGCAGGGGTCCCACGTGGACTGGCTGCAGGTGCCTCCACATGTTGTGTAGGGGCTGTTTGGCCATGCAGGTGACTCTCTCCGCAGAGTGCACCTGTCTCTCGCCACACTCCATTGGACTGACTGGAGGGGGAACAGTCTCTGTAATCTCATCTCCTCTCGTCAAACAAGCAAGCCGGGCTCCAGCACTCGGATTTGGGGCACGAGTCTGGGGTGCTTGGGATGCAGGACAGTTCATCCTCAGATGTCCGATTTTCCCACAACCGTAGCACTTCTTCTCCAATCGTGGCACCGATGATCTCTGATCAGTTGCAGGGACGCTGCGGTGCGGTTGCTGGCCAAGAGCACCCGGGTTGGAAGATGCTTGTCTTTGGGGGTGATGAGCTGAAGAGGGTGGTCCCCTTGGTGGTACAGTCTGTTGGAGCTGGCTGCTGGCGGGGCGCTTCTGCCCCCGTGGCCGAATTGCCACATACTTGTCTGCTAATTGGGCAGCCATCTTTAAGCTGGGTGGCTCCCGATCTAGCACCCACTCCTTCACTTCTTGGGCGCACCGGCGGTAGAACTGCTCCCTGCAGATCAGGTCGATCAGTGCGTCCCATGTAGTGGCTTCCGAATCCTTCACCCACTTCACCACGTACTGCCGCAGCTGGGTGGCGAACTGCTCATGGGTGCTGCTAGGATTCTTGGGCAAGTCTCTGAACTTCTTCCGGTAAGACTCAGGAGTGATGAAGAATCGCTGGAGGAGGGCCTTCGCGACTTCGTCGTAGTTCCCACAGTCCTCCGTCGCCACTCCTCGATAGGCCTCCAAGGCCTCTCCATGCAGAGTGGGCACAAGGTGTCTCACCCACTCTGACTTGGGTAGATCGTGTAGTTTACAAGTCCTTTCAAAAACTTGCAAATGTCCATCAATGTCCCCATCACTGTCTGCAAACTTGGCAAACTGTATACGTCCTGATCTGTGTACAACAGCTGACAACGGCTCCCGGGGTACCACGGCCTGTGGTGCCCGCTCATCACGCCACATCTGGATGATGATCAAGCGCTCTTGCTCCGTTGCCCTTTCCCCCAATTCCGCTAGCCGATCTGCTAGGGTATCCGGGCTGCCCCCCCTGGGACGTTGGGATCCTGGCCCTGCTAGGGATTGCTGGGAAACATTGCTGCTGTGAGAGAGGGCAGGACTTGTGGTTCTCACCGGTTCCTTACGAAGGTCCACTGTTGGGCCGTCCTCTGCGATGCTAACGCCGTCAGTGCTTTCCACCTCCGCCCGATGAGACTCCTCCACGCTCCTGAGCGCCGCCTTCATGACGCTTCTGGACGCGTTGGAAGGGATATCCACACCCTTCCCCTGGCATACGATCTCCAGATCCTCCTTGGACATTCCGCTGAATTCCGCCATCTTGTGCGTTCTCCTGCGCTGCAGTTACTCCTCTCCTGAGTAACTCGGCTTCTCCAATCGGGTGATGAAAAGCCGCCTGGGAATATCCCACCACTATGCCACCAATTTCTGTGACAGGACGGTACCGTACGAAAGCACTTGTCGCTTTCGCGTCCCGTTGACTGCGCACAGACTGGAAGGTCAAGTCACACGAGGCCTGACCACATAGGGGATTCCCGCTTACCGTCAGTAACCGCCTGTTACTGACTCTACCCACTGCATTGTGGGCGGGTTTTTGCTGCCACCACCAAACTCCTAACCTGCCGTGGCGTTTGGAACCACGGTTCTGCTCTGTATGTGCCGACGCACTGCCTTACCACACCTGTGTGGTGTTGACGAATCCCCACTAGCCACTTGCTAGGCCTCTACCGGTAGCTGGCGGAAGGCGGAGCTTGGAGACGCTAGGTGCTTCCCTGGACAGCCGGAGGACGGGGCTAGGTTTGGCCTAACCCTGTAGGTCACAAGATGAAGCAGTCTTCTTGAGGCAAGGATGTTTATTGCTCAATAACCTTTAAAAAGGCTCCTCCCTATTGCTAGGGGCAACAGCATACAATCAGATGTTTTCAGCAGAATAAGATGTTACAACTACAAATCTGGAGGCACGCAGGTCTCCTTTTTATGTCAATTTTCCACACAGTATCACAGGGGGGTTAGCCCTCCCTGTCTTCTCCAACCAATCAGGTTATCGCAGAAAATATAAAGAAATACAAGTTTACATTTCAAAAGTTAAGAATTAGATAACGCACATTCCTGCTCCTCTTCATATATAACCAAACCAGTGGCTTTCCCAAACACAATCTGATTATCATCTTCCTGTCTCTTTCACAAATGTAAATGTAACTTGCATTTTAATTGCATTCACCCTCTCACACATAGACAACGTTCTTATACTGTAAATTAAACATAATCTGCATCACACATAATGCAGCCTAAGAAATCTTACATCAAACTGTTGTTGAATGAAACCCACTAGTTTGCATTTGTGAAACACAATCTGATTAACATGTTCCTGTCTCCTCTAACATCTCCATGCAAACCCAGTTCACACAATATTCAGAGAAGACAGCAACAAATCCTTTCACCTGCATGTGTCTATAAAGTTACACAGAGACACATCTCAATCTCAAAGAAATGGCTTGTCCATACACCCCTTTCCAGGTGCCAGGGTCATCAGCATCTCAATTCCTAGGTGAGAAGCTTCCAAGCCATTTGTCCTCAAACGTAAATGCATTTTAAAACCAACACAGCTTACACATTCCTTCTAAGTGCTGGCATTTGCTACAATGTAAATGTGCAATCTTACAACTGTGCCTATTGCCTTAAATATAACATTGGTGAAAACACAGTATTAAATATATTTTTAAATACCCGGTGCCTAGCACCCACACTACATTTAAAGATGGCGCTTAGCACCAGTGCACAGTTTTAAAGTGGCGCCAAGCGCCCATTGTCCTGTTAAGGGCACCGGGCACTAGGGGTTAACCCCTTCAGTGCCGCAGCCGCCATTACACGTGTGGCTGGTTGGTCTCTCCGGCCACAGCCCCATACACTAGAACGATTATGCCCGATTTCAGCCCAATTCGGGCTTTCGGGGCGATATATTGGGTGAAATCGGTAATTTTGGCTGTGTATCCGATCCGATACGTGGCCCCGTGAGCATCGGATCGGATCCTCCAGATTGAACGTGCTGCACGCGCAGCAGTTCTCTATACTACTTCTTCTAGTCTGCACTCGTGATATGTCGGACCCCGCAGGAATGGCTGGGATCGCCCAAGATATATTGTATGCAAAAGGACAGCATACGATGTATCTTGGGCGATCCTACCGCCCCGGTAGACTGCCAGGGTGATCGCCAGCGACATGTCAGATGGACATGTCGTAGTAGTGTATGGGGCCCTTTACAGTGTAGTAGGCCCATCTAGAGCATACTTGCCTACTCGTGAAAAAGCATTTCAGGGAGATGTGAAAGTAACACCTATCAGTGCGGACGTGTACTGCTCCATCTGAGAGGCGTGTCATAAAAATTACTTACATCCAAATGTAAATGAGCCCCATAGTTAGTAAGATCTACTTGTTGAAGAAAAGACTCTTATATTCGTGTATGTTTGTGTATTGTGCTTTACAAGAGGTTCCATATACTGTAAGTGGCCACGAGAAACTTTATTTAAAATGCATGTAGCCATAGGGATCATTGTGTCTTATAACAACCAATGCAGGGAAATGGCACTGATGTTCCCATTTGAATGTATGTATCTGCAGGGTCGGACTGGCCCACAGGGGAACAGGGGAAACCACCGGGGGGCTGCCTGTGGGCCCTCCTCCTCCTCTAGAGATCAGGTTCCAGACTCTATCCTAGTGCACTTGAATTATGCATTAAACGTATGTTACATTATACTTCACAAGAATATGGTTTATTATACATTTACCAAGGGGCACAGAACATGTACACTGTTAAGGCCTGTACACACTGGTCTATATATCAGCCGTTCTCTTGAACGGCCGATATATCGCGAGTCCGTCGGCCAGTGTGTACGCCCGATACTTCTGTGAACTCCGTCGTTCACAGACGTATCGCGTCGGCCGCGCAGCACAGCCGACGGCCAATATATCTACCGATATATTGGCGCGTCGCTGGGTGTGTACGGGGCGGTCGGCCGTATACATGCTGCGGCGGCCGGCGGTGATTGACAGCTGAACTGGGCGGGTGTGTGTACACGCCCGCCCAGTTCATGATGTCAGTCCCCGACGGATCGGGCAGTGTGTATGCACAACACACTGCCCGATCCGTCCATAGATATATCTGCAGATCAATTGATCTGCAGATATATCTATTAGTGTGTACCCACCTTAATGGTTACCCAAACCTCTGTGGTGGTTGGCCACTCCCCCACTGGAGCCTGGCCACACCATTAAGTATGGGCCCCTATAACAGCATCTCCCCCGGTGGGCCCTTCATGCCCCAGTCCGACACTGTGTATCTGTGATTTATTCCCCCCCCCCCCCCAAGAATCTAACAGCTGCATAATGGGGTTAAGGTGCAATCAGGAAGATTGCTGGTCTATTCAGGGAGTTGGGGAGATTGCTTCTATTTCAGGGAGTCTCCTGCAGAATGAGGGAGCGTAGGCAAGTATGTTTATACCAACAGAATAATGTGCAAAAAGGAAGCAAACTACATGTACAGTAATTTAATTTGGACCACATGGCCTGCCTGGTAGTGGTATCACATCCTATAGCAACAATATTAACACAAGGTCCCAAAGGTCAAAGCGCAACAAAAAAACAAAAAAACAATACACAGTTCAACACTTAAGTCACGTAATCGGTCAGGCAGAGATGTACCTCTATGCCGGCAACCTCAAGTGTAAAATGTGACTCCGAAACTGTGCATCTCATGTGGAACGCAAAACTGGATATATGCAGCTATTTCCTCTGGTGGAATGCAACAACTTCCAATGCAGCTACCAGTTTGCAAGCAACATCAGTGCACATGTGCAGACCAGTAGGGACCATATGGTAGCACTGATCCCAAGTTTTGAATGACCAGCTAAACTACAGGAATAATTTATTAAACTCAATAAAACAGGAGTTAAAGGGAATGTCTCATATCAGCACATCCCTAGGCATACAATGCTAGCAAACTCAATGTGGTATTAGAATATTACTAGAGATGTGCACAGGACCATTTTTGCTGGATTTGGATTTGGCGCTGATTCGTCATCCGGCTTTGTATTTGGTTTTTGCCAAACTGCCGTGACTGGTTTTGGGTTTTTGTTTTCATAAATTGACAAACAAAACTAAAATCACATAATTTGGGCCTTTTTTGGGTGATGATTCAGACCTGATCGTAGATGTGCTAAATTTAGCACATTTACGATCAGATTCTCTGACATGCGGGGGGGACGCCCAGCACAGGGCTAGTCCTCCCCGCACGTCAGATGCCCGCAGGAGGCCCACAGACATTTTTGTGATCACGCTGTCGCCCCGACTACGCCCCCTGCTTCTCCGTTGCCGTCCCTGTTTTGAAGCCTTGTCCTCGCAATGCTACCTCTCCTCCTTGGAAATGGATCATTGCCGCCCCCTGCCCCGAGACCGCCTCTGCCTGTAGAAACAAAGGGAGTAGTCGGGGCGGCTACGTGACGTCACACGCAGCTGCTGCAATCACAAAAATGGCGGCGGGCCTCCTGCGGACGCCTGACATGCGGGGCAGCATGTCAGGCCTCCGCAGGAGGCCCGCCGCCATTTTTGTGATCGCAGCAGTGGCATATGACGTCACGCAGCCGCCCCGACTACTCCCGTTGTTGCTCCATTGCCGCCCCCGTTTTCAAGTCTCGTCCCCGCAACAACCCGTCTCCGCCTTGGAAATGGAGCGTTGCGCATGAGCCCGCATCTTCTTAGCAATTTTTGCCGTGGATCGTTTATTGCAATTGTGATCCAACCTGAATCAGGCCAAATGTGTACAATATAAAATATACATCACAACATTGCAAAACTGCGGAAAAATGGTAGTAATAACATTTTTCTCATGTAATAGTTTTAAATAATAAGTGAAATCACATTTCCCTTCGGTCAGTCATGTAAAAGACAAGGGCCTCAAACCAGAAATAACCAGTTTTGGTCGGTCTGGTGGGGTATGTGAGGTCATGCTGTGATGTCATAATGGAAACTGCCTATGTCAGGGCTATGCTGTTGCTGTCTCTTGCATATGCTTTCAGAGGCCTGGCACGGCATAGCACACTGGTAGAAGGTTAGTGACTGGACAAAGATAAGAGCAGCTTATTTTGAATCGTCGGCAGACGTTTAGCATGACTATTATAATATATGACTTACGACCTTGGGGATAGCATAGTATTGGATAAAAACAAAATCTCACACCTACTGGGACAGCACCATTACATAACAACCACATGTGCCTGCAACTGGGCCATTGGAGAAATTTGAAGCGCAATGTCTAGATGGGCCTATAATGTTCCTAATTACAGGTAAATCATTTATGTGCAGCCGCACCTATGACATCTCCTTGGAGTTGTTTGGTGAGCCTGTAATGTTGCCTGCCTAAATCCCAGTATGCCAGTATTGCAGGCTGACCCATTTTTATTAATGTGCAGAGATGTAAGAGAATTATATTGTGCTTTCTGCAGCGGGGTACACTGGGTTCCACAGGGAATAACATCGGGGTGAAGAGTAGGATCTTGATCTGAGGCACCAACAGGCTAAAAGCTTTGACTGTTCCCAGAATGCATAGCGCCGCCTCCTCTATAACCACGCCTCCGTGCACAGGAGCCCAGTTTTGTAGTTGGTGCCATGCAGTGCAGGCATACAACAGGCAGGGCTGCTCAAGTAGCCCTCAGAAGAGCTTTTTTAAGGGAAATTTGAAGATTTCAAGGGCTGCAGCAGAGACACTGTGAGTGTTAGATGTCAGTCAGACATCTCCTGCTGCAGCTACATCACCTCCCCCAGCGGCGCTGTATACTCCCGCACCCTGGTTGCCGGGTACTTACAGAGGAGGCTCCGGTTTTCATCAGTCAGGCACACACACCACCCAGCTCTCCTGGATCACGTGGCCACACTTAGGGAGGAGGTAAGAGGGTCCCCCAGGTGGGACCCGCTGGAAACCGCGATCTGGCGCGGCTGGTGGGATGCCCACCGCGCGCGCTGGCGTGGACACTGTGACAGTACAGGGACCACATTAGATCACCAGGGCAAGGGCACAGGTCGGTTTTACGAAAAAAAAACAAAGTTTTTATATGGCCCACAGTATCCTGTGGTGAAGTCCAGCAAAGGGATAAGGCTCTGACCTGTAGCCCCACCCCCAGCCCCAGGGCACCGTAGAGTAAATGTTCCCACCCTGGACCTGCATCTCTCTCTCTCCCTCACTCCCTGTCAGCGTTTGGGCGCCATTTTTTTTTACATGCTGAGCTGATCCTGGGACTGTTTGGGCAAAACCTCCTCTGTAAAGCCGCCTGCATGTCTGTTGACAGTGTTAGTTAAGAAACAGTGCATTTAGTCAGGGTTATGTAGTACAAGTACCCTGTGATATACATCCAATATTTACTGTGCACTGATATATCTATTGATTGTATAGCCTTACTTAGTATTCCTTTGTATTGCTAGTCTAGTGCAGCTTTATTGCATGTCATAATTTCTGCATTGTACAATGTGACTATGTGTGTGTGCATATAGCTGCTGAGTGACTTCCATGTCGTGTATCTCACTCAGATTGATATCCCTATTTTCTGTAAACTGAGGGGCCTCAGTGCGTCAAGGTTATTATTTAATATAGGTATTTCACAAGATATACTTATTGTGTATTTTTTTCTGTGATTTTCAGTCACCATATACCTCTTGAATTCTCTGTTTGTGCTAATACACTGCACAGGGGGTTCTTGTTAAGGTATTAGACTGCTGATTTTGTACTGGGTTGCCTGTGAATTGAGCTTACAGGTATGTCAGCTACAAGGGGCGTCGGTGCTGCGGCTGATCCCACAGTGCGTGGTGGTGTCACCACGGACACATTAGAGGAAAACATAGCAGCAGAGGGTTCAGGTTCTGGGGGTTCCCTACCCCCTAGTGGGACCGTAGCAATGGGGTTTCACAATGACCCACCTTGGGCTACTTTTTCCACGTTAAGTACGCTGGTAACTAGACTTATGCCCCCTATGGGACCTCATGTGCCGGTACAACCGCATATTGTCCCTGTGGTTAATCCGCCATGGGCAGATCACCTGTCCACTCAGTTACAGCAATTGAACCACTCACTGACTAAGCAGAAATTTAACTCTCGCCTGCCTAAGACGAAGGGGTCCTCTATGCGGGTCATTACTTCCTCACAATCCACCCATGTCCCAGACACCTCGTCTGATGAGGATGGCGTGTATACTGACCCCACAGACACTAATCCAGATACTTCTGATGGGGAATCAGTCTCACAGGTGGATGTTCCTGACTTATTGTAGGCTATCAAACTAATTCTTCAAATCACTGATGACCCAGAGCCTGATGCTACCTCTAAGAAACCGGACAGATATAAATGTCAGAAGGTTGTTAAACAAGTTTAACCTCACTCTGACCATTTAGTTGACATACGTCAGGAATCCTGGGAAAATCCGGGAAAGAAATTCACACCTCACAAGAAAATGCTGGCTCACTATCCCCTCGCTGCGTAGCTAAGTAAAAATTGGGAAACACCCCCGCCGGTGGATTTGCAAGTGGCGCGGCTGGTGGTATCCTCAGATCTGCCTGTAACTACCGTCACTTCTCTGAAAGAACCGACGGATTAGCGTGTGGAGGTTTGCTTAAAGGCGATTTACACCCTAGCAGGAGCTGTGCATCGGCCCACTATTACAGCGACATGGGTTGCTGAAGCTATTGAAGCGTGGGCTCAGGAGGTGGAAGCAGAGCTGCCTTCCAATTTTTCTGATAATGTTAGACAATGTCTCTCGAATATTGTCACAGCCTCTCATTACATTAAGGAGGCGGCTTCTGATGCCGGTATTCTGGCGGCCAAGTCTTCTACTACGTCCATTTTGGATCTGGATTCAAAGAAAACCCTGGAGGTGCTCCCCTTTAAGGGAGACATTCTTTTTGGAGAGGACCTCAACAAGATAGTGGCTGACTTAGCTTCTGCTAAAACAGCATGTCTACCTAGTACTGCTCCTTCGGTGCCGATGGGTTAAGAGCACTTCCTGTTGCTCCTTTCGTCCTTCAGGTAAAGCAAAAGGTCAGGTAAAGCAAAAGGTCAGGCGTACCCGAAACAGGCTTGCACTTCCAAAACCACTAAGCCTAAACCTGAACGTGCCTGGGCTGCCCGTCAGCCTGCTTCCAAAACTGACAAGCCTGCTGCATGACGGGGCGGGCCTCCCTCTGGGGGATCCCAGGGTAGGAGGGCAACTTCTAGGGTTTACCAAGGAATGGTTGAAGACCACTTCCGACGCCTGGGTACGGGAAGTAATCACTCACGGTTACGCCATATTCTTCAAGAATCGTCCCCCTCATCGATTTTGCCTGACAGATGTCCCTTCGGATCAGGTGAAGGCAAAAACACTTCATTCGGTGGTACAGTCCCTCCTGGACACAAGAGTGGTGGTACAGGTGCCTCTGGCTCAGAGAGGCAAGGGGTACTATTCACCTCTCTTCCTAGTCCCGAAACCGAATGGGTCCTCTCGGCCCATTCTCAACCTCAAGTTGTCACAACTGAGGGTTTTGGCTGACAGGAGAAAGCCTCAGTTGTAGGGGCTGAGAGGAACTTAAACCAGGGAGGTTTAATCAGACCCCTGGAGATGTAAGTGTTAAAAGGAAACCCGAAGGTGTGACCATGACAACCAGGTAAAAGTCAAAATAAAAGTTTATTAACAGACTCCGTGTAAACAAACAGCATTCAAGGTAAATAATGGCAATGATAAATAATATGATTCCTGGAGCACTCTGACCATAAAATGGTTACACAGGACACTGGTAGGTAAGAACAGCTGTTACAGTCCTTAGATGGAATAACCTTACCAGGCCTGGCTGTAGTAGTGAAGATATCCAAGGAACATGCCAGTAGATGGAACAGATGAAGTTGGTAACTTGAATCAGCTGTTGTAATTGCTGGATGGAACCAGCCAGGTGGTAAGACACGGAGTGGATGCGGAATGGAATCAGCCAGATGATAAAGTCACTGAATGAATGCTGGGTGGAACCAGCCAGGTGATGAAACACGGAGTGAATATAGTAAGATGCTAGGGAGCGTGGAAACAGAGGAATTGAAGGATGATTACCGGTGGTAGTGGATACTGCTGGAAGCAGATGAAATAGCTGGAAGCTGGAAACTGGATCAGCCACGGAGGACTGCAGAGTCAGGCTGCACCGCAGGATGGTAGGCAGGTGCGGGTCTCTTTGGTGGATGCTGGAGACAGGAGCTGGAACCTGGAAACACAACCACAGGAGAGAGACTGGAACAAGGTATGACAAACAAAGCACTGACGATTTCCTGGCCCAGGCACAGGATACTTATACCTGCAGCAATGCAGGCATTGGCTGGGCAATTATGCAGATTTCCAGAGGCAGTGGATTGGAGGAACTGAGACATGTGATTGGATCCAACATGGCTGCGCCCATGTTAGAACTTGGAGGGAAAGCTAGTTTGGAAACCATGTGGAAACATAGCAGTAATGGCGGCGCCGGCCGCAGAGGACAGGAGACGCCAGATTGACAAGTGTATGCTGAGACTCGTGGATGACAGCGGAGGCCACGGCAGACATGAAGCACCACTCTGACAACCTGCAACTATAACACAGGAGCGACGGCGGAGGCCGCGGAGGACGGGAGACGCCATGCAGGATTCAAACATGGCGGCGCTGTGACAGCATCTCAGCGTGACAGGAGGAATGTGCAGTATGTGGACACAGATGAGATCCGGCCTTGGAACGTTGAGCCAGCCTCAGGAGACATCTGAAAGACAAGTAATGGCGTCCAGATACCCGGATCGTGACACAAGTCCTTGAACACATTTGTCAGAGTCTCCAAGTTTCGTATGGAAACTCTTCGCTCTATTGTTCTGGCCTTGGAACCCGGGGATTATATGGTCTCCCTGGACATACAAGATGCTTACCTGCATATTCCTATTGCAATGTCGCATCAGCAATACCTGAGGTTTGCTGTGGGCAACCTCCATTATCAATTTCAGGCTTTACCTTTTGGTTTGACCACGGCTCCGCGAGTCTTCACCAAGGTCATGGCGGTAATGACGGCTGTACTCCACCGTCAAGGGGTCAGGATCCTCCCGTATCTGGACGACTTGTTGATCCTGGCAAATTCCCCAGAAATTCTCCTACGTCATCTGGGTTTGACGCTCCAGTTTCTGCAAGCCCACGGGTGGCTCATCAACTGAAAAAAAATCTTCCCTGGTCCCTGCTCAGAGCATGGTGCTCCTGGGAGCGTTGTTGGACACGCACAACCAGCGGTTGTTCTTGTTTCAGGAGAAGATCCTGAAACTTCAGGACAGGATTTGATGCTTCCTATCTCGTCCAGAAGTGTCGATACACTCGGCAATGCAAGTGCTAGGTCTCATGGTGTCGGCTTTCGACATGGTGCAGTACGCTCAATTCCATTCCCGCACTCTGCAGAAATTGATTCTTGCCAAGTGGGTCGCCCAGCCTCACCGGATCAGGTCTCACATGATCTTCTAATCTCCGGAGGTCCATCTGTCACTAAGTTGGTGGCTGCAGGACCAACGTTTGAGCAGGGGTTGTCCCTTCTGGATCTCCAACTGGGTCCTTCTGACGACGGATGCCAGTCTGAGAGGTTGGGGCGTGGTGTTGGAGCAACACTCCCTTCAGGGTCAGTGGACCAGGGAGGAGTCTCTCCTCCCAATAAACATTCTGGAACTGCGGGCAGTGCTCAATGCATTGAACTTGGCCCAGCATTTAGTACAGAACAGACCTGTTCAAGTACAGTCGGACAACGCCACCACGGTGGCGTACATAAATCATCAAGGCGGCACTCGAAGCCGCATGGCAATAAGGGAAGTATCAAGGATTCTTCAGTGGGCGGAACGCCATCTGCCAGCCATATCGGCAGTGTTCATTCAGGGGGTCCTAAACTGGGAAGCGGACTTCCTTAGTTGTGAGTACGTACACGACGGAGAGTGGAGCCTCCATCCAGAAGTATTTCAACTCCTAGTGGACAAGTGGGACCCCTACCAGATGTGGATCTGATGGCGTCTCGACACAATCACAAGGTTCCATTCATCGGAGCAAGGACAAGGGATCCTCAAGCAGCGTTCGTGGATGCACTGGCAATTCCATGTTTCCTCCGGTGTCACTCCTGCCCACAGTAGTAAGGAAGTTCAAGCAAGAAGGAGGAATCCTACTTGTGATAGCTCCAGCGTGGCCCAGACGGCATTGGTTCCCAGATCTTCATGGTATCTTAATAGAGCGTCCCCTTCTACTTCCGCAGCGCCCAGATCTCCTCGCCCCTGTGTATATCAGGATTTGGCCTGGTTGGCTTTGACGGCATAGCTCTTGAAGCTTCGGTTCTGAGGGCCAAAGGATTTTCTGAGGCGGTCATTCAAACCATGTTGAAGGCCTGTAAACCGGCTTCTGCTCGGATTTATCATAGGGTCTGGAATTCTTACTTTGCTTGGTGCGCCACTAACAATCATGACGTTTACAAGTTTAGTACGGCCAAACTTTTGGCCTTTCTACAACAGGGCCTGGACTTGGGCCTTCGTTTGGCCTCCATCAAGGTTCATATTTCTGCCTTGTCAGTTTGGTTCCAGAGAAAAATTGCGACTCTACCTGATGTTCATACATTCACTCAGGGTGTGTTGCGGATTCATCCTACTTACATCCCGCCTGTGGCTCCTTGGGATTTGTCTGTGGATTTGGAGGCATTACAAGAGTCTCTGTTTGAGCCTCTTGAATCTGCTGACCGTAAGTGGCTTTCTCTTAAGGTATTGTTTCTGCTGGCTATTGCCTCTGCTAGATGGGTGTCGGATTTGGGTGCCTTGTCTTGTAGATCCCCCTATCTGATTTTTCACCATGAACGGGCGGTTCTTAGAACACGTCCCGGGTACCTACTTAAGGTGGTGTCTTCTTTCCATCTTAATCAGGAGATTGTGGTTACGGCCTTTGTCTCTCCTGAATTGTTTTCCAAAGAGCGGTCTTTGGATGTGGTACGGGCTCTTCGTATTTATGTGAAGAGGACAGCTCCCATCAGGAAGTCTGATTCTCTCTTTGTACTGTTTGGTTTTCACAAACGTGGCTGGCCTGCTCACAAGCAGACCCTGGCCAGATGGATTAGAATGGTGATTGCACATGCTAATGTACAGGCTGGTCACCCAGCTCCTGCTACTATTAAGGCCCATTCTACTCGGTCGGTTGGACCTTCTTGGGCGGCCCGCCGTGGTGCAACCCTTGAACAATTGTGCAAGGCGGCTACGTGGTCCTCAGTGAACACGTTCATAAGGTTCTATGCCTTTGATACATCCGCCTCCCAGGATGCTTCCTTTGGACGCCGGGTTCTTGCGCCCGCTACAGTGCGTCCCCTTCCATGGGGAACTGCTTTAGGACATCCCCGATGTTATTCCCTGTGGAACCCAGTGTACCCCGCTGCAGAAGACGAGATTTATGGTAAGAACTTACCGTTGTTAAATCTCTTTCTGCGAGATACACTGGGTTCCACAGGGTGCCCACCCTGACGTACTTAGCTTCTTTGGGTTTGTATGGCATTAGCCGCTGACACCTTCTCCTGTCGTGAGAATGTAGTGTATGTGGCTACTAACGGTTGTCGTCTCTTTTACCTCCTACTGCATTGGACTGGTTAACAAAACTGAGCTCCTGTGCACAGAAGCGGGGTTATAGAGGAGGCGGCTCTATGCATTCTGGGAACAGTCAAAGATTTTAGCCTGTTGGTGCCTCGGATCAAGATCCTACTCTACATCCCGATGTTATTCCCTGTGGAACCCAGTGTACTTCGCAGAAAGAGATTTAACAACGTTAAATTCTTACCATAAATCTCGTTTTAATCATTACTTTTGTTTTTATCCAATACTATATACAGATGTAACCATGGTAATCATGGCTACATCTGAGGGAAACGTGCACCCTCGGCGCAGCTATGCGCACCTGTGCCTAGCCGTGCCGAGCTGCCGCTCCCATCCATGCGAATGGGGCACACACACATCTTAGACATCCAAACAAGGCACAATCGCCGTAAGATGTAGCCACGACGAGAATGGCTAGATTTGTACAGTTGCAATCACTGTTAGTGTCAGAAATGAATGCTATGGTGGTTATGACTCCCCCCCCCCCCCCCCCCTCACTCCCACTCATCTCTTGCTCTCTTTTTTCACTCTCTCACCATTGACGTATAGGTCATAGTTGCCTACCCTCCCTCATTCTGCAGGAGACTCCCTGAAATAACAGCAATCTCCCTCACTCCCTGAATGGTCCCTCAATCTCCCTGAAAAAAAAAAGAAATCATAGATACATACAGTTAAACTCAATCTCCCTGAAAAAAAAGAAATCATAGATACATACATTTAAATGGTATCATCAGTGCCATTTCCATATATTGGTTATAAGTAGAGATGAGCGGGTTCGGTTCGTCGAGATCCGAACCCCCCCGAACTTCACCCATTTTACACGGTTCCGAGGCAGACTCGGATCCTCCCGCCTTGCTCGGTTAACCCGAGCGCGCCCAAACATCATCATCCCACTGTCGGATTCTCGCGAGATTCGTATTCTATATAAGGAGCCGCGCATCGCTGCCATTTTCACTCGTGCATTGGAGATGATAGGGAGAGGACGTGCAGCGTTCTCTCAGTTGTGTTCAGTGTGCTGCAAATATCTGTGCTCAGTGTGCTGCAAATATCTGTGCTCAGTGTGCTTGCAAATATCTGTGCTCAGTGTGCTGAAAATATCTACGTTCTCTGCCTGAAAAACGCTCCATATCTGTGCTGCATTGTAGTATATAGTAGGAGGACAGTGCAGAATTTTGCTGACCAGTGACCACCAGTATTATATCAGTACGTTACAGTAGTCCACTGCTCTACCTACCTCTGTGTCGTCAAGTATACTATCCATCCATACCTGTGGTGCATTTTAGTTGTGCGCAGTATATATAGTAGGAGGACAGTGCAGAATTTTGCTGACCACCAGTATATAATATATAGCAGTACGGTACAGTAGTCCACTGCTCTACCTCTGTGTCATCAAGTATACTACAAAAGTTCAGTAAAATGACCCAAAAATCAAAATTAAAAGCGTCTGATGAGAAGCGTAAACTTGCCAATATGCCATTTACGACACAGAGTGTCAAGGAATGGCTGAGGCCCTGGCCTATGTTCATGGCTAGTGGTTCAGATTCACATGAGGATGGAAGCACTCATCCTCTCGCTAGAAAACTGCAGTGCCACTCCTAGATGGGCCAGGTGTTTGTGTCGGCCACTTGTGTCGCTTAGCTTAGCCATCCAGCGACCTTAGTGCACCTCTTTTTTTCTTTGCATTATGTGCTGTTTGGGGACTATTTTTTAGATCTGCCATCCTGTCTGACACTGCAGTGCCACTCCCAGATGGGCCAGGTGTTTGTGTCGGCCACTTGTGTCGCTTAGCTTAGTCACACAGCTACCTCATTGCACCTCTTTTTTTCTTTGCATCATGTGCTGTTTGGGGACTATTTTTTAAATCTGCCATCCTGTCTGACAATACAGTGCAGGGACGTGCAGTCAGGGGAGGCAGGGGATGCAGTGCCTCCCCTGTCATTAAGGATTAAAATAATACAATATACTTTAGCCTTTGTATTATTTTAATAATTTATATCTCTGTTCTCAATGTGTTTGGAGGCACATCTTTTGGTGCCTCCTGCTGCCAATGTAAAGCGACAGGAAACGGGAGGCGGGGCCAAGTGTCAGGCAGCAGAATCCCATTAAAAAAAAGCCTTTGAAGCGGCACCTAAAGAAGTGCCTCTGTGACAGGGGCGTGCTGTCAGCCCATATGAAAGCACGCCCCTGTCACAGAGACTGATGTGATTGGGCAGTGTAGGATTCCGGGGGCGGGGGTGGACATCATGGTAATGCCCACCCAGTGGAGTAACTACCATAGGTGCGGGGATGTGGCTGCTACGGGGCCCCAGATGCCTGCATGGCCCGCCGCTCCACTGCACCCAATCACGCTGAAGCACAGTGCGGGTCGGATGCCAGACTGGCAGGAGGAGAAATGGATGTCCCAGGGTAGCACCGCAGCAGACGATTGCTGTACGGGTGAGTCCCGATCTCACCTCTCTTGATGCGTGCATTACATTGCTGGGGCCGGGCACCGCAATGCAGATGGTGCGGGGTGTGAGAGGGTGCCGTCCGTGAGAGGGTGCCGGTCGCGGCTTCTGGGAATGGGAACAGTTACCGCGGTTCAGATGCCTGCATGTGCTGCCTGGTACAGGGTGTGAGGGGGTGCCAGCCGTGGCTGCTTAGAACCGCGGTGCAAATGGCTGATTGATAGTATTCGTGTGCAGCCTAGTGTGGGTGGTGGTGGTGGTGGTGGGGGGGGGCGGCGGCAGATGCAGCTATGTGCAGTGTATTACAGGCAAGGTGCAATAGAGAGGGGATGCTGGAAGCCACTGGAAGCTGCGGCGGGGACAGGGGGGGGGGGGTTTGCTCTGTTGTATTCTATCTATGCCCTCCTCCTATCCCTTGTGTATGTGTAGTATATATTATGTGAGTGTATGTACTCAGTCCAGGGATGGGTGTTGCTGAGGCAAGACCACAGCTCTGCAGCATGTAATATACAACAGTTTATTCCTTCAACGTTTTGGGGTCTCAGCTGACAGTGTAATGCCTCAGCAACACCCATACCTGGACTGTGTGTCATACACTCACATAATATATACACATACATGAGGGATAGGAGGAGGGGGCAACACCTGCCTGCTGACAGGCTGAGGTGTCAGCTGCTGCCATATTGAGTACTTGCAGTCCGACCCGAGGGGGAGGAGGGGCCGTGATCCTCTCTCCTCTCCCAATTGCTTCGGCAGCACTTCCAGGAACGCTGTTGCGACCAACATCCCCGCAGCCTGCAGTGCACTCACCGGCCAGCGCAGTACAGGCTGAGCGGCTCTGCTATGCTGGAGGATGAGGAGATCCACAGCAGGTTTGTTGTTTCCGCTTCTCTTACCGGCTGCGATGGTGGGTGCTGGTTGGCAAGGAATAGTGACTTCAGTGTGACATGGTATTAGCTCACTCATGTAACCCACTTCCTGGCATCACACTCTCCCTGTTATCCTGTCAGTGTCACCCTCTCCCCAGTGTCACCCTCTCTCTGTCACCCACTGCTGTCACCCTCTCCCCAGCGTCACTCTCTCTGTCACCCACCGCTGTCACCCTCTCCTCAGCGTCACCCAATGCTGTCAGTGTCACCCTCTCTCTGTCACCGTCTCCGTCACCCAATGCTGTCCGTGTCACCCTCTCTCTTTCACCCACTGCTGTCACCCTCTCCCCGGTGTCAAGATTTCCCTATCACCCAATTCTGTTAGTGTCACCCTCTCCCTGGTGTCACCCTCTCCGTCACCCAATGCTGTCAGTGTCACCCTCTGTCTTTCACCCGCCGATGTCCTTCTTTCCCTGGCATCACCCTCTCCATAATATTTATTTTTTATTTGATAAAACTGACAATATATTATCTGCCTGCTCTTCGCAAGTTTAATTAGGCAGGCTGCGGGCATTGGCGGTGGCTGCATCGGACCGAGATGCAAATTAGTGGCAAGGGGGCCGGGGTGGTTGGTGGTGGCGATTTTGTAGGACATTGGCTTCTGTGGTGGTAGTGGGCTTCGGTTTGTGGGGCGGTAGAGGGCATCAGTTCGGTGGTGGTAGGAGTCAACGGCGGGCCTCGGCATACATTATGGATGCTGTGCCTCACCAGCCACTGATCTCACCGCACGCCACTGCTACAGTGCCACTCCTAGATGGGCCAGGTGTTTGTGTCGGCCACTTGTGTCGCTTAGCTTAGCCATCCAGCGACCTTGGTGCACCTCTTTTTTTCTTTGCATCATGTGCTGTTTGGGGACTATTTTTTAAATCTGCCATCCTGTCTGACACTGCAGTGCCACTCCTAGATGGGACAGGTGTTTGTGTCGGCCACTTGAGTGGAAATTATGGTTATTGAGGGTAATAATACTATGGGATCAAAATGACCCCCAAATTCAATGATTTAAGCTGTTTTTGAGGGTTATTTGTAAAAAAAACACCCGAATCCAAAACACACCCGAATCCGACAAAAAAATTTCAGGGAGGTTTTGCCAAAACGCGTCCGAATCCAAAACACGGCCGCGGAACCGAATCCAAAACCAAAACACAAAACACAAAAAATTTCCGGTGCACATCACTAGTTATAAGGCACAATGATTCCTATGGCTACATGCATTTTAAAGGTTTCTTGTGCCACTTACAGTATATGGAACCTCTTGTAAAACACAACACACAAAGAAATCCTGCAAAATATAAGAGTCTTTTCTTCAACAAGTAGATCTTACTAACTTTGGGGCTCATTTACATTTGGATGTAAGTCATTTGAATGACACTCCTCTCAGATGGAGCAGTACACGTCCGCACTGGTAGGTGTTACTTTCACAATCACCCTGAAATGCTTTTTCAAAAGTAGGCAAGTATGGTATAGGTGCGTTTTTCTCCGGCCGGGTATATAAGTCAAAATAGCAGATTTGAGGCGACAGAAGGGATGACTGGGTTAGGCAAGGTTAGTGGGTGGGCGGGTGGTCTGGGCAAACTCTGCATAGTCTCTTAATGCCTAGAGGGACGGGCTGTTCTTCAGCCATGGGTCCCCAGAGGTTTCCTCCACAAGGGTTTTTTTCCTCTCCTGAGTGCTGAAGGATGACTCTTCATGAGTCATGAGGCTCCCGCCATCTTGTTCCTCTTATAGGACAAGTTTGTAAGATTACTGGACCAATCTTATGGCCCATACACATTAGACGATGTCGCTCTGTGAGCGACATCGTCTAACGT
This sequence comes from Pseudophryne corroboree, assembly GCF_028390025.1. Classification (NCBI taxonomy): domain Eukaryota; kingdom Metazoa; phylum Chordata; class Amphibia; order Anura; family Myobatrachidae; genus Pseudophryne; species Pseudophryne corroboree. The sequence continues at coordinate 104,217,564 of NC_086444.1, read as the reverse complement.
TTCCCCCTCCCGGGCCGGCCGCCGCCTGTACGCACTGAGCGATATGACCGCTCATAACGCTCAGTGACGTCACGCACCCGCCAGCCCTGCATGAAGGTCATGGACGACAGTCCACATCTTTCATGCATGCCCTACCGACAGCGACGATCGTTGCCGACCCGCGGGGCCGCGCATCGGTCGTCGCTGGCGGCATACACACTGATGATAAAATGAGCGACGTCGCTCAAGGAGGGGGAAAATGAGCGACGTCGCTCATTTTATCGTTAAGTGTGTATGGACCTTTAGTCTGAAATTCCCTATTGTAGGATGCAGAGTAAATAATAATATTAATAATTACAAAATAATAATCATCATCATCATCAACATCATCATCATCATCATCATCATCATCATAAGAAGACAAAGAAGAAGATGAAGAAGAAGAAGTAGAACAAAAACAGGCTAAATTTTACTTAAAATAAAAATAGACATTTATTTTTTAAATATATTTTGCTTGAAGTTGTCTTTATAAATAAATTGTCTCAAAAGGTGAAGAAATGACACATATTTGGGGAGACAAATATATTAGGAGAGTTCAGAACCATGCATTGTTTATTCTACACAAGAGAGTACCAGGCGAGGCAGCCATGTTTGGTGCACTACCATAGGCGTGCGCAGCTAATTTTATTAGGGGGTGCACCGATGGAGGGGCGTGTCTAGCACTATTTTACAACCTCTCAGTAAAATCACATGGCTTAATCTAATTTCTCCCTAGTTCCAAATGATAAAGTAGATATAATACACCCCAGATAAATAAAATGAAACATAATAATGCGACCACTGGCTGGTACTGACTGTCCACTACAGCATAATCCTGAGGTCCTAGCTGCTACTGGACCCTATCGCTTCTTACACTTCCCCAACCTATCGCTGACCCAGTGGCGGAATTAGCGAGTGGGCCTAGGTGAATATGCATTCCTCCCCACACACACACATCCCACCCCTTGCACCCCTAGCACCTACACCCTGATTTTGAGCTGGCCGCTCTGAAAATGCAGGAGATTTAGGGGGCCGAACATTTGAGTTTTAATATAACACAAGTAAAATTTTAAGTTTACACATGTGCCATCAGAGCCACACTGGCCTCTTTCCATGCCATCAGACCCCTCCTCCGCAGGACACCAGCATATGTCACACATGTCGCCATGCTCACCAGCTACTGACAGTAGTGCCCCTTATTCATATTACGCCACACAGTGTGAGCCAAAATTCAGGTTACGCCACACAGTTTGAGCCAAAAATTCACATTACACCACATGGTATGAGCCGAAATTCAGGTTACGCCACATGGTATGAGCTGAAATTCACATTACGCCACACAGTATGAGCCGAAATTCAGGTTACGCCACATGGTATGAGCTGAAATTCACATAACGCCACCCAGTATGAGCCAAAATTCAGGTTACGCCACATGGTATGAGCTGAAATTCACATAACGCCACACAGTATGAGCCAAAATTCACATTACGCCACACAGTATGAGCCGAAATTCACATTACGCCACACAGTATGAGCCAAAATTCAGGTTACGCCACACAGTATGAGCCAAAATTCACATTACGCCACACAGTATGAGCCGAAATTCACATTACGCCACACAGTATGAGCCAAAATTCAGGTTACGCCACACTGTATGAGCCGCAATTCACATTACGCCACACTGTATGAGCCGAAATTCACATTATGCCACACAGTATGAGCCGCAATTCACATTGCGCCACAAAGTATGAGCCGAAATTCAGGTTACGCCACACAGTATGAGCCAAAAATTCACATTACGCCACACAGTATGAGCCAAAATTCAAGTTACGCCACACAGTATGAGCCAAAATTCACATTACGCCACACAGTATGAGCCGAAATTCACATTACGCCACACAGTATGAGCCAAAATTCAGGTTACGCCACACTGTATGAGCCGCAATTCACATTACGCAACACTGTATGAGCCGAAATTCAGGTTACGCCACACTGTATGAGCCGCAATTCTAGTGATGAGCGGGTTCGGTTCCTCGGAATCCGAACCCCCCCGAACTTCAGCCTTTTTACACGGGTCCGAGGCAGACTCGGATCTTCCCGCCTTGCTCGGTTAACCCGAGCGCGCCCGAACGTCATCATCCCGCTGTCGGATTCTCGCGAGGCTCGGATTCTGTCGCGAGACTCGGATTCTATATAAGGAGCCGCGCGTCGCCGCCATTTTCACACGTGCATTGAGATTGATAGGGAGAGGACGTGGCTGGCGTCCTCTCCGTTTAGAATAGAAATAGATAGAGAGTGAGAGTGAGACACTTGATTTACTGGAGCTTAGGAGTACTCAGAGAGTGCAGAGTTTACTAGTGACTGACCAGTGACCACCAGTGCAGTTTTATTATTATTTAATATAATCCGTTCTCTGCCTGAAAAAAAACGATACACAGTGACACAGTATACCATATCTGTGCTCAGCCTCAGTGTGCTGCATCATCTATGTATATCTGACTGTGCTGAGTGCTCACTGCTCACACAGCTTAATTGTGGGGGAGACTGGGGAGCAGTTATAGCAGGAGTACATTAACAGTGCACACTTTTGCTGCCAGAGTGCCACTGCCAGTGTGACTGACCAGTGACCACTGACCACCAGTATATTGTGATTGTCTGCCTGAAAAAGTTAAACACTCGTCGTGTGGTGTTTTTATAAACGCATTCTGCAGACAGTGTCCAGCAGGTCCGTCATTATATAATATATACCTGTCCTGCAGTAGTGATATATATATATTTTTTATATCATTATCATCCAGTCTATATTAGCAGCAGACGCAGTACGGTAGTCCACGGCTGTAGCTACCTCTGTGTCGGCAGTCGCTCGTCCATCCATAAGTATACTAGTATCCATCCATCTCCATTGTTTACCTGAGGTGCCTTTTAGTTGTGCCTATTAAAATATGGAGAACAAAAATGTTGAGGTTCCAAAAATAGGGAAAGATCAAGATCGACTTCCACCTCGTGCTGAAGCTGCTGCCACTAGTCATGGCCGAGACGATGAAATGCCATCAACGTCGTCTGCCAAGGCCGATGCCCAATGTCATAGTACAGAGCATGTAAAATCCAAAACACCAAATATCAGTAAAAAAAGGACTCAAAAATCTAAAATAAAATTGTCGGAGGAGAAGCGTAAACTTGCCAATATGCCATTTACCACACGGAGTGGCAAGGAACGGCTGAGGCCCTGGCCTATGTTCATGGCTAGTGGTTCAGCTTCACATGAGGATGGAAGCACTCAGCCTCTCGCTAGAAAAATGAAAAGACTCAAGCTGGCAAAAGCACAGCAAAGAACTGTGCGTTCTTCGAAATCACAAATCCACAAGGAGAGTCCAATTGTGTCGTTTGCGATGCCTGACCTTCCCAACACTGGACGTGAAGAGCATGCGCCTTCCACCATTTGCACGCCCCCTGCAAGTGCTGGAAGGAGCACCCGCAGTCCAGTTCCTGATAGTCAGATTGAAGATGTCAGTGTTGAAGTACACCAGGATGAGGAGGATATGGGTGTTGCTGGCGCTGGGGAGGAAATTGACCAGGAGGATTCTGATGGTGAGGTGGTTTGTTTAAGTCAGGCACCCGGGGAGACACCTGTTGTCCGTGGGAGGAATAGGGCCATTGACATGCCTGGTGAAAATACCAAAAAAATCAGCTCTTCGGTGTGGAAGTATTTCAACAGAAATGCGGACAACAGGTGTCAAGCCGTGTGTTCCCTTTGTCAAGCTGTAATAAGTAGGGGTAAGGACGTTAACCACCTCGGAACATCCTCCCTTATACGTCACCTGCAGCGCATTCATCATAAGTCAGTGACAAGTTCAAAAACTTTGGGCGACAGCGGAAGCAGTCCACTGACCAGTAAATCCCTTCCTCTTGTAACCAAGCTCACGCAAACCACCCCACCAACTCCCTCAGTGTCAATTTCCTCCTTCCCCAGGAATGCCAATAGTCCTGCAGGCCATGTCACTGGCAATTCTGACGAGTCCTCTCCTGCCTGGGATTCCTCCGATGCATCCTTGCGTGTAACGCCTACTGCTGCTGGCGCTGCTGTTGTTGCTGCTGGGAGTCGATGGTCATCCCAGAGGGGAAGTCGTAAGACCACTTTTACTACTTCCACCAAGCAATTGACTGTCCAACAGTCCTTTGCGAGGAAGATGAAATATCGCAGCAGTCATCCTGCTGCAAAGCGGATAACTGAGGCCTTGGCATCCTGGGCGGTGAGAAACGTGGTTCCGGTATCCATCATTACTGCAGAGCCAACTAGAGACTTGTTGGAGGTACTGTGTCCCCGGTACCAAATACCATCTAGGTTCCATTTCCCTAGGCAGGCGATACCGAAAATGTACACAGACCTCAGAAAAAGACTCACCAGTGTCCTAAAAAATGCAGTTGTACCCAATGTCCACTTAACCACGGACATGTGGACAAGTGGAGCAGGGCAGGCTCAGGACTATATGACTGTGACAGCCCACTGGGTAGATGTATGGACTCCCGCCGCAAGAACAGCAGCGGCGGCACCAGTAGCAGCATCTCGCAAACGCCAACTCTTTCCTAGGCAGGCTACGCTTTGTATCACCGCTTTCCAGAATACGCACACAGCTGAAAACCTCTTACGGCAACTGAGGAAGATCATCGCGGAATGGCTTACCCCAATTGGACTCTCCTGTGGATTTGTGGCATCGGACAACGCCAGCAATATTGTGTGTGCATTAAATCTGGGCAAATTCCAGCACGTCCCATGTTTTGCACATACCTTGAATTTGGTGGTGCAGAATTATTTAAAAAACGACAGGGGCGTGCAAGAGATGCTGTCGGTGGCCAGAAGAATTGCGGGACACTTTCGGCGTACAGGCACCACGTACAGAAGACTGGAGCACCACCAAAAACGCCTGAACCTGCCCTGCCATCATCTGAAGCAAGAAGTGGTAACGAGGTGGAATTCAACCCTCTATATGCTTCAGAGGTTGGAGGAGCAGCAAAAGGCCATTCAAGCCTATACAACTGAGCACGATATAGGAGGTGGAATGCACCTGTCTCAAGCGCAGTGGAGAATGATTTCAACGTTGTGCAAGGTTCTGCAACCTTTTGAACTTGCCACACGTGAAGTCAGTTCAGACACTGCCAGCCTGAGTCAGGTCATTCCCCTCATCAGGCTTTTGCTGAAGAAGCTGGAGACATTGAAGGAGGAGCTAACACAGAGCGATTCCGCTAGGCATGTGGGACTTGTGGATGGAGCCCTTAATTCGCTTAACAAGGATTCACGGGTGGTCAATCTGTTGAAATCAGAGCACTACATTTTGGCCACCGTGCTCGATCCTAGATTTAAAACCTACCTTGGATCTCTCTTTCCGGCAGACACAAGTCTGCTGGGGTTCAAAGAACTGCTGGTGAGAAAATTGTCAAGTCAAGCGGAACGCGACCTGTCAACATCTCCTCCTTCACATTCTCCCGCAACTGGGGGTGCGAGGAAAAGGCTCAGAATTCCGAGCCCACCCGCTGGCGGTGATGCAGGGCAGTCTGGAGCGACTGCTGATGCTGACATCTGGTCCGGACTGAAGGACCTGACAACGATTACGGACATGTCGTCTACTGTCACTGCATATGATTCTCTCCCCATTGAAAGAATGGTGGAGGATTATATGAGTGACCGCATCCAAGTAGGCACGTCAGACAGTCCGTACTTATACTGGCAGGAAAAAGAGGCAATTTGGAGGCCCTTGCACAAACTGGCTTTATTCTACCTAAGTTGCCCTCCCACAAGTGTGTACTCCGAAAGAGTGTTTAGTGCCGCCGCTCACCTTGTCAGCAATCGGCGTACGAGGTTACATCCAGAAAATGTGGAGAAGATGATGTTCATTAAAATGAATTATAATCAATTCCTCCGTGGAGACATTCACCAGCAGCAATTGCCTCCACAAAGTACACGGGGAGCTGAGATGGTGGATTCCAGTGGGGACGAATTGATAATCTGTGAGGAGGGGGATGTACACGGTGATATATCGGAGGATGATGATGAGGTGGACATCTTGCCTCTGTAGAGCCAGTTTGTGCAAGGAGAGATTAATTGCTTCTTTTTTGGTGGGGGTCCAAACCAACCCGTCATTTCAGTCACAGTCGTGTGGCAGACCCTGTCACTGAAATGATGGGTTGGTTAAAGTGTGCATGTCCTGTTTATACAACATAAGGGTGGGTGGGAGGGCCCAAGGACAATTCCATCTTGCACCTCTTTTTTCTTTCATTTTTCTTTGCGTCATGTGCTGTTTGGGGAGTAGTTTTTGGAAGGGCCATCCTGCGTGACACTGCAGTGCCACTCCTAGATGGGCCAGGTGTTTGTGTCGGCCACTTGGGTCGCTTATCTTAGTCACACAGCTACCTCATTGCGCCTCTTTTTTTCTTTGCGTCATGTGCTGTTTGGGGGGTGTTTTTTGGAAGGGCCATCCTGCGTGACACTGCAGTGCCACTCCTAGATGGGCCAGGTGTTTGTGTCGGCCACTTGGGTCGCTTATCTTAGTCACACAGCTACCTCATTGCGCCTCTTTTTTTCTTCGCGTCATGTGCTGTTTGGGGGGTGTTTTTTGGAAGGGCCATCCTGCGTGACACTGCAGTGCCACTCCTAGATGGGCCAGGTGTTTGTGTCGGCCACTACGGTCGCTTATCTTAGTCACACAGCTACCTCATTGCGCATCTTTTTTTTCTTCTTTGCGTCATGTGCTGTTTGGGGAGTAGTTTTTTGAAGGGCCATCCTGCGTGACACTGCAGTGCCACTCCTAGATGGGCCAGGTGTTTGTGTCGGCCACTAGGGTCGCTTAGCTTAGTCACACAGCTACCTCATTGCGCCTCTTTTTTTCTTTGCGTCATGTGCTGTTTGGGGGGTGTTTTTTGGAAGGGCCATCCTGCGTGACACTGCAGTGCCACTCCTAGATGGGCCAGGTGTTTGTGTCGGCCACTAGGGTCGCTTAGCTTACTCACACAGCTACCTCATTGCGCCTCTTTTTTTTCTTCTTTGCGTCATGTGCTGTTTGGGGAGTAGTTTTTTGAAGGGCCATCCTGCGTGACACTGCAGTGCCACTCCTAGATGGGCCAGGTGTTTGTGTCGGCCACTTGGGTCGCTGAGCTTAGTCATCCAGCGACCTCGGTGCAAATTTTAGGACTAAAAATAATATTGTGAGGTGTTCAGAATAGACTGAAAATTAGTGGAAATTATGGTTATTGAGGTTAATAATACTTTGGGATCAAAATGACCCCCAAATTCTATGATTTAAGCAGTTTTTTAGGGTTTTTTGAAAAAAACACCCGAATCCAAAACACACCCGAATCCGACAAAAAAAATTCGGTGAGGTTTTGCCAAAACGCGTTCGAACCCAAAACACGGCCGCGGAACCGAACCCAAAACCAAAACACAAAACCCGAAAAATTTCCGGTGCTCATCACTACGCAATTCACATTACGCCACACTGTATGAGCCGAAATTCACATTATGCCACACAGTATGAGCCGCAATTCACATTGCGCCACAAAGTATGAGCCGAAATTTAGGTTACGCCTCAGAGTATGAGCCAAAAATTTACATTACGCCACACAGTATGAGCCGAAATTCAGGTTACGCCACATGGTATGAGCTGAAATTCACATTACGCCACACAGTATGAGCCAAAATTCAGGTTACGCCGCATGGTATGAGCTGAAATTCACATTACGCCACACAGTATGAGCCAAAATTCAGGTTACGCCGCATGGTATGAGCTGAAATTCACATTACGCCACACAGTATGAGCCGAAATTCAGGTTACGCCACATGGTATGAGCTGAAATTCACATTACGCCACACAGTCTGAGCCGAAATTCAGGTTACGCCACATGGTATGAGCTGAAATTCACATTACGCCACACAGTATGAGCCTCCCCCTTGCAACTCTCTGCCACAGCATCATCTATTCCCTGCGTTGCCTCTCAGCCATACCATCCCCCTGTGTCGTCTCCCAGCTACATCATCATCTCCCCTATCAGCTCTCAGCCATATAATCATCTCACGACCATCATGTTCCGCCTGCATCTTTCATCATCCCACTCCACTCATTGAACCCCCCCCTTTCTTTCTATTTCTCTATGTGCCCCGCCCCCTCCCCTCTATGTCTCTATGTGTGTGTATCCCTCCCCCTTCTAGATCTCCATTTCCAGCCAGCTGCCCTCACCTTCTGGGAGACAAGATCTGGTGGTCAATGAGGTCAGGCAGCAGGCTGAAGACAGGCAGCTTTGTGCCGCAGTTGTCCGACTGGAAGCAGCGCTAGCAAAGTGGGAGCTTCCCTGCTGCAGTATAGTCATGCCGCAGAGCACCACGAACCTTGCTCGGCGGTGCAATAGGGGTATGCGGTGCAGGTGTGGCGCCAGGGTGGCTGGAGGTGCGGGCAGGATTTCCTGCCCGGAATGCAACTAAGGGTCAGGGACATTTGGAGAAGCCCAATCCGCCCCTGCGCACCGCACTATACAGCATCAAACTGAAAATAAATGACAGCTTCCGGCAGCAAGGGCTGCTGGGAGCTGTAGTTTATTTTCCGTTTTTGATCACTGTAGTGCCGGTTCCTTAGATTCGGGCATGTCACGGTGCCCCCTTGGACCTACATAGCGGGGTCCGTTGCTGCTGAGTAGGGTGCCTGACATTAGGGGGTGCCTGTGCGCACCAGGCACCCCCCGTGCGCACGCCTATGTGCACTACATAGATTACACAGTGCGATAAGTAAAACATGGCAGTAAGGCATACAAGGGTAAAATGAAAAGCAACTAACAGGACAACTAGTTTGCAGCTTACGCAGTAAGGAAAATGGTCTTACTCTATAATTGCTTTTAGATATCTTTCTCCTTTATAACTATTTTAAAGTGAGCTGAGGAGAAAATAACAATACAGGGTCCAGTTACATTATAAAATAATAAAAAAATAATATCTGACCAAAAAATAAAAATGTATAATAATTCTCCAACACTCCGAAGATGGTAAGCTCATACTGTGAATTGCATAAAATATTTCTATGAACCCCACTTAATCACTGTTACACACTGGTTCTCACTGAGCGGAGGCTGAGATGAGAGGGGTGTTATTCGGCAAGATCACTGGAAGTGTTGTGGATCTCTGATAATCTCAGGTCTCTGAGGAGTTAAGTGAAAAACTACTGTCTCCCACTGTGATGCTCTAAGACATTGACAAGATGCCGCCGCATTTATGTGCAGGATTTAGGTCAGCAGCCATCTTGGTACAGGGAGTGAAGCCTCCCTGAAGGAACAGTATGGAATCTGCGCAGTAGCGCTCTCCCCTTTCAATACTTTTACATACAAATAGGATAATAATGATAAAACTCCCACATAGTCATCTAAATGGGATGTAGTCACCATCCCGGTGGTCAGCTTACCACCACCGGGATCCCGGCCACCGAATGCCGTCAGTGGTGCCGAGGACTATTCCCACTAGTTGGTGTCCATGACACCCATAGAGTTGGAATACAACCTGTGGCGAGCGCAGCAAGCCACTTAGCCTGCAGCAAGGGGCTTAATTTTGCTTGCCCCCTGCAGAGGCGGAATGGGCATAGGGTTTACAGGGAAGATTCCCGGTGGGCCGACGCACCCGTGGGGCCTGTTTTGTTTGAGGACATGTGGTCCTTTTTATAGACATAATGAATAAGATGCTAAATAATTTGCATATATGAAAATTACTTTGCCAGTTAGCCTGTGATTGCAGATGATCTAGTGTATGCTCTGTCTGCCTGCTTGGCTGACATATAAGAATGAGTGAATAGTGATTGGGATACGGTTGGTGTTATAAGCAAGAAAATATATCTTTCTAAAGAATGATATAGTTTCCTAAATTCTGAAGGTGTATCATATAATGTGCTCATAATATTTAATTTTATTTATTTTTAACTCCCCCCTTGATGCTGGACATGCCCACTAATCTGGAAAGTCTTGGGGGGAGGGTGCTGCTGCCATGGCCCATGGCTAGACCTTACACCTCTGGTGCTGCCCATGTGGGGCCACTAGTACAAATTTTTCCAGGGCCGCTTTTTGTTCCCAATTTACCCCTGCCCCCCTGCCAGCCGGGATCCCGACATCGGTATGCTGACGGCCAGGATCCCAGCCTTACTTGTGCCTGGCGTAGGATTTTCAGATATGTGTAGTTTACTGGATACAAGGATTTAAAACCTTATAGGAACTGAGATCTAAGGTGTATTACATGTAGTTAAAAAAAAAAGAAGTATATTTTATGTCAGTAGTTTCCAAACTGGGGGCCGTGACACCCTGGGGTGCCTCGGGAAAGGGGGGGGATAAGGGGGGCCTTGCAGTGGCGCCGTAGTTTGGTGGTCCACGACCAATTCAAATTATTTCTACTGAATTTAATTGGCAAAACCAGTCCTTCACCACATAACTGAACCTAAGGATGACATATTATAAACACAATTTACTTCATTTTATATTTTTTTCTGAATTTCTCACTAAGAAACTTTGGTCTAGGGGTGCCGTGAAACAAATTCTGATACTCTAGGGCAGGGGTGTCAAACTCGCGGCCCCTACCGCGGGCAGGGGTCGGGCAGAGGTCCTTTTGCGGCCCGACCACCTTGCTTGCAGTAAAGGCATAAGAGTGCAGCGCACGCCTCTCCTGCTCCTCAGCCGGGTCTCCGGCGGCGAGGGTATCTTAAATTAGGCGCTGGTTCGTGAGCCAGTCAGAGCTTGCGGACCAGCAGCCAATCAGGAGCAATGCCAGAGTCTTTGCTTTCTATGTGCATCACGTCTTTTGGCGTTTTTAGAACAACATGGTGACGACCAGTGTCGTAACTGGGTGTGTGCGCCGGTGCGTTGCACACAGCGCAAATGCCCTGTGGGCGCAACCGTCCGCATCCACCAGCGATCCTCTTTGTATGCACCAGCTGCTGGGCCATTACTGCAGGAATCACCGCACTGCACTACAGGTGTTAGGCGCCGGGGTCCGCTCGTCGGTGCGGCCCGGCGCCTAGCAACCAGGGACGCCGTGCGCGTACAGCCGCCGGCTCCCTGGCAACGCTAGACGCCGGGCGCACGGAGCCGCTCTGACCCTAGCAACGGGGACGCCACGTTCGGGCCGCGTTCCCCGTTGCTGGGTCTGTTCTAATTATTTTATGGTGTGCTGGCCGTGCAGCTTGCAAGCTGCACGGCATTCATTGTGATTACCCAGTCTGGCTCCTGATTGGGGAGCTCTCTGTTATAAGCACCCTTTGGACTTCCCACAGACGCCGGTGATAGCTTCCTGTTTGCCTGTGTCAGTTGCAGAGAGTTCCAGTCTTGCTCAATCCGGTTGTTCCTGTCCTCAGTGGTCCTGTACTCGGAAAGTTGTCATCATTCCTGGAGTCTGACCGAGCACCTTTAACATCCTGTGGTGTTCGTGAGTCACGGCGCAGCCGTGTGTTGCGGCTTGTCCGCTTACTGTTTATTATTTAGTATATTTGTGTTCTGGAGCTTTGCGGAGGATTCCGCTCCCACAGATCCACTCTGGTATCCAGCGGTGCTGGATAGGAGTAACGGATCGGTGGATCCTTGGTTGTCCTTTTCCCTGGCGGCTAGTCCGCACATACCTTTGGTTTAAGTTAGTTAGCTTGTAACCCCTGGCCTGGTTGCTTAGTCAGAGGGCCCCTTGTTATCACCCTGTCTCGGATTTCCCTTTGTCTCCCATTAAGACCTGAGGGGGCATCGGGGTTGGGCAGACATAATCCGCCCTTCGAACGCGGCTGCCATGGGCTCAAGCAACCATAGTCTCGCAGGGGATTTCTGATAACACGGGCGAGACAACGGAGTTAGGGCGCCAGGGGTTACTAGGCTCTCCTGCTCCCACTACCAGCAGATCTTCCCTGTACTCAGACCTCTGCCATAAGATCTCCTCTGGTCTGGAGTTCGGGAATCATAACATTATCACCGGCCAGACAAAAAAAAAAAAAAAAAAATTAAAAGGAGTTAATTTTTTTTCACTTATTCAGTTGGGAGATTTTGTCGGCCTCATGAATCCCACCGGTGTTGGGCCAAATCCTGGCCAACTTCTAGTTAGTCAGATTCAAGAACTTACTCAGATGGTTCAGGATCTGTCCCTCCGGGTGAGGTCACAGGAAGATCTGTTACGGACTTCCCCGAGGGTCATCCCTGAACCAAAAATGCATCTGCCTGACCGTTTTTCTGGGGATAGAAAACAGTTTTTTAATTTTAAAGAGTCTTGTAAACTTTATTTTCGTTTAAGACCAGTCTCCTCAGCGGGTTGGAATTATTATTTCTCTGCTTCAGGGGGATCCTCAGACCTGGGCTTTTGGTTTAAAGACAGACGATCCGGCCTTATTGTCTGTAGACGCCTTTTTAAAATCTTTAGGGCTATTGTATGACGACCCTGATAGAGAGGCGTCCGCTGAGAGTCATTTGCGTGCTCTCAGACAGGGTAGGAATCCCGCAGAGATTTATTGTACGGAGTTTCGCCGTTGGTCGAACGACTGTGGATGGAATGACCCAGCCTTACGCAGTCAGTTTCGCCTCGGCTTATCTGAATCTATAAAAGACAGTCTCCTTCAGTATCCCGCTCCTGAGACTCTCGATAAACTCATGGAGCTCTCTATTAAGATAGATCGTCGGCTCAGAGAGCGGAGGGCTGAAAAAGGAGCATCTGTCGGATCTACTCCTTGTGTTTTTTCCATTCCTGTGGACATGGAGGAGCCTATGCAGATAGGTCTCTCCAAATTGTCTCCTGAAGAAAGAACCAGGAGGCAAAATTCTGGTCTTTGTTTATACTGTGGAGGTAAGGGACATTTTGCCCGTAGTTGTCCGAACAAGTCGGGAAACTTCCCGACCAAGTGAGTTGTGAGGGGGTTCACTTTGGTCTGCAGCTTATCTCCTCAAATAATTCACTGTTAGTTCCTGCTAAAGTTTCCTTTGGCAGCCTCTGTTCCTCGGTCTCTGCTTTTGTGGACAGTGGAGCTGCAGGGAACTTTATGGATTTAACATGGGCCAAGGCCTTAGGTATTCCTCAGTTAACCTTGGGTAGGTGTGTCACCATGCATGGTTTAGATGGGAGTCCCTTGTCCAATGGGGTTATTTCTCTCGGTACACCTCCTGTTTTACTTTCGGTAGGAGCTCTGCATTCTGAAAAGATTGAGTTTTTCCTTACCCATTGTCCAGCAGTTCCTGTGGTTCTGGGTCACCCTTGGCTGGCCTTTCATAATCCCATCATTGATTGGCAGTCGGGGGAGATCTTACAATGGGGTACCATCTGTAATAAAGAATGTATTACGCTTCCTATCCGAGTAGCTGCCGCCGTTCCCGCACCCATTCCTGTGGAATACCAGGATTTTGTTGATGTATTTTCCAAGGGCAATGCGGATATTCTGCCTCCCCATAGGCCTTATGATTGTGCCATTGAGCTAATTCCTGGTGCCACGTTGCCTAAAGGAAGGTTATATGCATTGTCTGGTCCTGAAACTGTGGCCATGAATGAGTATGTGAAAGAAAGCCTTGGGAAAGGATTTATCAGGCCATCTAAATCCCCTTTAAGTGCAGGTTTCTTCTTCGTAGAGAAGAAGGATGGTTCACTTAGACCCTGCATTGACTTTAGAGCTTTGAATAAAATCTCAGTAAAGAATACTTACCCTCTGCCGCTGATCTCTGTCCTCTTTGATCAGCTACGTTCGGCTGTGATTTTTTCTAAGATTGACCTGAGAGGAGCATATAACCTCATCAGAATCAAGTCAGGGGATGAGTGGAAAACGGCATTCAGTACTCAGTCAGGCCACTATGAGTATCTGGTTATGCCATTTGGCCTGTCTAACGCTCCTGCAGTTTTCCAGGATCTCATTAACGATGTGCTCCGTGAGTTTCTTGGAAGGTTCGTTGTAGTCTACTTAGACGATATTTTGATTTATTCTGACTCTGTAGAACAACATGTTACCCAGGTGCGTCAGGTTCTAAAAAAATTACGTGAAAATCACCTATATGCCAAGCTTGAGAAGTGTGAATTTCATGTCACGGAGGTATCCTTTTTAGGGTACATTATTTCCCCTCGGGGATTCTGTATGGAACCAAAGAAGCTCCAAGCCATCCTTAGTTGGGCGCAACCCACCAACTTAAAAACAATTCAGCGCTTTTTAGGGTTTGCGAACTACTATAGAAGATTTATTCACTCCTTCTCTGACCTAGTTGCTCCCATTGTGGCACTGACTAAGAAGGGAGCAGATCCTACCAATTGGTCACGTGAAGCTGAGTTATCTTTTCAGGCCTTGAAACAAGCCTTTGTCTCAGCCCCTGTCCTCAGACATCCCAACCCAGAATTGCCTTTCATTGTTGAGGTTGATGCCTCGGAGGTTGGAGTAGGGGCTATCCTATCTCAGAAGGATCCGGATTCCCTCGAATTACATCCTTGTGCCTTTATGTCCAGGAAATTCTCATCTGCAGAATCCAACTACGATGTTGGTAACCGGGAATTGTTGGCTATTAAATGGGCTTTCGAGGAGTGGAGGCATTGGCTTGAAGGAGCGACTCATACCATTTCAGTTTTGACTGATCACAAAAATCTTCAATACATTGAATCAGCTAAACGACTGAATGCCCGGCAGGCTCGTTGGGCTTTATTTTTTACTCGTTTCAAATTTATTATCACCTTCAGGCCAGGTTCCAAGAATACTAAGGCAGATGCCCTGTCACGCAGTTTTCTTCCAGTTCAAGACAACAGTCCTGTTACTCCCATACTTCCGTCTTCAGTCATTCGGGCAGGCCTCACACAGGATGTATTTACCCAGTTAAAGCTGCTTCAACATCAAGCTCCTGGAAATACTCCTGCTGGTCGTCTTTTTGTCCCTGAGTTTTTGAGAGCAACTGTTTTGACGGAGTTTCATGATAGCAAAGTTGCCGGGCATCCGGGAATCGCTAAGACTTTGGAATTAGTCTCCCGCTCTGTATGGTGGCCTGGTCTTTCCAAAGACATTAAAGAGTTTGTTTTTTCGTGTCAGGTCTGTGCACAGCATAAAGTTCCTCGTTCTTTGCCTATCGGTCAACTTATGCCCTTGAATGTTCCTCTTAGGCCATGGTCGCATATCTCCATGGATTTTGTGGTGGACCTCCCTCTGTCAGCCGGATGCCGAGTCATATGGGTGGTAGTGGACCGTTTTAGCAAAATGGCCCATTTCATTGCTCTTCCCCGATTGCCATCTGCCCAGGGATTGGCAGTCTTGTTCCTCCGCCATGTTTTCAGACTCCATGGCTTACCCACTGATATTGTTTCTGATCGGGGTCCACAATTCATTGCACAATTTTGGAAGTCTTTTTGTGCTTCATTAAAGATGAAATTATCTTTAACGTCTGGCTATCATCCCCAATCCAATGGGCAGACTGAGCGAGTTAATCAATCTCTAAAACAATATTTGCGTTTGTACTCGGCCAAACTCCAAAATGACTGGTCTGAGTTTCTTCCATTGGCGGAGTTTGCTTATAATAATGCCTGTCATTCTTCCACCAATGTGTCTCCATTTTTTGCAGTTTTTGGTTTTCACCCCAGGGCTAATTCATTTTTTCAACATTCCTCTGTCTCCTCACTGGCCCTGACCTCTCATCTTAGACTCATTTGGAGAAAAGTACATCTGGCTCTCAGAAAAGCGGCATTCCGGGAAAAAAGATTTTCTGACAGGCTCCGGCGGCCGTGCACTTTTAAAGTAGGAGATAGGGTGTGGTTGTCGACTCGCAACATTAAACTTCGACAAACCTCAGCCAGATTGGGTCCTAAATTTATTGGACCATTTCACATTATCAAAAAAGTCAATCCAGTTGCTTTCCGGTTACGTTTACCAAAAACTTTACGGATCGGAAATACCTTCCATTGCTCATTGCTGAAACCATATGTTTCGTCCAGTAGATTTCCTCGTAAAATATCTCAGGGGAGATCACCAATAAATGTACAGGGTCAGCAGGAGTTCCTGGTTGAGAAGGTTCTCGATTCCAAGTTTTCCCGGGGTCGGCTTTATTTTTTGGTACATTGGAGAGGTTATGGGCCAGAGGAAAGGTCTTGGGTCCTGGATGAGGATCTTCATGCCCCGAGGCTCAAAAGGGCATTTTTTCGAGAATTTCCTCAGAAACCTGGCTTTAGGGGTTCCTTGACCCCTCCTCAAGGGGGGGGTACTGTTAGGCGCCGGGGTCCGCTCGTCGGTGCGGCCCGGCGCCTAGCAACCAGGGACGCCGTGCGCGTACAGCCGCCGGCTCCCTGGCAACGCTAGACGCCGGGCGCACGGAGCCGCTCTGACCCTAGCAATGGGGACGCCACGTTCGGGCCGCGTTCCCCGTTGCTGGGTCTGTTCTAATTATTTTATGGTGTGCTGGCCGTGCAGCTTGCAAGCTGCACGGCATTCATTGTGATTACCCAGTCTGGCTCCTGATTGGGGAGCTCTCTGTTATAAGCACCCTTTGGACTTCCCACAGACGCCGGTGATAGCTTCCTGTTTGCCTGTGTCAGTTGCAGAGAGTTCCAGTCTTGCTCAATCCGGTTGTTCCTGTCCTCAGTGGTCCTGTACTCGGAAAGTTGTCATCATTCCTGGAGTCTGACCGAGCACCTTTAACATCCTGTGGTGTTCGTGAGTCACGGCGCAGCCGTGTGTTGCGGCTTGTCCGCTTACTGTTTATTATTTAGTATATTTGTGTTCTGGAGCTTTGCGGAGGATTCCGCTCCCACAGATCCACTCTGGTATCCAGCGGTGCTGGATAGGAGTAACGGATCGGTGGATCCTTGGTTGTCCTTTTCCCTGGCGGCTAGTCCGCACATACCTTTGGTTTAAGTTAGTTAGCTTGTAACCCCTGGCCTGGTTGCTTAGTCAGAGGGCCCCTTGTTATCACCCTGTCTCGGATTTCCCTTTGTCTCCCATTAAGACCTGAGGGGGCATCGGGGTTGGGCAGACATAATCCGCCCTTCGAACGCGGCTGCCATGGGCTCAAGCAACCATAGTCTCGCAGGGGATTTCTGATAACACGGGCGAGACAACGGAGTTAGGGCGCCAGGGGTTACTAGGCTCTCCTGCTCCCACTACCAGCAGATCTTCCCTGTACTCAGACCTCTGCCATAAGATCTCCTCTGGTCTGGAGTTCGGGAATCATAACAACAGGGACCGGAGCGGCAGCTGTGTCAGTATGCTCAAGCCAGGCCAGGGTCTTTACAGCTGTCACCGTGCCGACTCCCCGCACCCGCACTGAACTGCAGGGACTGGAGCGGCAGCTGTGTCAATATGCTGAAGCCAGGCCAGGGTCTTTACAGCTGTCACCGTGCTGACTCCCCGCACTAAACAGCAGGGACCGAAGCGGCAGCTGTGTCAATATGGTGAAGCCAGGCAGGGTTCTTTACAGCTGTCACCGTGCCGACTCCCCGCACCCGCACTGAACTGCAGGGACCGGAGCGGCAGCTGTGTCAATATGGTGAAGCCAGGCAGGGTTCTTTACAGCTGTCACCGTGCCGACTCCCCGCACCCGCACTGAACTGCAGGGACCGGAGCGGCAGCTGTGTCAATATGGTGAAGCCAGGCAGGGTTCTTTACAGCTGTCACTGCGCCGGCTCCCCGCACCCGCACTGAACAGCAGGGACTGGAGCGGCAGCTGTGTCAAGATGGTGAAGCCACACACTGAACTGCACGAAGTGGCAGCTGTTAGTACGCTGGAGCCGGGAGCTTTACAGATGCCAGCTCCTGAACTGCACGGACAGAGTCTTGGTTTGTGTGCCGCCCGGAGAGGGAGGAGGGGCTGCTCTCCCTTCTCTCAGCTCTTCCCCCTAACTCGACGCAATAATGCTGCTTGTGCCGGCTGGCCAGAGGGGCTGCTCTCTTCCTACTTATTCCACATGTACCCTGACTGTTCCTGGAACCACCACAGCAGCAGCCACTGATCGTCCTTGCCACTGATGCCAGGCCAGAAATAAGCATCATACAGTAAGTGTAGTACAAGTGGCAAGTGCTGCGCTCAGCCACTATCTCCCTCTGCTCTCTCTCACTCCCTCTGCCCCCACTCTCCCTCAAACCACCCCTCTCTCTCTCTCGGCCCTCTCTCTTTCGTGCCTGCTCTCATGGCCCTCTCTCTCCCTTGCCCCCATCTCTCCCTCGACTATCTCTCTCTTGTCCCTCTCTCCCCCCCCCTTGCCCCTCTCTCTCCCCCTCTCTCTCAGAACCTCTCTAGCTCTGACCCCTCTCCCTTCCTCTTTCTCTCCTCCTCCATCATCCCCCTCTTTCTCTCGCTAACTCTTCCTCTCCCCTCCTTCTGTCCCCCCTTCCCCTCTCTCCCGCTTCTCCATCTCCTCTCTCCCTCCTCTCTCTTTCTCAATATACCCCCCTCTCTCCCCCTCTCTCTGTCTTCCCCCTCTCTCTCTCTCTCTCTCTCTCTGCCCCTTCTTCCGTCTCCCCATATCTTTCTCTACTTCTGTCTCCCTGCCTCTTTCTCTGTTTCCCTCCGTCTCCTTGTCTCTCTCTGTTCCCCTACACCTCTCTTTATTCCTCTTCACCTCTCTCTCTCTCTCTCTCTCTCTCTCTCTCTCCCTTCCTCTCTCTACTCTACACTGGTATTAAGACCATTGCATATACTAGTGCATTGCATATACTTTATATAAGGGGCTTTAAATTACATATATTTTATAATAGGGGCTCCACTATGTGGTGTAATGTGAATTCGTAGTTTAGTGCTTTCCCCATGAATTGTTTTTGGCGCATGCCTGCAGCACGCAGTGTCCCTGTTTCGAATATGGGGGGAAGGGGGGGGGGAGGGGGGCGGGCACCAATTGTATTTCTGGCACACAGCACCAAAAGGTCTAGTTACGGCACTGGTGACGACACTGGAGCTCAGAGATTTTCAACGTTTTATAACTCGCGGCACACTGAACAAGATTTAAATATTGCCAAGGCACATTCAAATATAATGGTGATGCATGGTGCAGTTGCATGTCCTAGGATGTCATGTCACAGCTTCTCCATAGGTAACGCCTGAGCCACATCTGAGAAAGCCAGAAGAGCCCAACACTGCCCGGGTCCTAAATAAGAACTGGCTCTGCAACCACTAAACCCACCAGTATTGATCGTTCCAGGGCCTCAGTAGCGGCAAAACACTAACGGGCCTGGCTGTGCTTCTATGGCGGCACACCTGGAGACTGCTCAGGGCACACTAGTGTGCCACGGCACAGTGGCTGAAAAACACTGCTGTAGCATATGCAGAATCAGACCAATCGGATAATGTTTGTGCTTTTCACACATTTACTCCGATTTTTTCATCGTTTTGTCCTTAATGAGGTTATCATTGAAACACTGGAACAGTAATAAACAACATAACAACAGTGGAAATTGGGTTCACACAAAGCCTAACATAGCCAATGATAAATAGGGACACCCTACAATAAAAAACTATACATATAATAAAACTGTACGGGTTGTGTCTGTACATAGACATTTTTTTATTGAGAATTATACTTCTAGGGACTGTTTATGGACCATGGAGACAAAAAAAAAGTGAAATTTAGACTGTGTCTGTACGTTCTGGCATCACACAAAAACTACTGTATGAACTTATATCACATTTTCACTGTTGTATAGCTTAGTGACCTAGAAAAGGACTGAGGTATGTATGGTCTCGATCTAACATCAGGGAGAGGAACAATAAATGAACAACCAGATGCTTGCAGTGTGCAGGCTCCTCATGTCCAAAAGGGATGCGGTTATCTGACCGGCGGTCACAATACCAGCATCGGCATCTCGAACACTGACCAGCACGCCAGTTGGCATTCCCATAGAGTGGGAATAGAACCTGTGGCAAGCGCAGCGAGCCCGCAAAGGGCTTTGTTGCGCTGGCCGACACCGCGCCCCCCCCACCTTGCTGGCCATCTGACAGACGGGATCCCGGCTTCGGTATGGTGACCGCCAGTCTCCCAAACACCGTAGGCAAGTATGATCAGCCTATCCCTAACTCTCTCTTCCCCACACCCTAACCCTAACCCTCCCCCTCCCCATAGGTGCCTAACCCTAAACCGTCCTTCCCTGCAACCTAAACCTAACCCTCCCTCCCTTCCTCGCAGCCTAACCCAAACCCTCTCCCCGCAACCTATACCTAACCTCCACCCCACGGCTTATCACTGAGGAGTCCCAGCAGAGGTCGTTCGGGATTCCAGCGCCATGGGGTCGATCCAATTAGCTTTGAAGGGAGCGATGTGTCGTTGCAACGGTGTGTAAACGCTAGCAATGGCACCCGATCTCGCACCCTTCGCAGCTGCAAATCAGCCCCAATTCACACAAAACTGCTCAGACCTCTATGGGGTCGCAAATTCGGCCAGCCGTAAAGTGCACTCACTGCCACGCTGATTCGCAGCTGCGATATCGCAGCTGTAATAATATCGCAGCCAATTGGATTGACCCCCATGTTCGATACTCCCAATGGTGGGATCACGAACGCTGGTATCCTGAACAGATCCCCCACCTAGTGGTCTTCAATAAAACTAAATTCATACGGGGGCCTAATTCAGATGTGGTTGCAAAGCGGATATCGTATGCAAATCGGTCAGTGTTTTCATACTCACATGTGTCTGAGTCGCAGTGCGCACATGCAGCAATTGAATTGTGATGGTGGTCGTGAAGTGAGTGACAGGAAGACAGCGATTGGGGGTGGTAACAGGGATTGGTTTGGTAACGCAGGCGTGTTATGGACGTTTAGATGGCGTTTTCTGGGCATGCATAAATTAGTAGTTGCAATCTCACTTGCTACTGGAGAGCTCTCTGCGTCCCAGGAGAGCAGCTCAGCCTGTGCGTCTTCAGCGGCACTAAGACTCTGCGTGATGACCCGATATACGATGATGCTACCAATGTTTCAGCAATTATACGCCGTCGGACGGAAATGTTGCGATAGCAGTGGGCATCCCTAAGCTCAGGTTTGCTTCTGCCCATATTAGCATGTAATAGCAATTGCTACAGCAATCGCACGAACAACCACATCTGAATTAAATCCACTATAAGGAAAGAACGCTGAGGGCACTTACATGTCACCGAAGCGACATAAACCTCCTGGCTGTAGCTGAAGTACACCATTTTAATAGTTCGGCAACTGAGGGGTTAACTTTTTAGTTAGGGAGGAATTGCATCATGACTGCAGATGGTTGTTGATTGGTGGATTTAGGGTAGGAGGAGACATGAGGGACATGTGAGAGGATGTTGTATTAACTTCAGCCTTTTTGCCAAGAAGCTTTTGCCCTCCCTCCCTTAGATGGTTTATTGGTCGTTTTTAGTGTCGGCTTTGAGGTGGCCGGGTTCAGAATGGTCAGCTAATATCTGGTAGGTTTAGTGAATTTTTCCCTGAGGGACAGCTCCTTTTAAGAAAGTGGTTAGAGTCTGTTTTAGTTTTTACCTCTAGGGACATCACCGGACCAGACGTGTCCCTAGGTACAGTACACTTTAGTTGAGCTGCCCCTTAAGTTGAATAAGTAGGACAGTTGGTCCAAGTTTTTGTTTGGTGATCCCCGTAAGTGCAGGGCGAATAGCTCGGATGTAGGCAGTAGGCCCATCCCGGTACTTAAGGGAAGGAGGCCCTGAAGAGAGTCTTAATTTGAATTTTTAATTTTTTTTACATATTTTGCTTTATATTTCTATGTTTTATGCAACCGTTCTTCTCCCCGCCACCATAGTTAGAGGAGGGAATTTTTATTTTCAGTTTAGATTCAAATAGGCCTTCCTCTCAAAATAAAATAAGCTGACCCTTTTCACCCCATTTTCAGTTGTCTGTGTCGTTATTTTAGTATTAAGAGGGTATGAATGATGTATGGGGGCTATCTGCAGTGGAGAGTTTATGGCAGCTCCAGACTGATAAAAGGAATCCCAGTTGAATGCTATGATAGAAACTTATATCTGTGAATGTAAAAAAGAAAAGAAAAAAAACACCTCTATCGATTATTTCTTCCCCACTCTTTATTACTAAGATACTTTGTAATGTTTGACACACGGGATGACGCGGAATGACAGCTGTTTGCTTCAGAATGACAGTTGCTTTATAATATACACAAAAGTTTAATTTGATGTCATTACAACTCAATTGGCATTCCTTTTGTCAACCTGGAGCTGTCATTGCTCTTAGCGTGTTCCTTCAAGAGATCTGCTTAGTTGGAGAGGTCTAAGTCACTGAGTCTTCCGAAACTGCAAGCTGACATCGTACTATGGGGGAAATGTACTAAGCAGTGAAAAGAGTGGAGAAGTGAGCCAGTGGAGGTTACCCATGGCAACCAATCAGCTGCTCTTTATAATTTTATAGTATGCAAATTATATTTGTTACTTCAATGCTGATTGGTTGCCAACCGCAACTTCTCCACAGGCTCACTACTCCACTCTTTTTACTGCTTAGTACATCTCCTCCTATGTCTCCCTTCTTTGGGTAGCATGGGTAACACGCTAAGGACCAGAATTATCAAGCCTTGGAGAGTGATAAATTACCAACCAATCAGCTTCCAATTGTCATTTTCAAACACAACCTATAACATGGCAGTTAGTTTATCCATACTGCTCCCGAAAAAGGGGCATGTCCTAAGAAAAAGGGTGTGTGGCTTCACGGGAGGACCGCCATCACGAGCCACGCCCCCATTTTCGTCACTGAGGGGGCATGCCCAGCGCTCTGTGAGCTGCTGGCATGCCCACTCTCCCTCTGAATCCAGTGAATAGACGGCGTGCGCATGCGTCTATTCACCGCTGCTCTGCTAAGCAGGGCAGCGAATGCAGGAGCCTCCAACTATCCCCCCCCACCCACCGCGGGACACTGTGGCCCGCGGGTGGGACAGCGGGACAGTCCCCAAAAAACGGGACTGTCCCGCGGAAATCGGGACAGTTGGGAGGTATGCTTTATCACTGTGCAATTTATCATTTTCCAAGGCTTGATAAATCTGGCCTAAGTGCAGTGCATGTTAGAAAGATGAGGGTGGTTCAGGATTGAGCAGTACCTGTACAGTAAATCTGCCACCTTTGTATAAGATTGTTATTATATACAGGGCAGTTGAGAGCCGGGCTGGGCACAGGTGCTTTTCAAGGGGTGTGGCCTAATCACAGGAGGTGTGGTCATGTACCCTTAGAAAAAAATACAGAAAAAATTGTATTTTAAGCACCTCTATGGCCACACTGCAGCCCAGTACACAGCAGAGTGTGCTGGGCTGAGGAGAAGAGCTGCAGTTGCTGCTGCCAGGTAAGGGGGCCTGGGCCCCTACTGGACCCTCACTGGGCCCCTCCATCAGACCTGGGCCCAGGTAATTTGTACCCTCCCCCCCCCTCTCTCGACACTACTGATTATATAGGGCTTTTTGTGAAAGAAAAAAAAGCCAGCATTATTCGATTCTTCCTTCATCTATCCGGGAAAGAGCATTAAGAATTATTGCGCACGGTATGCAGATGAGCTCAGCTCCAAAGCCAGGCCGTATATTCATCTTTGTTTCTCCCAGATGGCTTCCCCTCTCTATCACAGCTCACCACGCTCACAAGTGCTATCAAGGCAGAGGAACTGAATGCAACAAGGCACTAGAATATTATTCAAAGTGACGGGTTCTCTATAAGCATTCCATTGCTGTCAATTAGGTATTTGCAATTGTTTTTTTAGTTCTTCAATAACATTGGCAATAACATAAAACATACTAGAATTGCATTTTTTTATTTTTTTATTTTAATTTTACTTGAGCCTGGTGTAATATAGAAAGTCGGTACAATGAAAGTGGACAAATATCTCCCAAGTAAAAATGTGGAAGGGTGACCTTGTATAGATAATGGTTCCCAAGGTCTGTACCATCCGTTGTATAGCTCTGGAACCTTCAGTGACCTGTAGACTGTTGACCCATGATTAGCCACAGGCACAGAGCGTTAGATGGTGACACAAGGAAGAGGCAGTCAGTGATAAACAATCAGAGTTTATATTGGTCCCAATGTTTATCCTAGTTTTTCTTAAGTAGGTTATTTATTTCTAAAATTTGAGCCACTTTATAGCTAAAGTGTACAGAACAGGAAGGTCCATCCACTTTGATCACAGTCTAGTCAGGTTGGATACGAAATCCCATCAGTCGGGATCCTGACAGTCAGAACACAGACAGCGGAATCCTGGTGGACAGAATCCCGACGGATCCCGATAAGTATTTTAACTCTACCCTAACACTCCCCTCCTGCAGCCTAACCGTAACCTCCCCCAATCCCTCAGCCTAACCCTCCCCCTAGTGCATGACCCTAACCCCCTCCCGCAGCCTAAGCCTTACTTCCCCCACTCCCACAGCCTATCCCTAACCTCCCCCACTCCCACAGCCTAACCCTAACCTCCCCCACTCCCGCAGCCTAACCCTCCCCCTAGTGCCTAACCCTAACCCCCCTCCCGCAGCCTAACCCTTACTTCCACAGCCTAACCCTAACCTCCCCCACTCCCGCAGCCTAACCCTCCCCTTAGTTCCTAACCCTAACCCCCCTCCCGCAACCTAACCCTTACTTCCCCCACTCCCACAGCCTAACCCTCCCCCTAGTGCATGACCCTAACCCCCTCCCGCAGCCTAAGCCTTACTTCCCCCACTCCCACAGCCTATCCCTAACCTCCCCCACTCCCACAGCCTAACCCTAACCTCCCCCACTCCCGCAGCCTAACCCTCCCCCTAGTGCCTAACCCTAACCCCCCTCCCGCAACCTAACCCTTACTTCCCCCGCTCCCACAGCCTAACCATAACCTCCCCTACTCCCGCAGCCTAACCCCGACCTCCCCCACTCCCGCAGCCTAACCCTCCCCCTAGTGTCTCACCCTAACCCTCCCCCTAGTGTCTAACCCTAACCTTCCCTCTAGTCCCTAACCCCACTACTTACCGGCGGGATCTGTTAGGATTCTGTCCATTGGGGTTCCACTATCAGTCTTCTGACTGTTGGGATCCCAACTGCTGGGATTTTAAACAGCATCCCGTCTAGTCATAACCAATATATTGGGAATCTGAGCCATACATGCTTTCAGACCAGTACAGGAATACCACACCTGAGTTCTTGATTTAGACGGAAGATCGTCATTCAATGTTTGCAGTAGGGTATGACTAGCACTAGCCCAAACTTAGGTCATGGTGTCCTTGAAGTTGGCAAAAGACTAAGGCAGCACACATCTCCCCCGTGTGTATGGGGGTTTAGTGTTTCTTGGGCAGAACATAGCCTCCAGCTATAGAATGGTTGGGCTGGATGAAATTGCCATTCTTGCTCTGTAATTGTAACTATGGATTCAATCACACTACCCATTGTAGGTAATTCTGTAGCACACAGATAGAAAAATAAAGCTAGGTACACACCTGAAAGATAAGAGGAACGATCCAGAATTAAAATTTTTCCTGACAGCTAAAACAAACCAGAGAACATCCGATTTCTTATATACACACTACACAAATATCATTCCTATATGAACAGTAAATTTCCCTAAAGATCATTGACATGGGGCCGAATGTAATAAAGTCCTAGTTGGCCACAGGTGCGGGTTCCCATCCGAACTCGGACATTATTTTAAAGCGGCAATTATTTACAAGGCATGTTTTTTGCTTGTGCATGATTGCCACTTTAAAAAAATGTCTGAGTTGTCCGGCCACCTCGGACTTCAATACATTTGGCCCCTGATGTTATTATGCAGGTTGTCAAACAGATAGGGTACACACTGTATTTGCTGCACGATATTGGCTCACCGGGAATGTTGTGCAGCGCTCCTGAAGTCGGGAGCCAATCCGGCTGGCTTTCAAAGGACAGTCAGCACCTGTTACTGTGTACACACTGCACAGTAATAGGACCGACCAGCCAAGAATTGGCTGATTGTCCCCGATTATTACACAGTGTTTCCCTAGCTTAAGGATATAACCTCAGTTGGCAGGTGGAACTTTTGAGTAATAGGTCAGCAAGCAAGAGTTAAGTCTGGAGATAATCACTACCGGAGGTGGTGTGTAGAGTAGACCAGGGTTGCTCCACTACATATGTAAGAGCAAATTAATAAAATAGGAAATTACTGTAACTGCACAGAATCAAAGCCTCGTGACACAAAGGATGTCTGAATTATTCACACCCGAATTTTCTCCATTTTTACTCATCTTGTTTCCTTTAGAACAGGCTGCTGATTCAGGATATACCGCCGCAGACTAGACTTTTCTAGACTTATGTAATAACCCTACCAAATTGTTAATCAGCTTACAGATTTGAATATATGGTGATTAGCTCAGTAGTAGATTGATATAAGCTTTGGTCTTCTCCGCCTTGTACTGTAACTTCTACTGCGCTGGTGGATGAGCAAATGTTAAATAGAATTTAGTGCATTCTGTACTATCAAGCTTATTTAACAAACTTTGCATAATGCAGAATTGGTGGTTGACTTCTTTACTTGAAGTCATTGAATAAGGACAGAACAGTAGGCAGGTTAACGTGAGCCGAGAATGACATTTGACAATATTCTCTGGGGATAACCGAGTTGACAACGCTTCAAATTGGAATTCTTCAGTGAATAAATGGATGAGACACTCAATAGAGCATGAATGATTACATTGTTAAACTTAGTACAAATCACAATAGGTCACATAACCAGAAATAGACGCCCAAAGCCAAACTCTTGGATCAGCATTTTATGAAAATTGCAACTACAAGGAGCATCAGTAGCATCGCTCCAGCAACTACAAGAAGCATCAGTATCATCGCTCCAGCAACTACAAGGAGCATCAGTATCATCGCTCCAGCAACTACAAGGAGCATCAGTATCATCGCTCCAGCAACTACAAGGAGCATCAGTATCATCGCTCCAGCAACTACAAGGAGCATCAGTATCATCGCTCCAGCAACTACAAGGAGCATCAGTAGCATCGCTCCAGCAACTCCAAGGAGCATCAGTAGCATCGCTCCAGATACTACAAGGAGCATCAGTAGCATCGCTCCAGATACTACAAGGAGCATCAGTAGCATCGCTCCAGCAACTACAAGGAGCATCAGTAGCATCGCTCCAGAAACTCCAAGGAGCATCAGTAGCATCGCTCCAGCAACTCCAAGGAGCATCAGTAGCATCGCTCCAGATACTACAAGGGGCATTAGTAGCATCGCTCCAGAAACTCCAAGGAGCATCAGTAGCATCGCTCTAGATAATACAAGGAGCATCAGTAGCATCGCTCCAGCAACTACAAGAAGCATCAGTAGCATCGCTCCAGAAACTCCAAGGAGCATCAGTAGCATCGCTCCAGATACTACAAGGAGCATCAGTAGCATCGCTCCAGCAACTACAAGGAGCATCAGTATCATCGCTCCAGCAACTACAAGGAGCATCAGTAGCATCGCTCCAGATACTACAAGGGGCATTAGTAGCATCGCTCCAGAAACTCCAAGGAGCATCAGTAGCATCGCTCTAGATAATACAAGGAGCATCAGTAGCATCGCTCCAGCAACTTCAAGGAGCATCAGTAGCATCGCTCCAGATACTACAAGGAGCATTAGTAGCATCGCTCCAGAAACTACAAGGAGCATCAGTAGCATCGCTCCAGCAACTACAAGGAGCATCAGTAGCATCGCTCCAGAAACTCCAAGGAGCATCAGTAGCATCGCTCCAGATACTACAAGGAGCATCAGTAGCATCGCTCCAGCAACTACAAGGAGCATCAGTAGCATCGCTCCAGCAACTACAAGGAGCATCAGTAGCATCGCTCCAGCAACTACAAGGAGCATCAGTAGCATCGCTCCAGAGCATCAGTAGCATCGCTACAGCAACTACAAAAAGCATCAGTAGCATCGCTCCAGCAACTACAAGGAGCATCAGTAGCATCGCTCCAGCAACTACAAGGAGCATCAGTAGCATCGCTCCAGAGCATCAGTAGCATCGCTACAGCAACTACAAAAAGCATCAGTAGCATCGCTCCAGCAACTACAAGGAGCATCAGTAGCATCGCTCCAGCAACTACAAGGAGCATCAGTAGCATCGCTCCAGAGCATCAGTAGCATCGCTACAGCAACTACAAAAAGCATCAGTAGCATCGCTCCAGCAACTACAAGGAGCATCAGTAGCATCGCTCCAGCAACTACAAGGAGCATCAGTAGCATCGCTCCAGCAACTACAAGGAGCATCAGTATCATTGCTCCAGCAACTACAAAGAGCATCAGTAGCATCGCTCCACCAACTACAAGGAGCATCAGTAGCATCGCTCCAGCAACTACAAGGAGCATCAGTAGCATCGCTCCAGAAACTCCAAGGAGCATCAGTAGCATCGCTCCAGCAACTACAAGGAGCATCAGTAGCATCGCTCCAGAAACTCCAAGGAGCATCAGTAGCATCGCTCCAGCAACTACAAGGAGCATCAGTAGCATCGCTCCAGCAACTACAAGGAGCATCAGTAGCATCGCTCCAGCAACTACAAGGAGCATCAGTAGCATCGCTCCAGCAACTACAAGGAGCATCAGTAGCATCGCTCCAGCAACTACAAGGAGCATCAGTATCATTGCTCCAGCAACTACAAAGAGCATCAGTAGCATCGCTCCACCAACTACAAGGAGCATCAGTAGCATCGCTCCAGCAACTACAAGGAGCATCAGTAGCATCGCTCCAGAAACTCCAAGGAGCATCAGTAGCATCGCTCCAGCAACTACAAGGAGCATCAGTAGCATCGCTCCAGAAACTCCAAGGAGCATCAGTAGCATCGCTCCAGCAACTACAAGGAGCATCAGTAGCATCGCTCCAGCAACTACAAGGAGCATCAGTAGCATCGCTCCAGCAACTACAAGGAGCATCAGTAGCATCGCTCCAGAGCATCAGTAGCATCGCTCCAGAAACTCCAAGGAGCATCAGTAGCATCGCTCCAGATACTACAAGGAGCATCAGTAGCATCGCTCCAGCAACTACAAGGAGCATCAGTAGCATCGCTCCAGCAACTACAAGGAGCATCAGTAGCATCGCTCCAGCAACTACAAGGAGCATCAGTAGCATCGCTCCAGAGCATCAGTAGCATCGCTACAGCAACTACAAAAAGCATCAGTAGCATCGCTCCAGCAACTACAAGGAGCATCAGTAGCATCGCTCCAGCAACTACAAGGAGCATCAGTAGCATCGCTCCAGAGCATCAGTAGCATCGCTACAGCAACTACAAAAAGCATCAGTAGCATCGCTCCAGCAACTACAAGGAGCATCAGTAGCATCGCTCCAGCAACTACAAGGAGCATCAGTAGCATCGCTCCAGAGCATCAGTAGCATCGCTACAGCAACTACAAAAAGCATCAGTAGCATCGCTCCAGCAACTACAAGGAGCATCAGTAGCATCGCTCCAGCAACTACAAGGAGCATCAGTAGCATCGCTCCAGCAACTACAAGGAGCATCAGTATCATTGCTCCAGCAACTACAAAGAGCATCAGTAGCATCGCTCCACCAACTACAAGGAGCATCAGTAGCATCGCTCCAGCAACTACAAGGAGCATCAGTAGCATCGCTCCAGAAACTCCAAGGAGCATCAGTAGCATCGCTCCAGCAACTACAAGGAGCATCAGTAGCATCGCTCCAGAAACTCCAAGGAGCATCAGTAGCATCGCTCCAGCAACTACAAGGAGCATCAGTAGCATCGCTCCAGCAACTACAAGGAGCATCAGTAGCATCGCTCCAGCAACTACAAGGAGCATCAGTAGCATCGCTCCAGCAACTACAAGGAGCATCAGTAGCATCGCTCCAGAGCATCAGTAGCATCGCTACAGCAACTACAAAGAGCATCAGTAGCATCGCTCCAGCAACTACAAAGAGCATCAGTAGCATCACTCCAGCAACTACAAGGAGCATCAGTAGCATCGCTCCAGCAACTACAAGGAGCATCAGTAGCATCGCTCCAGAGCATCAGTAGCATCGCTACAGCAACTACAAAAAGCATCAGTAGCATCGCTCCAGCAACTACAAGGAGCATCAGTAGCATCGCTCCAGCAACTACAAGGAGCATCAGTAGCATCGCTCCAGCAACTACAAGGAGCATCAGTATCATTGCTCCAGCAACTACAAAGAGCATCAGTAGCATCGCTCCACCAACTACAAGGAGCATCAGTAGCATCGCTCCAGCAACTACAAGGAGCATCAGTAGCATCGCTCCAGAAACTCCAAGGAGCATCAGTAGCATCGCTCCAGCAACTACAAGGAGCATCAGTAGCAGCGCTCCAGAAACTCCAAGGAGCATCAGTAGCATCGCTCCAGCAACTACAAGGAGCATCAGTAGCATCGCTCCAGCAACTACAAGGAGCATCAGTAGCATCGCTCCAGCAACTACAAGGAGCATCAGTAGCATCGCTCCAGCAACTACAAGGAGCATCAGTAGCATCGCTCCAGAGCATCAGTAGCATCGCTACAGCAACTACAAAGAGCATCAGTAGCATCGCTCCAGCAACTACAAAGAGCATCAGTAGCATCACTCCAGCAACTACAAGGAGCATCAGTAGCATCGCTCCAGCAACTACAAGGAGCATCAGTAGCATCGCTCCAGCAACTACAAAGAGCATCAGTAGCATCGCTCCAGCAACTACAAGGAGCATCAGTAGCATCGCTCCAGCAACTACAAGGAGCATCAGTAGCATCGCTCCAGCAACTACAAGGAGCAGAGCATCAGTAACGGAAATAACTGCATTAGAACTTTGATGATATAAATGACAACGCATACAATAGCAGACATGTTGCGGGAGTTTACTGAAGCTCAGGAAATTATTTTGTGACCCTTACCCAGTGGCAAACTCAGGATTTCTAGAGGGGGGTTTCCAAATGCAATCTACAATCTCCCACTCTGTGGAACATTGGAGCAAGTGTGGGAGTCTGGGGGAGCGGTAGAAGAACCTAGTACCAACCCTGGACACTAATGTAAACAATGATTTTTTTGTACACTGGATACTGTATTGAATACAGTATTAATATTTGACACTGTATATTGGCCCTCATTCCGAGTTGTTCGCTCGCAAGCTGCTTTTAGCAGCATTGCACACGCTAAGCCGCCGCCTACTGGGAGTGAATCTTAGCTTAGCAAAATTGCGAACGAAAGATTCGCAATATTGCGAAAAGCTTTATCTGTGCAGTTTCTATGTAGCTCGAGACTTACTCTTCCAGTGCGATCAGTTTAGTGCTTGACGTTCCTGGTTTGACGTCACAAACACACCCAGCGTTCGCCCAGACACTCCCCCGTTTCTCCAGCCACTCCTGCGTTTTTCCCAGAAACGGTAGCGTTTTTTCACACACTCCCATAAAACGGCCAGTTTCCGCCCAGAAACACCCACTTCCTGTCAATCACACTCCGATCACCAGAACGAAGAAAAAACCTTGTAATGCCGTGAGTAAAATACCAAACTTCTTAGCAAATTTACTTGGCGCAGTCGCAGTGCGAACATTGCGCATGCGCAATTAGCGGAAAATTGCTGCGATGCGAAGAAAAATACCGAGCGAACAACTCGGAATGAGGGCCATTGTCTATAACACAGGTTCTCAAACTCGGTCCTCAGGACCCCACACAGTGCATGTTTTGCAGGTCTCCTCACAGAAGTGAAATAATTTGCTCCACCTGTGGACCTTTTAAAATGTGTCAGTGAGTAATTAATACACCTGTGCACCTGCTGGGTTACCTGCAAAACATGCACTGTGTGGGGTCCTGAGGACCGAGTTTGAGAACCAATGGTCTATAATATAGGGCTGTATCAAACATATTTAAATCATATAAGATAAGTGGTCAGGAAAAGGTTATAATAGAACCAGTACTGCACTTTCTAAGCACACATTCTCCCACATTATAGTAAGGCTCCTGTCTCTTTTTCCTGGTAGCTACTCTCTGGTCCAGTACACTGATTGAGAGTGCTTGTTTGCAATTTTCGGTGATCTGCGATCCAAGCTGAATGAGGGCCTATATACCATTGCTAATGTTGTCATAAATTGAGCTACTTGCCAAGAGTAGGGGGAGGGGGGTTTGCCTATGCTACCAACCACTCTTATTTTTAAACTGGCCTAGACAATTTTTAGTTTTAAATCTGGCTGTTTGCGACATATACAGTACTTTTGACGTTTTTATAATCATAGTTAAAATCATGTTTCTCCGGCTTACGATTTTTTTTCAGTCCTCAGTTCTTTCAACAAACCTAAATTAAATAATGTACATATTTGATTGGAGAGTCCTCTGGCAATCAACCACATAAAGCAGTGGT
This sequence comes from Pseudophryne corroboree, assembly GCF_028390025.1. Classification (NCBI taxonomy): domain Eukaryota; kingdom Metazoa; phylum Chordata; class Amphibia; order Anura; family Myobatrachidae; genus Pseudophryne; species Pseudophryne corroboree. Next base: position 104,185,350 of record NC_086444.1, on the reverse strand, counting down.
ATATTTATAATGATTGCAGGGTGTGCAGGACTAATGGGCTCATGGGTCAGAGGGAGCCTCTGCCGCAAACACCAAAACCCAGAATTTCCACTGTTCCTGTGTGGTGACCCCATTCTTACTGCCGGCAATATTTTCCAAAAGATGGCACTGCTACAGGAGATCCCAAAGACCCTGGCACTGTGTCTTCTGCCCATGTACTATATTTTGGAAGATATTGCCGGAAAGATGGAGCGGTGCCACCAATAACATGTATGGGGGGATGCTGCACAGAGCCCCCCAAATCTTACAACGTCCCTATACATAAGGCCAAGTTACCACAAGTGTTGCATTACAGTTGTGTAATTCTAGCGTTATTTCGGGATCCCAGCTGTCACAATACTGCTGCCCGAGATCCCGACGGGGGCACCATACCACCGCCGGTATACCGACGAGGTAGGTGATTCCCCCTCTGTGGGTGTCCACGACATCCATAGAGGGAGAATAGAACCTGTCACCCCCCCCCACCGTCATTCTACCGCTTGGAATGGCGAAGTCGGTATACTGACATTCGGCATCCCGTGCGCTGGTAAAACAAACTCATTCTAGCAGCCCACTGTAGAACTAGTTACTTGTAACATGGTTCTATACTTGGGTAAGTACCGCCAGAAATAATGGCTTCTACTGTCATTCCAATATTTATGGGTTTAATTAATGCCAGAGTGTTTAAAGGCCTAATTCATTGTGTGAATTCAAATTTAAAAAATGAAAACCGTAAAGCGGCTAAACCCATCAAAACTAATGGACGCAATGTGAAAAGTGCTGTTGGGGCACCCAAACAGCCAACTTTTCGCACATTTCAACTCGCCACCTCAGGAAGCTGCGTGCCTACATGTGTGTGCCTGCAGCTATTTGCACCCGAACGGAGCAACAATTGAATTGCTCCATCAGACACCATCTAGTGGCAGCCGCAGGAAAAAACACTTAAACCTCCCCCCTAAGCATCTCAAACCATATGGCACAAAAATGCTAAGTAAATGTGGACACAATTTGTAGTTTACTTCTCAAATGATGTACAGGGATGTAAATCGAATTCTCTTGTATATTCCCAAATCAGATTTACAGTATTTTCCTCTACATACTCCGTAAAAGAGAGTTTGATATAAGAGGAAGGATACTCCTGACTAGATCACAGTATTTATCATGCTTGTTTGGTAAGCGTTCAACAGTGTGGTGCATGCTTACCAAACATGACCAAATCACAGAGAAAGTGTCCCGGGATTGGATGTTATCATCATGTGATCATATTAGATCCAATGCTGTGACATCACTGCCAAAGTTCCTAGCCAATCATGGTAAATATTGTTATTTGACTGTTGGTATTCATTCATTTAACATAGTGTAATGCAAATCTGTTATAGAATGTATATGTTCTTATTTGGGAGGGTTAGTCCCAATTTGAGGACTCTGGGCCTGAAACAGGAAATCCAATGCAGCATGCAAGCAATCAGGCAGGCAGCAGCATTCTGCCAGTCAGGCAGTGGCAGAGGGAAACTACAGGCAACATACGCAGAACGGGCCTTGCGCAGCCTTAGAGTCCCGATAATCAGGATTATCCAAGGTTCCCCTCACCAGCGTATATATAGATGTGGAATTATGACCCATTCACTGCTCCTCTGCTTAGAGGTGTACAGGAAGTTCCCAACATTGAAAGGGGGCTTAGGGGAGGGGAATGGAAAGTACTTACTGGACAGTCTCCCGTGATGGGTAACCATGTCCCCTTTTTTGTGCACTTTTGTCCAAATCCCCCGAACTAAACAGTTTAGGTGTTTGTACCGTATGGAATTTGGCCTGATGTTTAGCCATGCTCTTTTTCGGTTGCAGTTTGGAAATAGTACATCACTTCTTTATGAAGATATGAAATGATTTGCAGAACCGCCCCTTCAAAGTGCTCACAGTAATGTGTTCCATAAAGGAACACTTTCAAAGGTGCTCATTTCAGGGCTAGTTTTCCATCTGAGCAGTGTGTGCTGATACTCAATTTACTGCTTCTCTATACCGGTTTCAGGGCATAGAGTATGGTCTAGTGTGACTGGCTAGCTAGTAGAACTAAAAACCACAGACTAGGAAAAAATTGTTAAAAAATGTATAGAAATATTTCATTTTTAATGTTTCAAAAATTATGAGCTATTGAAATGCATGAGAATAAATCATTATTTCATTCATGTTCCCCTGCTATCATTATCATTACAATAGAGGGTCTGCGGCGGCACTTATAACACTGGATCTTTGTTTTATAGGCTTCCGTATGCATTGTCATGCCCCCATTGGTGCACTATTTAAAAATGGCACCAGTATATTTCACCATGGCCACACAAGTGACAACCTCCTTTCCCGGGGCCCAAAGGATCTCCAGGTAGCCGACCCCCACATCTATGCCATATTATATGCCATAATGGATTTAAATGGACATTATCACCTTGTAGTAACAGTGCTTTTAATAGCTTTGAGAAATGCATGATAAGATTTATGTGTTAGTGGTATGAAAGTAAAGGACGCTGTGATTGAACACTTTGTGCATAAAATATCCCTTTTTCAGAAAATTCTCCCTCCAGCTATGTATTCTGCCTCCCTATATCCCAGTGGAGGAAATGTTAATGCTTCATAGAACCTTTCTCCGCAGCCACATGATTCATTTGTCTTTGTGAAGTGGTTGGAGTTTGATCCCCACTATCACAGGTACTAATGTGCCGAATTTCTACCACCATTGTGATATATCAGCTTTGCTCTTCCAAGTGTTAACCGAGAGCTTATTATGTTTAATGTCAGTTACTGTTTTGAAAAATAAATAATTTGAGTGATGCTTTTGTTCTGAGTTAACGGTTGTCTGCGGTGCACACGAAAAATAGATACACGTTTTAAAACTCTGAGTGACACATTTATTATCAGATTTTAGAAGTGATAGTTATAATTTCTTATCACCGCTTATCGTGGCAACGAGAAAGTAAGGATCAATGGGCCATAGCTAGGAGGGAACTTGCGGTAAATTGTGCGCAATGTAGCCCACAGACTACAGTAGCTATCCCTGGTGTATTCAACCTTTTAACAGCCACCATATGTCATATCTGCTGCAGTCCTCCCTAGATACATTCAAGAGTAACTTAATATTAGTGGGTACCCCTTAAAACGGATGTGTTCAGGAGATCTCCCGCAAATTTTATTTAGAAATATGCCCCTGCATCTGTGCAGGGCCATAACTAGGACGGAGCAGCCTGGGCTACGGCACAAAGCGCCCTGTGGACGGAATCGGCTGCCATCGCAATCTTCCGAGCTCCCACTTTGATGCTTATTACTAACATATCAGCAACGGGCACCAGGCTCCTGTGTACAGTGCGCTGCTGCTCAGCTAGGAGCTGAGCAGCTGCTAAGTGCTTCTCCCCCAGGCTTTACTATGGCGTTAGGTATTTAAGAGGCTTTACTGTGGTATTAGGTGTTTAAGAGGCTTTACTGTGTGGAATAATGTGTATAACGGGGTGGCGTAAGATGTATAAAGGGCTCTGTGGTCTGGTGTAATGTGTATAAGGGGCTCTGCTGTGTGGCGTAATGTGTATAAGGGGCTCTACTGTGTACAGGTTGAGTATCCCATATCCAAACATTTCAAAATACGGAATGTTCCGAAATAAGGATTTTTGTGAGTGAGAGTGAGTTAGTGAAACCTTTGTTTTCTGATGGCTCAAAGTACACAAACTTTGTTTACTACACAAAGTTATTAAAACTATTGTATTTAATGACCTTCAGGCTGTGTGTACAAGGTGTATATGAAACAAATGAATTGTGTGTATGCAGAGGCGTCGGAACAGGGGGGGCAAGGGGGCAGCATGACCCCCCCAAATGAGATGGAGGCGCAGGCGCAGTTGAGGGGGAGCGCTGTCACGGCGCTACCCGCTCAGCGAGGTCTGCAAGGCAGGGAGGCGACCTTGCTGATGTGCGCTGCTGCTCACTGTCACACTGACAGAGAGCAGCAGCGTCGGCAGCATGAAGAGCAGCTCCCCCCCTCACTACCGCCCTACTGAAGGAGCCTCACTGTACTGCCTGCCTGCTGCTGCCAGCGCCTGTCACCCACTTATCACAGGCAGCAGCGGCCAGGCCAGGCGACAGGGGGAGACAAAGGTCACAACTGTACCGGGCCCCAACGCTCAGGGGGCCCCCGTCATGCTGCTGGAGCCAAACATAGTTGGCATCCCTCCGCTCTCGCCGGCACACATGATCAACGTGTATCCTCCAACCCCCCGCGGGCACACAGGATAACCGCGCACTGCTCCCCCATGCCGCCACACTTTTTGCCCCCCCGCCACGTGATCACTGCGCACCGCTCCCCCCAGCCGGCACATATGTCCACCGCACCACCACCTCACCCCACCTATGATCACCGCGCACCGCTCCCCCCAGCCGGCCAACAGGCACACATGTCCACCGCCCCTCCGCCACACACATGATCTCCGCACACAGCTCCCCCCCAGCCGGCACACATGACCACCGCACCCCCCTGCCCGGCCGGCACCCACGACCAGCCCTGGATCACAGCAGCAATGGAGGCAGAGCAGGATCAGGAGGACCGCCTGCTGCTAATGCCGGTAAGTGAGTCTTTCTCTCCAGTGCTGACAATCTGTTCAGCCCAACATTGCTGCATTACTACATTAAATGTGCAGCCCGCGATCGTATATAAAGGACCCCTGTATAGTGTCAGTGTGTGTGTGTGTGTAAGGACCCCTGTATACTGTCTGTGTGTGTGTGTGTGTGTGTAAGGACCCCTGTATAGTGTCAATGTGTGTGTGTGTAAGGACCCCTATAAAGTGTCAGTGTGTGTAAGGACCCCTGTATAGTGTGCGTGTGTAAGGACCCCTGTATAGTGTCAGTGTGTGTGTGTGTGTAAGGACCCCTGTATAGTGTCAGTGTGTGTGTGTGTGTGTGTGTATAAGGACCCCTGTATAGTGTCAATGTGTGCGTGTGTAAGGACCCCTGTATATAGTTGTGTGTGTGTGTGTGTGTGTGTGTGTAAGGACCCCTGTATAGTGTCAGTGTGTGTGTGTGTGTGTGTAAGGACCCCTGTATACTGTGTGTGTGTGTGTGTAAGGACCCCTGTATAGTGTCAATGTGTGTGTGTGTGTGTGTGTGTAAGGACCCCTATAAAGTGTCAGTGTGTGTAAGGACCCCTGTATAGTGTGCGTGTGTAAGGACCCCTGTATAGTGTCAGTGTGTGTGTGTGTGTGTAAGGACCCCTGCATAGTGTCAGTGTGTGTGTGTGTGTGTGTAAGGACCCCTGTATAGTGTCAGTGTGTGTGTGTGTATAAGGACCCCTGTATAGTGTCAATGTGTGCGTGTGTAAGGACCCCTGTATATAGTTGTGTGTGTGTGTGTGTGTGTGTGTGTGTAAGGACCCCTGTATAGTGTCAGAGTGTGTGTGTGTGTGTGTGTGGACCCCTGTATAGTGTCAGTGTATGGACCCCTGTATAGTTGTGTTTGTGTGTGTGTGTGTGTGTGTGTGTGTGTGGACCCCTGTATAGTGTCAGTGTGTGTGTGTGTGTGTGTGTATGTATGGACCCCTGTATAGTGTCAGTGTATGTGTGTATGGACCCCTGTATAGTGTCAGTGTGTGTGTGTGTATGGACCCCTGTAAAGTGTCTGTGTGTGTGTGTGTGTGTGTGTGTGTATGGACCCCTGTATAGTGTCAGTGTATGTGTGTGTGTATGGACCCCTGTATAGTGTCAGTGTATGTGTGTGTGTGTGTGTGTGTGTGTGTGTGTATGGACCCCTGTATAGTGTCAGTGTATGTGTGTGTGTGTATGTGTGTGTGTGTGTGTGTGTGTATGGACCCCTGTATAGTGTCAGTGTGTGTGTGTGTGTGTATGGACCCCTGTATAGTGTCAGTGTATGTGTGTGTGTGTATGGACCCCTGTATAGTGTCAGTGTATGTGTGTGTGTGTATGGACCCCTGTATAGTGTCAGTGTATGTGTGTGTTAGGACCCCTGTATAGTGTCAGTGTATGTGTGTGTAAGGACCCCTGTATAGTGTGTGTGTGTGTGTGTGTGTGTGCGCGCGTGTGTGTAAAGACACCTGTATAGGGTCAGTGTGTGTGTGTGTGTGTGTGTGTGTGTGTGTGTGTGTGTGTACCCCTGTATAGTGTCAGGGTGTGTGTAAGGACCCCTGTATAGTGTCAGTGTGTGTGTGTGAGGACCCCTGTATAGTGTGTGTTTGTGAGTGTGTATGGACCCCTGTATAGTGTCCGTGTATGTGTGTATGAACCCCTGTAAATTTGAAATTACAATTTAAGGGGCACCATTTTTTTATTTGCCCTGGGCGCCTTTAACTCTAGTTACGATGCTGCCCTCTTGCTGTTATCCAGTGTCTCCCTGTCACCCACTATCTACCTGTCACCCTCTATCACAGCGTTATCCAATGTCTCTCTGTCACAAACTATCTCCCAGTCACCCACTATCTCCCTGTCTCCTCTGCCTCCCCAGTCACTCACTATCTCTGTCACACTCTATCTCCCTGTCACCCTCTCACCATGTCACCCACTATCTCCCTGTCACCCACTATCTCCCTGTCACCCCTGCATCTCCAGCCACCCACCATCTCCCTGTCACCCTCCCCGTCCGTTTGGGCTTTATCGTTCCCACAACGCAAGCCACGCATTAGTAATGATGTCATTATGTCAACACCCTTTTCTTCCCCTTAGGGGAGTTTTGTTAAAATTCTGATTACGTAGTTTTCCTATTTCCCATCTGAAGAATACCTATGGTACATTTCATCTTCCTAACATATCGGGAAGTAAGAGAAGTAATGATGAGTCAGTGAGTTTGGTGCGTGTGTGTATATATACATACAGTCTATTTTTTTAAAACATACCCTCTACTTTAAAAGTGCAGGCACATTGGGAGTTGAGGGAGCCCCAGAGATATCAGTGTACCGGGCCCCAAAATTTCTGTTGCCGGCCCTGGCAGCAGCACCAGCAGCATAAAGAATGGTGCATGCGCCGCCCCCACCAGTGTTCCAGGAAGACCACACTAGCACAGCTCTGCCTCCGAGTCCTGTCCCGAGCCCCGCCTCCTCTGTGGGCTGCTTTAGAAGATCAAAGGTAGCTGCAGCGCGCAGTAGCTGAGACCCACGTGTGGGTGGGTAAGAAGGCACAAATATCTGGTGAGGGACAATTTGGGGGTTTTTAGAGCATTTGTTTATTTACCCTCCATGTAGCTCCCCCCTCAGCATCCATGCCCTCACCCTCCCCTAAATCCCCAGTCAGCGTCCCTGCCTTCACCCTCGCTGTAACTCCCCCTCAGCGTCCATGCCATCACCCTCCCTGTAGCTCCCCCATCAGGTGCCCACACCATCCCTCTAACTCCCCCCTCAGCATCCATGCTATCACCCTCCCTGAAACTCCCTCCTTAGCGCCATTGCACTCACCCTCCCTGTAACTCCTCCCTCAGCGTTCCAGCCCTCACCCTCCCTGTAACTCCCCCCCCTTATTGCCATTGCACTCCTCCTCCCTGTTACTCCCCCCTCAGCGTCCCAGCCCTCACCCTCCCTGTAACTCCCCCCTCAGTGCCCCTCACCCTCCATATAGCTCCTACCTCAGTGTGCCCTCACTCTCCCTGTAACTCCCCCCTCAGTGTCCCTGCCCTCACCCACTATGTAGCTCCCCCTCAGTGTGCCCTCATCCTCCCTGTAACTCCACCCTCTGAGTCCCTCCCTCACCCACTATCTAGCTCCCACCTAAGTGTGCTCTCACCCTCCCTGTAACACCCCCTCAGAGTCGCCCGGAGGTAAGTGCTCACCTGCACTGGAGAAGGTGGTGAGGTTTGGGGGGGGGGGGGGGCGCCAAAATGTCATTTTTACTACGCCCCCCCCCCCCAACCTCAGAACATTCCAGCGCCCCTGTGTGTATGTACACACACTTTGTTTAATGCACAAAGTTATTAAAAATATTGGCTAAAATGACCCTCAGGCTGTGTGTATAAGGTGTATATGAAACACAAATGCATTCTGTGCTTAGACTTGGGTCCCATTGCCATGATATCTCATTATCGTATGCAATTATTCCAAAGTACGGAAAATCCGATATCCAAAATACCTCTGGTCCCAAGCATTTTGGATATGGTATGTACCATAACATATATAAGAGGCTCTACTGCCTGGTGTAACATGAATAAGCTGCTCTATGGTGTTGTGTAATGTGAATAGAGATGAGCGGGATCGGTCCCCTGAGAACCGAACCCTGCCGGACTTCACTACCCGAGCCCGGATCTGAGTCCGGCTCGGGTTTTCCAATCTGACTCGGAAACCAGAACGAGGCAAAACGTCATCATCCCGCTGTCGGATTCTCGCGGGTTTTTGATTCCATATAAGGAGCCGCGTGTCGCCACCACTCCAGCATTGGAGAGTGTAGCGAGAGGACGTGTCTCCGTCCTCAGTGTCGGTGCGGGAGGGAAAGTGGGGTGGCGATTCCAGTGCTGTCTTGTGCTGCTCAGTCCAGTGAGGTGTCTTATGCTGCTCAGTCCAGTGCAGTGGTGCTGTGTTGTCCTGCATCAGTCCAGTGGTGGTGTCTAGTGCTGCATCAGTCCAGTCACAGTGGTGGTGTCCTCTGCTGCCTTATGTCCAGTGCTGCTGTATATGTCCAGTCCATTGCAGTGGTGCTGTGTTGTCCTACATCAGTCCAGTGGTGGTGTCCCCGTGCTGCTGTATAAGTCTAGTGGTACTGCCGTATATGTCCAGTGATACTGCCGTATATGTCCAGTGGTACTGCCGTATAAATCCAGTGGTACTGGCATATAAATCCAGTCCAGTGACACTGCCGTATATGTCCAGTGATACTGCAATATATTTCCAGTGATACTGCCGTATATGTCCAGTGATACTGCCATATATGTCCAGTGATACTGCCATATAAATCCAATGGTACTGCCATATAAATCCAGTCCAGTGATACTGCCATATAAGTCCAGTGATACTGCCGTATAAGTCCAGTGGTAGTGCTGTCTAAATCCAGTGGTATTGGCGTATAAATCCATTGATACTGCCGTATATGTCCAGTGGTACTGCCGTATAAATCCAGTCCAGTGATACTGCCGTATATGTCCAGTGGTACTGCCATATAATTCCAGTGATACTGCCGTATATGTCCAGTGGTACTGCCGTATAAATCCAGTGGTACTGGCGTATTAATCCAGCCCAGTGATACTGCCGTATATGTCTAGTGATACTGCTGTATATGTCCAGTGGTACTGCCGTATAAATCCAGTGGTACTGGCATATAAATCCAGTCCAGTGATACTGCCGTATATGTCCACTGATACTGCCATATAATTCCAGTAATACTGACGAATATGTCCATTGATACTGCCATATAATTCCAGTAATACTGCCATATATGTCCAGTGATACTGCCGTATATGTCCAGTGGTACTGCCTTATAAATCCAGTGGTACTGGCGTATAAATCCAGTCCAGTGATACTGCCGTATATTTCCAGCGATACTACCATATAATTCCAGTGGTACTGCCGTATATGTCCAGTGATACTGCTGTATATGTCCAGTGATACTGCTGTATATGTTCAGTGGTACTGCCATATAAATCCAGTCCAGTGATACTGCCGTATATGCCCAGTGGTACTGTCATATAATTCCAGTGATACTGCCGTATATTTCCAGTGGTACTGCAGTATAAATCCAATGGTACTGGCGTATAAATCCAGTCCAGTGATACTGCCATATAAGTCCAGTGGTACTGCCGTATAAGTCCAGTCCAGTGGTGCTGCCATATAAGTTCAGTGGTGCTGTCCTGTGCTGTATATTATTTACTCCAAATATAGGGGTTATTAATATTTAATCCAAATAATGTTTACAGGGTTTGCCCTGTGTGGTGTAGAGGTACGCTCTCCTGTTCTGCATTTTTTTATATAACTCCAGAAAAATAATGGAGAACAAACATTTGGAGGATAAAATAGTTGCTGCTGGGAGTCGATCGTCATCCCAGAGGGGAAGTCGGAAGACCACTTGTACTACTTCAACTAAGCAATTGACTGTCCAACAGTCCTTTGCGAGGAAGATGAAATATGACAGCAGTCATCCTGTTGCAAAGGGGATTACTGAGGCCATAACAACTATGCTGGTGTTAGACGTGCGTCCGGTATCCACCATTAGTGCAGTGGGACTGCAGTGACACTCCTAGATGGGCCAGGTGTTTGTGCTGCATACTTGTGTCGCTTAGCTTAGTCATACAGCTACCTCATTGCATCCTCTTTTACTTCTTTGCATGATGTGCTGTTTGGGGCCTAATTTTTTAAGTGCCATCCTGTCTGCAACTGCAGTTCCACTGCTAGATGGGCCAAGTGTTTGTACCACACACTTGTGTCGCTTAGCTTGCTTAGGTGCAACCGTTTGACCTAAAAACAATATTGTGAGGTGTTCAGAATAGATTGGAAATAAGTGGAAATGATTGTTACCAAGGTTAATAATACCGTAGGATCAAAATTACCCCCAAATTCTGTGATTTTAGCTGTTTTTATGTTTTTTTTCCAAAAATCATCCAGATCCAAAACCAAAACACGAAAGGGTGGTTTTGGCAAAACCAATCCAGATCGAAAACACGAGCATGGAACCAGAACCAAAACCAAAACACGAAAAGTGCCCGCCGCACATCTCTAAATGTGAATAACTGGCACTACTGTGTTACGTAACATGTATAATGAGGTGATAAGCAGCGTAAAGTATACAGTAGATTGTAGAAGGGAGAAGCGAGAGTGAGTGAGACCAATAAGGAGGAAGTGGCAAAATACTGAAAACCTCCATAAACATTACAATGAATGGGGCTGTTCTGGGGTGAGTTACTTGCTAAGTGCTTGTGAAGGCATCATACTGGTTTGGAGTGTGTGAGGGAAGAGTTTTTCTGCTACATAAGGAGACTGAATTTCCACTTTAAAAACTGCGACAATGAGCACAAACAACTGCACTGTTTAAAGACCAAGTACAGTCACTGTGTGACAGTAATCCTGTATATTTCTGTGTCAGTACCTCACATGCTCTGTTACGTTCTGCAGCATGACGCCACACTGGCTTCTCTAACAGAGCAGAGGCTGATTGACAAGCTTTGCAGGCTAGTTTTGCAAACGATATACACTGGGGGGCTGCCATGGGCAGTAATGGCCCAACGTGTTAAATGACTGCAAGTCTTGGCTGTCATCCTGGATCTCATCCCATTAAGTTCTCCAATATATAATAGTTAGATCTCCTACCCACTGGCATCAATGTCGAGGGTTGCACTAATAATATATTCAACCCACTGCATTGTTACTCACAGTCAGGATCTTTTCTGTGATGTTGCAGGCAAACAAACTGGATTCTTTCTATAAAAAACATTAAGTACAATTTATGTGCGCTTTAACCCCTAGAGGCCTATAGCAATAAAAGGGGGTATTACAATTTTTAGGAGAGTTGTTGGATAACCTGGGAGTGGCCTTGCTAATTAGAGGATGTAGTGTACAGTGACCAAATGTATACATTTAAAAAAAAAGAAAAACTTTAAGAAATATATTTTGTTATGTCATATTTGCCTACTTTTCCAGAATGTCCTGGAGACTCTTGAATTTGGGGGATCTGTCCTAGACTCCCAAAAGAGTAGACCAACCTCCTGCATTCTTTAGGGAAGTGTTCAGCTTGATGAAATTCAAGGTCAATCACATCAGCTTTGCCCCTACAGTTCTAGGACTCGCTGCAGTATACTGCAGAGGGTGGAGCTACAATGACACAATTTATAGAAGTACACCTCCCCCCTGGGCCTGCCCCTTTTGCATCTCCTGGGGGCATGGGTAAAAAGTAGGGATGAACATCGGAAGCCCGGCTTCGATTGGTAATCAGACTTCCAACATCAAACCATTTTGATGGTGTAACCATTGACGGTTTTACTGTGTGCATGCGCAGAAGTATTCAGAACTTCACGTATGCGCACCTTTTGGTTATCTGTAGCTATTCAGAAGCTGTCAGCCTTTAGATGAGCATTGGAAAGCTTCATACGATGACTGGCAACCATTGAATACCCACAAGTCGATGGAAAAAGTACTTCCATCGAATCGGGAACATTGATGGTTGCTAACTATCGACATCTGATATCCATCCCTAGAAAGTTGCAAAGGATGTGTTATGAGTTTTCTTTTCCAGTTTCTAGCATTGACAAACTACAGTAGGTGCCAACTTCTGAAAGTTTATTGTTTCTTTCTCTACAGTCTTATATTTCCATGACCCAGAAACATGAATCATCAGAACTACAGCTGGTTTTGGCATGGTTGATCGGTGGCTTTGTATTTAGCACATCATCTTAGTTAACAATTTGCATACTGTGCTAACTTAAAGGCTTGGTGTTCCACATAAATTAAAAGCAGATTCCTCGGGAACTGATAATAGTTTTAATTTACTGGGATAAAACGAAATCCTTGTGTGAGTGATGCTCAGATGAGCTTTTTCTTCTTTCTCTAATCCTCAATATGAACGTTATCTCATGGCTCAGACTTACGCCTATAAAAATGATTTCCCTAATCCCTCAGTTACATATTTGTCCAACAGCCATGGAAATCTCTAATTCCATTACAATATTAAAGAGATTTCTCTTCCCCCAGTGAATCATAAGTCACTTACGAAATTCCCATAAGTCGATCTTTATCATTAGCAGAAAGGTCCATTTGAGAATCGATCCATTCTAATGTTAGCTAATTGGCGTTGGCATCTCATGCCATGCCTGCACGCAGCTGTTTCTCGGAGGGCATTTATTTCTGGTGCTCGGTTATTTAACAAAAATACATTGGATAATATGTCCTGTAATGTAGATCATAAGGAGAAAGGCCCCCAAGGAGTTCTGCGTGATATAAAAAGGCATAGACCACACTGCGTTTAAATAGGTCACTGATCTCCAAGGTGACTTATAATATTAAACAATCCAGAATACCACATGCCCTTTTAAAGGGATTCGATCATTTACATTACCTGGAAACCTGAAGCCCGATTCAGTGTTGTACGGAATTCCGAATGCGGACGGGTCTCGTGATCTGTGTGTCATAGCCTGCATATGTATAAAGGGGGAGATATACAGTATCAAGCCTTAGAGAGAGATAAGGTGGATAGAGATAAAAAGCCTGATTAATATTTGTAAGGTATTGCACAGCCGCATGGAAATGGCTGTGCAATTCCTTCTAATTAAAATGCATAGGCAGCAGGAGACGCCTGTAGGAGATGGTCGCCTCCTGGGTACATTTGCGAGGAAATTAGTCGCGTCCATCGGTGTTTGTAGGCACTGTGCAAGCTGAAGCAGCGGCTGACAGGGGGCTGCAAGTGACATTGCAAGACCTGTTCTGCACATTGGCAGACCCCCAAACACCGTATTTGTACAGTATACAAACCCATCGGGTTTGCATACAAATATAAATCATGCCTAAAGTACCAACCTATCAGCTTCTGTCAGTTTGCAGGATGTACGTGAAAATGACAGAAGCTGATTGGTTGGTACTTTATCTCTCTCCGCTTCATCTCTCTCCAAGGCTTGATACATCTTCCCCAGAGCATTTATGAGTGATTCAGTAATTTTTTATTTATGGCTGAATAGGCGCTTACTGGGTGGCAACATGGTGCCCCTCGGGCATTGGCACGTAGGAAAAGTTTCCTGTGGGTGTTTTATGGGTGTGTAGACAGAGTTGGGGGCTATTTAGAAGTGAGTGTGTACAGAGAACAGTCCGATTGCAGTCGGCTCTTTGGCACCAAGGTCAGGGCTGCTGCAAATGCAGATAACAGTAATGATTGCTGACCTGACAAGCAAAGGGCTTGGGGCAGCCTGATCACATAGAGGCGGCCGGCTCAGCGTACAGGCGGCTGTTTGCATGGGATTTCCCATTGCTTTACGTGTGGCTCAGGCTTAAATCCTCAAACATAAGTAATTGTTGTTACTTGGTGATTATGTAATCTGTACAGAAATGATCACCAGTGCTTCTTCCTCAGTCACTGTGTGAAGTATTGCTAACAATTTAATGGGATGCATTCGGCATCCTGGCGATCACGATGCCGGCAATCATGTGACCGACACCAAAATCCTGACACCACTCAGGAGATTAGTGCCGAAACACCCAATAGCCGACATCCCAAAAGTGAGTATCAGGGTAATCGGTTAGTGGAGGGGAGAGTGCTGGGGGGTTATGGTTAGGCACTGGAGGGGGAAACATACGTTACACCAATGTCCAGAAGCCTGGCTGTCATGATCCCGACAGCGGTATCTGGCCACCAGTATGCCAGCAGCGGGGCGAGCTTTAGAATGCCCCTTGCGGGCACGGTAGCTCGCTGCACCCGCCACAGGTTATAGTCTCTCTCTATGGTGAATTGGACACCCATAGAGGGAGAAAAGCCTGTGGCGCCTGGTTTCCGGTGGTGGCATTTCACCACCTGTCTGGGATTCCAGCGTCGGCGTTGTGCCTGCCGGGATCCCAACAGGCGGTCTCATGTTGGCCTCCCCTAAGAGGAGTAAGGTAAGGCACTGGGGGGGTGGTTAGCCGTAGCTGACACCCTCCCCCCAGGGTTAGCCATAGCCACCACCCCTAGAGGGTTAGGGTTAGAGTAGAGGACAGGGGAGGTGTAGAATATTTATCCTGTCCGGTGTCAGGATCGTCAGTGTCAGGATGCCGCTGTGGGTCATTAACATACCCAACCCCTATTTAATAGGTAGGTGAACAAGAGGGGTTGGAAATGGGAGATCGGTGCTTATGACGTCACAATGGGCCTGATTCGGGTTCAGAAAGGAAGCAGCAGGGATACTCAGATATGGTAATGCGACAGGAGGCGTCTGGAATAAGTAGGAGTCTCCTGCATACATGTGTGATCAGCATCTGATTACTCTGAGACACCAGCAGCCGGCTGAGTGACCCATGAGGTTACGCAGCAGACCGGCCGACGCAGCTCTGATGTTGAGGCCAGGAAATCTCTGTCGGTAGACTGAGACTCTGGCATCACCACTCCCACAAAATGGAGGAGACACACCTCTATTTGGGGAAACTGAGACCATCGCCATCCCCTCCCCACCCGAGAACATCTGCTGACTGTCAATCAACTGATGTATGCAGCTTTACTACGTCCGTCTTGCAATACAGGTGCATGCGCAGTGTACATCGGTACATTGCAATATTCCCCTTACAGCGATTGGACCTAAATCAGGCCCAGTGCCAGAATCAGGATCCTGACACAGGTGTAAATGCTACTTACAGCATCTTACCCATGCAGGAGGTATAACTTTAAACATGCCGGTAAGTGGGCGTTTATTGAAGGGGAGTACTGATAGCACAGCTCTCCAATTATTTTCCTCTATCAGAGGTTTTGATTAGTGAGATACATATTCATAGTCCAGACTTAGGGCGGGTGTTATGCCACCTGAGTTTGGCGGCCGTGTGTGATGCCGGCAGAACTGGGATGTTTTTTAAAGGGGCAATCACTTACAAGGCTTGGTCTTGTCTCGTAAGTGATTGCCCCTTTGATAAAAGTCCACGTTCGGCCAGCATCCTGCATGGCGGCAGAACTCAGCGGAATTAGTCCCCGCCCTTAGGGTCTGATTCACTGATTGTGCTGCTGCGATCGTGTTCGTAGTGTAAATGTGAAAACATGCTAGTGACTCCGAGGCCATCTTGTTCATAGAGACACCCACTGCCGGGATCTCGCATGGGTCACACATCGTATCTCCCAGCAAGTCTACGCTGTCTCAGAATGAGCGTCTCACCTAAGAACCCTGAACCTCTCCTGCTGTGAACGAATCTGCAGTACAACACTTAGACACGCCCAGAAAAGGGTCCCAACATGTCTGCATTTTTCTAGCCATCCCCCTGGTAACTCCCTGAAATGCTGGCTACCTGTCACTCACTTTGCAAATAAATCCTCTCTGTGACCGCTGCCGCTAGACCTACGCGTCACATATGCATTGTGACTTCACACGCATGTTCATAGGCAAAATATCGCTCCACTGCGTCTGGCATAGATATTGCCTGCACCTCTGAGTCTGGCACTTGTGGGTCTATTTACTAAGCCTTGTATGGAGATAAAATGGACAGAGATAAAGTACCAGCCAATCAGCTCCTGTCATTTTTCAAATCCAGCCTGTGACATGGCAGTTAGGTGTTGATTGGCTGGGACTTTATCTCCATTTACTTTATCTCCGTCTAAAGCTTAGTAAATAGACCCCTTAGGGCAGTGATTTTCAACCTTCTTTTACTCGCGGCACACCGAACAATATTTTAAAATTGCCAAGGCACACCATCAGTTCCCCACAGAAAAAAAACAAAACACACACATTGGCCCTAACAGTAAAAAAAAATCCACACATACATTGGCCTACACAGAAAAAACAATCACATTGCTCCTCACATAAATCATGTTGCTCCCTACATACATCCTATTGCTCCACACATAAATCATAAAATGATAAATCAATCACATTGCTCCCTACATAAATCCTATTACTACCCACATAAAGTAATCACATTTCTCCCCACATGAATCCTATTGCTCCACACATAAAATGATAAATCAATCACATTGCTCCCTACATAAATCCTATTACTACCCACATAAAGTAATCACATTTCTCCCCACATGAATCCTATTGCTCCACACATAAAATGATAAATCAATCACATTGCTCCCTACATAAATCATGTTGCTCCCTACATAAATCCTATTACTACCCACATAAATCAATCACATTGCTCCCCACATAAATCCTATTACTCCCCACATAAACCAATCACATTTCACCCCACATAAATCCTATTGTTCCCCACAGGAGAAATAAAATAACAAATATTAGCCCCTACCGGTCAGCTGTCCTCCCTGTCCCTCAGTGGTGGGGGTTTTCATAGTGGATTGCTGCGAATACTGAGCAGCGGGCGGTCGGGCAGGTGTGGATGTGGGTGGGCAAGGAAAGCTGTGTATGCAGGCAGGAACTGGAAGATGTGTATGCAGGCGGGTGGGCTGGCTGGGTGGTGAGACGTGGCAGCTGTGACCTATGATATCACACCGCCGTGTCTTCAAGACATAGGTCACGGCCAGAGCATGACTGATCCTCTAAGAAGAGCTCGGGCCAACAGTTCACTCTGAAGGTGCAGGAAGCTGCTCTGGCTCCGCGGCACAACTTCCAACTGGTTTGCGGCACACTGGTTGAAAAAGCCTGCCTTAGGGGGACATTTACTAAGCAGTGATAAGAGAGGAGAAGTGAGCCAGTGGAGAAATTGCCCCATCAACCAATCAGCAGCTCTGTATAATTTTATAGTATGCAAATTATAGATGTTACTTCAGTGCTGATTGGTTGCCATTGGCACTTCTCCACTGGCTCACTTCTCCACCCTTATCACTGCTTAGTAAATGTCCCCCTTAGTCTGATATATGCAGAGGGAACCGGATCACTTTGGCCTTCCCTCTGTGTACTATCAGTCTGACTTGGTGTTTTCGTTGATGGACAGCAGTAGTTTATTATAAAATGTCCGAGAGCGGTTATTGGGGGTAATTCCAAGTTGATCGCAGCAGGAAATTTTTAGGAGTTGGGCAAAACCATGTGCACTGCAGGGGAGGCAGATATAACATGTGCAGAGAGAGTTAGATTTGGGTGGGGTGTGTTCAATCTGCAATCTAATTTGCAGTGTAAAATAAAGCAGCCAGTATTAACCCTGAACAGAAACAATATAACTCACCCAAATCTAACTCTCTCTGCACATGTTATATCTACCACACCTGCAGTGCACATGGTTTTGCCCAACTGCTAAAAAATTTCCTGCTGCGATCAACTTGGAATTACCCCCATTGTTTGTTCTAGTAGCAATGTGAAATCTATCTTGTCATTTTTCCATTATCATGATGAGCTTGGAATACTAAACACAATCAATACTAAAAATAAATGTGTGTTGTTTCACCATGATGGGATTTATTTATTATTTATATATTAGAACTGGTAAATTAAAGGAATAAAAAGACAGCACTGCATTCATCATGCCCTAGGTGTATGATAGATGGTGCAGGAGATTGTTCGGGAATGCCCGTATTTTTAAAGCGGCAATATTTTGCCTTGTAAATGATTGCCACTTTAAAAATGTGGGCATTCTTACACAAACTCCCGCACCTCCGGCTTCTTGCACCTTTTTACATTTACCACTCGCTGTTGCTCCTGGCATTGCCTGGGTATGTTTGCTTTTTCATGAGGATTGTCTCTCTCTTTCTCTTTCTCTCTCTCAATCTCCTGGTGGTTTAGCTTTCTCTCATACGCTCTATCCTGGGTCGCCTCTTTCAAACTATCTCTAGCTCTACAGGACCACCTCTCTTACTCTCTCTTCCTGTCTTCACCTCTCTCCCTCTCTCTCTCTCTCTCCTTCCCTCTCTTATTCTGCCTCGTCCCTTTCTCTCCTGGACCATGGGGACATTCCGAGTTGATTGCTCGCTAGCAGTTTTTAGCAGCCGTGCAAACGCATAGTCGCCGCCCACGGGGGAGTGTATTTTCGAACGCTTGTGCAGCGCCTGCAAACACATTTTCTGCAAAACAAAACCAGCCCTGTAGTTACTTATCCTGTGCGATGATTGCTGCGACGAGTGACACGGTAATGACGTCAAATACCCGCCCAGCAAACGCCCGACCACGCCTGCATTTTTCCAAGCACTCCCAGAAAACGGTCAGTTGACACCCATAAACGCCCTCTTTCTATCAATCTCCTTGCGTTGGGCTGTGAGATTGGAATCGTCGCTAGAACCAGTGCAAAACCACAATGGCCTTCGCACTTGTACGACGCGCGTGCGCATTGCGGTGCATACGCATGCGCAGATTAGCCATTTTTTACACTGATCGCTACGCAGCGAACAACGGCAGCTAGCGATCAACTCGGAATGACTCCCCCATCTCTCTTTCTCTCTCTCTCTCTCTCTCCTTCCAGCTTCACCTCTCTTTCTCTCTCCTTCCCTCTCATTCTGCCTCCCTTCCTCTCTCTCCTGGACCACCTCTCTCTCTCTCTCTCTCTCTCTCTCTCTCTTTCCAGCTTCACCTCTCTCTCTCTCTCCCTCTCTTTCTCCTGGGCCACCTCTCTCCTGGAACTATTTCATACTTGCCTGCTTTAGGATTCTCTCTGGGAGATGCAGCTGACCACTTTGGGGGTGGGTCTAGGCTCCTCACATCAGTAGACCCACCCCCTTCGCGGCAAGCTGCCAGAAATCCATGGATAAAGGATCAGGGCTAAAATAACGGCATTTGCATAATTTTAGCCCCGCCCCTGCCATACTGAGATGCTATTCCTGGTATTATTTCCCCATCCTGACGCTTCACATGGAGGTGGGTGAGATCTGGGACATCCGCACGCTCTTCCGGGAGTCCGGGGGCCTACCCTAAAAATCGTGAGTATCCTCCAACTTCCTGGAGAGTAGGTATCTCCTATTTATGTCTGATGGGTGTCCGAAAAATACCCTTTACTGTTCCTGCATATTGTAGTAAAAAGGAATGATATTTTTGAAATTTTGACAAAATGCCTCGCTGTCCCAGAGAAAAGGTTGGCAGTAAATAGCTTTAGCAAAATGTGATTGCCAGCAGGGGAGGATAATGCCTCCTTAGGGACAGAACATCCAACAACATCTGAAGATGTCGCTAATGAGTCCAACCTGCAAAGTCCAACCTGCATCCTCACTAGATTCAATCATATCTACATTATTCAATATGGAGCACAGTAAAGATGGTTGAATCATGTAATTGCATTCTGTAATTGGTACAGTAGCTTTCGAATATCCTTCTGTCCACATAACAGCAACTGTTAGTTATCCCTGATTGCAACGTGTGCATGCAGGAGACAGGGGCACGGTCACACCACAAGGAGTCATGCTCACATAATGTTGGGGTGTGTACACTTCCACCAGGGCTGTACCCAGAACTTCTGAAGCACTAGGCTTCCTCCAGCCAGATCCCACCAATGATACATGGGCAGTGGAGGGGGACCCATTAACAGGGCACATCCCCCAACTGTCTAAGAACGGTCAGTGCAGATATTCAGATCCATGGCACTGGGACAATTCCCACCTAAATCGGGACATTTGTGAAGTACGTGTTCAGTTAATATGGTATTCAATTCTCCAGTAATATTATTGGAAGTGGCTGCTGTTCTGCTACTTTTTGTATAATATCTGTTAAAACTGGAAACTAACAAGGGGTAGGCGGTACATATCTATAGATATAAATGCGAAAGCCCTCACTCACTCACTCACTCACTCACTCATCACCAATTCTCTTACTTCCCGTTATGTTAGGAAGCTGAAATGTAACACAGGTATTCTGCAGGTGTGGAATAGGAAAACTAGGTAATCGGAATTTAAAAAAAATCTCCCGTAAGGGGATGAAAAGGGGGTTGACATAATGACGTCATTATGGATGCGTGGCTTGCATTGCGTGAACGATAACGCCCAAACGGACAATTGGATCAAAATTTGGATTGCACCTCCAGGGCCAAATGTAATAGGGTGAGTTTCAGAAAGTGAAAGATTTGGTGTGTTTTTTTAAAGTGGCAATGATTTATACTGCAAAACCATGTTGATCTTGCTGTGTAAATGATTGCCACTTTAAAAAAAAACTGCAAAACCTTACCAAATCTCTCACTTTCTGAAACTCTCACTCTATTACATTTGGCCCCCAGTGTGTAGAATTTAATAAACTACAAAAATGGTCACTTTTTACCGTATCTGCTACAGGTGCTCCTCGGGAAACGATAAGAACCATGGATTAATATTTACTTACATTAAGACGTCTCAAATGTACATCTCTATAGATTTACCAACCATGAAAATCAGAAACTCCTCTGTGTAGAACGGGTAGAACAGCTAGTTAGTAACAATAAAAGTATCTCTATACAATTACAGTCTATAACAATGTAGCTTCCATCTCTATGTAATTTATGGCAATTTTACAAGCAACTCCTGCCGCCACAGCAGCTCCGACAGGAGTCTGATGTAAAATAAGAGTGATCGCTATATTTTTACTTACCTGGGTTTCTCACTACGCATGTAGAGAAGCCTATTTCCCTAGTAGGATAGCAGGTTGATACATTTGAAAACGTAGGGCCTAATTCAGACCTAATCGTAGCAGCAACTTTGTTAGCAGATAGGCAAAATCATGTGGGTTATTCCGAGTTGTTCGTTAGCTGAATTTGTTCGCAGCGCACCAATCAGGCTAAAAAACGGCAGTTCTGCGCATGCGTATGCGGCGCAATGCGCACGCGTGACGTTTAGGCACAACAAATGATGTAGTTTTGCACAGGGTCTAGCGATGCATTTCAGTCGCACTGGTTGCCGCAGAGTGATTGACATGAAGTGGGCGTTTCTGGGTGACAACTGACCGTTTTCAGGGAGTGTTTGGGAAAACGCAGACGTGCCAGAAAAAAACGCAGGCGTGGCTGGGCGAACGCTGGGCGGGTGTGTGACGTCAAATCCGGAATTGAATAGGCTAAGGCGCCATTTTTGAAATTGGAAGCCGCGCTCCACTGCCGAACTCTGCAGAGTGGCTGGCAGGGGCTGGATCCTCTCGGATCCAGGTCTGCCGCCAGCCACCCTTTCCTCGCCGGGTCCCGCCGCTATGATGCCCGCCGCGTCACGCCGCTGCATGGGCCCGCTGGCCCAATCACATCTGGGGGACTGACAGGGGCGTGCATTCATGTGGGCTGAATGCACGCCCCTTGTCATTGAGGCACCGGTATAGGTGCCGCTTCACCATGTATTTTCAATGGGCTTTTACTGCCCATTGCTTCGCCCTGCCTGCTGCCCGGAATTTAATGTTAGCAGCGGTAGGCATCTCTCCCGCTGCCTCCCACCCTACGATGCAGGCATATACACAGGGGGGAAATGGTTAAAATAATAAAAGAAGATATTTATCACAGACTCTGTGTTATAAATACCTTCATTTTATTATTTTAATCATTTTGACAGGGGAGGCACTGCCTCCCCTGACTGCACGTCCCTGGTACGTAGATGGTGTCAAACAAACTTTTGCATGTTTCAAACATTTAAATATAGTGGTAATCAGTTTTGTTTAAGTAATCCAGTCATGTAGTTGCTGGGGTTTTTATATCTGTCATAAATCATTCTCATTTTATCTGGATATAGGGGGTTATTCACAGTTGTTAGGATACCATACAAGCACAATAATGGGCAAAACCATGTGCACTGCGGGAGGGGGGAGGGGAGGGTTTGGCAGATATAACATGTGCAGAGAGAGTTAGATTTGGGTGGGGTGTGTTCAAACTGAAATCTAAGGGGGTAATTCAGACCTGATCGCTGGGCTGCGTTTTTTGCTGCCCTGCGATCAGATAGTCGCCGCCTACAGGGGGAAGGTGAATTAGCTGTGCAAGTGTGCGTTCGGATGTGTAGCAGAGCTGCACAAACTGATTTTGTGCAGTCTCTGCTCAGCCCAGGACTTACTCAGCCGCTGCGATTGCTTTTTGCTGATCAGGGCCGGAGCTGACATCAGACACTCTCCCTTCAAACGCTTTGACACGCCTGCGTTTGTACGGACACTCCCCGGAAACGGTCAGTTGCCACCCACAAATGGCTTCCTCCTGTCAATCACCTTGCAAACGCCCATGCAATCGGATTTATCGCACCATCTCGTCGCTGACCGGCGTTTCCCGTTGCTGTGGTCCGTCGCACCTGCGCATTGCAGTGTATACACATGCGCAGTTCAGATCAACGCACAGCAGCGGTCAGGTCTGAATTACCCCCTAAATTGCAGTGTAAAAATAAAGCAGCCAGTATTTATCCTGCATAGAAACAAAATGACCCACCCAAATCTAACTCTCTCTGCACGTTACATCTGCCCCACCTGCAGTGCACATGGTGTTGCCCTATTGCTAACTTTTTTGGTTTGCTAACAACTCTGAATAACCTCCATGGAGTGGAATATTTAGTTCTCATATCGTGTAGGCACGATCTTCCTTCTGCTGTCATCCTCCGTTGCCTCTGTTTTTCTACAGAAACATCTGGGTACAGTAGATGGTTATTGCACACTTTGTATAATTCAGGGGCTTCTCTGTCGTGCTAGAGCAAATATTCTTTCCTTAACTACAAAGCCAAGATAATTGTTCCCAGACACAAGGCCAAGCCAACACTGGAGTGGACAAAGAAGAAACCGGTGAATGCCCAGTCACAGCCTTGATCCCAATCCAATTGAGAATCTATGGGACTGTTTGAAACTTTGTGGTTCAGAAGTGGCTCCCAAATAATGTGCAATTCTTTCAGTGCTTTATAATAACAATATCACATAGAATTTGTTATTTGGTAAGCTGTGAGAATTGGTCGAGGGCTTGAATACATTTATAAGGCAGCCCAGGCCTGTGCCATCTGATATCTATTTTAGCCTAATCGGATAAACTTATTGTTCTTACTTCTTGTAGCTTACTTGGCACACGACACGTGTAATAGTGCCCACAGCTTGGAAACTTCACCTTGGTCAGTAGAGCAGAAGCGTAATCATTCAGAGGAGATAGCAATAGAGGAACTCGTAGTCCACTGCTGGCTCTGATCTCATGATCTCGGGGAGGGGGGATTGTTGCTAGAAACTCAAATTAATAATTACCCCACCACGCTGTGGGGCTGATTCTGAGTTAGGTGCACTGAAAAGAAACAAGTAATTTTGCACCTGTAATAATCCTCTTTGCAATTTAAGGGGTGCAAACAGGGGGCCTAATTCAGACCTGATCGCAGCAGCAAATTTCTTAGCAGATGGGCAAAACCATGTGCACTGCGGGTGGGGCAGATATAACATGTGCAGAGAGAGTTAGATTTGTGTGGGTTATATTGTTTCTGTGCAGTGTAAACACTGGCTGCTTTATTTTTACACTGCAATTTAGATTTCAGCTAGAACTCAGCCCACCCAAATCTATCTCTCTCTGTACATGGTACATCTGCCCCACCTGCAGTGCACATGTCGTTTTTTGTAGTTAAAATGTAAATAGCGCTGCAAGTAATTTACAGGAAATATGAAAGTGATTAAGCCGCCACAGAGGAAATGCTCCTGGAGATACAGTAAGATGGAATACCCCAATTTGAAATCACAACCTGCGTGCGCTATTTAATGCAGCAAGAGATACAATGTATCTATTCCCATTTACATGCTGGTTTTACTCCACTCTGCTGTTGTAAATCTCAGTGCATAAATACATAACAGAGCAATACTTGTGTATAAGCGTCTTCGACTATGTAGTCATTCTGGCTGAAGCATACAGAATAAGCTGCTATTTATACTGAGCGTCTTAAGAGACATACGTGTATTCATTACAGCACAGTGTGATTGTAACACCAGCCACCAAGGAGCGTGATGGGCTGCATCCCAGGTGTATCAAGCAGAGTTATTAGATTTTATTAACTTACCAAACAAAGGTATATTACAGAGTTATCTAATGAGCAATAGAAGAACTGGATACCATGTAGCAATATCTTCCTGCAAAATAAAATCAGTTAATACCTTCCACTTACATTCTCCCACCCATCTGTTAACAATGTGTTTATTGTTCCAATGTCACAATCAATGGTTCCAACCATCACTTCATTTACAGTCAGTGCAAATATAGCAAACCTTTCATGCATGATCCATCAATAACTTATATTGGGAAACTTTCCCATTTTCCACACATTCCTGTTCTGCATGGTGACCTTAGGGCCTGGTTCATAGATGGACGCAATGACGTACGCAGTGCAGCGATTTTTGCCACTGCGCATGTGCCACGATAGTCTTGCGACGGCTGTCATAATGAGGATTAATTCGTAAAGTGAGTGACAGGCAGGAAGCATTTGTGTGAGAGGTAACGGGGGTGCGACCTTGTGACTGTGCAATCCCATACACAGTTAAAATAGCTGCGGCGTCTTACTTCTGACTTCTGACAGCCATGCTGAGCAACCATTGGGTTATTCCAAAGGTCGATGATCCACTGATGTGCATTCAATGGTTGCTTCTTCATACACAAACAATGGATCGGAGACACTGCCAGAACCAGGCAACCAGAATGCGAGCAGAGTAGTATGCAGTGCAGGCAGAGACACAGAAGTATCAGGTTGTTGCTTCCCGACCACAGGGAAGATAGGAGGGAGGAGAGCGCAGTAAGTGACCCAGGGATCCCAGATTCTCCTCCTCCCTGGGTGTTTAGGTCCTGTGTAACCTGTTATCTGATGAGAGCATTCCGGTGTAGACACACACAGAGAGTCCTCCTGAGTCATGTCCCAGTGTGTAAGTAGTACAGAGGCTGCTGCTATTCTTGCATGTGACAAATTATAGATTGTATTTTTCTATGTGTATTTTTAGGTTGTTTAAGTTGTCTTTGTTCCACTAGAGGAAAACTTTATAAAATAGCTGTCTCTCAATTAGGTGGAGCTATAAACAGTACCCAGCCATTTTTAATCTATTAGTCTAAATCTGCTATACACCATTGGTTTTTATTTAATATAGACAATCCATACCTCCCAACATGACCTATTCCAGAAGGGACAAAATGCTCTCTGCCTGGACTTCCCTCTTATTTTATGATTGCCATCACCTGTGTTGAAATACCTTTTTTTAACAATTAAATAGTTCAACACAGGTGACACAATTATATATTAAGAGGAAAGTCCAGGTAGAGAGCATTTTGTCCCTCTTGGAATGGATAATGTTGGGAGCTATGCACAATCTAACATACACCCCCCTTTCAGCAAGGTCCCCTGGTTTAAGTACTCCGGGGCCCCCCCAAGGCTTAATCCAACCCTGCAAGTCAACATTTCTCCTTTAAAGTTAATTCCAGACAAAATTCTGTTTAGCTGGAATTCCATAAAGTGGACATGGATGCAAACTCTATCCTATGTTTTAGTGCTCAACATGATCTATAAAAATTCTATCTATCTATCTATCTATCTATCTATCTATCTATCTATCTATCTATCTATCTATCTATCTGTCTGTCTGTCTGTCTGTCTGTCTGTCTGTCTGTCTGTCTGTCTGTCTGTCTGTCTGTCTACATACAGACATTATGGGCTATCTACATTGGGCTACCGCCAAATTGAATTTTCAGTTTTGAGTGGACTTGTTTTTGTTTCTTATACTTAGTAAGAGGTCTTTTTATGAACAACCCACAATGACTTTAAAACTATATTGCTGCTTACTACGGAAATACAAATTTGCATAGTGTTGGCACTGTATTTAGCAATCTGGGGCTCCTTTTGGAGCCCTGGCGAAAATATGCACCGGGTGTGGATTAAAAGGTAGACAGTATATAATAGACAGTCAGTAGGGTCAAAACACAGACAGTTAAATGGTCAACATGGATTAGTTCCCTAGTCCCCCTCCCTAGTGCCTACCCGTAACAGTCCCCTTCCCCAGCCTAAACCTTTGCCAAGTGCTTAACCCTGACCCTTCCCCCTAGTACCTAACCCTCCCCGCCAAGTGCCTAACCCTAACCATCCCTTCTGGCAGCCTAACCCCCCTCTCTGATTCCTAATCTTAACCCTCCCCTGGTGCCTAACCCTAACCGTCCCTTCCAGCAGCCTAACCCTACTCCTCCCCCAAGTGCCTCACCCTAGCCCTAAACATAACCCTAAACCTAGAAATCATGAAAACAGAAAAAAAAATCTGTCAACTGTATGCATATCCAATTTTTGACCATGTCAACCTTTTGACTCTGTCTACCTAAGTTCATGTCGGCCATTTAAATGTCAGTCGATTGACCTGATGTCGGCCTATTGACTATCTGTTTACTGTCTATCTTCCATCTGGATACCCCTCCACCTGGTGGGTACCAAGCAAAGACTTTCTGGCTCTTCATGTCCCCCATTGCTGGTTGCAGGAAACTGCCTCTTATTAAATTGTGAAGGCATTGCAGTCTCCTTAACAAGCTATAGCGATATGGTTGACTGCAAAAATACAGGAGCTGCAAGAGAAAAATTTAATTTCTTTGTGGTACCCCTGGTGATAAATTGGAGAAAGCAATGATAAAGCCTTTCTCCGTCAAAAAAGCCTGACAAAAGCTGTTACGACTACTTCATACTATAAGTACTGTAGACTCCTAACTCTCAAGTGAAACTCTGTATCTCTTAATCAACTAGGTGCTGGCACCGGCATCCCGACTTTCGAGATGCCAAACGCTTCCCGCTAACGCACAGCAAATGCGGCCCAAGCTCTCAGCAACAAATTCTAACTTATGCCACAACTTGGGGCAAAAACCTCTTATAGATTACAAAACCTTTAACAAAACATTTATTTTACTATATGTCAGATCAATACAGGAGTTAGATAATGAGAGGTGTCACAAATATTCCTTCCAATTTATATTTTTCATTCTTTATTATTGCTTTCATTCACCGAATTAAACGTTAAGTGAAAAGTTTTTAGTTGTTATTTAACCTATTTACCAACATAAATATATGCAGACATACACTTCATAATTAAACTAACTAGAAATAATATGATGTTAATTTATGATAATGAGCCATGAATAGAGGCAGATACTTATTTTAAATTGATCTATGTTGTGATAAATCACATTACAGGTGTTAGCAATTGACAAGTTATTATGAAGTTAGCTTTAATATGGTGCAGATCTTTATAATGTAGGTACAGTATTACACACTTATGTTCTGGATTTAGTCCACATCATTAACAGTGTATTATTACTTAATTAATTTGAAGGGATTTGGCACAGGGGTGGGTGGTAGGGATGGGGGGGATTTCTGTCATCCATATGGCAGCAACAAATTAATTACTATGTTTTAAATTATATTGTCAGTTACAGAATTAAAAATAAATAATTTAAAGATTCCATGGGGGAGATGACTCAAACCTTCAAAAGTGGTCAAGCGGAAAAGTTGCCAGTTAACTTCTAACTATGATTTATCAAGAACAGTTTATAAAATAATAGCTAGAAGATGATTGATTGATTGATTGATTGATTGTTTGAGTGACTTCATCACCTGTCCTCTTTAGAAGGTTGATACATCTCTCCTGTTATCACTCAAGTACTTCAAATTATATTTTTACCTCGTAAGGGTTTTCGATGCGAGTGGCTGCTGCTTTTTCTCACACCAAGTTCTGTCCTTAGGGGCAGATGTATTAAGCCTGGAGATGTGATAAAGCAGTGATAAGTGGAAGGTGATAACGCCCCAGCCAATCAGCTCCTAACTGTCATTTTACAAACCCGTATTGATTGGCTGGTGCGTTATCACCTTGCACTTATCACTTCTTTATCACTTCTCCTCCGGGCTTAATACATCTGCCCCTTAATCTGAGACCTTGGCGGGGATGTAATAAAGTCCAAGTTTGGCGGCCTGTGCGGGATGCCAGCCGAACTCAGACTTTTTTTTAAAGGGGCATTAATGTACAAGACTAAACCATGCCTTGTTCATGATTGCCCCTTTAAGAAAAGTCAGCTTGGCCGGCATCCCGAGTTCAGCCGGTGCCTCTAGTACACTGAGTGGCTTTTTGCTGATTCTGAATGCACATAAGATGCATAACTGGAAGAAAAATATGTTGTACGCTACTACTCTCAGCGTGTCAGTCGCGCTGGGCATCTTGCGGACACATCAGTAGCCACTGATAACCTTTCTTAATTGAGCCCCAGTAGGACAATCATCTATCTTTAGTTTTGCAGACAATAAAGGAATTCTATTCCCCGTAAGCACAATGCAAATGATGTACAAGCATGAGTAGACAGATGAGAGCGTTAGGAAAGCCAACTCATCACCTTAGCTCAGTGTGATAAGCAGCACTGGACAGGCTCTGCGAGGCTCTGCGAGGCATTGCTCCGCAGCGAGAGGTGGGACACACACATTCACAATTCATGAAGCAATTCGCCCGAGAGTTTGGTGCCAACTACAGTATGTGGATACAAATGTTTTATTCATTCATTCATGTCTTTGTTGTCAGTGTTGTATGTTTTTAATTAAAACTATTCTTATTTTCCAGAATGATTCCTGGGGAAAGCAGTACTCGTACGCACTCTTCAAAGCCATGAGCCATATGCTGTGCATTGGTTATGGGGCCCGGGCTCCCGTTAGCATGTCCGACCTCTGGATAACTATGTTGAGTATGATTGTTGGTGCCACGTGCTATGCCATGTTTGTGGGCCACGCTACAGCCTTAATCCAGTCCTTAGATTCTTCACGTCGACAATATCAAGAAAAGGTAACTTTTTTTATCTTCTCTCAAGTGTTACATTGTAAAGGCTAAATGTACGACAGTAACCAGGGGTAATTTTTATTTAGTTAGAAATGTTGCTAGTTTTCCTCAAATGATACTTTGCACGTGAGCTACCAAAGAAACTGCGAAATCTCTGTAGGCCACCTTAAGGTATTGCCTAACAAAGTGGCCCCAAAGTGTGCGCCATGGCACCGAGGGGGCACACTTGTGTGACATGTCGGTTATGCAAGGGTGTCACAGGTGGATGGACCGACAGCAAGTCATCTGGACAGGCTGCACGCTGCCACTCTAAACAGCCCGCGGCCATTTACTCGGCACAGCTGAGTTGTCATCACTCACTGATTGTCTCTGAGTTGTGCGGCCCCACCCACTCTCCAGCCTCACCCCCCACCCCATGTCTCGCAGCCTCGTCTTCCCCCCTGTGTCTCTCAGCCTCATCCCATCCCTGTGTCTCTGAGCTCTACCCCCACTGTGTCTCTCAGCTTCATGCCATCCCTTTGTCTCTCAGCCTCATCTCATCCCTGTGTCTCTCAAGCTCATCCCTTCCCTGTGTCTCTCAGCTTCATCCCCTCACCTCACTGTGTCTCTCAACCTCATCCCATCCCGGTGTTTCTGAGGTGTACCTCCCCACTGTGTCTCTCAGCTTCATCCCATTCCTGTGTCTCTCAGCTTCATCCCATCACGTGTCTCTCAGCTCTATCCCCCCACTGTGTCTCTCAGCCTCATCCCAACTCTGTGTCTCTCAGCCTTATCCCATTGCTGTGTCTCTCAGCTCTACCCCCCCACTGTGTGTCTCTCAGCCTCATCCCATTCCTATGTCTCTCAGCTCTACCCCCCCCACTGTGTCTCCCAGCCTCATCCCACCCCTGTGTCTCTCAACCTCATCCCTTCCCTGTGTCTCTCAGCTCTACCCCACCCCTCACTGTGTCTCTCAGCCTCATCCCTGTGTCTACCTCCCCACTGTGTCCCTCAGCTTCATTCCAACCCTGTTTCTCTCAGCCTCATCCCATCCCCATGTCTCTCAGCTTACACCCCCTCAATGTGTCTCTCAGCCTCATCCCATCCCTGTGTCCCTGAAGCCAACCCCCCCCCACACTGTGTCTCTCAGCCTCATCCCATCCCTGTGTCTCTCAGCCTCATCCCATCCCTGTGTCTCTCAGCTCTACCCCCCACTGTGTCTCTCAGTTTCACCCCATCCCTGTGGCTCTCAACCTCATCCCATCCCTGTGTCTCTAAGCCTCATCCTATCCCTGTGTCTCTGAGGTCTACCTCCCCACTTCGTCTCTCAGCTTCATCCCATCCCTGTGTGTCTCAGCCTCATCCCATCCCTGTGTCTCTCAGCTCAACCCCCCCCCCCCCCCCACTGTGTCTCTTCACCTCATCCCATCCCTGTGTCTCTCAGCCTCACTCCTGTGTCTCTTACAGGGCTCTCCAGCACATTCCCCTGTGTCTTCTCAGCCCCTTGCCTTCATCCGCATGTCTGCATTTCCTGCCCCCATCCCTGTGTCTCTCCAGCTCCACGCGGTGAGATATTTTCTTACGATTTTGACTATATAGTCAAAACTGTAAGGAAAGTTAGTGCAGATCGCAAGGTGAAAGTCACATTGCGATCCCGATGCGATGCCGATGCGCGGTCCCGCGCGGTCGGCATCGCAAGCCTAGATAGACTGTGCATGCAAGTAAATTTTAACTATCTTGTAGAAAAGATAGTCAAAATTGACACTTAGCCAAAATCGCATATAGGTGGTCATTCCGAGTTGATCGCTCGCTAGCTAGTTTTAGCAGCCGTGCAAACGCTATGCCGCCGCCCACTTGCGAGTGTATTTTAGCTTAGCAGAAGTACGAACGCCTGTGCAGCCGAGCTCTGCAAAAACAGTTTGTGCAGCTTCAGAGTAGCTCTGAACCTACTCAGCGCTTGCGATCACTTCAGCCTATTTCTGTCCGGATTTGACGTCATACACCCGCCCAGCAAACGCCCAGCCATGCCTGCGTTTTTTCAGACACGCCTGCGATTTTGCAAACACTCCCTGAAAATGGTCAGTTGACACCCAGAAACGCCCCCTTCCTCTCAATCTTCTTGCGGCCGCCAGTGCCTAGGAGTTCTGCGAAAAAAAACTGACGGTGAGGTAAATCTGTAAGATTTTGACTATATAGTCAAAATATTAAGGAAAGCTAGTGCATATCTCAAGGTGTTAGGCAGCTTGCGATACAGATTCGATCCTGATGCGCGCTCCCGTGGGGTCGGTATCGTAAGGCTAGACAGACTGTGCAGGCAAGTCAATCTTGACGATCTAGTGTACTACCTAGTACAAAGTATAGTCAAAATTGGCACTTAGTCAAAATCGTACATAGGGGGTGATTCAGACCTGATCACACGCAGGCGTTTTTTTGCAGTACTGCGATCAGGTAATTTCTGCCTACAAGGGGAGGGGGTAGTAGCTGTGCAGAGGTGCGATCGCATGTGCAGAGACCTGCACAAACAAAAGTTTGTGCAGTCTCTGCACAGCTCAGGACTTACTCAGCCACTGCGATGATCCGGCCAGGAGCTAACGTCAGGAATCCTCCCTCCAAACGGCTGGGCACGCTTGCGTTTTTCCGGACACTCCCTACAAATGGTGTCAATCTTTGTTAAATCCGTCGCTGTCCGGCGATCTCCGTCACTGGCGGCCGACGCGCCTGTGCATTACGGAGCATACGCATGCGCAGTTCAGACCCGATCACAGCGCTGCAAAAAAAGCTAGCGTACGATTGGGTCTGAATGACCCCCTTAGACAAAATCTCAAGCACAGTCAAAATCTGTGCTATCTGGGTTCTGGGGGAGTTCAAGGGAAATCGCATAGTCAAAATCGTGGATAGCAAGGATCTCACCAGGGCCCTCATTCCGAGTTGTTCGCTCGTTGCCGAGTTTCGCTATATTGCGATTAGTCGCTTACTGCGCATGCGCAAGGTTCGCAGAGCGCATGCGCTTAGTTATTTCTCTATCGTCCTAAGTGGATGCTGGGGTTCCTGAAAGGACCATGGGGAATAGCGGCTCCGCAGGAGACAGGGCACAAAAAAGTAAAGCTTTACTAGGTCAGGTGGTGTGCACTGGCCCCTCCCCCTATGACCCCCCTCCAGACTCCAGTTAGATTTTGTGCCCGAACGAGAAGGGTGCAATCTAGGTGGCTCTCCTAAAGAGCTGTTTAGAGAAAGTTTAGTTTAGGTTTTTTTTCTTTACAGTGAGTCCTGCTGGCAACAGGATCACTGCAACGTGGGACTTAGGGGGAAAGTAGTAAACTCACCTGCATGCAGAGTGGATTTGCTGCTTGGCTACTGGACACCATTAGCTCCAGAGGGATCGAACACAGGCCCAGCCGTGGAGTCCGGTCCCGGAGCCGCGCCGCCGACCCCCTTGCAGATGCTGAAGCATGAAGAGGTCCGGAAACCGGCGGCTGAAGACTCCTCAGTCTTCATAAGGTAGCGCACAGCACTGCAGCTGTGCGCCATTTTCCTCTCAGCACACTTCACTGGGCAGTCACTGAGGGTGCAGAGCGCTGGGGGGGGGCGCTCTGAGAGGCAAATATAAACCTTATACAAGGCTAAAAATACCTCACATATAGCCCATAGGGGCTATATGGAGATATTTAACCCCTGCCTGACTGGAAAAATAGCGGGAGAAGAACCCGCCGAAAAAGGGGCGGGGCCTATCTCCTCAGCACACGGCGCCATTTTCTGTCACAGCTCCGCTGGTCAGAACGGCTCCCAGGTCTCTCCCCTGCACTGCACTACAGAAACAGGGTAAAACAGAGAGGGGGGGCACATTAATGGCTATATATATATATATTAAAGCAGCTATAAGGGAGCACTTAATATAAGGATATCCCTTGTATATATAGCGCTTTGTGGTGTGTGCTGGCAGACTCTCCCTCTGTCTCCCCAAAAGGGCTAGTGGGTCCTGTCTTCATTAGAGCATTCCCTGTGAGTTTGCGGTGTGTGTCGGTACGTGGTGTCGACATGTATGAGGACGATATTGGTGTGGAGGCGGAGCAATTGCCAAATATGCAGATGTCACCCCCCAGGGGGTCGACACCAGAATGGATGCCTTTATTTGTGGAATTACGTGATGGTTTATCTTCCCTTAAACAGTCAGTTGAGGACATGAGGCGGCCGGACAATCAATTAATGCCTGTCCAGGCGCCTCAAACACCGTCAGGGGCTGTAAAACGCCCTTTGCCTCAGTCGGTCGACACAGACCCAGACACGGGCACTGATTCCAGTGACGACGGTAGAAATTCAAACGTATTTTCCAGTAGGGCCACACGTTATATGATTTTGGCAATGAAGGAGACGTTACATTTAGCTGATACTACAGATACCGTAAAACAGGGTATTATGTATGGTGTGAAAAAACTACAAACAGTTTTTCCTGAATCAGAAGAATTAAATGACGTGTGTGATGAAGCGTGGGTTGCTCCTGATAAAAAGTTGATAATTTCAAAAAAGTTATTGGCATTATACCCTTTCCCGCCAGAGGTTAGGGCGCGCTGGGAAACACCCCCTAAGGTGGACAAGGCGCTCACACGCTTATCCAAACAAGTGGCGTTACCCTCTCCTGAGACGGCCGCACTTAAGGATCCATCAGATAGAAAGATGGAAGTTATTCAAAAGAATATATACACACATGCAGGTGTTATACTACGACCAGCTATAGCAACTGCCTGGATGTGCAGTGCTGGAGTAGTTTGGTCAGAATCCCTGATTGAAAATATTGATACCCTAGATAGGGACAATGTTTTACTGTCGTTAGAACAAATAAAGGATGCATTTATCTATATGCGCGATGCACAGAGGGATATTTGCACACTGGCATCTCGGGTGAGTGCTATGTCCATTTCAGCCAGAAGAGCCTTATGGACACGACAGTGGAGAAAGGCACCGACCTTTCAACCGCAGCCTTTTCGCTCCTACAAAAATAAGAGAGCAAAGGGCTTGTCGTACCTGCCACGAGGCAGAGGAAGAGGGAAGAGACACCAACAGGCAGCTCCTTCCCAGGAACAGAAGCCCTCCCCGGCTCCTGCAAAAACCTCAGCATGACGCTGGGGCCTCTCAAGCGGACTCGGGGACAGTGGGGGGCCGTCTCAAAAATTACAGCGCGCAGTGGGCTCACTCGCAGGTAGACCCCTGGATCCTGCAGATAATATCTCAGGGGTACAGGTTGGAATTAGAGACGGATCCTCCTCATCGTTTCCTGAAGTCTGCCTTACCAACCGTCTCTTCCGAAAGGGAGAGGGTGTTGGAAGCCATTCACAAGCTGTACGCTCAGCAGGTGATAGTCAAAGTACCCCTATTACAACAAGGAAAGGGGTATTATTCCACTCTATTTGTGGTACCGAAGCCGGATGGCTCGGTAAGGCCTATTCTAAATCTGAAGTCCTTGAACCTCTACATAAAAAAGTTCAAGTTCAAGATGGAGTCACTCAGAGCAGTGATAGCGAACCTGGAAGAAGGGGACTTTATGGTATCCTTGGACATCAAGGATGCGTATCTACACGTTCCGATTTACCCCGCACACCAGGGGTACCTCAGGTTCATTGTTCAAAACTGTCACTATCAGTTTCAGACGCTGCCGTTCGGATTGTCCACGGCGCCTCGGGTCTTTACCAAGGTAATGGCCGAGATGATGATTCTTCTTCGAAGAAAAGGCGTATTAGTTATCCCATACTTGGACGATCTCCTAATAAGGGCAAGGTCCAGAGAACAGCTGGAGACAGCTTTAGCACTATCTCAAGAGGTGCTAAGACAACACGGGTGGATTCTGAATATTCCAAAATCCCATTTAATCCCGACAACTCGTCTGCTGTTCCTAGGAATGATTCTGGACACGGTTCAGAAAAAGGTTTTCCTTCCAGAGGAAAAAGCCAAGGAGTTATCCGATCTGGTCAGGAACCTCCTAAAACCAGGAAAAGTGTCAGTACATCAATGCACAAGAGTCCTGGGAAAAATGGTGGCTTCTTACGAAGCAATTCCATTCGGCAGATTCCATGCAGGAATATTCCAAAGGGATCTGTTGGACAAATGGTCAGGGTCGCATCTGCAGATGCACCTGCGAATAACCCTGTCACCAAAGACAAGGGTGTCACTTCTGTGGTGGTTGCAGAAGGCTCACCTATTAGAAGGCCGCAGATTCGGCATTCAGGATTGGATCCTGGT
The DNA here is from genome assembly GCF_028390025.1 of Pseudophryne corroboree. Classification (NCBI taxonomy): domain Eukaryota; kingdom Metazoa; phylum Chordata; class Amphibia; order Anura; family Myobatrachidae; genus Pseudophryne; species Pseudophryne corroboree. The sequence goes on along the minus strand of NC_086444.1, from coordinate 104,149,947 downwards.
GACCACGGACGCCAGCCTGAGAGGCTGGGGAGCAGTCACACAAGGAAGAAACTTCCAGGGAGTATGGACGAGTCTGGAAAAGTCTCTTCACATAAACATTCTGGAACTAAGAGCAATCTACAATGCTCTAAGCCAGGCGGAACTTCTCCTGCAAGGAAAGCCGGTGTTGATTCAGTCGGACAACATCACGGCGGTCGCCCATGTAAACAGGCAGGGCGGCACAAGAAGCAGGAGTGCAATGGCAGAAGCTGCCAAGATTTTTCGCTGGGCGGAGAATCACGTGATAGCACTGTCAGCAGTGTTCATCCCGGGCGTGGACAACTGGGAAGCAGACTTCCTCAGCAGACACGATCTTCATCCGGGAGAGTGGGGTCTACATCCAGAAGTCTTCAACATGTTAATAGACCGTTGGGAAAGACCAATTGTAGACATGATGGCGTCTCGCCTCAACAAGAAACTGGACAAATATTGCGCCAGGTCAAGAGATCCACAGGCAATAGCTGTGGACGCACTGGTAACTCCTTGGGTGTACCAGTCAGTGTATGTGTTTCCTCCTCTGCCGCTCATACCAAAGGTATTGAAGATCATACGGCAAAGAAGAGTAAGAACAATACTAGTGGTTCCGGATTGGCCGAGAAGGACTTGGTATCCGGAACTTCAAGAGATGCTCACGGACGAACCGTGGCCTCTACCTCTGAGAAGGGACCTGCTACAGCAGGGTCCCTGTCTTTTTCAAGACTTACCGCGGCTGCGTTTGACGGCATGGCGGTTGAACGCCAGATCCTAAAAGGGAAAGGCATTCCAGAAGAAGTCATTCCTACCTTGATTAAGGCACGGAAGGAAGTCACCGTGAAACATTATCACCGCATTTGGCGAAAATATGTAGCGTGGTGCGAGGATCGGAGGGTTCCGACGGAGGAATTCCAACTGGGTCGTTTCCTACATTTCCTGCAATCAGGATTATCTATGGGTCTCAAATTGGGATCCATTAAGGTTCAAATTTCGGCCCTGTCAATATTCTTCCAAAAAGAATTGGCCTCTGTCCCTGAGGTCCAGACTTTTGTCAAGGGAGTACTGCATATACAGCCTCCTGTGGTGCCTCCGGTGGCACCGTGGGATCTAAATGTAGTTTTAGATTTCCTCAAATCCCATTGGTTTGAACCATTGAAAAAGGTGGATTTGAAATATCTCACATTGAAAGTGACTATGTTACTAGCCCTGGCCTCTGCCAGGAGAGTATCTGAATTGGCGGCTTTATCTTATAAAAGTCCTTATCTAATCTTCCATTCGGATAGGGCAGAACTGCGGACTCGTCCGCATTTTCTCCCTAAAGTGGTATCAGCATTTCATCTGAACCAACCTATTGTGGTGCCTGCGGCCACTAGCGACTTGGAGGACTCCAAGTTGTTGGACGTTGTCAGAGCCTTAAAAATATACATTGCAAGGACGGCTGGAGTCAGAAAATCTGACTCGCTGTTTATATTGTATGCACCCAACAAGTTGGGCGCACCTGCTTCTAAGCAGTCGATTGCTCGTTGGATTTGTAACACAATTCAACTTGCACATTCTGTGGCAGGCCTGCCACAGCCTAAAACTGTAAAAGCCCACTCCACAAGGAAGGTGGGCTCATCTTGGGCGGCTGCCCGAGGGGTCTCGGCATTACAACTCTGCCGAGCAGCTACGTGGTCGGGGGAGAACACGTTTGTAAAATTTTACAAATTTGATACCCTGGCAAAGGAGGACCTGGAGTTCTCTCATTCGGTGCTGCAGAGTCATCCGCACTCTCCCGCCCGTTTGGGAGCTTTGGTATAATCCCCATGGTCCTTTCAGGAACCCCAGCATCCACTTAGGACGATAGAGAAAATAAGAATTTACTTACCGATAATTCTATTTCTCGGAGTCCGTAGTGGATGCTGGGCGCCCATCCCAAGTGCGGATTATCTGCAATACTTGTACATAGTTATTGTTAACTAATTCGGGTTATTGTTAAGGAGCCATCTTTAAGAGGCCCTTTCTGTTGTCATACTGTTAACTGGGTTTGGATCACAAGTTGTACGGTGTGATTGGTGTGGCTGGTATGAGTCTTACCCGGGATTCAAAATGCCTCCCTTATTGTGTATGCTCGTCCGGGCACAGTACCTAACTGGAGTCTGGAGGGGGGTCATAGGGGGAGGGGCCAGTGCACACCACCTGACCTAGTAAAGCTTTACTTTTTTGTGCCCTGTCTCCTGCGGAGCCGCTATTCCCCATGGTCCTTTCAGGAACCCCAGCATCCACTACGGACTCCGAGAAATAGAATTATCGGTAAGTAAATTCTTATTTTTACACAAAAGTTAGGTATTTTACTCACGGCATAACGAGGATTTTTCATCGTTCTGGTGATCGGAGTGTGATTGACAGGAAGTGGGTGTTTCTGGGCGGAAACTGGCCGTTTTATGGGTGTGTGTGAAAAAACGCTACCGTTTCTGGGAAAAACGCAAGAGTGGCTGGAGAAACGGGGGAGTGTCTGGGCGAACGCTGGGTGTGTTTGTGACGTCAAACCAGGAACGAAACTGACTGAACTGATCGCAATGTAGGAGTAAGTCTGGAGCTACTCAGAAACTGCTAAGAAATTTCTATTCGCAATTTTGAGAATCTTTCGTTCGCAATTCTGCTAAGCTAAGATTCACTCCCAGTAGGCGGCAGCTTAGCGTGTGCAAAGCTGCTAAAAGCAGCTAGCGAGCGAACAACTCGGAATGAGGGCCTATGTGTACACACCTTGAGGGGTATATTTACTAAAGTGTGAGTTTTTTTAGAAGTAGCGATATTGCCCATAGCAACCAATCAGATTCCTCTTAACATTTATCTAGCTGCTTGTAGAAGATAATAGCTAGAATCTGATTGGTTGCTATGGCCAACATCTCAACTTCTAAAAAAACTCACACCTTAGTAAATACCCCTCAGGGTGCCATTAAGTGAAAACATTTGTAATACACTGGCTTACCAAACTGATATTGAAACATACATGTATTGATATTGGGGGTCATTCCGAGTTGTTCGCTCGTTGCCGATTTTCGCTATGCTGCGATGTGTTGCAAAATGTGCATGCTCAAGGCACGCAGGGCGCATGCGCTTAGTTATTTAACTAAAAAGTTAGTAGATTTGCTGTGGTTTCTGCGGCGCTTTTCAGTCGCACTGCTGATCGGTGAATGATTGACAGAAAGGGGCGTTTCTGGGTGGTTACTGAGCGTTTTCCGGGAGTGTGCTAAAAAACGCAGGCGTGTCAGGGAAAAACGCGGGAGTGTCTGGAGAAACGGGGGAGTGGCTGGCCGAACGCAGGGAGTGTTTGTGAAGTCAAACCAGGAACTAAACGGACTGAGCTGATCGCAATCTAGGAGTAGGTCTGGAGTTACTCAGAAACTGCAAAGAATTATTTAGTAGCAGTTCTGCTAATCTTTCGTTCGCTATTCTGCTAAACTAGGATACACTCCAAGAGGGCGGCGGCCTAGCGTGTGCAATGCTGCTAAAAGCAGCTAGCAAGCGAACAACTCGGAATGAGGGCCATTGTTAGGACTTAGATCTAAAATAGTAATCAGAATTAAAAAAGCACAAAAAATATGCAAACATAAAAAGACAAGCACACACTAGGGTATCCGGACTCTAGGCCGACACCCATTAAGTCAACACCCATTGGTCAATAGTGAATAGGTCGACATGAACACGGTTGACATGCAAAAAGGTCGACATGTTTTTCACTTTTTTTGAACTTTTTCATACTTTACGATCCACGTGGACTACAATTGGGAACTGCAACCTGTGTCGAATGCAGCAAGGCACCTTGCCTGAAGTGCGAGCCATGCAAGGGGACACAGTGCACTAATTGGGGTTGCCGTCACTTTCCGAAGAGAACGACACCAAAAAAACATGAAAAACCCATGTCAACCTTTTTTTCATGTCGACTTTGTTCATGTCGACCTAATGGCAGTGTCGACCTAGCGACTGTCGCCCAATAGGTGTCAACCTAATGGGTGCCGACCTAGACACTGTCTACCCTGAGTCCCATACCCCACACTAGACTAGATGATGTCACATAGTATATCCATACCTCCCAACTTTGAAGGGGGAGGAAAAGGGACCCCTGTGCGGCAAAGCCGCGCTTGGGCCAAAAAAGGGGCGTGGCTTGCTGTGGGAGGAGCGTGGCATCTGCCGAGTGGGCATGGCCGAGCGCCAACGGACCTGTTTTCGGCATTTTGGGGGCGTGCCCAGCGCTCCCCGAGCAGCTGGGCAGCCCCCTGCTCCCCTCCCACCACTGAATAGATGCGGCATCTATTCAATGATCACCGGGGTGATCACAGCCTCCCCCAACTGCCCCCCCGCCCACGGGACACTGTGACCCGCGGGAGGAACAGCAGGACAGTGTCCGAATAGCGGGACTGTCCCACTGAAATCGGGACAGTTGGGAGGTATGGTATATCTACTGTATGCATCAGTGTTGCTTCTTTGCAGGGGCCTGGTACAGTATATACTGTGCTGAGTCCACCAGTTAGTAATACTTTTTCTCATATGTCCTAGAGGATGCTGGGGACTCCAAAAGGACCATGGGGTATAGACGGGATCCGCAGGAGACATGGGCACACTATAAGACTTTGAATGGGTGTGAACTGGCTCCTCCCTCTATGCCCCTCCTCCAGACCTCAGTTAGACTTTGTGCCCAGAGGTGACTGGACACACACTAGGGGAGCTCTACAGAGTTTCTCTAAAAGACTTTATGTTAGGTTTTTTATTTTCAGGGAGACCTGCTGGCTACAGGCTCCCTGCATCGTGGGAGTGAGGGGAGAGAAGCAGAGCTACTTCCTCTTAGTTCAAGGGCCCTGCTTCTTAGGCTACTGGACACCATTAGCTCCAGAGGGTTCGATCACTTGGTTCGCCTAGCTGCTTGTTCCCGGAGCCGCGCCGTCACCCCCCTCACAGAAGCCAGAAGAAAGAAGCCGGGTGAGTATGTGAAGAACCGAAGACTTCAGGATCGGAGAAGACTTCAGTAGCGGAGGTAACTCGCAGCGGTCACGCTGCGCTCCATGCTCCCTCACACCAACGGCACTCTCAGGGTGCAGGGCGCTGGGGGGGGAGCGCCCTGGGCAGCAAGTTACTAGAAGTTATTAATACCGCCGCTACATGAGGGCAGATTCTCTCCCTGGGCACCGTTACGATACCCCTGCCAGACATTGCAGCGGCCATGCCGCGCGCCTTGGCTCCCACGCGCCGACGGTCGTTAAGAGGGTGCAGGGCGCTAGGGAGGGAGCGCCCTGGGCAGCAGTATTTATATATATATATATATATATATATATATATATATATACTGATCCAATTCAGCCGGCACTCCACGCTGTAGTCACAACTGGTCCTGGTGCCTAGTGCAAAACAATCCATATATCCATACAAGAAAAGCACGGCACTCCAAGGACTCTTCTGCAAGCACCTTTAATAACGGTGTGTTAGCTCAACATGTTTCAGGGCATCAGCCCTTTCGTCAGGATACACCAATATACAAACAGACAGACACACACAAAACATTTATATACCTGATACCGAGTCCTGTCTCCTGCTGGCGTCCGCGTCCTCAGCTGCTGCAGCATTGGTGTATCCTGACGAAAGGGCTGATGCCCTGAAACATGTTGAGCTAACACACCGTTATTAAAGGTGCTTGCAGAAGAGTCCTTGGAGTGCCGTGCTTTTCTTGTATGGATATATATATATATATATATATATATATATATAATTTGGGGGTGACAGTGCATCTATACAGTGTCTCAACACTGTATAGAGACCCCGTTGACATACAGGAATGTATATTTTTTGTGGGCTGGAGCGCGCCGGGAGGGGGCGGAGCTTAGCCTTCTTTGCAAGAGACAGCGCCATTTTATGCTTGTCCCCGCCAAAAGTATGAGGGGGCACTAGGTTAGTGCTATTTAAAGTAAAATAGCACTATATTTGCACAAATGGGCTTGTATGCTGTGGGTTATGACTATATGTTTATACCTGTGTGTTCCCTGTCGGGTACCCACTATAATTTAGTCGACATAGGTCGATAGGTGAGTGCTCTGTCGGTTATACAGATCACAGTCGACTTCGCCGACTTTTCTGTGTGTTCCCTGTCAGATATACCCTCTGGAAGTCACTTGTGTCGATAAAAAACACCTATGAGGTACACTGTCGGCATCGCTGGAACCTGTTTGGTATTTGATACAGTAGATACTGAGTCAACAGGTCGGTAGGGGTGTGCTTGTTAAAAGAAAGCAAGGTATGGGAGACACAGTAGTTTGTGGGTGACCCTGTCGGCACCAACCGTTATTACCGGGGTGATTTACTTATTCCTGTATGTATATTTTTATGTATAGGTGTGGTACGGTTCCGTGGGCCTGTAGCTCGTGCACAGCCGTGGTAGTATTTGTGAGGGAGCGATATTAAAATTATATGTATACTTTCCTCGGACCCCTCGGGGTCGCAAGAATGTTATTTTACCTGGTTACTACTCCCTGCTGTCGACGAATACTAGGTTTTCTGTCGACTATAATGTTTCCTGGTAGATCCTCAACTGGGGCAGTTCAGTACATGATCATACACATTCAGAACACATTAATGTCACTGGGGACCAGAAGGCTGCGGACAATCCGCTTATATGTATGTTCTATATATATATAGAGATATGTGTATAATTGTGTATTACGTTTTATATATTCATATTCGGATTTATACTGAATGCTGAAGTAATAGTATTCCTTCTCATGTGCTGCTCGCTCTGTTGATAAAGCTCTAGGTCGGCCGTGACGAGTTGGTCTCAGATCCTCGCAAGGAGTACGAATGTTTATTCTTTTCCCGTTGTGGATAGAATACGGTGAAAGTCAACTCCTGGTCGACGCGGAGCCCTGGCGTAGAGGATCATACACAGGAAGCTAAGTGATATTTTATTTCTGTACTTTGGATTTATTTGCAGTGCATGCACATGGGGGAGTGTTATATTCGGATAGGCATCCGATAGAATTACCCTAAAGAGAGTGGGTAGGGTGTCTTCTGTGGATCCTACTCTATAACATTGTAGCAGGTTGCCGCGTGACGGCAGGAGGTGTGGCCGGGGAAATGCTGAGGTTGCCTTCGAAAGATACTGGTGGGACGGTATAATGCTGTTTGGGGATGACTCAGTTCAGTCGATCTCGGCGGATACCACTGGTAGATCTGGCTTCGGAAGTTAGACTCCTTCACAACGGTTGGTGACGCATTCTTTTGTGGGATGCAGTCGTTTTAACCGGTTCGATACCGCTCGATTTTCCTTTTCTGTGCAGGCAATGGAAGGTGAAAAGGTAAGAGTTCTGCAGCCTGGTTAGGTTCGCAGAAGCGGATGTCCTTTTTTGTTTCTACCACATCCATCGCATGTCGCTGAGTCTATCTGGCTAGAGCCTTCTCCGGTGGGAACTTGTCTACTACTTTTCAGTCGGCTTGGGAATAGACTAGGACCTGTGAGTTAATTATTGAATCCTAAGGGGGACATTCTGTCGTTACAGGTGTTTCCCCTCACTGATTTTTTCTAATAGATTTTGCCGTTCCCCTCTGGAAAGGGCGGTAGTACGCGACGCCATACCTGAGGTGTGTCAGGTTCAGGGCATGGTCCTGCTCTCCCTGGTTTAAAAAAAAAAAAAGAATAGAGGTTGAATGCGTTGTTCTCCGCATCCAGTTTACCTGGGTAAATATCCAGGATTGTCTTTGCTATTTCACCAGAGTGATGGTAGTACGACCATTGTTTAGCTGTACTGGGACACTCTCCTGTTTAAGGTGAGGTCAAGAAGACACGAGTAGTGCAAGCCGTTGTTTTCTCTCTGACTGTTCTTCACCACATGGGAAGACTGTTACTCCCAACGTCGCTGACGTCGGAGGTGGGTATCAGGGTAGAAACGAAGCGGTTGAAGTTCTCTGTGTTCCTGTAGAAAGAGGTCTGAGGATCCGGAGTCGGATCAGATTTGCAGTGACAATCCATCACTAGGTTTCGTAGATGAAGAAGATGGGTGCGGCCTAAGAGGCATTTTTCGGTGAGCAGGTCAACTGCCAGAGTGGTTTTCACGGGGTCACTTAGAAATGTGGTCCGGGTCTCACCTGCACATACGCCGGAATATATTCTTAATAGCCAGGATATTGCTCCTGTGGTGTCTGCTCAGTTCTCACCTCCTAGAGGGACGAAGGTTCAGAATCCAGGATGAGATCCTGGTGTCCATGCATACAGATCTCCGAGACTGAGAAGCAGTCCTTGCGAGGGAAGTATTTCCAGAGAGAAAGGTCAAGATGGCAAGCTTGTCTGTGATAAGCTTTCTTGAGTTAAGAGCTATTTTCAATGAAATATGCTTCGTGATCTGCCATGTTAATTCTGTCGGACGACTTGACGGCAGTGGTGTAAGTAAGCCGCTAGGGCGGAACAAGGAGCAAAGCGGCAATGGCAGAAGCCGAAAGAGTTTGCCACTGGGCAGAAAGATTGGTAAACGCTATATTAGCAGTCTTCGTTCTGGATGTGAACGACGGAGAAATAGATTCCTCTGCAGACGCGATCTCCATCCGGGAGAAATACGGTCGTCATCGAGAAGTTTTCACTGAAGTGACAAGTCTTTGAGGAGTGCCTCAAGTGGACATGTTGGCGTTTCGCCTCAACGAGAGATCTCAGGGATATTGTTCCGGGTCAGGGGACACTCAAGCTATAGCAGTGGATGTCCTCGGGACACCTTGGGTGTTTTTGTCGGTCTATGTGTCCCCTCCGTTTTCACTCTTCGGATGGTGATAAACGTAAGGAGTACAAAGGTTCAGGCGACCCGCATTGTTCCGGTCTAACCAAGGAGGGCTTGGTATCCAGTGCTTCAAGATTTATTCATAGAAGATCCATGGCTTTTCCTCTACGTGAGGAACTGTTACAGCAAGATCCGGGCGTGTATCCAGACTTACCGCGGCTGTGTTTGACGGCGTGGCGGTTGAACGCCATATCCTAGCCAGATAGGGTATTCCCAGTGAAGTCATTTTCACACTTCTTCAGGCTAGAAAAGAAGTAACGGAAAAGCCTTACCACCATGTTTGGAGAAAATATGTGTCTTGGTGTGAATCCAAGAAGGCTATTACGGAAGGCTTTGAGCAGGGTCGTTCTTCTCCATTTTTTGCAAGCAGGTGTGGGTGCAGGCCTAAAGTTAGGCTCCATTTAAGTGCGGTTTTGGCCTTATACATTTTCTTTCAAGAAGGAATTGACAACCTTTCCGGAAGTTCGGACCTTCGTGAAAGGAGTACTGCACATCCGACTTCCATTTGTGCCCCCATTGGCACCGTGGGACCTTGACGCGGTGTTGCGTTTTCTTGTGTCACACTGATTGGAACCGTTGTGAAAGGTTGTGTTAAAATTTCTCTCTTGGAAAGTGGTCATGCTATTGGCTTTGGCGTCCGCAAGGCGGGTGTCGGAAGTTGTGGCTTTGTCTCACAAGAGCCCTGTTTGATCTTCCATGTGGATAGAGAGGAACTGAGAACTCGAATAATAGTTTTGCCAAACGTGGTTTCTGGGTTTCGCAGAAATCAGCCTATTTTGATGCCAGTGGTTACTTAGGCATTAGCTGATTCAAAGTCTCTCGATGTAGTCAGGGTTTTGAATATTTAGGTCGCCAATTTGGCACAGATTGGGGAAACAGAGGCTCTGTTTGTCCGGTATACTTCCAGCATGATTGGGGCGCCTGCGTCTATGCAGTCTGTTACATGCTGGATCTGTGATATGGTTCAGTGTGCTTGTTCTACGGCTGGATTGCCGGAGCAGGTGGAGACCCATTCTACTAGGAAGATGGGCTCTTCTTGGGCGGATGCCCGAGGAGTCTCGGCGGTTCAACTTTGCCGAGCGGTTGCTTGGTCGGGTTCAAACACGTTTGCTAAGCTCTACAAGTTTGATACCCTGGCTGATGGGGACCTCATGTTTGCTCAATCGGTGCTGCAGAGTCGTCCGCACTCTCCCGCCCGGTCTGGAGCTTTGGTATAAACCCCATGGTCCTTTTGGAGTCCCCAGCATCCTTTAGGACGTATGAGAAAATAGGATTTTAGTACCTACCGGTAAATCCTTTTCTCTTAGTCCGTAGAGGATGCTGGGCGCCCATCCCAGTGCGTACTGTGTCTGCAGTTATTGGTTATGGTTACACTTTTGTGGTGTTTCTTTTCTGTCAGGCTGTTGCTGACGTTGTTCATGCCATGGCATGCGGTTTCTCATTATTGGTTGTGTTGACACACAGGTTGTGTTACATATTCTTTCAGCATGTGGCTGTGTATTGTTCATGCCGTTGGCTGGTATTCTATTGAATGCCACGTTCTGCGGTATGTTCGTGGTATGAGCTGGTACGACACTCAACGTGTTTAAACAATAAATTCTTTCCTCGAAATATCCGTCTCCCGGGGCACAGTTTTCTACCTGAGGTCTGGAAGAGGGGCATAGAGGGAGGAGCCAGTTCACACCCATTCAAAGTCTTATAGTGTGCCCATGTCTCCTGCGGATCCCGTCTATACCCCATGGTCCTTTTGGAGTCCCCAGCATCCTCTACGGACTAAGAGAAAAGGATTTACCGGTAGGTACTAAAATCCTATTTGTTCAGCTGTACGTTGAAGCTTTGTTGGAGAGCTAAACAAACTAAGCCGGTTCCTCAGTGTATGTGGTCAATGGAAAGATAATCTGGACTACTATGAAAATCAGGAACTGTACAGGGACTGTAGGGGACAAGAGGCAGTATGCTGCATATTTGTTTTGATATAATGATGTGTCTTTTAGCGGAGTATTTAGTGTAAGTGGCAGATGGGAATGCCTTTGTTACTCGATCCTTGGCCACATGCAGGGCTTAAAGTGGTCCTGGTGAGGTGGTGGAACTCTTGGAGGAGGACCATGGAGGCACCAGGACCTGAGGAAGGAGTTGGTGGCTGCAGCTCATCAGCAACACTAGTGCCGCCTGTAGGATCAGTTGACGCAGATGATGGGGTGGGCTTTTCTGTTGGAATTACTGTACAGGGCAATGGAGGAGGTGGAACTAGTTCCCCCTACCATTACAGGTGGTGGAACTCAGTTCCACCTCGTTCCCCCTCACTTTAACCCCTGGCCACACGTAACACTGATGAGCTATATTAAGGACAGCGCAGTAACAGGGCTTTACTGCACCCCGTGCTGGCCTCTGAGGGAATACATACGATTTACTGGCGAGCGGGATGCCGGCTGTCCATGTCCCAACAGCGGCATCCCGCCCGCCAGAATGCTGGCAGCGGGGCAAGTGCATAGAGTCCCCTTGAGGGCTCGGCAGCTTCGCTCGCCACAGGATCTATTCCCACTCTGTGGGGATTCCGGCTGGCGGCATTGCCGGCTGTTGGTATTCTGGCCTCGGTATCCTGACCACCGGGATCTTGACAGCCGGGATGTTATGTGGAGGGGTGACGGGTCCACCAGTACCAGGATTTACAGTGCTGCCCGGGGCATCCGTAGATTACTCCTGTCGGCTGTAAGAGTTGCAGTGTGTACATCTGGAGTGTTCACAGGACGCTCACTGCAGTAGCGATTCTGGCTGCAAGGTGCCATTCCAGGCCTCCTGCTAGCCATACGCCGGGGCTCTGGGTGAGCGCCAGCTCCGCTTGTACACCGCTACTTATTGCCCCAAGGGCAGATGTAGTATGAGTGGCCGGCGGCCGGGATCCCGGGGGCCAGCATACCGGCGCCGGGATCCCGACCGCCAGCGTACCGACAGCTGGGCGAGCGTTAATGAGCCCCTTGCAAGCTCGCTGCACTCACCACGCTGCGGGCACGGTGGTGCACTATGCGCGTCATGCTACTGTATTTATTCTCCCTCCGGGGTTGTCGTGGACCCCCAAGAGGGAGAATATGTGTCGGCATGCCGGTGGTTGGGATCCCGGCGCCGGTATGCTGGTCGCCAGGATCCCGGCCGGCGGCATACTGAAGACCACCCTTAAGGACATAGCTTCTGTTTTGTAGCCAGGGCCAGAATAGGGCTCTATCCCGCCCTGTACCAGCCCCGCCCCTAAACCAGTGACATCATGGTGTCACACACAAGGAGCGGGGCTGTAGGCTCTAGCAAGTAGAGCACTCTCCGGAGTGTCCATAGGACAGACTCAAGACTTCCCTGTGCACTCTCGCATGTCACTAATGTCCCAGATACTTACTTCTGTTAAGCTTATTTTGTATTTTATGCTGTAAATACAAATGTAATAAACTACTGGGAGAAAAGTGCTGTAGAAATCACATTGTTATTATTATTACATCCATACCCTAAAAAACCATGCTAATATAAAATATCTTCAAAGCTTTATTTATAAATTCAATCAATCAGCTGATATCAATGTAAATCAATGTGAGACTATTTGTTGCATAGCTGAAATGTATCTTTATTTAATATTCATAGACATAATTCATAAATATCATAATACAAATATTCTAAAGTTATTACAAACTCAGGGATTTTTTATTTATTTTATTTTTGCAAATTGTAAGCATACAATTAGTATTATAGATTTATTTTGCCTTTTATTTTAGTTGTATTGATCATGATTTACGTCCTGTATACCTGGTTATGACCTGAGTCAGAAGTGGGCGCAGCGCTGATAGTTGTGTGATTATTGGTTACTGCTCATGCACGAAGTGTCTAGAAAACCCCTGTGAGGCATGCACTCCCCTAACTGTACACAGACATCGCTGTTATGTGTGGAGTCACTTGCAAATTCAATAGGGCTTGCAGAGGACAGCCGTGGGCATTTCAGGGCAACGACCTGAAGTGTTCACACAAAAAAGGGTGTATCATGGGCGTGTTATGGGAGTTACAGGCATGTCAGTGAATGCGGCTGTGTTCCCTAAGATCCACAGATCCACAGATGCCACGTTTAGACGAATTTGAGATGAAACCACCAATGGCGTAGTGCTCAGAACCACCGTTGCAGTGACCACGGATACTAAAAATGGGCATCTCTGCACTTGTACACTCTGTCACACGCTGGTGTACAGAAGGAAGGCTGACATTAGCATTTGCAAATTATCATGCAGTACCGTCACCCTTAATCAGGCCCCTAGTGAAGTAATTTAGTTATCAATGAAGATATATATATATATATATATATATATATATACACTGCTCAAAAAAATAAAGGGAACGCTTAAACAACACAATGTAACTCCAAGTCAATCACACTTCTGTGAAATCAAACTGTCCACTTAGGAAGGAACACTGATTGACAATCAAATTCACATGCTGTTGTGCAAATGGAATAGACAAGAGGTGGAAATTATAGGCAATTAGCAAGACACCCCCAATAAAGGAGTTGTTCTGCAGGTGGTGACCACAGACCACTTCTCAGCTCCTATGCTTTCTGGCTGATGTTTTGGTCACTTTTGAAAGCTGGCGGTGCTTTCACTCTAGTGGTAACATGAGACGGAGTCTACAACCCACACAAGTGGCTCAGGTAGTGCAGCTCATCCAGGATGGCACATCAATGCGAGCTGTGGCAAGAAGGTTTGCTGTGTCTGTCAGCGTAGTGTCCAGAGCATGGAGGCGCTACCAGGAGACAGGCCAGTACATCAGGAGATGTGGAGGAGGCCGTAGGAGGGCAACAACCCAGCAGCAGGACCGCTACCTCCGCCTTTGTGCAAGGAGGAACAGGAGGAGCACTGCCAGATCCCTGCAAAATGACCTCCAGCAAGCCACAAATGTGCATGTGTCTACTCAAACGATCAGAAACAGACTCCATGAGGGTGGTATGAGGGCCCGACGTCCACAGGTGGCGGTTGTGCTTACAGCCCAACACCGTGCAGGACGTTTGGCATTTGCCAGAGAACACCAAGATTGGCAAATTCGCCACTGGCGCCCTGTGCTCTTCACAGATGAAAGCAGGTTCTCACTGAGCACATGTAACAGACGTGACAGAGGCTGGAGACGCCAAGGAGAACGTCCTGCTGCCTGCCACATCCTCCAGCATGACCGGTTTGGCAGTGGGTCAGTAATGGTGTGGGGTGGCATTTCTTTGGGGGGACGCACAGCCCTCCATGTGCTCGCCAGAGGTAGCCTGACTGCCATTAGGTACCAAGATGAGATCCTGAGACCCCTTGTGAGACCATATGCTGGTGCGGTTGGCCCTGGGTTCCTCCTAATGCAAGACAATGCTAGACCTCATGTGGCTGGAGTGTGTCAGCAGTTCCTGCAAGACGAAGGCATTGATGCTATGGACTGGCCCACCCGTTCCCCAGACCTGAATCCAGTTGAGCACATCTGGGACATCATGTCTCGCTCCATCCACCAACGCCACATTGCACCACAGACTGTCCAGGAGTTGGCGGATGCTTTAGTCCAGGTCTGGGAGGAGATCCCTCAGGAGACCATCCGCCACCTCATCAGGAGCATGCCCAGGCGTTGTAGGGAGGTCATACAGGCACGTGGAGGCCACACACACTACTGAGCCTCATTTTGACTTGTTTTAAGGACATTACATCAAAGTTGGATCAGCCTGTAGTGTGTTTTTCCACTTTAATTTTGAGTGTGACTCCAAATCCAGACCTCCATGGGTTAATAAATTTGATTTCCATTGATAATTATTGTGTGATTTTGTTGTCAGCACATTCAACTATGTAAAGAACAAAGTATTTAATAAGAATATTTCATTCATTCAGATCTAGGATGTGTTATTTTAGTGTTCCCTTTATTTTTTTGAGCAGTGTATATATATACGCAAGCACTTTTTCACATGGCAGCTAGACCCTTTGCCTGGTTATTCCCCTGAGGAAGGTTGTTCACCGAAAACGGCTGTTAGGGAGTTTTCCAGTGCTACATTATCATCTTGATGCGATGAGTATATGCCTTTGTCGTTTTATGCTGATGTCGATGTGACTATTTCATGATTGAAGTACAGTTTGGAGTAAAATCTGTCTTGAAAACTACGCAGAGTGCTGGTTCTGTCTTAAACCTCACCCCGAGTGTTTGGCATGTGATTCTATTATTCAGCATTTAACCGGACACCTGCTTTTTATCAATGGAGAGTGTCAGTGCGGCTTCCCGGGACTTTGTTCTGTGATTTTGCTATATATATATATATATATATATACATATATACATATATACTGTAGTTTATACTTTTGTGGTTGTACTCCTTTGTATTATACGTAAAATGGGAGGCAGGGTCACGATGGCGCATTCAGCGCCAATTGGTTCATCGGCCACATACTTTACTCGGGAAGTGGGTGCTGGTCGGCCATGTGCAGCCTCTTGACTACTCTTCTGGGTGTCCAGAAGACCCACCCGAGAAATGACTGGTTTATTTATCAGTCCCAGCCATAGAGCTGCTGCAATTAATATACTGTGCCGCCCCTTATGGCAGTGATACAGAATATTGTACAGCCGCAATTTATCAAAGTTCATCCCCTAGGCAATATACCCACCTTGATAATTTTGTTCCTATTAGCGGCAGCACTAACAGTGAAATGAGAACGTTCTCTTATGTCAGTTACCCATTGATGGCTAAAGCATTGATTGCCGCTTGATGAATTGGCTCAGTAAAGGTTAACAGATCAAACTGGGTTACTGCTGGAGAAATCTGTGGTTTGTACATAGTTACCCTCTTGATAAATGAAGCCTTTACCACCACTTGATAACTAGTTCTCTAAATGTGTTGTTTTAATGCACAGGTTCTCAAACTCAGTCCTCAGGACCCCACACGGTTCATGTTTTGCAGGTCACCTGTAGATTTTTAAAATGTGACAGTTGGTGATACACAGTGCACCTGCTGGGTGACATGGAAAACGTGTGGGGTCCTGAGGACCGAGTTTGAGAACCACTGTTTTAATGTATTACTGGTATGTTGAAGGTCACCCATGTGACCATTGAATTTTATCCGGTTCCCCATTGCTGCCATATGGATTGTGCTACCTTATATACTGCAAGTAAAGATGACAGATGTTGTAGCAAACTTTCATTCATATCATGAATGAGGTTGGATTGGCTGTTTCCGGAGGGTTCCAGAATCACAATCTCTGTTGGTATTATGAACAGAGCTGGGAAACCTGGCAGTTACAGTAACTCTGTTTGTTCAGGTTAGTGTAGGTGTG
The DNA here is from genome assembly GCF_028390025.1 of Pseudophryne corroboree. Taxonomy (NCBI): domain Eukaryota; kingdom Metazoa; phylum Chordata; class Amphibia; order Anura; family Myobatrachidae; genus Pseudophryne; species Pseudophryne corroboree. The sequence continues at coordinate 104,133,839 of NC_086444.1, read as the reverse complement.
GAAGCACAAGGGTAAGTTTAGGAATGTAACTGGGGTTGCGTGAATGGTGGCACCACTTAGGGTACAAGGCTGAGGGGGTGGCAACATCTCTGCTCCATGTCACCTGTATAAGGCTTTCAAGAAAGCTGGAATGGCACCTTGCAGTCGACAGATCCACTGGAGATCTGCATTGCGCATCCTTAGGTGCTCAACTTTCTGCTGCCAATATGGTCCAGCCCCCTCTTATACCCTTTATACATCGGCAACCAGCCGCCAGGGTCCAGCCCGGGACACTGAACACAGGTTTCAAGCCGTGTCACAGCGGCTTGAAACACTGTTTACATTGCAGTGTGGACCTGGGTTATTGCTGGGGCTTTCCTCTGCCAGCACTTGGAGATGACATAATCTCCTAGCGCCGTTGAGCAGCCTCTCCAGGGCTGGATTAAGGGAGGGGCAAAAGGGGCGTTCATCCCGGGGCCCCCACACCCAGAAGCGTATTAGTCTCCCGCCTCCCGGCGGCTCAGCTGGTCATTAACAGCGCCGCCAAGGAGGTGTTCCTTGCACAGCATTTTATAGTCTTGTGGGATTTCAATGCAGCATCCCGCGAGACTATTAAATGCTGTGCAAGGAACACCTCCTCGGCGGCGCTGTTAATGAACAGCTGAGCCGCCGAGAGGGGGGAGACTACTACACTCCTGGGTATGGGGCCCTGACTCCGGCATCCGCTGTGTGTTGTGTGCAGCATGGGTGTGTGTGTGTGTGTGTTGTGTGCAGCATGTGTGTATGTGTGTGTGTTGTGTGCAGCATGGGAGTATGTGTGTGTGTGTGTAAGGGGGGGCTCAGGGGTCTGTCATCTACTGTAGTGGGGCCCCCCGCAACTTCATTGCCCGGGGCCCCCACCATGCTTAATCCGGCCCAGCGCCTCTCCATGGGCTAGTAAAAGGACCAAATTGGCTCACCCGATTAAATTGATCCGTTACCCGTGTCCTTCCTGGGTCCAACAATGCTTACTGCAAAGGTTGTATTTCCAGGTTATTTTTAGGGACCTGGATCGACCCGGAAATAACCCAGGTTATTGTAGAGGTGTAAAATGGGTGTTAGAGACATCATGATGTGTGTGGGATGGAGTCGTAAAACATGGGAAAACATAGCCAGAGTGCTCATCTCTAACTGCCAGCTTTACCGTCCTGTTCTCTATACATACAGCTCCGAGCATCAAGCTCAGTCTAGTATTTGAAACACATCCCTCTAAGGGCCACATTTAACATTGAGATATAACCTCTATAGCAATCACTAAACGGGTTGTGTAACTTAGGGAGGCTAATCCCGGTATCGGCAGGATCCCGATATTTTGGGCCAAAAATGCCAGGATTTGAATCTCAGGATTTTGGCTTTCAATTCCAGGATTCGCGTATTAGGTTGCACATGCACAGTTTTGCCGGGCAGAGCTGAGCACTAGCAGCATTATGCTCAGACGCTGCCCAGCTGTGCGGCAGCAGTGTACATGGCACTTAGGCCGGCAGCCATAGAGACAGAGACAGCATTGGCGGGAGCCAATTGGGACTTGCGGACCGGCAGCCGATTAGAGAAGCAGCTGCAGCGGCGGCTCCTGATTGGCTGCTGGACCGCAAGCTCAGATTGGTTGGCAGGCCATGCTACATCTGAAATGCCACCAGCGCTGTCTGTGTCTCTATGGCTGCCCGCCTAAGCGCCATGTACATATTACACAGGTACACACTCCCTACATCCATCCTGTGTTCCCTACACACCCACCCTCACTGCTCTCTACTCCCACCCTCCCTCACTGTTCCCTGCACCCTTCCTCACAGCTCCCTGCACCCACTCTACCTGCTCCCTACACTGATCCATACGGCTCCATACACCAATCATTACTGTTCTCTATACCCTTTCTCTCTGCTCCCCACACCCACTGTCGCAGCCCCCTTCACTCACCCTCACTTGCTGCTCCCTACACCCTTCCTCACTGCTTCCCACACCCACTCTCTCTGCTTCATACACCAATCATTACTGCTCCCTACACCCTTCCTCACTGCTTCCCACACCCACTCTCTCTGCTTCATACACCAATCATTACTGCTCCCTACACCCTTCCTCACTGCTTCCCAAACCCACTCTCTCTGCTCCATACACCAATCATTACTGATCCCTACACCCTTCCTCACTGCTTCCCACACCCACTCTCTCTGCTTCATACACCAATCATTACTGCTCCCTACACCCTTCCTCACTGCTTCCCACACCCACTCTCTCTGCTCCATACACCAATCATTACTGCTCCCTACACCCTTCCTCACTGCTCCCCACACCCACTCTCTCTGCTCCATACACCAATCATTACTGCTCCCTACACCCACTCTCTCTGCTTCATACACCAATCATTACTGCTCCCTACACCCACTCTCTCTGCTCCATACACCAATCATTACTGCTCCCTACACCCTTCCTCACTGCTCCCTACACCCACTCTCTCTGCTTCATACACCAATCATTACTGTTCTCTACACCCTTCCTCACTGCTTCCCACACCCACTCTCTCTGCTTCATACACCAATCAAACCTGCTCCCTACACCCTTCCTCACTGCTTCCCACACCCACTCTCTCTGCTACATACACCAATCATTACTGCTCCCTACACCCTTCCTCACTGCTTCCCACACCCACTCTCTCTGCTCCATACACCAATCTTTACTGCTACCTACACCCTTCCTCACTGCTTCCCACACCCACTCTCTCTGCTCCATACACCAATCATTACTGCTCCCTACACCCTTCCTCACTGCTCCCCACACCCACTCTCTCTGCTCCATACACCAATCATTACTGCTCCCTACACCCTTCCTCACTGCTCCCCACACCCACTCTCTCTGCTCCATACACCAATCATTACTGCTCGCTATACTCTTCCTCACTGCTTCCCACACCCACTCTCTCTGCTCCATACACCAATCATTACTGCTCCCTACACCCTTCCTCACTGCTTCCCACACCCACTCTTTCTGCTCCATACACCAATCATTACTGCTCGCTATACTCTTCCTCACTGCTCCCCACACCCACTCTCTCTGCTCCATACACCAATCATTACTGCTCGCTATACTCTTCCTCACTGCTCCCCACACCCACTCTCTCTGCTCCATACACCAATCATTACTGCTCCCTACACCCTTCCTCACTGCTTCCCACACCCACTCTCTCTGCTCCATACACCAATCATTACTGCTCCCTACACCCACTCTCTCTGCTTCATACACCAATCATTACTGCTCCCTACACCCTTCCTCACTGCTTCCCACACCCACTCTCTGCTCCATACACCAATCATTACTGCTCCCTACACCCTTCCTCACTGCTCCCCACACCCACTCTCTCTGCTCCATACACCAATCATTACTGCTCCCTACATCCTTCCTCACTGCTTCCCACACCCACTCTCTCTGCTCCATACACCAATCATTACTGCTCCCTACACCCTTCCTCACTGCTCCCCACACCCACTCTCTCTGCTCCATACACCAATCATTACTGCTCGCTATACTCTTCCTCACTGCTCCCCACACCCACTCTCTCTGCTCCATACACCAATCATTACTGCTCCCTACACCCTTCCTCACTGCTTCCCACACCCACTCTCTCTGCTCCATACACCAATCATTACTGCTCCCTACACCCACTCTCTCTGCTTCATACACCAATCATTACTGCTCCCTACACCCTTCCTCACTGCTTCCCACACCCACTCTCTCTGCTCCATACACCAATCATTACTGCTCCCTACACCCTTCCTCACTGCTCCCCACACCCACTCTCTCTGCTCCATACACCAATCATTACTGCTTCCTACACCCTTCCTCACTGCTTCCCACACCCACTCTCTCTGCTCCATACACCAATCATTACTGCTCCCTACACCCTTCCTCACTGCTTCCCACACCCACTCTCTCTGCTCCATACACCAATCATTACTGCTGTCTACACCCTTCCTCACTGCTCCCCACACCCACTCTCTCTGCTCCATACACCAATCATCACTGCTCCCTACACCCACTCTCTCTGCTCCATACACCAATCATTACTGCTCTCTACACCCTTCCTCACTGCTTTCCACACCCACTCTCTCTGCTCCATACACCAATCATTACTGCTCCCTACACCCTTCCTCACTGCTCCCCACACCCACTCTCTCTGCTCCATACACCAATCATTACTGCTCCCTACACCCACTCTCTCTGCTCCATACACCAATCATTACTGCTCCCTACACCCTTCCTCACTGCTTCCCACACCCACTCTCTCTGCTCCATACACCAATCATTACTGCTGTCTACACCCACTCTCTCTGCTCCATACACCAATCATTACTGCTGTCTACACCCACTCTCTCTGCTCCATACACCAATCATTACTGCTCCCTACACCCTTCCTCACTGCTCCCCACACCCACTCTCTCTGCTCCATACATCAATCATTACTGCTCCCTACACCCTTCCTCACTGCTCCCCGCACCCACTCTCTCTGCTCCATACACCAATCATTACTGCTCCCTACACCCTTCCTCACTGCTCCCCACACCCACTCTCTCTGCTCCATACATCAATCATTACTGCTCCCTACACCCTTCCTCACTGCTCCCCACACCCACTCTCTCTGCTCCATACACCAATCATTACTGCTCTCTACACAGTCCCTCACTGCTCCTCACATCCACTATCACTGCTCCCTATTACTTGTAAATACAATTCAATCCCGGGATACCGAGAATACCGGGATTGAGATTTTTTCAATCCCGATCCCGGGATTACAAAATTGGTCCGGGATCGTCCTCTATAGTTATGTCCTTCTTTCAGTATTTAACAAACAGCAGTATACTTTGTTATCGCTGTTTGCCCCTGTACCAGGTACGCCATCTATAGATGCCGGCAATGGGGACCCAGCAGCCTTTCCGGCTTCTGCCGGGCACTGTCGGGTCCCCACCAGTTGAAAGTTTGTTAATAAATGGGGCTTTAAGTCTAAGGGGACAAAGTCACACAGTGGCCGCAACACAAAAATGTAACAGTAGTAGGCAGGAAAATACATGACAGTGAACGGGTTACACTTCTCCCACTTCCCAGCCTCCTCATTATGTCATACTAAGCGTTACTTTAGGTTTTAGTTTGTACAGGTGATGTGTGTGTCTCGGTGTGAGATTTATACTGGTTGTCAGTGAAATTTGAAGCATTTCAGGTGGAGCTTTGTACAGATTTTTATCCGCGTACAATAAGACGTAATCCTAGGATGTTGTATGATGAAAACATCAATCCAGTTGGATTGGCAAATAAATACAGCAGATTGAACACTTTGTGGTTTGTACTTGAAACAAATGACTTTGATGAATGAAAATTACTCTCCTTGCTTTTCCTCTGACTTTCTTAAGACAAGAATAAGACCTGAATTCCATGTCCTTGGGCTGTTGCACATATGCTGTGGGAGCACTTTGTTAGACTGTCATACTAATTGGGTTATGGGGAGTTAATGATGACAAAACATTAAATATTGATTTATCACTCAACTTGTCGGCATCATGTACATCTTGTAGCCCCAGAGCAGCTGGAGGCAGCCAACGTCTTTCTAGCAGACTGGATTTTTTTGAAAGTGTTTTTTGCTCTTCAATCCTAAAACATAATGGTGCTTATTCGGAGTAAGGTACAAAGCAAAAACACCATATAACTTTGTATCTGGAACAAAACTGTGTTACAAAGCAAGGGGGGGCATATAAATTAATCATTTTTACATGCAGGGTAAATACTGGCTGCTTTTGCATGTAGCCCACAAATGCTCGGCAGTTTCATTCTTACACTACAATTCAGATGGGATGTAACATAGAAACATAGAATTTGAAGGCAGATAAGAACCACTTGGCCCATCTAGTCTGCCCCTTTTTTTTTTACCATATTTTTATTAGAGATGAGCGGGTTCGGTTCCTCGGAATCCGAACCCCCCCGAACTTCAGCCTTTTTACACGGGTCCGAGGCAGACTCGGATCTTCACTCCTTGCTCGGCTAACCCGAGCGCGCCCGAACGTCATCATCCCGCTGTCGGATTTTCGCGAGGCTCGTATTCTATCGCGAGACTCAGATTCTATATAAGGAGCCGCGCGTCGCCGCCATTTTCACACGTGCATTGAGATTGACAGGGAGAGGACGTGGCTGGCGTCCTCTCCGTTAGAATAGATAGAGACACTTGAGTTGATTACTTAGTAATTTTGGGGAGCATTAGGAGTACTCAGAGTGCAGAGTTTTGCTGATAGTTAGTTACTAGTGACTGACCACTTTATTATTTAATATAATCCGTTCTCTGCCTGAAAAAAAACGATACACAGTCACATACCATATCTGTGCTCAGCCTCAGTGTGCTGCATGATAATATCATCTATGTATATCTGACTGTGCTGAGTGCTCACTGCTCACACAGCTGAATTGTGGGGGAGACTGGGGTGCAGTTATAGCAGGAGTACAGTGCACACTTTTGCTGCCAGTGTGACTGACCAGTGACCACCAGTATATTGTCTGCCTGAAAAAGTTAAACACTCCTGTGGTGTTTTTTTTATTTATTCTATAAACGCATTCTGCTGACAGTGTCCAGCAGGTCCGTCATTCATTATATTATATAAATATTTACCTGTAGTAGTGTTATATTTTTTTTGTTCATCTCTATCATCTTTATCATCTCTATATTAGCAGACGCAGTACGGTAGTCCACGGCTGTGGCTACCTCTGTGTCGTCAGTGCTCGTCCATAATTGTATACCTACCTGTGGTCGGTTTTTTTTTCCTATCTTCTTCATACTAGTAGTTTAGGAGTCTGCTGACAGTGTCCAGCAGGTCCGTCATTATATTATATATACCTGCAGTAGTGATATATATTTTTTTTTTTATATCATTATCATCTCTATACTAGCAGACGCAGTACGGTAGTCCACGGCTGTAGCTACCTCTGTGTCGTCAGTGCTCGTCCATAATTGTATACCTACCTGTGGTGGGTTTTTTTTTTCTATCTTCTTCATACTAGTAGTTTAGGAGTCTGCTGACAGTGTCCAGCAGGTCCGTCATTATATTATATATACCTGCAGTAGGGATATATATATATTTTTTATATCATTATCATCTCTATATTAGCAGACGCAGTACGGTAGTCCACGGCTGTGGCTACCTCTGTGTCGTCAGTGCTCGTCCATAATTGTATACCTACCTGTGGTGGGTTTTTTTTTTCTTTCTTCTTCATACTAGTAGTTTAGGAGTCTGCTGACAGTGTCCAGCAGGTCCGTCATTATATTATATATACCTGCAGTAGTGATATATATATATTTTTTATATCATTATCATCTCTATACTAGCAGACGCAGTACGGTAGTCCACGGCTGTGGCTACCTCTGTGTCGTCAGTGCTCGTCCATAATTGTATACCTACCTGTGGTGGGGTTTTTTTTTCTATCTTCTTCATACTAGTAGTTTAGGAGTCTGCTGACAGTGTCCAGCAGGTCCGTCATTATATTATATATACCTGCAGTAGTGATATATATATATTTTTTATATCATTATCTCTATATTAGCAGACGCAGTACGGTAGTCCACGGCTGTGGCTACCTCTGTGTCGTCAGTGCTCGTCCATAATTGTATACCTACCTGTGGTGGGGTTTTTTTTTCGATCTTCTTCATACTAGTAGTTTAGGAGTCTGCTGACAGTGTCCAGCAGGTCCGTCATTATATTATATATACCTGCAGTAGTGATATATATATATTTTTTATATCATTATCATCTCTATATTAGCAGACGCAGTACGGTAGTCCACGGCTGTGGCTACCTCTGTGTCGTCAGTGCTCGTCCATAATTGTATACCTACCTGTGGTGGGGTTTTTTTTTCTATCTTCTTCATACTAGTAGTTTAGGAGTCTGCTGACAGTGTCCAGCAGGTCCGTCATTATATTATATATACCTGCAGTAGTGATATATATATATTTTTTATATCATTATCATCTCTATATTAGCAGACGCAGTACGGTAGTCCACGGCTGTGGCTACCTCTGTGTCGTCAGTGCTCGTCCATAATTGTATACCTACCTGTGGTGGGTTTTTTTTTTCTTTCTTCTTCATACTAGTAGTTTAGGAGTCTGCTGACAGTGTCCAGCAGGTCCGTCATTATATTATATATACCTGCAGTAGTGATATATATATATTTTTTATATCATTATCATCTCTATACTAGCAGATGCAGTACGGTAGTCCACGGCTGTGGCTACCTCTGTGTCGTCAGTGCTCGTCCATAATTGTATACCTACCTGTGGTGGGGTTTTTTTTTCTATCTTCTTCATACTAGTAGTTTAGGAGTCTGCTGACAGTGTCCAGCAGGTCCGTCATTATATTATATATACCTGCAGTAGTGATATATATATATTTTTTATATCATTATCATCTCTATATTAGCAGACGCAGTACGGTAGTCCACGGCTGTGGCTACCTCTGTGTCGTCAGTGCTCGTCCATAATTGTATACCTACCTGTGGTGGGGTTTTTTTTTCGATCTTCTTCATACTAGTAGTTTAGGAGTCTGCTGACAGTGTCCAGCAGGTCCGTCATTATCTTATATATACCTGCAGTAGTGATATATATATATTTTTTATATCATTATCATCTCTATATTAGCAGACGCAGTACGGTAGTCCACGGCTGTGGCTACCTCTGTGTCGTCAGTGCTCGTCCATAATTGTATACCTACCTGTGGTGGGTTTTTTTTTTCTATCTTCTTCATACTAGTAGTTTAGGAGTCTGCTGACAGTGTCCAGCAGGTCCGTCATTATATTATATATACCTGCAGTAGTGATATATATATATTTTTTATATCATTATCATCTCTATACTAGCAGACGCAGTACGGTAGTCCACGGCTGTGGCTACCTCTGTGTCGTCAGTGCTCGTCCATAATTGTATACCTACCTGTGGTGGGGTTTTTTTTTCTATCTTCTTCATACTAGTAGTTTAGGAGTCTGCTGACAGTGTCCAGCAGGTCCGTCATTATATTATATAAACCTGCAGTAGTGATATATATATATTTTTTATATCATTATCATCTCTATACTAGCAGACGCAGTACGGTAGTCCACGGCTGTGGCTACCTCTGTGTCGTCAGTGCTCGTCCATAATTGTATACCTACCTGTGGTGGGTTTTTTTTTCTATCTTCTTCATACTAGTAGTTTAGGAGTCTGCTGACAGTGTCCAGCAGGTCCGTCATTATATTATATATACCTGCAGTAGTGATATATATATTTTTTTTATATCATTATCATCTCTATACTAGCAGACGCAGTACGGTAGTCCACGGCTGTGGCTACCTCTGTGTCGTCAGTGCTCGTCCATAATTGTATACCTACCTGTGGTGGGTTTTTTTTTCTATCTTCTTCATACTAGTAGTTTAGGAGTCTGCTGACAGTGTCCAGCAGGTCCGTCATTATATTATATATACCTGCAGTAGTGATATATATATATATATATTTTTTATATCATTATCATCTTTTTACTAGCAGACGCAGTACGGTAGTCCACGGCTGTAGCTACCTCTGTGTCGTCAGTCACTCGTCATCCATAAGTATACTAGTATCCATCCATCTCCATTGTTTATCTGAGGTGCCTTTTAGTTGTGCCTATTAAAATATGGAGAACAAAAATGTTGAGGTTCCAAAAATAGGGAAAGATCAAGATCCACTTCCACCTCGTGCTGAAGCTGCTGCCACTAGTCATGGCCGAGACGATGAAATTCCATCAACGTCGTCTGCCAAGGCCGATGCCCAATGTCATAGTACAGAGCATGTAAAATCCAAAACACAAAATATCAGTAAAAAAAAGGACTCAAAAATCTAAAATAAAATCGTCGGAGGAGAAGCGTAAACTTGCCAATATGCCATTTACCACACGGAGTGGCAAGGAACGGCTGAGGCCCTGGCCTATGTTCATGGCTAGTGGTTCAGCTTCACATGAGGATGGAAGCACTCAGCCTCTCGCTAGAAAAATTAAAAGACTTAAGCTGGCAAAAGCACAGCAAAGAACTGTGCGTTCTTCTAAATCACAAATCCACAAGGAGAGTCCAATTGTGTCGGTTGCGATGCCTGACCTTCCCAACACTGGACGTGAAGAGCATGCGCCTTCCACCATTTGCACGCCCCCTGCAAGTGCTGGAAGGAGCACCCGCAGTCCAGTTCCTGATAGTCAGATTGAAGATGTCAGTGTTGAAGTACACCAGGATGAGGAGGATATGGGTGTTGCTGGCGCTGGGGAGGGAATTGACAAGGAGGATTCTGATGGTGAGGTGGTTTGTTTAAGTCAGGCACCCGGGGAGACACCTGTTGTCCGTGGGAGGAATATGGCCATTGACATGCCTGGTGAAAATACCAAAAAAATCAGCTCTTCGGTGTGGAAGTATTTCAACAGAAATGCGGACAACAGGTGTCAAGCTGTGTGTTGCCTTTGTCAAGCTGTAATAAGTAGGGGTAAGGACGTTAACCACCTCTGAACATCCTCCCTTATACGTCACCTGCAGCGCATTCATAATAAGTCAGTGACAAGTTCAAAAACTTTGGGCGACAGCGGAAGCAGTCCACTGACCAGTAAATCCCTTCCTCTTGTAACCAAGCTCACGCAAACCACCCCACCAACTCCCTCAGTGTCAATTTCCTCCTTCCCCAGGAATGCCAATAGTCCTGCAGGCCATGTCACTGGCAATTCTGATGAGTCCTCTCCTGCCTGGGATTCCTCCGATGCATCCTTGCGTGTAACGCCTACTGCTGCTGGCGCTGCTGTTGTTGCTGCTGGGAGTCGATGGTCATCTCAGAGGGGAAGTCATAAGACGACTTTTACTACTTCCACCAAGCAATTGACTGTCCAACAGTCCTTTGCGAGGAAGATGAAATATCACAGCAGTCATCCTGCTGCAAAGCGGATAACTGAGGCCTTGGCATCCTGGGCGGTGAGAAACGTGGTTCCGGTATCCATCATTACTGCAGAGCCAACTATAGACTTGATTGAGGTACTGTGTCCCCGGTACCAAATACCATCTAGGTTCCATTTCTCTAGGCAGGCGATACCGAAAATGTACACAGACCTCAGAAAAAGACTCACCAGTGTCCTAAAAAATGCAGTTGTACCCAATGTCCACTTAACCACGGACATGTGGACAAGTGGAGCAGGGCAGACTCAGGACTATATGACTGTGACAGCCCACTGGGTAGATGTATTGACTCCCGCCGCAAGAACAGCAGCGGCGGCACCAGTAGCAGCATCTCGCAAACGCCAACTCTTTCCTAGGCAGGCTACGCTTTGTATCACCGCTTTCCAGAATACGCACACAGCTAAAAACCTCTTACGGCAACTGAGGAAGATCATCGCAGAATGGCTTACCCCAATTGGACTCTCCTGTGGATTTGTGGCATCGGACAACGCCAGCAATATTGTGTGTGCATTAAATATGGGCAAATTCCAGCACGTCCCATGTTTTGCACATACCTTGAATTTGGTGGTGCAGAATTATTTAAAAAACGAGAGGGGCGTGCAAGAGATGCTGTCGGTGGCCAGAAGAATTGCGGGACACTTTCGGCGTACAGGCACCACGTACAGAAGACTGGAGCAACACCAAAAACGCCTGAACCTGCCCTGCCATCATCTGAAGCAAGAAGTGGTAACGAGGTGGAATTCAACCCTCTATATCAGCGATTTTCAACCTTTTTTCACTCGCGGCACACCGAACAATATTTTAAAATTGCCAAGGCACATCATCGGTTCCCCACAGAAAAAAAAAAAAAAAAACACACATTGGCCCTCATAGTAAAAAAAATCCAAACATTGGCCTACACAGAAAAAACAATCACATTGCTACCCACTTAAATCATATTGCTCCCTACATAAATCCTATTGCTCCCCACATGAATTATTCACCTTTTTTCCCCCATAAATCCTTATTCTCCCCACATAAATCCTATTGTTCCCCACAGGAGAAAAAAAATGACAAATATTAGCCCCTACCAGTCAGCTGTCCTCCTCCCTGTCCCTCAGTGGCGGGGGTTGTTCATAGTGGAGTGCTGTGAATACTGAGCAGCGGGCAGTCGGGCAGGTGTGGATGTGGGTGGGCAAGGAAAGCTGTGTATGCAGGCAGGAACTGGAAGATGTTTGTGCAGGCGGGTGGGCTGGCTGGGTGGTGAGACGTGGCGGCCGTGACCTATGATATCACACCGCCGCGTCTTCAAGGCATACTTCACGGCCAGAGCATGACTGATCCTCTAAGAAGAGCCCGAGCCAACAATTCACTCTGAAGGTGCAGGAAGCTGCTTTGGCTCCGCGGCACACCTTGCAACCTGTCGCGGCACACTAGTGTGCCACGTCACACTGGTTGAAAATGCCTGCTCTATATGCTTCAGAGGTTGGAGGAGCAGCAAAAGGCCATTCAAGCCTATACAACTGACCACGATATAGGAGGTGGAATGCACCTGTCTCAAGCGCAGTGGAGAATGATTTCAACGTTGTGCAAGGTTCTGCAACCTTTTGAACTTGCCACACGTGAAGTCAGTTCAGACACTGCCAGCCTGAGTCAGGTCATTCCCCTCATCAGGCTTTTGCAGAAGAAGCTGGAGACATTGAAGGAGGAGCTAACACTGAGCGATTCCGCTAGGCATGTGGGACTTGTGGATGGAGCCCTTAATTCGCTTAACAAGGATTCACGGGTGGTCAATCTGTTGAAATCAGAGCACTACATTTTGGCCACCGTGCTCGATCCTAGATTTAAAACCTACGTTGTATCTCTCTTTCCGGCAGACACAAGTCTGCAGGGGTTCAAAGAACTGCTGGTGAGAAAATTGTCAAGTCAAGCGGAACGCGACCTGTCAACATCTCCTCCTTCACATTCTCGCGCAACTGGGGGTGCGAGGAAAAGGCTCAGAATTCCGAGCCCACCCGCTGGCGGTGATGCAGGGCAGTCTGGAGCGACTGCTGATGCTGACATCTGGTCCGGACTGAAGGACCTGACAACGATTACGGACATGTCGTCTACTGTCACTGCATATGATTCTCTCACCATTGAAAGAATGGTGGAGGATTATATGAGTGACCGCATCCAAGTAGGCACGTCAGACAGTCCGTACGTATACTGGCAGGAAAAAGAGGCAATTTGGAGGCCCTTGCACAAACTGGCTTTATTCTACCTAAGTTGCCCTCCCACAAGTGTGTACTCCGAAAGAGTGTTTAGTGTCGCCGCTCACCTTGTCAGCAATCGGCGTACGAGGTTACTTCCAGAAAATGTGGAGAAGATGATGTTCATTAAAATGAATTATAATCAATTCCTCCATGGAGACATTCACCAGCAGCAATTGCCTCCACAAAGTACACAGGGAGCTGTGATGGTGGATTCCAGTGGGGACGAATTGATAATCTGTGAGGAGGGGGATGTACACGGTGATGAATCGGAGGATGATGATGAGGTGGACATCTTGCCTCTGTAGAGCCAGTTTGTGCAAGGAGAGATTAATTGCTTCTTTTTTGGTGGGGGTCCAAACCAACCCGTCATTTCAGTCACAGTCGTGTGGCAGACCCTGTCACTGAAATGATGGGTTGGTTAAAGTGTGCATGTCCTGTTTATACAACATAAGGGTGGGTGGGAGGGCCCAAGGACAATTCCATCTTGCACCTCTTTTTTCTTTCATTTTTCTTTGCGTCATGTGCTGTTTGGGGAGTGTTTTTTGGAAGGGCCATCCTGCGTGACACTGCAGTGCCACTCCTAGATGGGCCAGGTGTTTGTGTCGGCCACTAGGGTCGCTTATCTTAGTCACACAGCTACCTCATTGCGCCTCTTTTTTTTCTTCTTTGCGTCATGTGCTGTTTGGGGAGTATTTTTTGGAAGGGCCATCCTGCGTGACACTGCAGTGCCACTCCTAGATGGGCCAGGTGTTTGTGTCGGCCACTAGAGTCACTTATCTTAGTCACACAGCTACCTCATTGCGCCTCTTTTTTTTCTTCTTTGCGTCATGTGCTGTTTGGGGAGTATTTTTTGGAAGGGCCATCCGGCCTGACACTGCAGTGCCACTCCTAGATGGGCCAGGTGTTTGTGTCGGCCACTAGGGTCGCTTAGCTTACTCACACAGCTACCTCATTGCGCCTCTTTTTTTCTTTGCGTCATGTGCTGTTTGGGGAGTGTTTTTTGGAAGGGCCATCCTGCGTGACACTGCAGTGCCACTCCTAGATGGGCCAGGTGTTTGTGTCGGCCACTAGGGTCGCTGAGCTTAGTCACACAGCTACCTCATTGCGCCTCTTTTTTTCTTTGCGTCATGTGCTGTTTGGGGAGTGTTTTTTGGAAGGGCCATCCTGCCTGACACTGCAGTGCCACTCCTAGATGGGCCAGGTGTTTGTGTCGGCCACTTGGGTCGCTGAGCTTAGTCATCCAGCGACCTCGGTGCAAATTTTAGGACTAAAAATAATATTGTGAGGTGTGAGGTGTTCAGAATAGACTGAAAATGAGTGGAAATTATGGTTATTGAGGTTAATAATACTTTGGGATCAAAATGACCCCCAAATTCTATGATTTAAGCTGTTTTTTAGGGTTTTTTGAAAAAAACACCCGAATCCAAAACACACCCGAATCCGACAAAAAAAATTCGGTGAGGTTTTGCCAAAACGCGTTCGAACCCAAAACACGGCCACGGCACCGAACCCAAAACCAAAACACAAAACCCGAAAAATTTCCGGTGCACATCTCTAATTTTTATCTCAAACCTTATTTGATCCATATTTCCTAGTAAGGATATCCCTATGTCTATCCCACGCATGTTTAAATTGCTCTACTGTCTTTGCCTCTACCACCTCTGATGGGAGGCTATTCCACTTGTCCACTACCCTTTCTGTAAAGTCATGTTTCCTCAAATTTCCCCTGAACCTCCCCCCCCCCCCCAGTCTCAGTGCATATGAATGTTTCCCTCCTGGACCTTGTTAAAACCGTTTATATATTTGAAAGTTTCTATCATGTCCCCCCTTTCCCTTCTCTGCTCCAAACTATACATATTGAGATTTTTTTGTATTTCTGGGTATGTTTTGTGATGTAGGCCATGCACCATTTTAGTTGCCCTTCTTTGTACAGTCTCTAATGTATTAATATCCTTTTGAAGATATGGCCTCCAGAATTGAACACAGTATTCTAGATGAGGCCGTACCAATGACCTATACAGTGGCAATATTACTTCTTTCTTTCTGCTGCTGATTCCTCTCCTAATGCAGCCAAGCATCTGACTAGCCTTCCTCATTGCTTTATTACATTGCTTACCTGCCTTTAAGTCAACTGAAATAGTGACTCCTAGATCTCTTTCCTCCTCAGTAGTTTTCAGTATAGTGCCATTAATACTATATTTAGCCTTTGGATTTTTGAGACCCAAGTGCATGATTTTGCATTTTTTGGCATTAAACTGTAATTGCAACACTCTTGACCATTCCACTAGTCTACCTAGATTCTTAATCATTTGTTTTACTCCTCCTGGTGTGTCTACCCTGTTACATACCTTTGTATCATCTGCAAAGAGGCATACTTTCCCTTTAATGCCATTTGTAATATCACCAATAAAGATATCAAAAAGCACTGGTCCAAGTACAGATCCCTGGGGTACTCCACTGGTAACATTTCCCTCCTGTGAATGCACTCCATTTACCACAACTTTATGTTTTCTATCCTGCAACGAAGATCTTATCCATCAATAATCCTAGTATCCAATCCCAAACTTTCAAGTTTATTTAGCAGTCTGCGATGTGGAACAGTGTCAAAAGCCTTACTAAAGTCTAGATAAGCTATATCCATGGCTCCAACTTTATCCACCACTCTAGTCACACAGTCAAAGTCAATAAGATTTGTTTGACATGATCTTCCCCCAGTGAATCCATGCTGTTTGGAATCCTGTACATTGCTGGATTTGAGATAATCTACAACTCTTTCTTTTAAGAGTGTTTCCATCAATTTCCCTACTACTGGTGTAAGACTAACTGATCTGTAGTTGTTTGACTCTTCCTTGCTTCCACTATTGTGCAGTGGGACTACGTTCGTCTTTTCCAGTCCTCTGGAATTACTCCTGTAGGTAATGACTGGTTGAATAATTCTGTCAATGGTGCTACCAGCACCTTTTTAAGTTCTTTTAGTATCCTTGGATGTATTACATCTGGCCCCATAGATTTGTCCACTTTCAGCTTTGGGAGTTCTGTTAGGACCTTCTCCTCTGTAAATGGACTTGTTCCATTTTCCTGACTATCCTTGCAACTTAGCTGTGGCCCCTTCCCC
The DNA here is from genome assembly GCF_028390025.1 of Pseudophryne corroboree. Taxonomy (NCBI): domain Eukaryota; kingdom Metazoa; phylum Chordata; class Amphibia; order Anura; family Myobatrachidae; genus Pseudophryne; species Pseudophryne corroboree. Next base: position 104,117,519 of record NC_086444.1, on the reverse strand, counting down.
TCTCTTTCAGTAGTGGATACTGAGCAAAAATTATTAATTAAGATGATCTGCTATTACATTGTCTCCTTTAACAAAACTCCCAGTCTCTGTCTTTAGTTTTATTATTCCGCCTTTTGTTTTTCTCCTTTCGCTTATATAACTAAAAAAAGTTTTGCCTCCTTTACCCATGTAGTTATGTGACCGGCAGTCAGAAGACCGCCGGTCACATTACCTCCTCCTACATTCCGCACCCTCAAAATCCCGACACCAACAGGGACTATTCCCACTCGTGGGTGTCCACGACACCCATAGAGTGGGAATAGAACCGTGTCGACCGCAGGTCGCCACCGAGCGTGCAAGGAGTGCTTGTTGCGCTAGCCTCCCCCCCGTCGGCATTCGGCTGTAGGGATGCCGGTGTTGGTGTGCTGACTGGCGGTCAGGTCACATAACTACATCTCATCTGAATTGTAGTCAGGCAAGACACACCCATTCAGATTTATGTTTGGATACATCCCTCTGAAACCAAAATGTCTCTGCACATTGTAAACGCATCATTAGTGCAGCATGGTTTTGCAGAGGTACTAGAGGCAAACGCAGGATTTCTTGAGGGGGTTTCCAAATGCAGTCCACAGTCTCTCGCTCTGAGTAACATTGGAGCATGTGCAGGAATGTGGGAGAGCAGTAGAAGAACCTAGTAATGACCCTGGACATTAATGTAAACATTGGTCTTTTTATACACTGGTTACTGTATGGAATACAGTATTAATATTTAACACTGTAGATAGTCTCTAGTTTAGGCTGTATCAAACATTTAAATAACATAATTAAGTAGTCAGGAAAAGGTTAAACAAACCATAATAAATAGGCAAGCATAATAGAACCAGTACTGCACTTTCTGAGCACACATTCTCCCACCTCATGGTAAGGCACCTGTCTTTTCTTCCTGGTAGCTAGTCTGTTCCAGAGCACAGACTGAGGATTCAGATCCCACACACACAGCAAATGTGGTGGAAGTTGCTACCACTGGGCATGTGCAGCAGCTCTGCTTTGCCCCTAAACTGCATGATGTGGCGGCAGCTTTCATAATTGTATTATATACCATCACTATTGTTGTCATCATTTGAGCCACTTGCCAAGAGGAGGGGGGTTTCCAGGCAACCAGAACCCCCCCCCCCCCCCCCCCCCCGCGTTTGCCTATGAGTATCTCCAGTGTCTGCTGCGGTGTAAAACAATATACATAAACAACATAAACACAGCAATGTACACAAACATAAATATAACACAACAATATACATACATAACCACAACATAAACATACTGTACATAAACATGATGCAACAATATACAAACACTTAACACAACAATATACGTATATAAACATAACACAGCAATATACAGATGGAGCCACGCTAGTCGTGGCTCCGTCTGTGACTAGCGTTCCCATCGAGCCGGGCGCACGTGCCCGTGACGGAGGCGCGCCCCATTCACTTGAATGGAGAGCGTCTTCGTCCGCGCTCCTGGACAGAGACGCTCTGAATTGAAGCATCTCTGTGCACTACCGGTGTGACTAGGCGGACGGATCCCTAGTCACGCCGGGAGTGCACGTCTGCGATGGAGCCACCTCAGATGAGCGGAGAACAATTGCTCTCTCAGTTTAGTTGTTTGTTGCAGGTGTCTTTAAATGAAGGGACCGATAACCTAGACAGGAACTACAGTAGATGCTCTAATATATTTCTTCTGTTGCCAACAACAACCGTTTCTTCTTCACTCATGCAAAGTAAAACAAAATGTAACAGTAGTCAAAGTATCTGACAGGCTTTGAAGATAAAAGTCTGATTTTACATTAGACGCTTTAGGTTTCTCGTGTCCTCATTCTGACATTCTGTGAAGAGAAGGCTGAATTCTATTTTCCTGTTATTTTTTGTCAGAATGGTGTGTTATTTCCTGCTAGAAAATTCAGTGGTAGCCACAGAGGCTGACACACATTCAGTGTTTCATGCTATATTTCCATGTACTAGGGTACTTACACAATGACCCTGGATACCGCTAAGTGAACACAATGTGTATATATATAATATTATGTCCTAGCGGGAAATGTTCTCCAGTGACGAGCTGAGTTGACGGATGGCTAAATGCAGTACCTGGTCAGGGATGACTAGCTCCGATATTGCCAGTGGCTTTGGGTAATGAAGTGAATAGATGGCAAGAAAAATTATTTATTTTGGGCACTCACATAGCACTTCATATCTGTATCAAACCATGTCTAACAACTGAGAGGCCAATAAGACAGGAACTTGCTACTTGCCACTATTCTTGGAGTCTGAATATTTCCTAAATGAGAAGAAGAATCTCTGGAACTAGATAATGAAACTACTGTAAATCTCCCTAAATTTGGTCAATTTTAGTTATTTTCAATGAACGATTACAGTGCTCCTGTTCGATTATGGGTCATAGAGCAGTACTAAGGAGACTAATTTTTTAAGCTAAAATTTGGTAACAATTCTGCAGAAATTTCAGTTTTTAGAGGATTATGGGGTATGTTTACTAAAAGTAAATTTGGGTTGTTGTTGATTGATTTTTATTTATTTTTGCGATGTTGGGTTGATTTTTGATTGATTTTGTGTTTTAAGGTCTAAATCGCACATTTACTAACAGATGATTTTTGACATTGTTTAAAAAATAAATGTCAAAAATCATCTGTTAGTAAATGTGGGATTTAGACACTGAAATACAAAATTGACCAAACATTGAACAAACATCGACCCAGATTGATTTTTAGTAAATATTCCCCAAAATCCCAAATTTACTAATAGATAATTTGTGACATTTTTTGTTTACAAGGATGTAAAAAAATATCTGTTAGTAAATGTGTGCTTTAGACCCTGAAACACAAAATCGATCAAAGAATCGACCCAACATCGCAAAAAATTTTTATAAATCAAATCGATCAACATTAACCCAAATTGACTTTTAGTAAATATACCCCTATGTCTTTTTAGAGTATTGTGGCTATTTTGCAAGATGGAAACCTGTATTTAAGCTTGCCAAAGAAATCACCATATCTATCGATGAAGAGTGCCAAAGTACCCCATTTGGTCTCGGAGCTTGGTCCCATTGGCTAACACCATCATTCGTTGGACTATAGGCTACATTATTATTGTTGCAGAATTCAATGTTGAGATTACCAAAGTGTCAAATTCACTAGAGGGGAGATATATGGGTAGATCGTGTCAGGCATATGAAGTAGATGTGGCACTTGCTAGCTAAAGTGATAGATCAAGCTTAATTACATTTGGCAACGCTTACGTTTAGAAACAGCGCCCCACAATAAATTAATTCAGATCCTTGGTTTTGCAGTAATTAAGATACAGTAATTAAATGGAAAAAGGGTTGGCTGGAGTCAGAGGGGATAATTCAGAGTTAATCGCAGTAGCAAATTTGTTAGCAGTTGGGCAAAACCATGTGCACTGCAGTTGGGGCAGATATAACATGTGCAGATAGAGTTAGATTTGGGTGGGGTGTGTTCAGACTGAAATCTAAATTGCAGTGTACAAATAAAGCACAGAAACAATATAACCCACCCAAATCTAACTCCCTCTGCAAATGTTATATCTGCACCACCTGCGGTGCACATGGTTTTGCCCAACTGCTAACAAATTTGCTGCTGCGATCAGATCTGAATTACTCTCAGTGTTGTAGCCAGTGGCATTAGCAGGCCATAGCTTGGTAACCAGTGGAGTATCTCATAGATCACTCCCGGGTCCGGTTTGGTTTAATGCAATGGTTCTCAAACTGTGTGCCGTGGCACCCTGGGGTGCCTCAGGGTACTTGCATGGGTGCCAGGGGCTGGCTGGGCAGGGGGCCATCTGCCCCCCGGGCCAGTGTAATTTTAGTGTTCCAGGGCCATTTTTGCATTGCATTCCCTGTGAAAAGCTGGGCCACTTGCTTGAGTCTGCCCCCCAGGCTGAAAGTTGCCAGCCAGCTCTGGGTTGGTGGTCCAGAACCAATTCAAATTATTTATGGACAGTATAATAGACAAAACCAGTGCGTGTGGTTTCCAATCTTAAATGATGTGGACAAACATAAGTGAATCCTGCCCCTCACCACATAACTGACCCTAAGGATGACATATAAACACAATTTACTTAATTTAATCTTTTTCTCTAAAATTGTTAATAAGAATCTTTTGGCCTATGGGTATCATGATTCAAATTTTTTTTTTGACACTCTAGGGTGCTGTGACTCAAAAAATGTGAGAACCACTAGTTTAATGTATTAATTAATGGCACCACTTGTTGTCTACAAGGTAAGATGTGTCTGTTTGCAGATGATACAAAGATTTGTGCAAGGTTGATACCTTAGGAAGGGATCCGTTCAATTTGCCGGATGTCGGCATCCCGGCGGTCTGGATGTCGACACCGGAATCCCGCCAGCCAGCAATGCCGCCAGCCGGAATACCGGCGCACAGGGGCTATTTTCACTTGTCGGTGTCCACGACACACGTTGAGCGGGAATAGAACCTGTGGTGAGCGCAGCTCGCCACCGAGCCCGCAAGGAGACTCTCGCCGCACTGCCAGCATTCTGCCAAGTGGGATGCTGCTGTCGGGATACTGACAGTCAGCCACCGTGCCCGGCGGGTTTACGTATGTAATCCCTAAGAAAGAGTAAAACAAATAAGTAGTGTATGAGAGAAATATAATGGACTTAAATGTGGAATCTTACATTTAATACATTGAAATGTTAATTAATGCATATGGACAACAAAAAGCCCAAAGCAGAATGCAGAACTAATACACTTGTAATGTCCACAACAATACAATAAAGGGACCTTGGAGTTTCAGATGATGCAAAGGATAGCAAGTGGCTGAATAATGAGAGATAACTAAAGAGGGCGGTTATATTGTGATTTTATAGGTCAGAGATAAGAACTCGTCTCCAGTACTGTGTACATTTCTGAAGGTCTATCTCAGCGGCAGAGGAAGATTTACCACAAGGCAACCAAGGCGGCTGCTTAGGGCCCTGTGGGTCTCAGGGGGCCCTGTGAGTTCCAGGGGGGCCCGTCGATAAGGCTGTATGGAAGGTATTTCCGGCAGACCGCGACCTCCGTCAAAAATGTGGGAGAGCTGGGCTGGCTGAATACTCCCAGCAGGCTGTCAGTGATTAGACAGCTGGTGGATGCCGGCTCCAGCACATGCTTGTGTCTCCGGTCCTGCAGTGTTGTAAGCCTCGATTACTCACTGTGGTCAGTGTGTGAGGGTGTAATAATGATCTAAATGCAGTAACTGAGTGGTGTAATAATGGAAGTTATAGGTGAGAGGACATGGTGCAATCAGTGAAGGGGGAAGTAATATACTGTAATAGAATATAAGGCGAGAAAACAACAAATAATTTAAAGGCCATAAATCAGGAATGAAAATATAGTGCTATGGATTGTTTGAGGGAGGGGGTCCCTAAATCGGTATCTTGCTTAGGGCCCCATGAGGTCTAAATCCACGTCTGCTCAGCGGTAAAGGGAATGCTTTACTGGGTATATGTGACCTTTGGGCTACACATGCATACAGTACAGCTGCTGGTGGAGGGTCCATTCCAAAGTCACCTCTCTGGCTAAACTAGCCCATAGGCTACAGCGGCTAGTGCCATCTGACGCTATGGGGCCATTTTGGATAAAACGTGTTATAAAATAGCACTGACCATGCTTATCAATAAAAACTTTGATTATAATAAGGAAATTATATGATTAAAGTCTTTAAATAAAGCAAAGTGGGTCAGATTCACAGTAGTGCCTATGTCTGCGTCTTTTGCCAGTCGCACATTTACGGCTTTTTGCAGATACCGCTACAAGCCCTTCCCTGGTGCACATCCGCGTGTCTGATTGTGCAAGGACGGGGACTCTCACTTGGAGCATCTTCAGACTCTGCACTCATGCTTGGTGAGTCAGACCTAACTATCGGTCGCACCATCAGAAGTTACACCAGCCACATGCTAAATGCAGATTGTCTATCAGATTGGCCTTCAATATGAGCGATTGTGCAACCACTTCACTGAGAAGCCTGCATCACCCCCATATCATGGTCAATAAGACTGTAAGCAAAATTCACCTACTCTGCACCGATCTGGCTGCAGCTAAATCACAAACAGGCTGTCACCGACCAACCAAATTTGTGGACAAAAAAAAACCTATGAATAAGTGCTCCCAAATTAGCGTATCGCAAGTTCTGTTCATAGATTAGCAGGTTTCAGTCTTCATTTATCCTGTGCAATGCAAATCTGGATCCAGATGATTCTTTAGGGCCACAAATCAATGGCAGCTCCCTTATGAATACCACGATCAATTAGGTAATATGGATGATCCTCCGAGAAATCATAGATATACTTGTACTTCTCATAGTGTAAAACTGTATACTATTTATTCTGTATAACGAAAAAGTCTAAAACACAGTGACAAATGTGTGAAACATCAATAAAAACTTACTGCGTACCAACTTGGGCTTTAAACAAGGCACTATAACAGCATGAAGGGGTAAATCCCGGGATAACCACCTCGTGATAAAGAAAATTAAATTGAAGAAAAAAACAGTCCTTAATCTGAACATCATCTGATCAATGCTTTGAATTCAAATGAAAAATTCATGTGATTTGTTTCAAGGAAATATAACATTTGGGCCAATTAGGAAACAAAAACAGTGGAACAAGGAGGCAGATGTATTAAGCCTGGAGAAGTGATAAAGCAATGATAAGTGGAAGGTGATGACGCACCAGCCAATAAGCTTCTAGCTGCTATTTTTCAAAGTCGTAATGATTGGCTGGTGCGTTATCACCTTCCACTTATCACTGCCATACCCTCCAACATTTTACACATGAAAACCGGTACAAATTAGGAAAAGGGGCGTGGCCACGGGCAAAGGGGGCTTGGTCATCCCCCCTTTCCTATACTTTCAATGTTAATTTGGACAGTTAAAAATTGGTACAAAGCCCTTTTTGGCCGGTACAGACCATAAAAAAGGTACTGTACCTGCCAAAAAGGTACAGTTGTAGGGTATGCCACTGCTTTATCACTTCTCAAGGCTTAGGTGGTCATTCCGAGTTGATCGCAGCCAGTAACTTTTTGCTTCTGCTGCGATCAACTAGTACACGCCTATGGGGGAGTGTATTTTAGCTTAGCAGGGCTGCGATCGCTTGTGCAGCCCTGCTAAGCTAAAACTTTTTCAAGCAAAACATGACTAGCCCTGGACATACTTACCCTGTGCGACGATCTCTGCGATGCTGGAGCCGGCATTGATGTCAGACATCCGCCCTCCATTCTCCTGGACACGCCTGCGTTTTCAAATCCACTCCCCGAAAACGGTCCGGATCCGCCCAGGAACACCTTCTTTCTGTCAATCTTCCTGCGGTCGGCTCTGCGGCTGCTTTCTTCGTAGGACGCGACGTAACTGGCGACCCCTGTCGCCGGGCAACGTTGCGCACACGCAGTGCAGCCGCCGCACATGCGCATTCCGGACCCGTTCACACCACAGCGACAAACCGCTGCGTGCGAACGGGTCGGAATGACCCCCTTAATACATCTGCCTCAATGTTACATACAGTATATATGTATCCAGTAAATAATGAGTGAGGAGACAGGATATGATATACTGTACAAGGAAAAAAACACCAACAGGACAGAGAAATATCACCTAGAGAAACAGACTTATGGAATGGCAAGGTGAAGACGTCACAAATCCCATCGGTGGTTGTTTATAAAAAATACCTGACTGTCAGCAAATTGTTATTGCAGGTGCATGCTCAGAATAGCTGCCGGGACTTGTACCTTGTCTTCCCAAATTGAGTATGTTCTGTAGGAATTACCCACACTGCAGTTATCACATTTAGGTCAGTATGTTCTGTGTCGCTGCAGCTAACACGCTGTGATATATATACACAATGTATGAATGGATTCATAACTTTGTCATGTGGTAAAAGGGCAATGGGGATGGGAACATGTGTCCTATAGAGACATTAAATGCCGGAGGGGGAGGGGGGTGGGGGGTGGGGGAGAGTGTACATGTGTCATAGACAGACATTAAATTCTCCGTTATATCACAAACCAAAACAGTTCATAAACTAAGACTCTTATCCACTCACTGGTCATCTCCAGACTGGACTACTGTAATCTCCTCCTGACTGGCATTCCTGACAAACACCTCTCTCCACTCCAATCTATCCTCAATGCTGCTGCCCGGCTCATTTTCCTCACCAAACGCACTACGTCCACCTCTCCTCTCTTACTAGACCTTCACTGGCTCCCCTTCCCTTTCAGAATCCATTTCAAGCTTCTCACACTCACTTACAAAGCCCTCACCCACTCCTCTCCCATCTACATCTCTGATCTTATCTCGCTTTACACTCCCACCCGTCCTCTTCGCTCTGCTAATGCTCGCCGACTCTCCTGCCTACGGATTACTTCCTCCCACTCCTACCTCCAAGATTTTTCACGCGCTGCACCACTTCTCTGGAATTCCCTACCTCTCCCCCTCAGACTCTCCACCTCTCTACAAAACTTCAAACGGGCTCTCAAGACCCACTTCTACACCAAACCCAGCCAAATCTCATCCTAAACCTCTGTTCCACGCTCTCTATGTACCCCATCTGTCTCACCCCTGTCTGTCTACCCCTCCCCGTTAGAATGTAAGCTCTCACGAGCAGGGCCCTCTTCCCTCATGTGCTTACCCTTTTCTTACTTTAATAATCTTCAACTGCACCAAATCCAGCAGTCTTCTGCCACCTGATACTTATTCCAGTGTCATCTGCTGATGTAGCTATGTTTATTTACCCTGTACTTGTCCTATATTGTCGTCAACTGTAAGTTGCTGTTTTCTTGTTTGATTATTTGTTTATGTACTCTGTAATTGGGCGCTGCGGAACCCTTGTGGCGCCATATAAATAAAGGATAATAATAATAATAATAACTATAAGTTGCTTTTAAGATGAACTGTTCTCCGTTGCAGTGTTGTTGTTTTGTTGTATTTTGTTTTATATAGGTCTCTCAATCAGGCAGGGACGGACTGGGGCTCAAAAGCGGCCTTGCTGTGTACTGAGCGCGCATGAAAAAGGGGGCGTGGTCATGGGGGAGTGACAAGAGTCAAGGGGGCCTGGCTTCGCAGCATGTCTTAAGTCTCTGTATGTTGGTGGCCGTTCAGTTTCGGGAGGCTGCACTGTTCAGCCAGCCCAGGTTGCTCTGTGTTGCCGGACTTTCATATCAAGTCATCTGGTATTTGCCAGAAGTGCAAGATGGGCAGTCCGGCCCTGTAATCAGGTTATACTATATTTATCCCATGGATTTTATCACCAGTTCAATAAATGTATACTGTATATAACACCTTCCCCACTCAGCAACATTCATTGCAGTGTGGCGTGATACATACTTTGAGCCACAGTATGTGTAACAAAGTCTGCTGCATCTTTACCATACTGAGGGCAATGTGGATCATACTTGTCTACTCTCTCAGAACGTCTGGGAAAGTCCAGAATCTCTGCCACCCGGAAGAGCGTTCAAGTCTCCCGCAGCTGCACCACGTCCACACACCGTTGCCCACTAACTGAATAATAGGAGCAGTCCAGGAGGCTGATGGTATGATTCACTCTGAATTGCACCATCATAGCCATACCCCGCTCTTAATAATGCCAATAATCTAAAAAAAAAAATCTGGGGGGCAGGGCCAAAATTACACAATCACACCCACCTATGCCACACCATGCCCACTGCATGGTCTCTGCTGTGCTGACCTGGCTTCCCCCTCCCGGAGCGGGCAGCCAGAAAGTCTTCAAGTATCCATGCCTTAGGGAATATAGATTGTAAGCTTCACTAGTGTAATGTGAATGATTAAATATTGAGACATATTCTGAGTTGCATGGTTGCAATTCTGGCCCTCTTCCTGCAATCAGTCCCATGCAAACATCTTCTGGTATTCAGAATTGGCCACATCTACGTGTCCGCAGTCCCAACCCTCCGTTTGTGAGAGCAGCTGGCATCACTATTAGATACATTGGAGTTGGTGCAGGAGATTTTATTGAATCTGACGTAACTCTGCACATGCACCACTCAGAATAAGATGCCACTCTGTATACAGTACACGCCCACAGCAAACTTATTCTGTATACCGCTCAGTAACGCCTATCCAGCCACAAGTGAGACGCAGCCATGGTGCATATGACTCTGAATCACTTGTAAGTACTTTGCATTGCATATCAAGCTGCAACGAGTGTGCAGTTTGTTAAAAATCACTCAGTCTATCCATACACGGATTTGCCTGTAACTCAGAATCAGGCCAAATGTCTGTAATGCAATGTTGCTATGAAACCAAGTCTACTATATAAACGGCTTAAATTCTGTCTACAAAGTTGTACACTAGAGATAAGGGGAGGTCCCACCACCTCAGATCTTTAGTGCAGCTAGACAGACATAGGGCTTGCCCCACCTCCCCACAGCAAGTGGCCCACCCTCTCTAAATGCCCCCTCCTGCAGCCGAACCCTAACCCTACCCCTAGTGCCTAACTCTAAACTTAACCCGAAGCCTAATAATCACTGTTGGGATCAGTCACAATTTTTACCACCAGGATTGTGACTGTAAGGATGGTGAGCGCCAGAATCCAGACTACATCCCTCGGCAAAGACATACCTCCTTCCTCACTTCTGCCGACTCCTGTCACTCATTCTGCCTGTGACCGCCCCACCACTCTCTCCTCATCTTCAGCTGCCCCTGTCACTCAGTGCAGCCATGCCCATCCCACCCATCTTTCTCCTCATCTCCAGCTGTCCCGTCACTCAGTCCAGCCATGCCCTTCCCACCTATCTTTCTGCTCATCTCCAGCTGCCCCTGTCACTCAGTCCAGCCATGCCCATCCCACCTATATTTCTCCTCATCTCCAGCTGCCCCATCACTCAGTCCAGCCATGCCCATCCCACCCATCTTTCTCCTCATCTCCAGCTGTCCCCATCACTCAGTACAGCCATGCCCATCCCACCTATCTTTCTCCTCATCTCCAGCTGCCCCGTCACTCAGTACAGCCATGCCCATCCCACCTATCTTTCTCCTCATCTCCAGCTGCCCCCATCACTCAGTACAGCCATGCCCATCCCACCCATCTTTCTCCTCATCTCCAGCTGCCCCGTCACTCAGTACAGCCATGCCCATCCCACCTATCTTTCTGCTCATCTCCAGCTGTCCCGTCACTCAGTACAGCCATGCCCATCCCACCTATCTTTCTCCTCATCTCCAGCTGTCCCGTCACTCAGTACAGCCATGCCCATCCCACCTATCTTTCTGCTCATCTCCAGCTGCCCCGTCACTCAGTACAGCCATGCCCATCCCACCTATCTTTCTGCTCATCTCCAGCTGTCCCGTCACTCAGTACAGCCATGCCCATCCCACCCATCTTTCTCCTCATCTCCAGCTGCCCCCATCACTCAGTACAGCCATGCCCATCCCACCCATCTTTCTCCTCATCTCCAGCTGCCCCCATCACTCAGTACAGCCATGCCCATCCCACCCATCTTTCTCCTCATCTCCAGCTGTCCCGTCACTCAGTACAGCCATGCCCATCCCACCTATCTTTCTGCTCCTCTCCAGCTGCCCCCGTCACTCAGCCACTTCACTTGCTCTCAACTCCACCCACCCCTGTCAGTCATGAAGATGGGAGAAATAGGGGGAAACGTGAGGAGTAGGTGATAATACTGGATGAATATGGTGAAGAATAGCAGGAAATGGGAAAAACAGGGGTAGATGGAAAAAACAGTGGGATAAATAAGAGTGAAACAGGATTGACATAGGGAAGAATAGGGGTATAGACGGACAGGGTGAGAATAAGGGGAGAGAGGAGGAAAACAAGGAAGTACAGTCGGAGACAGGAGGAAACGGAGAGAGATGGGATAGCGGAGGAAGACAGAAAAACGTCTGCACTATATCTACTGTAGCAACCTAGTAAATGACAGGTCCAAAATACTATAAACATAAATAGTTACTGTTAGCAAAACTAAGTATCTACAGATGCACCTAACTCTTACTCTGATTCACCCAAACTTTGCTCTGATCTGTAAGCCACTCACATGCTATGAAACCATGGTCATTTTCTGATAAGCTTCACTTCTATGTGATCTGAGAATTGGGACAGTCCCACCAAAATCTGGACTTTTGGGAGATATGCTATACTGTTTTATAACTTTATTTTTCAACATCACTTCTAAATAGTCAGGACTTCAACTACAACAGCTTAATGTATTACCTTGTAATCAGGGCGTTACAAGATATTTCAGTATTCTCGCTTAGGTGACCTACAGTCAAGAACTGGTCGATGTCGATAAGACAAAACAAGCTATAGAATAAGCACAACATACAGCAAACAAGTCTACAGAATCCATCCCTTTGCAAGTACATTTTAAAACAATAACAAGAATATACTGTAACACACATTTTCCGAGTTCACCTGTCTATGTTTATGTTCTAGTATTAAGAAAACAAAAAATAACAATAAGAGAAACAGTATTACAGTTCCCACTTCTCAGCTAGAGACTGCTTGTATGAGGGTTCTATATTCCACATGCGGATTCAGGGCTTACCTTAATAGATACAGCTGCTCCCACCTCTACTTCAGCATCGCTAGCTGACCTATTTCTCATTCAGCGGAATATTGTTTCCCTTATCGTAGTGTAATACAATTGTTGAATATTACTGGAATTTGTTTGAAAATATAGCAGGTCTATATATATGGAACCACATTGACACTTGACTTTTATTTATTTACTAAGAACTTTCCCACAAATCACTTGCCTAAACTTGCATCTAGATGGAATATAAGTCGGCCAATGTAATAGGGTGCGAGTTCTAAATTCGCACCAAAAACTCGTCAAAAAATAGACCAGCTTCTAACAGAGGAGTTTGACAGAAGCCTGAATTGATCAGTGAGTTCCGTGCAGGCTTCTGTGTGTAAAAAGTGAAGAATTAGTTAAAAATAAAATAAAAATCGGGGTGGGGTCCCTTCCCCAAAAGCATAACCAGCCCCAGGCGGTCCTGATTCTGAAAATACAGGGAAAAAATGTGTGGGGTTCCCCTGTATCTTAATAACCAGCACTGGGCTCTTGGACCGTTCCTGGTTCTAAAAATACAGGGAACAAAATGAGTAGGGGTCCCCTGTAATTTTAGAACAAGCACCAAGATCCACTAGCAGGCGGGTAATGCCACAGCCAGGGGACACACTTGACAGGGTCCCATGACTGAAGCATTCTCCCTCTAACTATTCAGCCCAGGCCGGGGTTTCCTGGTGAAGTGGGGACCTCCAATAAAGGGATCCCCCCCCCCTCCTCCAGGGCACCCAAGGCCTGTGCTGAAGCTTGGACCTGCCCATTTCACCCCTAGGATGTGGATGCCGTGTTGATAGCATTCAGTTTAGATAGGGTTTGAAAATATTGCTTTTTACATGGGGACTACAAGTCTCAGAAAGCCTCCCCTCATGCCGGTAGTTGGAGTACCAGCATGCAGGGCATTAAAGGGCCCGCTGCTTCCTGTATTGCTCCTGTAACAGAAATATTAAAAGAGATACACACACCACAATATTAAATCTTTTCCTAACGCACATCTAGATGCGTGTTCCCTCTCTGTGTGGAAAGGTGGAGAAATGTGTAGGAGATGCACTGTAGAGGTCACAGGAATACCAGCCACCTCTAGTACTTGTGCCACCTCTTTAAATCAATCAAGGTTTCCAATTACTGCTTGTATCAATTTTGTCTATGTGAAGTCTTCTCCAAGTGCATCTAAAGATACATTTCATCGTCAAAGGCTTGGGGGTAAATGTAAAACCAACCTACGGATGTCTTTTTAATGATTGCTACTTAAAACATTGGACAGACGGGATCCGGTCTGAAGATCAACACTGTCTAGGTCGACAATGTGTAGGTCGACCACTATAGGTCGACAGGGTCTGAAGGTCGACATGTGCTAGGTCGACAGGTCAAAAGGTCGACATGAGTTTTTTTTTATTTTTTTGAACTTTTTCATACTTAACGAACCCTGTGGACTACGATTGGAACGGTAATCTGTGCCAAGCGAAGCGGTAGCGGAGCGAGGCACCTTGCCCAAAGCATGGCGAGCGAACACGGTGCAGGAATTGGGGTTCCTGGTCACTCTACGAAGAAAACGACACAAAAAAAACCCTCATGTCAACCTTTTGACCTGTCGACCTAAAAACCCTGTCGACCTAGTGCCTGTCGACCTATAGTGGTCGACCTAAACATTGTCGACCTAGACACTGTCGATTTGATGATCCACACCCTGGACAGACGCGCATGGAACCGGCTGATGCATACATTTACCCCGTAGTCTTGTCATGGGATCTTGTCATGAGTAACAACTTGCAGTAATGGAATTACTTTCTAGAAAATGAGCCGTGTGCCCACCTCCTTGCCCAATTTCTCATCCCTCGCTGGGCAACCTTCATATGTTTGTCTTCAGTGTTTAGGGGTGTGGGCAGTCTCCAGAGGGGGTGTGGCCAGCGGCTACATTGGTTTGCCTAACCATTAGTGAGTGCATGGGCTGGGCCTCTTGCCAAATATATAAATACTGCTAGTGCGTGCATGATAATGTACCAGATAAATATTGGCAATGTCCTGTAGAGAATACATCATAGTCCTGTGCAGTATACAGTAACATATGTATAATTCAAGAACACAGTCTGGAACCTGATCAAGAGAGGAGGAGGAGGGCCCCCAGGCAGTGGGGCCCACCGGTGGTTCCCCTGTACCCCTGTGAGCCAGTCCGACACTGTTTGCCTTTATACAGTAATCTCGCTCCTTAAAATAAGGATTAATGATGCAGTCCATAGCGAATTGTGGCTTTGTTAGTGGTAGGATGAGTCCACGATGGAACAATTTCCATCACAATGACCCCTGCACCTAGCACTTGGACCTCACCTCTAGGATATCTAGGCAGAGACATACATTAAGTAAGCTAGTTCGATGAATGATGTATCCTTAGACTGGGGGGGGGTAAATGTATGAAGTAGTGATAAGAGAGGAGAAGATAGCCAGTGGAGAAGTTGCCCATGGCAACCAATCAGCATTGGAGTAACATTTATAATTTGCATACTGTAAAATTATACAGAGCAGCTGATTGGTTGTCATGGGCAACTTCTCCACTGGCTCACTTCTCCACTCTTATCACTGCTTCATACATTTACCCCTAAATCACTAGAAAAACATTTGACAGAGTTTTTCTTACTTTCATATAAGAATAAATCACAAAACTACGGCGGACAGTATTAAGCAGCAATAGTTCCCAAATGGAAAATATATTCCGCTGTAGTTTATAATAATGTTGTAATAAAATCATTTTACTAGGGCTCATGTGGCTAGCTTTCTATGGTCTGTATTTGTAGTATGTTATAAAGTTTGATTCCCTTAAATAATGATAAAGAAGTAATAACTAAAACTCTTTTAACTGGCATTTGAAAATGCGGCAGTACACAGCAGGGCATTCCTAATAAAGGACCCTGTACGTTAATACCAAAATGACCGTCAAATGTACAGATGGCCCCTGCCTCATTGAGATGTATCCCACAGAGTGTTTTATATTGCGAGCGCACAATTTACTTTCTCTTGGTAGGGAGCTCAAATATAATTTGTTTTGGGCATTTGGAAAGAAAGAAACAGGTTGTTCTTCAGCCGCTTTGAAATCCTGCAGAATGTGAGAACTATATGTCTGTAATGTGTCTGAGAGTAGGACAACAGTTATGCAATCTGTGCAGAGCTTAATATGCTTTAAAATAAAACTGTGTAGGATAGGCATCGCTGCAGAGCATTTAGCCAGGTTCCGCTCATTGCAGCCAGAGAAAATCTTTTTCGGGGCTGTTTCACATTAAAAAAATAAAAATAAAAAAATCTGTAGGAGGGATTTCTGTTGATAAACAGATGCCTTAGTGCAGTGTTTTTCAACCGCTGTGCCGCGGCACACTAGTGTGCCGCCAGCGGTTGTTAGGTGTGCCGCCGCCAGAGATCCCTGCTGCCCGTCCCCGTCTGCTGCCGTCTTCACTTTACATGACCGCGTAAGAGCTGCCTGCGCTGCCCGATAGTGATACTGATTTACAGTATTACTATCGGGCAGCGCAGACAGCTCTTCCGCGGTTATGGTATAGTGAAGACAGCAGCTCTCCTGCGGGCCCGTCCGTGACCCCTATGACATGACGTGGCGTGACTCATAGGTCACTTACACATGATCACCATCCCGCCTGGTAGTTTCCCTTCGTGGCCCGTGCTGCTCTGCTCCTCACTGCTCCTGCCGCTAAGGGGGAAAAGAAGAAAAGGTTTGGGCCAGTGCTTTATAACTACGACAGACAGTGTGTGCAGTGCCATTACTATGGGGGTCAGTGTCTCTGGGGGCATTACTTTGGGGGTCAGTGTGTTTGGTGGCATTACTGGGGGGGTCAGTGTGTTTGGTGGCATTACTGGGGGGGGGTCAGTGTGTTTGGTGGCATTACTGGGGGGGTCAGTGTGTTTGGTGGCATTACTGGGGGGGTCAGTGTCTCTGGTGGCATTACTGTGGGTGTCAGTGTCTCTGGTGGCATTACTATGGGGGTCAGTGTCTCTGGGGGCATTACTGGGGGGGTCAGTGTGTTTGGTGGCATTACTGGGGGGTCAGTGTCTCTGGTGGCATTACTGTGGGTGTCAGTGTCTCTGGTGGCATTACTATGGGGGTCAGTGTCTCTGGTGGCATTACTATGGGGGTCAGTGTCTCTGGGGGCATTACTGTGGGGGTCAGTGTCTCTGGGGGCATTACTGGGGGGGTCAGTGTGTTTGGTGGCATTACTGTGGGTGTCAGTGTCTCTGGTGGCATTACTATGGGGGTCAGTGTCTCTGGGGGCATTACTGTGGGGGTCATTGTGTGTGGTGGCATTATTATGGGGGCAATGTGTGCAATTACTGTGGGGGTCGATGTGTGCGGTGGTATTACTATGGGGGGTAATGTGTGGAATTACTGTGGCAGACAGTGTGTTCAATTACTGTGCATTATTTCAATAACTGTTGGGGACAATGTGTGTGTGTTTTACCCCTTGGGGACAAATATGTTTGTTTTATTTCCCTGAGTGATTTTTTTTTCCTGTGGGGTACCGATGGTGTGCCTTGGCAATTTTTAAATCTTGTTCAGTGTGCCACGAACTGGAAAAGGTTGAAAATCACTGCCTTAGTGGGAATAGGCGACTATAGCAGTTTTACAGCTGCAGTATTATTGGGCTATACAAAATTCATGTAATATGTATTTTCTGTTTCAAAATGAAAGGAACATTAATACCCCTTTTCTATTGCCTTGAAAATCCTGTTTGTTTGTTTTTGAACATGACGTGCATCAACCCGGCTATTGTTCAGTGGAAAAGGGCCCAAAATAAAAACCCTGGGTCCACTTGCCCGGATTAAGGCTCACTGTAAACCGATAACCCTGTCAACCGACCTGGGATCCGTTTACAGCATGCGGAATGCCTATGCCTCCTCAACCAGTGTCCCGCGGGCGGTCAGAGGTTGGGAGAGGCGGCGCACACTGTCTACCCTGCTGTGCAGCCAGCAAGCGGTGCTTCGCGATGGTGTGCACTAGAGGTTGGAGGACAGCCAGCAGCTGCCAGAGTTCTGGGCTTGCCTCCATCATGACGTGGGGCAACTTTAGTGAAGGGGCACGGTCTGACGGGACTGAGCCCATGCCCCAGAGGTCCCAATCTGCCAGATTTCCTGGCTCTTGGAGATGATGTCATCTCCAAATACCGGCCTAAAGAGACTACACCCATGTGCAGTGTAAACAGCGCCGACCCAGGAATATCCCGTGTGCAGTGGGAAAGGGGAAAGTCCGGGTCTGACTCGGCTAAGACCCGTGTTCCAAGTCTTGGGTCAGACCTGGGACTGTGGTGAAAAATGGGGTATAAATAGTATATATGGTATTTCTACTAAAATATTGGGAATAAAAACTCAGAGTTGATGATTGGCAGTTGCAACTTCACCACTAGTTTAATTTAAATACTCTATCCCCAGTGAGTCTCCCATTACAACATTCTACTTAACCCATTGCTGTCTGTTCCTAGTGCAGGTGACTCAACTTGGATTATTATATCAAAATCACTAGGCACCATTGAAACGTGGAGTGCTGTACTGCGCAGTCTCCATGGTGTTTCATTAGGGAGGCATCCATCCTTTACCTGCCGTTTGTTATTCTGCACATGTGCTGCGCCATATTGTCACTGTAAAGCATACTTGCCTACCTGACCCTCTCCATGAGGGAGAAAATGCTCTGTTCCTGGACTTTCCTGGTAATGTATGATTGCCATCACCTGTGGTGAGCTAGTTAATTGATAAGAAAGGTGTTTCACCATAGGTGATGGCAATCATACATTACCAGGAAAGTCCAGGAACAGAGCATTTTCTCCCTCATGGAGAGGGTCAGGTAGGCAAGTATGCTGTAAAGGAGCACCACAGTGGGACACGGACGTGCCTCACTTAGCTCCCAAAGATCCTGCGATATTCCAGAGTTACCTGCCACCACCACATACCGCTAGTACTTGTATATGACCCACTAACTACATACATATCCAGCTGGTGCTCTGTATGTTCCGCTCAAGCTCCGCTCCATCCAGACTCTACTGTAGAGGTTCCTAGACGCGTCCCTCAAGGCACACTAATGGTCCAGGTTTTAAGGCTATCCATGGCTGAGCACAGATGGTTAGATCAAATTGATTGAGGTACTAATTAGGTCAAATGTGGCCAAGCGTGGTTATCTTTAAAACCTGAACCATTAGGGTGCCTTGAGGACTGTGTTTGGGAACCTCTGTACTGTTGGTTAAGTCCTGGGCTGTGTGGTGAGTTCGGTGGATCTGCTGGTGTCTACTATTTACTCTGCTTCTAGTACACACTTATTCAGTAGGTACAAGGTATACTGGGCATCATAGCTCAATCCCATATGAGTAATGGCTACATCAAAATTTTTTTTACTGTTTATAAATGAATAGTTGAATCTCTATACAGCTGTATAACAATACATTTCATGTGAAGCACCAGCTTTACAATTTCATTGTGTTTAATCTCATATCTTTTGTTCAGACTGATCATCAAAACATAGGGGGTAATTCAGACCTGATCGCTGGGCAGCGATTCTTGCACTGCTGCGATCAGATAGTTGCCGCCTATAGGGGGAGTGTATTTTAGCTGTGCAAGTGTGCGAACGCATGTGTAGCAGAGCTGCACAAACTGATTTTGTGCAGTCTCTGCGCAGCCCAGGACTTACTCAGCCGCTGTGATCACATCAGCCTGTCCGGCAACGTAAATGCCGTCAGGAACCCTCCCTGCAAATGCTTGGAGTAATCTGCCACAGTTGTCTCTTCATATAAAAAGGGCTCCAGTGGATCACACCGGGGACGCCCGGTATTGACAGCCCAGGAGAGGTAATCTAAGCATCCTACTCTATTAAACCACTTGCTGCCGGGACTTTCCATACATCTCAAAGTACATGCTGCCTCTGTACTTATAGAGAGTGTGTAGTCTCTATTCGTTGTGAACATTTGCTCCTTAGTGAGTAGCGATTTGACTGTTACATGTATGTCAATTTAATTTTCCCTTTTTCATGAAATTATTAGTCACCTATCTATTATGTAATAATCGTTACTTATATATTACTTAGGGTCAGCTCAGAGTATTCTTATACATACTATCTTTTAAGATATTGTATTTACATTCATATTGGTATATTAATATTTTAAATAATTTTTTTATTCATTATCATTGATTTGTCAGCTCTCCATTAATAAGATTATTTTCAATTACATCATTAGCGCAGCCAATCACCTTCTCTTAAATGCTTGGACATGCCTGCGCTTATCCAAACACTCCCAGAAAATGGTCAGTTGCCACCGACAAACACCCTCTTCCTGTCAATCTCCTTGTGCACGCCCGTGCGTTCGGAAATTTTGCACCAACCCGTCGCTGACCGGCGATCCCCGTTGCTGCGGTCCATCGTGCCTGCACATTGCGGTGCATATGCATGCGCAGTTCAGATCTGATCGCAGGCTGTGAGAAAGCACTAAGGTGTCTTCTAATTAAGGATAAACCATAAAAATGTAAGCATCCCTCCAATTAGTAATAATAATAATTATATTGCTGGGCGGAACATTTTACCCCTTTTTTAAAAAAAATCCCTTCTTAGTGGGTGACTGCAAATAACTGTCACAGTTTCCAGACCACCCAGCAGGCACATATTCCAGGGAGAGTTCACCAACTGTCACATTTTTCCAGAGCACAATGGTGATGCGTTATAAATGGCAGGTGGATGTTTTGCAATATAAACAAAGCAACCAATTACAACACAAATATTCTTCTACAAATGTACGGAACAAGACCTTTAATTTGGTACATGCTCAGACAACATTTTGAGGCACTGTCTTCAAAGCTCACATTTCTAGACACTGCTGCCATTTTCGTCTCTTTTTTTAGGATGAAGTAGTTCGGAGATGGGGGGGACATTGACTTGTAATTCACATCCTTCCTCACTAGGGGATTGGAAGCCGTCATCAATAGATTTAAGCTGGGTACACACTATACAATGTATACCCAGCCTGGCATCGTCAGCGATGGGACCCGGTGGGGTAGCCGGCATCGGCAAGTGCATACACACTTGCCGAAGTGGGCAGCAACGAAGCGATGGTGGGAGCAGCATGACCCTCTCTAACGATATCTCCGTCGGCCCTGCACGAAGGGAGCGAGGGAGTACACACTAGACGATGTGCCCGATATGTCGGCAGATCGGACAACACATCGTCTAGTGTGTACCCAGCTTTATAGGCAATATTTTTCCTGAGCTGGCTGGACACACAGGCGGTGGTGTGTCATCACTTGGATTATTGTTAGCTGGCATTGGTGTATTGCTGTAGGAGGCCTATGGGCAGTGTCTGAGCCGAGTACTAGTGCTCAGTGATGCCCAGGCTAAAAACATATGTGTGGCTGCGGATATGCACCTTAACCTCAAAAATCCCGGTATTGTAGGCACCAATCCTGGAATTCAAATCCCGCTGTCTTCAGCACAAAATCCGATCCCGGTATTGGCCTCCCTACTTGGAAGCAGCTGCTATGCACTAGTATGGTAATACAGCAGGAGGCATCTGATATATGTAGACGCCTCCTGCTTGCCTAGTACACTGCATCGGATCACCTGCGACTAGGGTGGCCAATACCGGGATCAGGTTTGGTGGGATCCCAGGATTTAGGCCTAAAAATTACCCCAGGATTGGAGCCTCCAATCCCGTGGATTTCGGGTATTAGAAAGCACCCTTTTATTTTCAATGCTGGGCAGCGTTGAGCGTCCTCAGGAGGCTGGAGGGACCCTCTGTGACAAGAGTCACGGGGGGTCTCAGCATTCGGGGAAAGGGGTCCCATGTGTAAACATGGGACCCCTTTTGCCAAGTACGTTGTGACGACATGTGATGACACAGCTGGCGCGTCATGTCGCTCAGTGGTAAAAGACACGTGGTTACTTTCCTAGCCCTGGTCCTACACATGGACTTCATCAATTGCCAATATGTTATTAGTTATATGTTAGGCAATATTGTATTATATTGTATGATATTATGGTTACAAGGGTACAGTTATGTTTTCAATGTATATATATGAATGTATTGGTTATTCTGCTATAGTTTGTAAAATAATGTTTGCCCATGAGACTAATCAGATAACCTGTGTATTTGCTGTTGGGTAGATACAGCCAGTCTCAGATGTCAGGCCATACAACCCCCCCCCTCATTCTTCCCCACACAATGGATTCCAGGCCACACAATCAGATTAAGTAAGGTTCATTTAGTTAACATCTATTGTGGCCTAGGGGACATGCCTGTACATGTGAAACTAGGGTTGCTCTGAAACTGTCTGGGGGTGTCGCCTTATTGTAGGAAAGACAAAGGTTTGATAATAGAAAAGAGGGGACGTGAGACAGAGAGTTGAGAGAGTGGCAGGAGACTAAGAAGTAATGTTCTGTCAGGAGCTCCAGGAGGGATTGTCGTGTAGAATTGGATCACAGAAGTGTGCTGAGCTGTGTTTATAACCTATTCTGTCAATAAACCACTGTTGGTTTTTCATCTACCACCGTGACTGAGTGATTTTGAACCCAATATCCTCACATTTGGCGGCAGCGGTGGGATCACTCAAGACACCAGCAGAAAGGTATAAACCACAGCAGGCAATGGATTCCGCCCCGCTATGTTACTGATACAGCAAGAAGGATCAGCTACAGGACCTCTGTCGAGCAAGACGGATTGAGTTTAATACAGTGGATACCAAGGAATCCCTAATTGGAAAACTGGCTAAATGGGACGTTGAGCACCCTTGTGATAAGGAGGAAGAGGAGGATATGGTCCAGGCCTCAGCGGAGGAGACCAGTAGTGGAACCAGGGCAGTAGAGCTTGTGGTTGGAAGTTTGTCAGCATATCGGCAGGCTGGGAAGCCGGATTTGTTATGTATAGTTACCAAAATGCAGTACATTTGGGAGCACTGGAATGAAGCTCAGTGGGAAATCAGCAGGTGGAGAGTATCCAGCATACAGGACAAGTTGTGTCATCTGGGAAATGCGTTCATGCACTGCAGAAGTGAAGCAGCCACATGGAATCTGCTGGGGGAGCCAGAGTTTGAGGAATTCAGGGAGGAAGTGATCGCCACAGTGGCCCAAATGACACAAAGTATACAATATACAGAGACGGAGGGGCAAGTGCAGAGTAAATTGCCTTCCCGGGCAGAGCCAGAGGAAGTGGCATTGGATCGGGGGCCCCTGGATACCCCAACATGGCGAGACCAGTGTTACAGGGTGGATGCAGAAAGGCACCACCTGCAACAGCTTCTCCCATACCCAAGGGAAGAAGTTGCCCAGTGGTCTATACGGAAGGAAGCACACGAAGTGAAGACAGCAGTGAGCACAATCCAGGCAGCCCAGGAGGAACTGCACTACAACTTCCCTGTTGCTGAGACGGAAGATGAGGACTTAGTGAGAGAGCATCAAGAACTGTCTGCCCAGTATGTTACACTGGAAAAGGATGAGCTTGTCCAGGTGGATGCAAGGAAGCACTATCTGCAACCCGTTCTCTTATCCCTGGGGGAATGTCGCAGTAAAACACTTGGTGACCAGTCTGAGCTGTGTTACAACTGGCCATTTGCGGGTTTGGAGGATATAGAAACCATCGCAGAGTGCCAGCGAGACATTGAGGAAGAAATCGCTACTATCACCCGACCACCACTTCAGCAACAGAGCCTCCAAGGGAATCCTTCAGGTGAGCACCAACCAGTCCTGGCTATTGAGCCATTTACAGTGTTGTGTTTGGGGGAGGCTACTGAAAATGAGAAGGAAGTGGGGTCTGTCATACAAACACCCCAGGAGAAGATGCACTATACCTTTCTATTGGCAGAGGTGGAAAAGGAGATCTCTGCGAGGGCAGCAGTAGATGGTAATGTCCCAACTATAAGCATGGCTAGTGCAGACAGGGTCTCACTTCAGGCTGATCAGCATATTCGGCTGAGGGAGGCCTATTGTGAAGCTATGTTCATGGCTGCCCCAGTTATTTTATCAGAAAAGGATGTTCAGGAAGGGCCCAGTGTACCCCCAGCTATTGTATCTCTCCCAGAAGATTCTGGAGGTCTGTGCCCATTCAGTGAACTTGATGGTAAGGAGCTGCAGTCTGAATGCCAGAATCTTCCCTATGACTCAGAGAAAATCCAGGTATCAGACCTGGTGAAAATAGCATCAGCTCAGGAACTGGAAGGGAACATGTTGCTCTACTCTAGGGCACCTGAATGTGTTTTGGACTGGCAGTGTGTGCAAGGTGAAATGACTGACTCTAACCAAGACAATGGTGGTCAGCCAGGACATGTAGCAGTGAATAGAGAAGGTAATGCCACTGTCCCGGTGAACCTACATCCATGTTCCAGTACAACAATGGTCGAGTTGGTGGCTACACACAAGGAAGCTGAGCAGATTGTACTCCAGGCCAAAGCATACAAGACTCAGAGTAGGATCCCACAAGTTACCCAGCCAGCCAGGCTGGAGGAAGCATTTACCCAGGATAGCACAGAAGAAACTTCTGGCATGAAGGAATCCCCATTGTGTCCTGACAATTACCATACCCGTGGTTCATGTTTGGGGGAGGGAAGCCACTGTCCTGATGCACCAGAGGTGATGGAAGTGGGGTTCCCAGGGAATACATTGTTGGGGAGGGAGAGTGAGGGCCCCAGAGATCAGATTTTGTTTATGGAGGAAAACTGTGACTATCTGAAATGTGAGGTTACCCAGTTGGGTGTAGGGGAATTATTAGGTCCCCAGGTGCAGTTATTGGACTTATTGAATTACACTGTTGCACATGCTGTTACCCCAACCCAGCGGCTGTCTGCAAAGGGGACTTTGATTAATGTGTTTGGATGGGACACCGGGGGGAAATACAAGACCTATGGACCGCTGATCACGTTTCCACCGGACCCTGGTAAGACTGTATTGAGTTATGCACTGTGGGCCACACACCCACCAGACCGGGGAAAGAAATTCCCACACAAGCCTCATGACAATTACCACAGACTTTGGACCTGGGAGGCTGGTGGTCTCCGTACAAACTGTAAAATGCTATTCACAAAACCACCAGACCCACTAGAGAAACCTGCCAGTCATTATTATGACGGGGCTCAGACTGTTTGATGTAGGAGAGCACCACTGCGCTCAACAAGCTTCAGCTACTTAGGACACAGGGCGAGAAAGTAGGGGAAGGTAATGTGACGACATGTGATGACACAGCTGGCGCGTCATGTCGCTCAGTGGTAAAAGACACGTGGTTACTTTCCTAGCCCTGGTCCTACACATGGACTTCATCAATTGCCAATATGTTATTAGTTATATGTTAGGCAATATTGTATTATATTGTATGATATTATGGTTACAAGGGTACAGTTATGTTTTCAATGTATATATATGAATGTATTGGTTATTCTGCTATAGTTTGTAAAATAATGTTTGCCCATGAGACTAATCAGATAACCTGTGTATTTGCTGTTGGGTAGATACAGCCAGTCTCAGATGTCAGGCCATACAACCCCCCCTCATTCTTCCCCACACAATGGATTCCAGGCCACACAATCAGATTAAGTAAGGTTCATTTAGTTAACATCTATTGTGGCCTAGGGGACATGCCTGTACATGTGAAACTAGGGTTGCTCTGAAACTGTCTGGGGGTGTCGCCTTATTGTAGGAAAGACAAAGGTTTGATAATAGAAAAGAGGGGACGTGAGACAGAGAGTTGAGAGAGTGGCAGGAGACTGACTAAGAAGTAATGTTCTGTCAGGAGCTCCAGGAGGGATTGTCGTGTAGAATTGGATCACAGAAGTGTGCTGAGCTGTGTTTATAACCTATTCTGTCAATAAACCACTGTTGGTTTTTCATCTACCACCGTGACTGAGTGATTTTGAACCCAATATCCTCACATACGTGGATTACAAAAAAGAACAGGACACACTGGATTTAGGTGAGTATAATTTTATTTTCAGGTACCCCATGGATTCATCTTGGAGACGTGGACATAGTCGGCGTGTGAACATAGGTAAGTATGTGTGTGTCGGCATGTATGTAATAAAGTTTCTCTATCGTCCTAAGTGGATGCTGGGGTTCCTGAAAGGACCATGGGGAATAGCGGCTCCGCAGGAGACAGGGCACAAAAAAGTAAAGCTTCTACCAGATCAGGTGGTGTGCACTGGCTCCTCCCCCTATGACCCTCCTCCAGACTCCAGTTAGATTTTGTGCCCGAACGAGAAGGGTGCAATCTAGGTGGCTCTCCTAAAGAGCTGCTTAGAGAAAGTTTAGCTTAGGTTTTTTACTTTACAGTGAGTCCTGCTGGCAACAGGATCACTGCAACGAGGGACTTAGGGGAGAAGTAGTGAACTCACCTGCGTGCAGAGTGGATTTGCTGCTTGGCTACTGGACACTAGCTCCAGAGGGACGATCACAGGTACAGCCTGGATGGTCACCGGAGCCGCGCCGCCGGCCCCCTTGCAGACGCTGAAGAGAGAAGAGGTCCAAAATCGGCGGCTGAAGACTCCTGAGTCTTCATAAAGGTAGCGCACAGCACTGCAGCTGTGCGCCATTTTCCTCTCAGCACACTTCACACAACAGTCACTGAGGGTGCAGAGCGCTGGGGGGGGCGCTCTGAGAGGCAAATAAAAACCTTATTAGAGGCAAAAAATACCTCACATATAGCCCACAGAGGCTATATGGAGATATTTAACCCCTGCCTAACTTCAAAAATAGCGGGAGACGAGCCCGCCGAAAAAGGGGCGGGGCCTATCTCCTCAGCACACAGCGCCATTTTCTCTCACAGAAAAGCTGGAGAGAAGGCTCCCAGGCTCTCCCCTGCACTGCACTACAGAAACAGGGTTAAAACAGAGAGGGGGGGCACTGATTTTGGCGATATTGTATATATATAAAAGATGCTATAAGGGAGAAACACTTATATAAGGTTGTCCCTATATAATTATAGCGTTTTTGGTGTGTGCTGGCAGACTCTCCCTCTGTCTCCCCAAAGGGCTAGTGGGTCCTGTCCTCTGTCAGAGCATTCCCGGTGTGTGTGCTGTGTGTCGGTACGTGTGTGTCGACATGTATGAGGACGATGTTGGTGAGGAGGCGGAGAAATTGCCTGTAATGGTGATGTCACTCTCTAGGGAGTCGACACCGGAATGGATGGCTTATTTAGAGAATTACGTGAGAATGTCAACACGCTGCAAGGTCGGTTGACGACATGAGACGGCCGACAATCTATTAGGACCGGTCCAGGCGTCTCAGAAACACCGTCAGGGGTTTTTTTTAAAAAAACGCCCATTTACCTCAGTCGGTCGACACAGACACAGACACGGACACTGAATACAGTGTCGACGGTGAATAAACAAACGTATTTCTCATTAGGGCCACACGTTAAGGGCAATGAAGGAGGTGTTACGTGTTTCTGATACTACAAGTACCACAAGAAAGGGTATTATGTGGGAGTGAAAAAACTACCTGTAGTTTTTCCTGAATCAGATAAAATAAAATGAAGTGTGTGAGGATGCGTAGGGTTACCCCGATAGCAAATATTGGCGTTATACCCTTTCCCGCCAGAAATTAGGGTACGTTGGGAAACACCCCTTAGGGTGATAAGGCGCTCACACGCTTATCAAGTGGCGTTACCGTCTCCAGATACGGCCGCCCTCAAGGAGCCAGCTGATAGGAAGCTGGAAAAATATCCTAAAAAGTATATACACACATACGGTGGTTATACTGCGACCAGCGATCGCCATCAGCCTGGAGATGCAGTGCTGGGTTGGCTTGGTCGGATTCCCTGACTGAAAATATTTTATTCATGTAGAGCATTTAATAGGATGCATTCTATATATATGTATGTGAGATGCACAGAGGGATATTTGCTCTCTGGCATCAAGATAAGTGCGTTGTCCATATCTCCCAGAAGATGTCAGGGACACGACAGTGGTCAGGTGATACAGATCCCATACGGCAGATGGAAGTATTGCTGTATAAAGGGAAGGAGTTATTTGGGGGTCGGTCCATCGGACCTGGGGACCACAGCAACAGCTGGGAAATCCAACCTTTTTTACCCCAAGTTACATCTCAGCTAAAAAAGACACCGTCTTTTCAGCCTCAATCTTTCCTTTCCCATGAGGGCATGCAGGCAAAAGGCCAGTCATATCTGCCCAGACATAGAGGTAAGGGAAGTAGACTGCAGCAGGCAGCCCTTTCCCAGGAAAAGAAGCCCTCCACCGCGTCTGCCAAGTCCTCAGCATGACGCTGGGGCCGTGCAAGCGGACTCAAGGTGGGGGGGTAGTCTCAAGAGTCTCAGGGCGCAGTGGGATCACTCGCAAGTTGACCCCTAGATCGTACGAGTATTATCCCAGGGGTAAAGATTGGAGAGTCGAGACATCTTCTCCTCGCAGGTTCCTGAAGTCTGCTTTACCAACGGCTCCCTCCGACAGGGAGGCAGCATTGGAAACAATTCACAAGCTGTATATCCAGCAGGTGATAATCAAAGTACCCCTCCTACGACAAGGAAAAGGGTATTATTTTTCCACACTATATGGTGGTACTGAAGCCAGACGGCTTGGTGACACATAGTCTAAATCTAAAATGTTTTGAACACTTACATAAAAGGTTCAAATCGAGATAAAGTCACTCAGAGCAGTGATAGCGAACCGGAAAAAAGGGGACTATATGGTGTCCCTGGACATCAAGGATTACCTCCATGTCCAAATTTTGTCCTTCTCATCAAGGGTACCTCTGGTTCGTGGTACAGAACTGTCAATATCAGTTTCAGACGATGCCGTTTGAATTATCCACGGCACCCCGGGCCTTTTTACCAAGGTAATGGCCGAAAAGATGTTTCTTCAAAGAAAAAAGGCATCTAAATTATCCCTTACTTGCACGACCTAAAAAGGGCAAGTTCCAGAGAACAGTTGGAGGTCGGAAGAGCACTATCTAAAGTAGTTCTTCGACGGCACGACTGGATTCTAAATATTCCAAGAATCGCAGCTGTTTTCCGACGATACGTCTGCTGTTCCTAGGGATGATTCTGGACACGGTTCAGAAAAAGGTTTTTCTTCCCGAGGAAAAAGCCAAGGAGTTATCCGACCTGTCAGGAACCTCCTAAAACCAGGAAAGGTGTCTGTACATCAATGCACAAGAGTCCTGGGAAAAATGGTGGCTTTTTACGAAGCAATTCCATTCGACAGATTCCATGCAAGAATTTTCCAAAGGGATCTGTTGGACAAATGGTCAGGGTCGCATCCTCAGATGCACCTGCGAATAACCCTGTCGCCAAGGACAAGGGTATATCTTCTGTGGTGGTTGCAAAAGGCTCATCTATTGGAGGGCCGCAGATTCGGCATACAGGATTTGATCCTGGTGACCACGGACGCCAGCCTGAGAGGCTGGGGAGCAGTCACACAAGGAAGAAACTTCCAGGGGGTATGGACGAACCTGGAAAAGTCTCTTCACATAAACATTCTGGTACTAAGAGCAATCTAAAATGCTCTAAGCCAGGCGGAACCACTCCTGCAAGGAAAACCGGTGTTGATTCAGTCGGACAACATCACGGCGGTCGCCCATGTAAACAGACAGGGCGGCACAAGAAGCAGGAGTGCAATGGCAGAAGCTGCCAAGATTCTTCGCTGGGCGGAGAATCACGTAATAGCACTGTCAGCAGTGTTCTTCCCGGGCGTGGACAACTGGGAAGCAGACTTCCTCAGCAGACACGATATTCACCCGGGAGAGTGGGGTCTTCATCCAGAAGTCTTCCACATGCTAATAAACTGTTGGGAAAGACCAATGGTAGACATGATGGCGTCTCGCCTCAACAAGAAACTGGACAAGTATTGCGCCAGGTCAAGAGATCCACAGGCAATAGCTGTGGACGCATTGGTAACACCTTGGGTGTACAAATCAGTATATGTGTTTCCTCCTCTGCCTCTCATACCAAAGGTATTGAAGATTATACGGTGAAGAGGAGTAAGAACAATACTAGTGGCTCCGGATTGGCCAAGAAGGACTTGGTACCCGGAACTTCAAGAGTTGGTCACGGACGACCCGTGCCCTCTACTTCTGAGAAGGGACCTGCTACAACAGGGTCCCTGTCTTTTTCAAGACTTACCGCGGCTGCGTTTGACGGCATGGCGGTTGAACGCCAGATCCTAAAAGGGAAAGGCATTCCAGAAGAAGTCATTCCTACCTTGATTAAGGCAAGGAAGGAAGTCACCGCGAAACATTATCACCGCATTTGGCGAAAATATGTCGCGTGGTGCGAGGATCGGAGTGTTCCGACGGAGGAATTTCACCTGGGTCGTTTCCTACATTTCCTACAATCAGGATTGTCTATGGGTCTCAAATTGAGATCTATTAAGGTTCAAATTTCGGCCCTGTCAATATTCTTCCAAAAAGAATTGGCCTCAGTTCCTGAGGTACAGACTTTTGTTAAAGGAGTACTGCATATACAGCCTCCTGTGTTGCCTCCGGTGGCACCGTGGGATCTAAATGTAGTTTTAGATTTCCTCAAATCCCATTGGTTTGAACCATTGAAAAAGGTGGATTTTAAATATCTCACATGGAAAGTGACTATGTTACTGGCCCTGGCTTCCGCCAGGAGAGTATCTGAATTGGCGGCTTTATCTTATAAAAGCCCTTATCTAATCTTCCATTCGGATAGGGCAGAACTGAGGACTCGTCCGCATTTTCTCCCTAAGGTGGTATCAGCGTTTCACCTGAACCAACCTATTGTGGTGCCTGCGGCCACTGGCGACTTGGAGGACTCCAAGTTGTTGGACGTTGTCAGAGCCTTAAAAATATACATTTCAAGGACGGCTGAAGTCAGAAAATCTGACTCGCTGTTGATACTATATGCACCCAACAAGTTGGGTGCCCCTGCTTATAAGCAGACGATTGCTCGTTGGATTTGTAACACAATTCAACTTGCTCATTCTGTGGCAGGCCTGCCACAGCCTAAATCTGTTAAGGCCCATTCCACAAGGAAGGTGGGCTCATCTTGGGCGGCTGCCCGAGGGGTCTCGGCATTACAATTCTGCCGAGCAGCTACGTGGTCGGGGGAAAACACGTTTGTAAAATTCTACAAATTTGATACCCTGGCAAAAGAGGACTTGGAATTCTCTCATTCGGTGCTGCAGAGTCATCCGCACTCTCCCGCCCGTTTGGGAGCTTTGGTATAATCCCCATGGTCCTTTCAGGAACCCCAGCATCCACTTAGGACGATAGAGAAAATAAGAATTTACTTACCGATAATTCTATTTCTCGGAGTCCGTAGTGGATGCTGGGCGCCCATCCCAAGTGCGGATTATCTGCAATACTGTACATAGTTATTGTTAACAAATTCGGGTTATATTGTTAAGGAGCCATCTTTAAGAGGCTCTTTCTGTTATCATACTGTTAACTGGGTTTAGATCACAAGTTGTACGGTGTGATTGGTGTGGCTGGTATGAGTCTTACCCGGGATTCAAATTGCCTCCCTTATTGTGTACGCTCGTCCGGGCACAGTACCTAACTGGAGTCTGGAGGAGGGTCATAGGGGGAGGAGCCAGTGCACACCACCTGATCTGGTAAAAGCTTTACTTTTTTGTGCCCTGTCTCCTGCGGAGCCGCTATTCCCCATGGTCCTTTCAGGAACCCCAGCATCCACTACGGACTCCGAGAAATAGAATTATCGGTAAGTAAATTCTTATTTTTACTTTCACGGTGTGCGTGTACTGTTTTTATTTGGGTATTTTTTTTGCAGTAGAACTACAGGTACCAGTGGGCCTGTTTCCCCCCGCGCATGCTGGTACTTGTGGTTCTCCAAGTACCATCTTGCGGGGGAGGCTTGCTGGGACTTCTAGTTCTGCTGCAAAAAACAATATTCTTTTATTTGTCACAAGGCTATCAGCCCCCCATCCGCAGCCCATGGTTGGGGGGACAGCCTTGTGCTTCACCCCTGGCCCTTGGGTGGCTGGAGGGGGGGACCCCTTGATTTAAGGGGTCCCCACTCCTCCAGGGTACCCCGGCCAGGGGTGACTAGTTGGGGATTTAATGCCACGGCCACAGGGACCGATATAAAAGTGTCCCCGGCTGTGGCATTTATCTCTCCAGCTAGTGGAGCCCGGTGCTGGTGTTAAAAATACGGGGGACCCCTACGTCTTTTGTCCCCCGTATTTTTTACACCAGGACCGGACGCAGAGCCCGGTGCTGGTTGTAAAAATACGGGGGATCCCCTGTCATTTTTTCCCCGTATTTTTACAACCAGGACCGGCTCAAAGAGCCCGAGGCTGGTTATGCTTAGGAGGGGGGACCCCACACATTTTTTTTCTTGATTTTAACCCATCCCCACCCCTTCCCACTGAAAATCATGCTCTCTCTATTTTAGTCAGTTAAAAAAAAAATATTCTTTAAAAAAATATATAAATAATACTTGTGACTCCTAATAGACAAACCAAGTACATAATCCCTTCTAATATAAATAGATATGCTATTAGCAATAAAAAAAAACATGTTTTTGAAATTTTTTATTACATTCCGCCAGCAAAGTGAGGCGGAATGAAATTGACGAAATTACTGTCGAAAAGCACTGTTGTCGAATCGACATTCTTCAATTGAATATACTTTTGTCGAAAAGCCGCATTTTTAGTTTTTTTACCACTGCAGACATGTCGAATTTTAAAAATGTCGAATTGCAAAAAGTCGAATCTGAAATGTCCGTTTTTTTTGTCGAAAAGTACTGTATTGCATTGTCGAATCCAATTCGACATTTTTTTTTGTCGAAAATGCCCCGTTTTTTTACTTTTGCGGCAATTCGACCGCAATTCCATATACCCCAATGTCTGCAATGTGATATCCCGGAAGCATGTAGCACATTGTTTTTCTCACCACAGAAAAGTAACCAGAAAAACATGCAATGCTGATGTCTACCGTAATAGTCATACATGTGTGCAGCCAAATCGGCCCCATAGTACTCACCGTCATGATCTGTTGGCATTGTGACTGTCGGGATTCCGCTGTCCTGACCACATCCCTCTCTGAACTGCTCTAATAGATGAATGTACATTTTTATCTGTGCCCAAACAAGCACCCAAATATTATTACATTATTCCATTTAATTTATAAGTAGTGATGTGCACCGGACATTTTTCGGGTTTTGTGTTTTGGTTTTGGATTCGGTTCCGCGGCCGTGTTTTGGATTCAGACGCGTTTTGGCAAAACCTCACCGAAATTTTTTTGTCGGATTCGGGTGTGTTTTGGATTCGGGTGTTTTTTTTAAAAAAACCCTAAAAAACAGCTTAAATCATAGAATTTGGGGGTCATTTTGATCCCATAGTATTATTAACCTCAATTACCGTAATTTCCACTCATTTCCAGTCTATTCTGAACACCTCACAATATTATTTTTAGTCCTACAATTTGCACCGAGGTCACTGGATGGCTAAGCTAAGCGACACAAGTGGCCGACACAAACACCTGGCCCATCTAGGAGTGGCACTGCAGTGTCAAGACAGGATGGCACTTCAAAAAATTTGTCCCCAAACAGCACATAATGCAAAGAAAAAAAGAGGCGCACCAAGGTCGCTGTGTGACTAAGCTAAGCGACACAAGTGGCCGACACAAACACCTGGCCCATCTAGGAGTGGCACTGCAGTGTCAAGACAGGATGGCACTTCAAAAAAATTGTCCCCAAACAGCACATGATGCAAAGAAAAAAAGAGGCGCACCAAGGTCGCTGTGTGACTAAGCTAAGCGACACAAGTGGCCGACACAAACACCTGGCCCATCTAGGAGTGGCACTGCAGTGTCAAGACAGGATGGCACTTCAAAAAAATTGACCCCAAACAGCACATGATGCAAAAAAAAAAAAGAGGCGCACCACAGGTATAGAATGTAGATGGATCATGGATAGTATACTTAATGACGACACAGAGGTAGGCACAGCAGTGGCCTTCCGTATCGTACTGCTATATATAGTATACTGGTGGTCACTGTGTCTGCAAACTGCAAAACTAAAATGCACCACAGGTATAGAATGTAGATGGATAGTATACTTAATGACGACACAGAGGTAGGCACAGCAGTGGCCTTCCGTATTGTACTGCTATATATAGTATACTGGTGGTCACTGTGTCAGCAAACTGCAAAACTAAAATTCACCACAGGTAAAGAATGTAGATGGATAGTACACTTAATGACGACACAGAGGTAGGCACAGCAGTGGCCTTCCGTATCGTACTGCTATATATAGTATACTGGTGGTCACTGTGTCAGCAAACTGCAAAACTAAAATGCACCACAGGTATAGAATGTAGATGGATAGTATACTTAATGACGACACAGAGGTCGGCACAGCAGTGGCCTTCCGTATCGTACTGCTATATATAGTATACTGGTGGTCACTGTGTCAGCAAACTGCAAAACTAAAATGCACCACAGGTATAGAATGTAGATGGATAGTATACTTAATGACGACACAGAGGTAGGCACAGCAGTGGCCTTCCGTATCGTACTGCTATATATAGTATATTGGTGGTCACTGTGTCAGCAAACTGCAAAACTAAAATGCACCACAGGTATAGAATGTAGATGGATAGTATACTTAATGACGACACAGAGGTAGGCACAGCAGTGGCCTTCCGTATCGTACTGCTATATATAGTATACTGGTGGTCACTGGTCAGCAAAACTCTGCACTGTACTCCTCCTATATAATATTAATTATACTGGTGGTCCCCAGTCCCCACAATAAAGCAGCACACTGAGCACAGATATGGAGTGTTTTTCAGGCAGACAACGTATACTGGTGGTCACTGTCAGCAAAACTCTGCACTGTACTCCTGCTATATAATACAGCTGCTCCCCAGTCCCCACAATTAAGCAGTGTGAGCACAGATATATTATGCAGCACACTGAGCACAGATATGGTATGGAGCGTTTTTTTCAGGCAGAGAACGGATAAAACTGGTGGTCACTTATCAGCAAAACTCTGCACTGTACTCCTCCTAACAGCTGCTCCCCAGTCCTCCCCACAATTAAGCAATAAAGTAATCAAGTTCAACAATAAACGGAGAGGACGCCAGCCACGTCCTCTCCCTATCATCTCCAATGCACGAGTGAAAATGGCGGCGACGCGCGGCTGCTTATATAGAATCCGAATCTCGCGAGAATCCGACAGCGGGATGATGATGTTCGGGCGCGCTCGGGTTAGCCGAGCAAGGCGGGAAGGTTCGAACCTGCCTCGGACCCGTGTAAAATGGGTGAAGTTCGGGGGGGTTCGGTTTCCAAGAAACCGAACCCGCTCATCACTATTTATAAGGCGCCACAAGTGTTTTGCATTACAGTAAATAAACAAAAATAGAATACAGTTAACAAATAGCACCACTATTCTCAAAACATAATACAGCTAAGATATAAGTAGCGAGGGAGTAACCACCGTACTACTTGGGGCTGGTGGCCATAGCTGGAGCTGGGCCTTGACCAGCAGGAGAAAAAGTGGGTAAAGATGGTCGCTGAGTAGGAGAGAGTTGTGAGTGAAATGTGTCGTGAAGAAGGCTTTGACAAGAGGAAAGAGGGCCCTTCTCTGAAGAGCTAACAATCTAGTGGGAAGGGGTGACAGACAGATGACATGAGGTGCAAGCAAGCGGGAGGTAGCCTGATGGCAGTATATCAGCAAAGCCGTGATGTTCAAGGCATGGGGCAGGGGGATGGAGGCTCAGCCTCAGGACTAGGTTATGCATTGGAGGGGTATGCTTTGATGAATAGGTGGGTTTTCAGTGGCCGTTTGAAGCTTTGCATGGTCGGGGAGAGTCTAATGGAGCAGGGGAAAGAATTCCACTGAAGGGGTGCAGCACGGGCATAGTCTTGAACTCGAGCATGGGAAGCGGTGACCAGGGCAGTGGAGAGGGTGATGGTCATTGGCCGACCGTAGGGGGTGGGAGGGAGTATGAAGGGAAAGGAGGTTGGAGATGTAGGGAGCAGTGGAATTAGAGATGGCCTTGTATGTGAGGGTGAGGATTTTGAAGAGGATTCTGTAGGGGAATGGGAGCCAGTGTAGATTTTGTCGAACGGGAGTGGTAGATGTGGAGCGGCGGGAGAGGAAGATAAGCCTAGCTGCCGAGTTCAGGACAGATTGGAGGGGAGCAAGATGGGAGCAAGCGAGGGCAGTGAGGAGAACATTGCAGTAGTCGAGTCGTGAGATGACCAGTGAGTGGATGAAAAGTTTAGAAATGGCCTGATGCGAGCAATGTTGCGTAGCTGGAACCGACAGGATTGTGCCAGAGCTTGGATGTGGGGTGCAAAGGAGAGGGAGAAGTCAAGAGAGACGTCCAGGCAGCGGAGTTGGGGAACAGGGGATATATCCTTTCTCATTAGGTACACTGACTTATACATCGCATCTTAAATGCAGTAATTTAATGCCATGTGCACTGTGCATCATTCTACGTCAGTTGCCTATTTTCCTTGATAGTTTGCTGCACAAATATATATGTAATGTTTAATGTATAATTCTCTCGCCCAACTGTCCTAATGTAGGCAGGAAAGTCCTGTCTTGGTGGGGGGCTGTGTCTTGCTGTTCTGACTGGGACAGCTTTGTATCCAATGGGTTGAAAGGTTTTGGAGGTATAGTATGTTCATCACCGCACTGCAAAGCACCTGCTATGGTATGAGAGGCGTACAAAGGGGGTACTTAGGGGAATTGTGGGGGGGGGGGGGGGGCTGGCAATCCAGCACATCGGAAGTGCTTCCCAGGGGCTGACTGATCATAGGGCTGAACAGGAAGATTCCTGGTAGGCCGTCTAGTCTGTGGAGCCTGTTTTGCGTGTTGTCATGTGGTCCCACCCTCCACATGACAGGCAGCACACCGCACTCAGTACCCTGCATTGTCCCCATTCGTTCTGTTATTCCATCTCTGCAGTACTGCAACTCTGCCATCCAGTGATGCTGCCATGGCTGCACGGTATGTTATACCTCATGTGCTGCCCATGTCGGGACACTTCTATAAAATTCTACAGGGCCACTTTTAGTTCCCAATCCGGGACACTTCTATAAAATTCTACAGGGCCACTTTTAGTTCCCAATCCGCCCCTGATGCTGACCATGTGACTGCGACACTTGGCTGCGCCCCCTTCGTGCATGTTTGTCCCTACACCCCAACTTGAAAGTAGGAATAGATGTGTTCTGTCTACAATTGCTCTTCTTTCTTTGTGCTTTGTAAAGTGTACACTGTGTCCTGATCAGCCGCCTTCCGTATGACACTGTGCTCTGTCAAGGTTGCTGAAGCTTGGTAAAAGCACCCAATATAGTGGCAAAACTCCAAAATGTCAGATAAGATGGATAACATGACTGCTAGATGCGAGGCCAATGGGATGCTTAATTTTAGCAGCAGATGGTTTTATTATAGGCTGAAACAGTAAAGGAAAGTCTAACGCCGTATGCTCTATCCTATTATCCTCCGCAGGTGGAGGACACGCGTTTATTGTAGTGTTAGGAAATGTTCTATGATTTCTGCCGTTATCGGGAGGAAATTATGATAAATGATATAATCTCAATGGTGGTAAGAACAAATTCAATCAACACAGCCCGTCTCAAGTGAGCACATAGAACAAGTGCAGTCATTTTGCTACTTTAATTACAATTACTTTGGGCTTTGCTGGGAAGGAGAATACTTGAACACACTGATAAAATGCTTTCTGTAATGGCATTTAGCATATGGTGCAGAAGACAAGATATCTGTAGTCATTAGAAAGTTTAGATAGTAGCGAGAAATGAGTGAAAGTTTAAGAGAGATTTACCCTTGTTTGACTCCCCTTCTCCCCACACTGTGGGGGTAATTCAGAGTTGATCGCAGCAGCAAATTTGTTAGCAGTTGGGCAAAACCTTGGGCCTAATTCAGACCTGATCGCTCGCTAGGGTTTTTTTGCACTGCTGCGAGCAGATAGTCGCCGCCCATAGGGGAGTGTATTTTTGCTTTGCAAGTGTGCGAACGCATGTGCAGCCAGGCGGTACAAAAAATATTTGTGCAATTTCTGAGTAGCTCAGAACTTACTCAGCCCTTGCGATCACTACAGCCTGTCCGGTCCCGGAATTGACGTCAGACACCCGCCCTGCAAACGCTTGGACACGCCTGCATTTTTCCAAGCACTCCCAGAAAACGGTCAGTTGCCACCCACAAACGCCTTCTTCCTGTCAATCTCCTTGCGTTCGGCTGTGCGAATGGATTCTTCATAAAACCCATCGCACAGCAACGATCCGCTTTGTACCTATGTGACGCGCGTGCACTTTGCGGTGCTTACGCATGCGCAGTTCCGCCCTGATCGCAGCGAAAAAACCTAGCGTGCGATCAGGTTTGAATTTACCCCCCATGTGCACTGCAGGTGTGGCAGGTGTAACATGTGCAGAGAGAGTTTGATTTGGGTGGGTTATTTTGTTTCTGTGCAGGGTAAATACTGGCTGCTTTATTTTTACACTGCAATTTAGATTTCAGTTTGAACACACTCCACCCAAATCTAACTCTCTCTGCACCTCCTGATGAAGTACAGGAGACACGAAGCATGTGATTGGCCTATGCTGCTTAGGGGTTGCATTCATGGATGATGATTGCAGCACTGGTTTTTTCCATGTAATGGAATGAGGTTGATGATTGCCAACATTTCTAACTTCATGCCAATGGTTGTGTATCGATAATTGGTAACATAATTGGCTCTGTAATTAGAAATTAATAATAATTTTGGTATAGGAGCCAACTTTTAAAAAAATGATTGACGGTGGTTTTCATGTTGCCCCCTACCCCATATGCATGAAAAATTCCATACATTAGGAAAGGGATCTGTCGCCAATAAATCTCATTACTCAGTTTGTATGGAGATTGTAAATGATTGCTGCTTTAAATATACAGCCATTCTCGGCCAATATTTGACACCTTCGGCAAACTCGGACCCTATTACATATACCCCATGTAATTATCTCTAATAAACACATAATTAAGGGCCCCAAATGATTAATAAAGATTTATTGAATTTATTTATTATTGGGGGCAATGTTGCTTAGTTCTCCGGTAATATTTGCTGGCAGCAGTAAGATGAAACTTACCGCTTGGCCAGACAGTTGCTCAGCTCCATAGCAATAATGACTGGCAGCAGTAGGATGAAACGTACCACTTTGCAGTGCCGGATTAAGGCTGGGGCAATAGGGCCGGCTGTCCCGGGGCCCCCACACCATGCGCTTTGAAATGTAGGAGTCTTCGGCGGCTCAGCTGTACAGTAACAGCGCCCGCCGAGGAGCTCCTGCAAATCCCATGAGACAGTGACTGCATGCTGTCATTGTATGCTTGTGAGCCTGCACTCCCTTCTGCTATGAAAGTGACAGTTTGTGTGTGTATGTATGTATGTATGTATGTATGAGTGTGTGTGTGTGTGTGTATGTATGTATTTGTGTGCATGTGTGTATGTGCACGCATGTGCGTGTGCGGCCCGGGTGGAGGAGGGTTACTTTGCCAGCAATTGTAGTAGTAGTGGGGGCCCCCACAATCTACGCTGCCCGGGGCCCCCACCACCCTTAATCCGACCCTGCCGCTTTGCCAGACAGTCTTGGGTCCTTTGGCACGTTAGCAACATGCACAGTGGAACTAGCAACCCAGACTTGGGCTTCCAGTTCCACTTTTATTGAAAGGACGTTAACAGGTAAAATAAAATAATTGTTGAACATAGAATTGTTTTTACCTTTATTGTTACCTTTGAAAAAAAAAATGCTTTTTTTAAATAATGAAGCATTTTTTTCCATTGGAAGAGCCTTTACCATGGCCATCCTGAGATAGGTAAAGTGCAGGATGAAAACATCGAGAAGTTATTGTCGATCTTAGCCTTTGGAGACCAGCTCCGGTGATACATGCTGATATCTGTCACTACTAAGGGGATTTCTTAAATAAGGAGAAGCATCTTTATACAAGATGCCTCCTGTGGCATTTGCATATTGTCGCAATTTGTGCGCATCGGTGGTGACAATAGCGTACATCACTGAATCAGGCCCTGTATTTATAAATTCGGAATTTAAGAATGTATTGTCTATAAATAGAGCTGGACAACCACAGTGAATTTAGGGACAAATACAGAATTTCTGGAGGGGGTAACATCTTTTTGGAGCTGGAGGACACTATTCATTTGCGTTTACTACTCCTGACCAGAAACAGCTATGGACTAAACCTTAAACCATCTGATGATTGAGAAATATTAGGTCTATTTAATGCTCAATCATTTTGGTCTGTAGTACCTTATGGGATCCGGATGCTCCAGTATGAATCATTCCTCCAGTTCTTTCCATAATATTGTTTATATTGTGAAATATTAACATTTTTAAGCAATGCAGAAAAGTCTGCTTGTCTCATTCTTTTACATCTCATTCTTGATACGAATCGATTAATACTGCAAGCAAAAATACCCCTGAAGAAGTCAGTGAGAACGAAACGTGTAGGGTTTGATCTGCAATTTCCAGTTAAACAGCGGAATTATATTCACGTAGTGAGCTCATACCCTTGAGGATAATAGGTTTTGATTAAGACATCCATTTCTCTGTAATATTGTGAAAAATTTGCAGTTCTTTGTATCTTGGTATTTTTGTAAAATGAATGTCTGTATTTTAAAATCTAAAAATTTTTTGCTGTTGGGTACTATTCTATCTGTGTAAGGGATATTTCCTTTTTTACGACAGAATTAATATTTATTAAGCTAATAGTCATCAATCAAGGGCCCTCATTCCGAGTTGTTCGCTCGCTAGCTGCTTTTAGCAGCATTGCAAACGCTAGGCCGCCGCCCTCTGGGAGTGTATCTTAGCTTAGCAGAATAGTGAACGAAAGATTAGCAGAATTGCTACTAAATAATTCATTGCAGTGTCTGAGTAGCTCCAGACCTACTCCTAGACTGCGATCACCTCAGTCCGTTTAGTTCCTGGTTTGACGTCACAAACACGCCCTGTGTTCGGCCAGCCACTCCCCCATTTCTCCAGCCACTCCTCCGTTTCTCCAGCCACTCCTGCGTTTTTACCTGGCACACCTGCGTTTTTTAGCACACTCCCTGAAAACTGCCAGTTTCCGCCCAGAAACACCCACTTCCTGTCAATCACACTACGATCACTTGAGCGATGAAAAAACGTCGTCGCTCGAGCTTGTGTAAATCTACAAAGTTTTGTGTGAAAGCACTTAGCGCATGCACGTTGCGTACCATGAGCATGCGCATTTTTCAGTTTTTTCACTTAATCGCTGCACTGCGAAAATCGGCAGCGAGCGAACAACTCGGAATGACCACCAAGTTCCATTGCTCCTCACTAGCGCCCTCTGTCACTTCTCCTCTTTCCATTAACATTTTTGGTCTTTGCTAACAAGGGACAGTACTAGAGGTGCTGCTTCACTATATTGGCAGAAGATAAAGGCATTATTTGTTGTTGATATATATATATATATATATATCATACTTACCGACAATCTGGCTGCCCCCTCCGGGAGGAGGCAGCCAGGTCGGAGCAGCAGGGGCGTGGCGATGCGGCTGGATGACGTTTAGGGGCGTGGTTTGGGGCGTGGCTGCACGATCACGTCATTGTGGCCCGCCCCCTGTCTAGCAATGCCGTTAATATTGGCATTGCAAGGCAGGGGGCGGGGCCAGGATGACGCGAATCGCGTCATCTGACTCCCAGACCGCGCACTTTGAACTGCGACGCCAAGGGTTTGGTAGGTGATGCGGGGGGTTGCGGCCGGGAGACTTGCCTACTCCTCGGGAGCCTCCCGGCCATTCTGGGAGAGTAGGCAAGTATGATATATAAAGCTAGGATAAGGGTTTTTCATAATAAGTAATAGGCACAAAAATCACTGGTTTCTCCTGCTGTTACATAGAAACATAGAATTTGTCGGCAGATAAGAACCACTTGGGCCATCTAGTCTGTCCCTTTTTTTTTTTTTTACATTATTTTTATCTCTAACCTTATTTGATCCATATTTCCTAGTAAGGATATCCCTATGTCTATCCCACGCATGTTTAAATTACTCTACTGTCTTAGCCTCTACCACCTCTGATGGGAGGCTATTCCACTTGTCCACTACCCTTTCTGTGAAATAATTTTTCCGCAAATTTCCCCTGAACCTCCCCCCCTCCAGTCTCAGTGCATGTCCTCGTGTCCTATTGCTTCTCTTCATTTGGAGAATGTCTCCCTCCTGGACTTTGTTAAAACCCTTGATATATTTGAAAGTTTCTATCATGTCCCCCCTTTCCCTTCTCTGCTCCAAACTATACATATTGAGATTTCTTAGTCTTTCTGGGTATGTTTTGTGATGTAGGCCATGCACCATTTTAGTTGCCCTCCTTTGTACAGTTTCTAATGTATTAATATCCTTTTGAAGATATGGCCTCCAGAACTGAATACAGTATTCTAGATGAGGCCGTACCAATGACCTATACAGTGGCATTATTACTTCTTTCTTTCTGCTGCTGATTCCTCTCCCAATGCAGCCAAGCATCTGACTAGTCTTCCTCATTGCCTTGTTACATTGCTTACCTGCCTTTAAGTCATCTGAAATAGTGACTCCTAGATCCCTTTCCTCCTCAGTAGTTTCCAGTATAGTGCCATTAATACTATATTTAGCTTTAGGATTTTTGAGACCCAAGTGCATGATTTTGCATTTTTTGGCATTAAACTGTAATTGCCAGACTCTTGACCATTCCTCTAGTCTACCTAGATCCTCAATCATTTGTTTTACCCCACCTGGTGTGTCTACCCTGTTGCATACCTTTGTGTCATCTGCAAAAAGGCATACTTTCCCTTTAATGCCATTTGCAATGTCACCAATAAAGATATTAAAAAGCACTGGTCCAAGTACAGATCCCTGGGGTACTCCACTGGTAACATTTCCCTCCTGTGAATGCACTCCATTTACCACGACTCTCTGTTTTCTATCATTCAACCAAGATCTTATCCATTCAATAATCCTAATATCCAATCCCAAACTTTCAAGTTTATTTTAGAGATGAGCGGGTTCGGTTTCTCTGAATCCGAACCCGCCAGAACTTCATGTTTTTTTTCACGGGTCCGAGCGACTCGGATCTTCCCGCCTTGCTCGGTTAACCCGAGCGCGCCCGAACGTCATCATGACGCTGTCGGATTCTCGCGAGGCTCGGATTCTATCGCGAGACTCGGATTCTATATAAGGAGCCGCGCGTCGCCGCCATTTTCACACGTGCATTGAGATTGATAGGGAGAAGACGTGGCTGGCGTCCTCTCCGTTTAGAATTAGAATAGATTAGAGAGACACTTGATTTACTAATTTTGGGGAGCATTAGGAGTACTCAGTAGTGTACAGTGCAGAGTTTTGCTGATAGTGACCAGTGACCACCACTTTTATTTATAATCCGTTCTCTGCCTGAAAAAAGCGATACACAGCACACAGTGACTCAGTCACATACCATATCTGTGTGCACTGCTCAGGCTCAGGCCAGTGTGCTGCATCATCTATTATCTATATATAATATTATATATATCTGTCTGACTGCTCAGCTCACACAGCTTATAATTGTGGGGGAGACTGGGGAGCACTACTGCAGTGCCAGTTATAGGTTATAGCAGGAGCCAGGAGTACATAATATATTATATAGTGAGTGACCACCAGACACACAGTGCAGTTTATTTAATATATCCGTTCTCTGCCTGAAAAAAGCGATACACACAGTGACTCAGTCAGTCACATACCATATCTGTGTGCACTGCTCAGGCTCAGGCCAGTGTGCTGCATCATCTATATATATTATATATCTGTCTGACTGCTCAGCTCACACAGCTTATAATTGTGGGGGAGACTGGGGAGCACTACTGCAGTGCCAGTTATAGGTTATAGCAGGAGCCAGGAGTACATAATATTATATTAAAATTAAACAGTGCACACTTTTGCTGCAGGAGTGCCACTGCCAGTGTGACTAGTGACCAGTGACCTGACCACCAGTATATAATATTAGTAGTATACTATCTCTTTATCAACCAGTCTATATATTAGCAGCAGACACAGTACAGTGCGGTAGTTCACGGCTGTGGCTACCTCTGTGTCGGCACTCGGCAGCCCGTCCATAATTGTATATACCACCTAACCGTGGTTTTTTTTTCTTTCTTTATACATACATACTAGTTACGAGTATACTATCTCTTTATCAACCAGTCTATATATTAGCAGCAGACACAGTACAGTGCGGTAGTTCACGGCTGTGGCTACCTCTGTGTCGGCACTCGGCAGCCCGTCCATAATTGTATATACCACCTAACCGTGGTTTTTTTTTCTTTCTTTATACATACATACTAGTTACGAGTATACTATCTCTTTATCAACCAGTCTATATATTAGCAGCAGACACAGTACAGTGCGGTAGTTCACGGCTGTGGCTACCTCTGTGTCGGCACTCGGCAGCCCGTCCATAATTGTATATACCACCTAACCGTGGTTTTTTTTTCTTTCTTTATACATACATACTAGTTACGAGTATACTATCTCTTTATCAACCAGTCTATATATTAGCAGCAGACACAGTACAGTGCGGTAGTTCACGGCTGTGGCTACCTCTGTGTCGGCACTCGGCAGCCCGTCCATAATTGTATATACCACCTAACCGTGGTTTTTTTTTCTTTCTTTATACATACATACTAGTTACGAGTATACTATCTCTTTATCAACCAGTCTATATATTAGCAGCAGACACAGTACAGTAGTTCACGGCTGTGGCTACCTCTGTGTCGGCACTCGGCAGCCCGTCCATAATTGTATATACCACCTAACCGTGGTTTTTTTTTCATTCTTTATACATACATACTAGTTACGAGTATACTATCTCTTTATCAACCAGTCTATATATTAGCAGCAGACACAGTACAGTGCGGTAGTTCACGGCTGTGGCTACCTCTGTGTCGGCACTCGGCAGCCCGTCCATAATTGTATATACCACCTAACCGTGGTTTTTTTTCTTTCTTTATACATACATACTAGTTACGAGTATACTATCTCTTTAT
Organism: Pseudophryne corroboree; assembly: GCF_028390025.1. NCBI lineage: Eukaryota > Metazoa > Chordata > Amphibia > Anura > Myobatrachidae > Pseudophryne > Pseudophryne corroboree. The sequence goes on along the minus strand of NC_086444.1, from coordinate 104,072,952 downwards.
CAACCAGTCTATATATTAGCAGCAGACACAGTACAGTGCGGTAGTTCACGGCTGTGGCTACCTCTGTGTCGGCACTCGGCAGCCCGTCCATAATTGTATACTAGTATCCAATCCATCCATCTCCATTGTTTACCTGAGGTGCCTTTTAGTTGTGCCTATTAAAATATGGAGAACAAAAATGTTGAGGTTCCAAAATTAGGGAAAGATCAAGATCCACTTCCACCTCGTGCTGAAGCTGCTGCCACTAGTCATGGCCGAGACGATGAAATGCCAGCAACGTCGTCTGCCAAGGCCGATGCCCAATGGCATAGTACAGAGCATGTCAAAACCAAAACACCAAATATCAGTAAAAAAAGGACTCCAAAACCTAAAATAAAATTGTCGGAGGAGAAGCGTAAACTTGCCAATATGCCATTTACCACACGGAGTGGCAAGGAACGGCTGAGGCCCTGGCCTATGTTCATGGCTAGTGGTTCAGCTTCACATGAGGATGGAAGCACTCAGCCTCTCGCTAGAAAACTGAAAAGACTCAAGCTGGCAAAAGCACCGCAAAGAACTGTGCGTTCTTTGAAATCCCAAATCCACAAGGAGAGTCCAATTGTGTCGGTTGCGATGCCTGACCTTCCCAACACTGGACGTGAAGAGCATGCGCCTTCCACCATTTGCACGCCCCCTGCAAGTGCTGGAAGGAGCACCCGCAGTCCAGTTCCTGATAGTCAGATTGAAGATGTCAGTGTTGAAGTACACCAGGATGAGGAGGATATGGGTGTTGCTGGCGCTGGGGAGGAAATTGACCAGGAGGATTCTGATGGTGAGGTGGTTTGTTTAAGTCAGGCACCCGGGGAGACACCTGTTGTCCGTGGGAGGAATATGGCCGTTGACATGCCAGGTGAAAATACCAAAAAAATCAGCTCTTCGGTGTGGAGGTATTTCACCAGAAATGCGGACAACAGGTGTCAAGCCGTGTGTTCCCTTTGTCAAGCTGTAATAAGTAGGGGTAAGGACGTTAACCACCTCGGAACATCCTCCCTTATACGTCACCTGCAGCGCATTCATAATAAGTCAGTGACAAGTTCAAAAACTTTGGGTGACAGCGGAAGCAGTCCACTGACCAGTAAATCCCTTCCTCTTGTAACCAAGCTCACGCAAACCACCCCACCAACTCCCTCAGTGTCAATTTCCTCCTTCCCCAGGAATGCCAATAGTCCTGCAGGCCATGTCACTGGCAATTCTGACGAGTCCTCTCCTGCCTGGGATTCCTCCGATGCATCCTTGCGTGTAACGCCTACTGCTGCTGGCGCTGCTGTTGTTGCCGCTGGGAGTCGATGGTCATCCCAGAGGGGAAGTCGTAAGCCCACTTGTACTACTTCCAGTAAGCAATTGACTGTTCAACAGTCCTTTGCGAGGAAGATGAAATATCACAGCAGTCATCCTACTGCAAAGCGGATAACTGAGTCCTTGACAACTATGTTGGTGTTAGACGTGCGTCCGGTATCCGCCGTTAGTTCACAGGGAACTAGACAATTTATTGAGGCAGTGTGCCCCCGTTACCAAATACCATCTAGGTTCCACTTCTGTAGGCAGGCGATACCGAGAATGTACACGGACGTCAGAAAAAGACTCACCAGTGTCCTAAAAAATGCAGTTGTACCCAATGTCCACTTAACCACGGACATGTGGACAAGTGGAGCAGGGCAGGGTCAGGACTATATGACTGTGACAGCCCACTGGGTAGATGTATGGACTCCCGCCGCAAGAACAGCAGCGGCGGCACCAGTAGCAGCATCTCGCAAACGCCAACTCTTTCCTAGGCAGGCTACGCTTTGTATCACCGCTTTCCAGAATACGCACACAGCTGAAAACCTCTTACGGCAACTGAGGAAGATCATCGCGGAATGGCTTACCCCAATTGGACTCTCCTGTGGATTTGTGGCATCGGACAACGCCAGCAATATTGTGTGTGCATTAAATATGGGCAAATTCCAGCACGTCCCATGTTTTGCACATACCTTGAATTTGGTGGTGCAGAATTTTTAAAAAAACGACAGGGGCGTGCAAGAGATGCTGTCGGTGGCCAGAAAAATTGCGGGACACTTTCGGCGTACAGGCACCACGTACAGAAGACTGGAGCACCACCAAAAACTACTGAACCTGCCCTGCCATCATCTGAAGCAAGAAGTGGTAACGAGGTGGAATTCAACCCTCTATATGCTTCAGAGGTTGGAGGAGCAGCAAAAGGCCATTCAAGCCTATACAATTGAGCACGATATAGTAGGTGGAATGCACCTGTCTCAAGTGCAGTGGAGAATGATTTCAACGTTGTGCAAGGTTCTGATGCCCTTTGAACTTGCCACACGTGAAGTCAGTTCAGACACTGCCAGCCTGAGTCAGGTCATTCCCCTCATCAGGCTTTTGCAGAAGAAGCTGGAGGCATTGAAGAAGGAGCTAAAAGGGAGCGATTCCGCTAGGCATGTGGGACTTGTGGATGCAGCCCTTAATTCGCTTAACAAGGATTCACGGGTGGTCAATCTGTTGAAATCAGAGCACTACATTTTGGCCACCGTGCTCGATCCTAGATTTAAAGCCTACCTTGGATCTCTCTTTCCGGCAGACACAGGTCTGCTGGGGTTGAAAGACCTGCTGGTGACAAAATTGTCAAGTCAAGCGGAACGCGACCTGTCAACATCTCCTCCTTCACATTCTCCCGCAACTGGGGGTGCGAGGAAAAGGCTCAGAATTCCGAGCCCACCCGCTGGCGGTGATGCAGGGCAGTCTGGAGCGACTGCTGATGCTGACATCTGGTCCGGACTGAAGGACCTGACAACGATTACGGACATGTCGTCTACTGTCACTGCATATGATTCTCTCAACATTGATAGAATGGTGGAGGATTATATGAGTGACCGCATCCAAGTAGGCACGTCACACAGTCCGTACTTATACTGGCAGGAAAAAGAGGCAATTTGGAGTAGAGATGAGCGCCTGAAATTTTTCGGGTTTTGTGTTTTGGTTTTGGGTTCGGTTCCGCGGCCGTGTTTTGGGTTCGAACGCGTTTTGGCAAAACCTCACCGAATTATTTTTGTCGGATTCGGGTGTGTTTTGGATTCGGGTGTTTTTTTCCAAAAACACTAAAAAACAGCTTAAATCATAGAATTTGGGGGTCATTTTGATCCCAAAGTATTATTAACCTCAAAAACCATAATTTACACTCATTTTCAGTCTATTCTGAATACCTCACACCTCACAATATTATTTTTAGTCCTAAAATTTGCACCGAGGTCGCTGTGTGAGTAAGATAAGCGACCCTAGTGGCCGACACAAACACCGGGCCCATCTAGGAGTGGCACTGCAGTGTCACGCAGGATGGCCCTTCCAAAAAACCCTCCCCAAACAGCACATGACGCAAAGAAAAAAAGAGGCGCAATGAGGTAGCTGACTGTGTGAGTAAGATTAGCGACCCTAGTGGCCGACACAAACACCGGGCACATCTAGGAGTGGCACTGCAGTGTCACGCAGGATGTCCCTTCCAAAAAACCCTCCCCAAACAGCACATGACGCAAAGAAAAAAAGAGGCGCAATGAGGTAGCTGTGTGAGTAAGATTAGCGACCCTAGTGGCCGACACAAACACCGGGCACATCTAGGAGTGGCACTGCAGTGTCACGCAGGATGTCCCTTCCAAAAAACCCTCCCCAAACAGCACATGACGCAAAGAAAAAAAAGAGGCGCAATGAGGTAGCTGTGTGAGTAAGATTAGCGACCCTAGTGGCCGACACAAACACCGGGCCCATCTAGGAGTGGCACTGCAGTGTCACGCAGGATGTCCCTTCCAAAAAACCCTCCCCAATCAGCACATGATGCAAAGAAAAAGAAAAGAAAAAAGAGGTGCAAGATGGAATTATCCTTGGGCCCTCCCACCCACCCTTATGTTGTATAAACAAAACAGGACATGCACACTTTAACCAACCCATCATTTCAGTGACAGGGTCTGCCACACGACTGTGACTGATATGACGGGTTGGTTTGGACCCCCCCCCAAAAAAGAAGCAATTAATCTCTCCTTGCACAAACTGGCTCTACAGAGGCAAGATGTCCACCTCATCTTCACCCTCCGATATATCACCGTGTACATCCCCCTCCTCACAGATTATCAATTCGTCCCCACTGGAATCCACCATCTCAGCTCCCTGTGTACTTTGTGGAGGCAATTGCTGCTGGTCAATGTCTCCACGGAGGAATTGATTATAATTCATTTTAATGAACATCATCTTCTCCACATTTTCTGGATGTAACCTCGTACGCCGATTGCTGACAAGGTGAGCGGCGGCACTAAACACTCTTTCGGAGTACACACTTGTGGGAGGGCAACTTAGGTAGAATAAAGCCAGTTTGTGCAAGGGCCTCCAAATTGCCTCTTTTTCCTGCCAGTATAAGTACGGACTGTGTGACGTGCCTACTTGGATGCGGTCACTCATATAATCCTCCACCATTCTATCAATGTTGAGAGAATCATATGCAGTGACAGTAGACGACATGTCCGTAATCGTTGTCAGGTCCTTCAGTCCGGACCAGATATCAGCATCAGCAGTCGCTCCAGACTGCCCTGCATCACCGCCAGCGGGTGGGCTCGGAATTCTGAGCCTTTTCCTCGCACCCCCAGTTGCGGGAGAATGTGAAGGAGGAGATGTTGACAGGTCGCGTTCCGCTTGACTTGACAATTTTGTCACCAGCAGGTCTTTCAACCCCAGCAGACCTGTGTCTGCCGGAAAGAGAGATCCAAGGTAGGCTTTAAATCTAGGATCGAGCACGGTGGCCAAAATGTAGTGCTCTGATTTCAACAGATTGACCACCCGTGAATCCTTGTTAAGCGAATTAAGGGCTGCATCCACAAGTCCCACATGCCTAGCGGAATCGCTCCGTGTTAGCTCCTTCTTCAATGCCTCCAGCTTCTTCTGCAAAAGCCTGATGAGGGGAATGACCTGACTCAGGCTGGCAGTGTCTGAACTGACTTCACGTGTGGCAAGTTCAAAGGGCATCAGAACCTTGCACAACGTTGAAATCATTCTCCACTGCACTTGAGACAGGTGCATTCCATCTCCTATATCGTGCTCAATTGTATAGGCTTGAATGGCCTTTTGCTGCTCCTCCAACCTCTGAAGCATATAGAGGGTTGAATTCCACCTCGTTACCACTTCTTGCTTCAGATGATGGCAGGGCAGGTTCAGTAGTTTTTGGTGGTGCTCCAGTCTTCTGTACGTGGTGCCTGTACGCCGAAAGTGTCCCGCAATTTTTCTGGCCACCGACAGCATCTCTTGCACGCCCCTGTCGTTTTTTAAAAAATTCTGCACCACCAAATTCAAGGTATGTGCAAAACATGGGACGTGCTGGAATTTGCCCATATTTAATGCACACACAATATTGCTGGCGTTGTCCGATGCCACAAATCCACAGGAGAGTCCAATTGGGGTAAGCCATTCCGCGATGATCTTCCTCAGTTGCCGTAAGAGGTTTTCAGCTGTGTGCGTATTCTGGAAAGCGGTGATACAAAGCGTAGCCTGCCTAGGAAAGAGTTGGCGTTTGCGAGATGCTGCTACTGGTGCCGCCGCTGCTGTTCTTGCGGCGGGAGTCCATACATCTACCCAGTGGGCTGTCACAGTCATATAGTCCTGACCCTGCCCTGCTCCACTTGTCCACATGTCCGTGGTTAAGTGGACATTGGGTACAACTGCATTTTTTAGGACACTGGTGAGTCTTTTTCTGACGTCCGTGTACATTCTCGGTATCGCCTGCCTAGAGAAGTGGAACCTAGATGGTATTTGGTAACGGGGGCACACTGCCTCAATAAATTGTCTAGTTCCCTGTGAACTAACGGCGGATACCGGACGCACGTCTAACACCAACATAGTTGTCAAGGACTCAGTTATCCGCTTTGCAGTAGGATGACTGCTGTGATATTTCATCTTCCTCGCAAAGGACTGTTGAACAGTCAATTGCTTACTGGAAGTAGTACAAGTGGGCTTACGACTTCCCCTCTGGGATGACCATCGACTCCCAGCGGCAACAACAGCAGCGCCAGCAGCAGTAGGCGTTACACGCAAGGATGCATCGGAGGAATCCCAGGCAGGAGAGGACTCGTCAGAATTGCCAGTGACATGGCCTGCAGGACTATTGGCATTCCTGGGGAAGGAGGAAATTGACACTGAGGGAGTTGGTGGGGTGGTTTGCGTGAGCTTGGTTACAAGAGGAAGGGATTTACTGGTCAGTGGACTGCTTCCGCTGTCACCCAAAGTTTTTGAACTTGTCACTGACTTATTATGAATGCGCTGCAGGTGACGTATAAGGGAGGATGTTCCGAGGTGGTTAACGTCCTTACCCCTACTTATTACAGCTTGACAAAGGGAACACACGGCTTGACACCTGTTGTCCGCATTTCTGGTGAAATACCTCCACACCGAAGAGCTGATTTTTTTGGTATTTTCACCTGGCATGTCAACGGCCATATTCCTCCCACGGACAACAGGTGTCTCCCCGGGTGCCTGACTTAAACAAACCACCTCACCATCAGAATCCTCCTGGTCAATTTCCTCCCCAGCGCCAGCAACACCCATATCCTCCTCATCCTGGTGTACTTCAACACTGACATCTTCAATCTGACTATCAGGAACTGGACTGCGGGTGCTCCTTCCAGCACTTGCAGGGGGCGTGCAAATGGTGGAAGGCGCATGCTCTTCACGTCCAGTGTTGGGAAGGTCAGGCATCGCAACCGACACAATTGGACTCTCCTTGTGGATTTGGGATTTCAAAGAACGCACAGTTCTTTGCGGTGCTTTTGCCAGCTTGAGTCTTTTCAGTTTTCTAGCGAGAGGCTGAGTGCTTCCATCCTCATGTGAAGCTGAACCACTAGCCATGAACATAGGCCAGGGCCTCAGCCGTTCCTTGCCACTCCGTGTGGTAAATGGCATATTGGCAAGTTTACGCTTCTCCTCCGACAATTTTATTTTAGGTTTTGGAGTCCTTTTTTTTCTGATATTTGGTGTTTTGGATTTGACATGCTCTGTACTATGACATTGGGCATCGGCCTTGGCAGACGACGTTGCTGGCATTTCATCGTCTCGGCCATGACTAGTGGCAGCAGCTTCAGCACGAGGTGGAAGTGGATCTTGATCTTTCCCTAATTTTGGAACCTCAACTTTTTTGTTCTCCATATTTTATAGGCAGAACTAAAAGGCACCTCAGGTAAACAATGGAGATGGATGGATTGGATACTAGTATACAATTATGGACGGACTGCCACGGTTAGGTGGTATAAAAAAAACCACGGTTAGGTGGTATATAATACAATTATGGATGGACGGACTGCCTGCCGAGTGCCGACACAGAGGTAGCCACAGCCGTGAACTACCGCACTGTACACTGGTTGATAAAGAGATAGTAGTATACTCGTAACAACTAGTATGACGACGGTATAAAGAATGAAAAAAAAACCACGGTTAGGTGGTATATATTATAATACAATTATGGTTGGACGGACTGCCTGCCGAGTGCCGACACAGAGGTAGCCACAGCCGTGAACTACCGCACTGTACACTGGTTGATAAAGAGATAGTAGTATACTCGTAACAACTAGTATGACGACGGTATAAAGAATGAAAAAAAAACCACGGTTAGGTGGTATATATTATAATACAATTATGGTTGGACGGACTGCCTGCCGAGTGCCGACACAGAGGTAGCCACAGCCGTGGTTGGTTGGACGGACTGCCTGCCGAGTGCCGACACAGAGGTAGCCACAGCCGTGAACTACCGCACTGTACACTGGTTGATAAAGAGATAGTAGTATACTCGTAACAACTAGTATGACGACGGTATAAAGAATGAAAAAAAAACCACGGTTAGGTGGTATATATTATAATACAATTATGGATGGACGGACTGCCTGCCGAGTGCCGACACAGAGGTAGCCACAGCCGTGAACTACCGCACTGTACACTGGTTGATAAAGAGATAGTAGTATACTCGTAACAACTAGTATGACGACGGTATAAAGAATGAAAAAAAAACCACGGTTAGGTGGTATATATTATAATACAATTATGGTTGGACGGACTGCCTGCCGAGTGCCGACACAGAGGTAGCCACAGCCGTGAACTACCGCACTGTACACTGGTTGATAAAGAGATAGTAGTATACTCGTAACAACTAGTATGACGACGATATAAAGAATGAAAAAAAAACCACGGTTAGGTGGTATATAATACAATTATGGTTGGACGGACTGCCTGCCGAGTGCCGACACAGAGGTAGCCACAGCCGTGAACTACCGCACTGTACACTGGTTGATAAAGAGATAGTAGTATACTCGTAACAACTAGTATGACGACGGTATAAAGAATGAAAAAAAAACCACGGTTAGGTGGTATATATTATAATACAATTATGGTTGGACGGACTGCCTGCCGAGTGCCGACACAGAGGTAGCCACAGCCGTGAACTACCGCACTGTACACTGGTTGATAAAGAGATAGTAGTATACTCGTAACAACTAGTATGACGACGGTATAAAGAATGAAAAAAAAACCACGGTTAGGTGGTATATATTATAATACAATTATGGATGGACGGACTGCCTGCCGAGTGCCGACACAGAGGTAGCCACAGCCGTGAACTACCGCACTGTACACTGGTTGATAAAGAGATAGTAGTATACTCGTAACAACTAGTATGACGACGGTATAAAGAATGAAAAAAAAACCACGGTTAGGTGGTATATAATACAATTATGGTTGGACGGACTGCCTGCCGAGTGCCGACACAGAGGTAGCCACAGCCGTGAACTACCGCACTGTACACTGGTTGATAAAGAGATAGTAGTATACTCGTAACAACTAGTATGACGACGGTATAAAGAATGAAAAAAAAACCACGGTTAGGTGGTATATATTATAATACAATTATGGATGGACGGACTGCCTGCCGAGTGCCGACACAGAGGTAGCCACAGCCGTGAACTACCGCACTGTACTGTGTCTGCTGCTAATATAGACTGGTTGATAAAGAGATAGTATACAATACTACTAATATACTGGTGGTCAGGCACTGGTCACCACTAGTCACACTGGCAGTGGCACTCCTGCAGCAAAAGTGTGCACTGTTTAATTTTAATATAATATTATTTATCATGTACTCCTGGCTCCTGCTATAACAACCTGCAGTGCTCCCCAGTCTCCCCCACAATTATAAGCTTTATATACAATACATTGATGTGCAGCACACTGGGCTGAGCAGTGCACACAGACTGAGTCACTGTGTGACTGTGTATCGTTTTTTTCAGGCAGAGAACGGATATATTAAATAAAACAAACAACTGCACTGTCTCTGGTGGTCACTGGTCACTGTGGTCGTCAGTCACTAAACTCTGTCTGCACTCTCTTCTAATCTACAGTATCACAGCAATCTCTCTCTCTCTCTCTCTCTCTTCTAAATCTAATCTAAATGGAGAGGACGCCAGCCACGTCCTCTCCCTATCAATCTCAATGCACGTGTGAAAATGGCGGCGACGCGCGGCTCCTTATATAGAATCCGAGTCTCGCGAGAATCCGACAGCGTCATGATGACGTTCGGGCGCGCTCGGGTTAACCGAGCAAGGCGGGAAGATCCGAGTCGCTCGGACCCGTGAAAAAAAAAGTGAAGTTCGTGCGGGTTCGGATTCAAAGAAACCGAACCCGCTCATCTCTAATTTGGAGGCCCTTGCACAAACTGGCTTTATTCTACCTAAGTTGCCCTCCCACAACTGTGTACTCCGAAAGAGTGTTTAGTGCCGCCGCTCACCTTGTCAGCAATCGGCGTACGAGGTTACATCCAGAAAATGTGGAGAAGATGATGTTCATTAAAATGAATTATAATCAATTCCTCCGCGGAGACATTGACCAGCAGCAATTGCCTCCACAAAGTACACAGGGAGCTGAGATGGTGGATTCCAGTGGGGACGAATTGATAATCTGTGAGGAGGGGGATGTACACGGTGATATATCGGAGGGTGAAGATGAGGTGGACATCTTGCCTCTGTAGAGCCAGTTTGTGCAAGGAGAGATTAATTGCTTCTTTTTTGGGGGGGGTCCAAACCAACCCGTCATATCAGTCACAGTCGTGTGGCAGACCCTGTCACTGAAATGATGGGTTGGTTAAAGTGTGCATGTCCTGTTTTGTTTATACAACATAAGGGTGGGTGGGAGGGCCCAAGGACAATTCCATCTTGCACCTCTTTTTTCTTTTCTTTTTCTTTGCATCATGTGCTGATTGGGGAGGGTTTTTTGGAAGGGACATCCTGCGTGACACTGCAGTGCCACTCCTAGATGGGCCCGGTGTTTGTGTCGGCCACTAGGGTCGCTAATCTTACTCACACAGTCAGCTACCTCATTGCGCCTCTTTTTTTCTTTGCGTCATGTGCTGTTTGGGGAGGGTTTTTTGGAAGGGACATCCTGCGTGACACTGCAGTGCCACTCCTAGATGGGCCCGGTGTTTGTGTCGGCCACTAGGGTCGCTAATCTTACTCACACAGTCAGCTACCTCATTGCGCCTCTTTTTTTCTTTGCGTCATGTGCTGTTTGGGGAGGGTTTTTTGGAAGGGACATCCTGCGTGACACTGCAGTGCCACTCCTAGATGGGCCCGGTGTTTGTGTCGGCCACTAGGGTCGCTAATCTTACTCACACAGTCAGCTACCTCATTGCGCCTCTTTTTTTCTTTGCGTCATGTGCTGTTTGGGGAGGGTTTTTTGGAAGGGACATCCTGCGTGACACTGCAGTGCCACTCCTAGATGTGCCCGGTGTTTGTGTCGGCCACTAGGGTCGCTAATCTTACTCACACAGCTACCTCATTGCGCCTCTTTTTTTCTTTGCGTCATGTGCTGTTTGGGGAGGGTTTTTTGGAAGGGCCATCCTGCGTGACACTGCAGTGCCACTCCTAGATGGGCCCGGTGTTTGTGTCGGCCACTAGGGTCGCTAATCTTACTCACACAGCTACCTCATTGCGCCTCTTTTTTTCTTTGCGTCATGTGCTGTTTGGGGAGGGTTTTTTGGAAGGGACATCCTGCGTGACACTGCAGTGCCACTCCTAGATGGGCCCGGTGTTTGTGTCGGCCACTAGGGTCGCTAATCTTACTCACACAGTCAGCTACCTCATTGCGCCTCTTTTTTTCTTTGCGTCATGTGCTGTTTGGGGAGGGTTTTTTGGAAGGGCCATCCTGCGTGACACTGCAGTGCCACTCCTAGATGGGCCCGGTGTTTGTGTCGGCCACTAGGGTCGCTAATCTTACTCACACAGCTACCTCATTGCGCCTCTTTTTTTCTTTGCGTCATGTGCTGTTTGGGGAGGGTTTTTTGGAAGGGCCATCCTGCGTGACACTGCAGTGCCACTCCTAGATGGGCCCGGTGTTTGTGTCGGCCACTAGGGTCGCTAATCTTACTCACACAGCTACCTCATTGCGCCTCTTTTTTTCTTTGCGTCATGTGCTGTTTGGGGAGGGTTTTTTGGAAGGGACATCCTGCGTGACACTGCAGTGCCACTCCTAGATGGGCCCGGTGTTTGTGTCGGCCACTAGGGTCGCTTATCTTACTCACACAGCGACCTCGGTGCAAATTTTAGGACTAAAAATAATATTGTGAGGTGTGAGGTATTCAGAATAGACTGAAAATGAGTGTAAATTATGGTTTTTGAGGTTAATAATACTTTGGGATCAAAATGACCCCCAAATTCTATGATTTAAGCTGTTTTTTAGTGTTTTTGGAAAAAAACACCCGAATCCAAAACACACCCGAATCCGACAAAAAAAATTCGGTGAGGTTTTGCCAAAACGCGTTCGAACCCAAAACACGGCCGCGGAACCGAACCCAAAACCAAAACACAAAACCCGAAAAATTTCAGGCGCTCATCTCTAGTTTATTTAGCAGTCTGCGATGTGGAACAGTGTCAAAAGCCTTACTAAAGTCTAGATAAGCTATATCCATTGCTCCACCTTTATCCATCACTTTAGTCACACAATCAAAAAAGTCAATAAGATTTGTTTGACATGATCTCCCCCCAGTGAATCCATGCTGTTTGGGATCCAGTAAATTGCCGGATTTGAGATAATCTACAACGCTTTCTTTTAAGAGTGTTTCCATCAATTTCCCTACTACTGCTGTAAGACTCACTGGTCTGTAGTTGTTTGCCTCTTCCTTGCTTCCACTTTTGTGCAGTGGGACTACGTTTGCTCTTTTCCAGTCCTCTGGAATTACTCCTGTAGCTAATGACTGGTTGAATAATTCTGTCAATGGTGCTACCAGCACCTCTTTAAGTTCTTTTAGTATCCTTGGATGTATCCCATCTGGCCCCATAGATTTGTCCACTTTCAGCTTTGAGAGTTCTGTTAGGACATTCTCCTCTGTAAATGTACTTGTTTCATTTTCCTGAATATCCCTGCAACTTAACTGTGGCCCCTTCCCCTCTCTTTCAGTAGTAAATACTGAGCAAAAATAATCATTAAGATGATCTGCTATTAAATTGTCTCCTTCAACAAGACTCCCAGTGTCCGTCTTTAGTTTTATAATTCCGCCTTTTGTTTTTCTCCTTTCGCTTATATACCTAAAAAAAGTTTTGCCTCCTTTACCCACTGACTGGGCCATTTTCTCCTCAGCTTGTGCCTTTGCACATCTGATTACCTTCTTAGTCTCCTTCTGTCTAACAAGATATATCTCCTTGTCTTCATTATTTTGTGTCTGCTTATATTTCCTAAAAGCCATCTTTTTTGCTCTCACAATATTTGCTACTTCTTTTGCAAACCACACTGGCTTCCTTTTCCTTGTGTTTTTCCTAACAGTTTTGATACAAAGGTCTGTTGCCTTCAATATTGCACATTTTAATGTTTCCCACCTCTCCTGCACTGCTTCCAAGTTCCTCCACTCTGCCAAAGAATCGCTTACACATTTTCCCATCCCTACAAAATCAGCCTTCCTAAAATCCAACACCTTTGTTTTTGTATGGGACGAGTCAGTCTGTCTTAATGCTGAACCATACTGCTTGATGATCACTGGATCCCAGGTTTTCACCCACTTTTACGTCCGATAATCTGTCTCCATTTGTAAGTATTAAGTCTAATATTGCGTCTTTCCGAGTGGGCTCCCTCACCAATTGGTGGAGGGATGCTCCCTGAAGGGAATTTAAAATGTTCCTACTTCTAGTGGAACTAGCAACAGACACCTCCCAGTTTACATCAGGAAGATTAAAGTCTCCCATGATTATTACCTCTCCTTTTAATGCCATTTTAGTTATGTCCTGCAATAGGTTCTTGTCGAGTTCCTCTTCCTGACCTGGTGGCCTGTATATCACGCCAATACGAATAATCAACTTTTCCCCTCTCTTTCTTCCATTTACCAACATCCCTAGACTGTTAAGGGGACAGTCACTGACCAAAGCTTCCAGATGCAAAACATGCTAACATGTGCCACAATGCGGCTTGTACACATAAGACTACTGTATGTATGTTATGTCTTGAGCCTTTGTGTTCTGGGTGCTTCTCCAACTTTCACAGCAAGCATTAAAATCCCACAAATTCAGCTGGAGAAAAAGCCGAACGTTCTAGGTATGAAGCAAACTCAGAAGGAGATGAAAATATTTGTGTTCTAAATACTAAGGACAGTTTTGCCCTGGATGATTCTATCCATAAATAGGCATAAAATGTATTGTTTTCAACTTAGAGGGTTTTTCTGTTTCTGGAGAAAAATACAGTAACATGATGAGGACAAATTAGAACCGTACCAGACCGTTGTTTTTTTATCTTACCTTACTTTTTTTTAGCAAAAGACAATGGGGTCTATTCATGAAGCAGTGTAAAGTGTGGAGAAGTGATCCAGTGGAGAAGTTGCCCATGGCAACCAATCAGTGTTGAGGTAACATTTCTAAAGTGCATTCTATAAAATTATACGTAACAGCTGATTGGTTGCCATGGGCAATTTCTCCACTGGCTCACTTCTCCACACTTTTCACCACTTCATGAATAGACCCCCTTGGGCAATGTTTTATGTTGCAGATGCATGTCTTGCCTTAGGTTATCATAATTCATGCATGTACGGGTTAATATTGCTGAGTAATTGCTCCTATAAGCTGACTTGAATTTGCCTGCCATCCACCGCCAGCCCGTGTCTTCATATTGACAGATAAAGTTCCACAACTGTCTCCTGGCTTTCATCATTCTCCCTGACAGTCACTTGCCAGTTGCTGCTTATAACTTATGTCACATTACATTGCATCTCATTTATACACTCCAAAGGCTTCTTTTCCAGTAGCCTACAGTACCTTAGCCATGCCATCCTGATCTGCAGCTGCTGGGTGCTACTGACTGCTGCTGAGGTATCTGTATAAGGGGCATATTTATCTACATTTTCAGGTTTAGAACTGATCATTATAATTTCTTATCGCCTCTGGGAGGAGGCAGCCAGGCGGGAGGAGCAAGGGGCATCAATATCGTCCTCATGGCCCCGCCCCACATTACATGAAACCACAGGCTACAGGTGGCAGCAGATGGCACCCATCCATTTGCAGGACACTTCCCTAATGTTATTTGGGAGCCACCCTGATTTATAGAGAGAGTCAGTAAGTGTGAAATATGTCCCTATAAGGGGAGCAGATATGTACAAATTATTAACATTCCAGTGGTGTGACTAGTGTGAGGCATGTGCCCTGCCCAGCAGGGTTGTAAGTAGGGTTATGCGAGCGGTGCCTACCTGTGGCTTGCAGGGTACCTGGAGATCCAAATAACGATTAGGTAGCGCTTAATAGTGCATAAACAATTCCAAATTATATATAAAAAATGTATATTTAATATACATTAAAGACAATACAATCACACATAAAATACATATTAAAAAACATTTGCTGCTTAATAGCGATAATTAATCACTCATATGAATTGGCGGTATGCTTGTGTGGAAGTTCTGGGCTTATAGCCACAAGTTGGATGTACCGTTTGCACCGTAACAATAATCAAGGAGCATAAATAGATATAGTTACCGGACTGGTGGGGCTGGGCAGCTTTGGGATTGCACAGTGTAACATCTAATCCACAGGTTCTCAAACTCGATCCTCAGGACCCCACACGGTCCATGTTTCGCAGGTCACTTGTACTGTATATCACTTTCGTATAGTTTTCTAATATTATCACTTTCTCTGACGTCCTAGTGGGTGCTGGGAACTCCGTAAGGACCATGGGGAATAGCGGCTCCGCAGGAGACTGGGCACATCTAAAGAAAGCTTTAGGACTATCTGGTGTGCACTGGCTCCTCCCCCTATGACCCTCCTCCAAGCCTCAGTTAGATTTTTGTGCCCGACCGAGCAGGGTGCAATCTAGGAGGCTCTCCTGAGCTTCTTAGAAAAAGTTAGTTTTAGGTTTTTTATTTTCAGTGAGACCTGCTGGCAACAGGCTCACTGCATCGAGGGACTAAGGGGAGAAGAAGCGAACCTGCCTGCTTGCAGCCAGCTTGGGCTTCTTAGGCTACTGGACACCATTAGCTCCAGAGGGACCGAACACAGGCCCAGCCTCGGAGTCCGGTCCCAGAGCCGCGCCGCCGGCCCCCTTACAGAGCCAGAAGCAAGAAGAGGTCCGGAAAATCGGCGGCAGAAGACATCAGTCTTCACCAAGGTAGCGCACAGCACTGCAGCTGTGCGCCATTGCTCCTCATGCACACCACACACTCCGGTCACTGAGGGTGCAGGGCGCTGGGGGGGGGGCGCCCTGAGCAGCAATATAAACACCTTGGCTGGCAAAAATACATCACATATAACCCCCAGGGCTATATGGATGTATATTAACCCCTGCCAGAGTCCATAAAAATGCGGGAGAAAAGTCCGCGAAAAAGGGGCGGAGCCTATCTCCTCAGCACACTGGCGCCATTTTTCCCTCACAGCTCCGTTGGAGGGAAGCTCCCTGGCTCTCCCCTGGAGTTAATACACTACAGAAAGGGTTAAAAAGAGAGGGGGGGGGGGGGCACAATTTAGGCGCAGTATACAATATATATGCAGCTATAAGGGAAAACACTTTTTTATAGGTGCTATCCCTGTGATATATAGCGCCCTGGTGTGTGCTGGCATACTCTCCCTCTGTCTCCCCAAAGGGCTTTGTGGGGTCCTGTCCTCTATCAGAGCATTCCCTGTGTGTGTGCTGTGTGTCGGTACGGCTGTGTCGACAGGTAGGATAATGAGGTGGAGGCGGAGCGAATGCCTGTAAATATGTTGTCACCCCCTGCGGGGTCGACACCGGTGTGGTTGAACTTATGGAAGGATTACGTGAAAGTGTCAACTCCTTACATAAAAGGTCGACGACACGGAACAGCCGGCTACTCAGCTTGTGCCTGTTCCAGCGTCTCAAATGTCATGGGGGGCTCTAAAATCGCCCGCTACCTCAGATAACAGAATGTAGACACGGATACTGACTCCAGTGTCGACATCGATGAGACTGGTGTACCCTCCAAATAGGTCCACCCGTTACAGGATTGAGACAATGAAAAATGTATTACACATTTATGATTATACCCCAGGTACCACATAAAAGGGTATTGTGTTTGGTGAGAGAAAACTATTAGTAGTTTTTCCTGCATCTGAGAAATTAAATGAGGTGTGTGAGGAAGAGTGGTCTTCCCCCGATAAGAAATTGATAATTTCTACAACGGTTATTGGCAGCGTACCCTTTCCCGCCAGAGGATAGGTCACGCGGGGAAACACCCCATAGGGTAGATACAGCGCTTACACGCTTATCAGAAAAGGTGGCACTACCGTCTCCGGGTACGGCCGCCCTGAAGGAACCTGCTGATAGAAAGCAGGAGGTTACCCTATAAGATATGGTCACACACTAGGGACATTATATTGCGACCAGCCGTTGCTTCGGCATGGATGTGCAGTGCTCCCGCTGCGTGGTCAGATTCCCTGTCGGAAAATAACTATGGATAGGGACAATATTTTGCTGAAAATAGAGCATATAAAAGATGTGGTCTTATACATGCGTGATGCACAGAGGGATATTTGCCGGCTGGCATCAAAAATAAGCGCTAGGTCCATTGCCGCCAGACGGGGGTTATGGACTTGGCAATGGTCAGGCGATGCCGACTCGAATCGGCACATGGATGTTGCCCTATAAGGGGGTAAAACTGTTTGGGGATAGTTTTTCAGACCTCGTTTCCACAGCTACTGCTGGGAAATTAATTTTTTTGCCACAGGCTACCCCACAACAAAAGAAAGCACCGTATCATCAAGTACAGTCCTTTCTCTATCGTCCTAGTGGATGCTGGGGTTCCTGAAAGGACCATGGGGAATAGCGGCTCCGCAGGAGACAGGGCACAAAAAGCAAAGCTTTAGGATCAGGTGGTGTGCACTGGCTCCTCCCCCTATGACCCTCCTCCAAGCCAGTTAGATTTTTGTGCCCGGCCGAGAAGGGTGCAATTCTAGGTGGCTCTCATAAAGAGCTGCTTAGAGAAGTTTAGCTTAGGTTTTTTATTTTACAGTGATTCCTGCTGGCAACAGGATCACTGCAACGAGGGACAGAGGGGAGAAGAAGTGAACTCACCTGCGTGCAGGATGGATTGGCTTCTTGGCTACTGGACATGAAGCTCCAGAGGGACGATCACAGGTACAGCCTGGATGGTCACCGGAGCCTCGCCGCCGGCCCCCTCGCAGATGCTGAAGCAAGAAGAGGTCCAGAATCGGCGGCTGAAGACTCCTGCAGTCTTCTAAAGGTAGCGCACAGCACTGCAGCTGTGCGCCATTTTCCTCTCAGCACACTTCACACGGCAGTCACTGAGGGTGCAGGGCGCTGGGGGGGGGCGCCCTGGGAGGCAAATGTAAACCTATATAAGGCTAAAAATACCTCACATATAGCCCTCAGAGGCTATATGGAGATATTTAACCCCTGCCTAAATACAATAAATAGCGGGAGACGAGCCCGCCGAAAAAGGGGCGGGGCCTATCTCCTCAGCACACAGCGCCATTTTCTCTCACAGAAAGGCTGGAGAGAAGGCTCCCAGGCTCTCCCCTGCACTGCACTACAGAAACAGGGTTTAAACAGAGAGGGGGGGCACTAAATTGGCGACATAAATATATTAAAGATGCTATAAGGGAGAAACACTTATATAAGGTTGTCCCTATGTAATTATAGCGTTTTTTTGGTGTGTGCTGGCAAACTCTCCCTCTGTCTCTCCAAAGGGCTAGTGGGGTCCTGTCCTCTGTCAGAGCATTCCCGGTGTGTGTGCTGTGTGTCGGTACGTGTGTGTCGACATGTATGAGGACGATGTTGGAGGAGGCGGAGCAATTGCCTATGATGGTGATGTCACTCTCTAGGGAGTCGACACCGGTATGGATGGCTTATTTAGGGAATTACGTGAGAATGTCAACACGCTGCAAGGTCGGTTGACGACATGAGACGGCCGACAAACAATTAGTACCGGTCCAGGCGTCTCAGAAACACCGTCAGGGGTTTTTAATAACGCCCATTTACCTCAGTCGGTCGACACAGACACAGACACCGACACTGAATCCAGTGTCGACGGTGAATAAACAAACGTATTCCTTATTAGGGCCACACGTTAAGGGCAATGAAGGAGGTGTTACATATTTCTGATACTACAAGTACCACAAAAAAGGGTATTATGTGGGAGTGAAAAAACTACCTGTAGTTTTTCCTGAATCAGATAAAATAAAATAAAGTGTGTGATGATGCGTGGGTTTACCCCGATAGCAAATATTGGCGTTATACCCTTTCCCGCCAGAAGTTAGGGCGCGTTGGGAATGAATAAGGCGCTCACACGCTTATCAAGTGGCGTTACCGTCGCCAGATACGGCCGCCCTCAAGGAGCCAGCTGATAGGCAGCTGGAAAAATATCCTAAAAAGTATATACACACATAAGGTGGTTATACTGCGACCAGCGATCGCCATCAGCCTGGAGATGCAGTGCTGGGTTGGCTTGGTCGGTTTCCCTGACTGAAAATATTTGATTGATATAGAGCATTTAATAGGATGCATTATATATTTATGTATGCGAGATGCACAGAGGGATATGTGCACTCTGGCATCAAAATAAGTGCGTGATCCATATCTCCCAGAAGATGTCATGGACACGACAGTGGTCAGGTGATACATATCCCATACGACACATGGAAGTATGGCCGTATAAAGGGAAAGAGTTATTTGGGGTCGGTCCAACGGACCTGGGGGTCTCGGCAACAGCTGGAAATCCAACCTTTTTACCCCAAGTTACATCTCAGCAGAAACAGACACCGTCTTTTCAGCCTCAATCCTTCCTTTCCCATGAGGGCAAGCGGGCAAAAGGCCAGTCATATCTGCCCAGACATAGAGGAATGGGAAGTAGACTGCAGCAGACAGCTCCTTCCCAGGAAAGGAAGCCTTCCACCGCGTCTGCCAAGTCCCCAGCATGACGCTGGGGCCGTGTAAGCGGACTCAGGTTAGGTGGGGGTGTAGTCTCAAGAGTCTCAACGCGCAGTGGGATCACTCGCAAGTTGACCCCTGGATCGTACTAGTATTATCCCAGGGGTACAGATTGGAGAGTCGAGACATCTTTTCCTCGCAGGTTCCTGAAGTCTGCGTTACCAACGGCTCCCTCCAACAGGGAGGCAGTATTGGGAAAAATTCACAAGCTGTATTTCCAGCAGGTGATAATCAAAGTACCCCTCCTACAACAAGGAAAAGGGTATTAGTCTTCCACACTATATGGTGGTACTGAAGCCAGACGGCTTGGTGAGACATAGTCTAAATCTGAAATCTTTGAACACTTACATAAAGGTTCAAATCAAGATGGAGTCACTCAGAGCAGTGATAGCGAACCGGAAAGAAGGGGACTATATGGTGTCCCTGGACATCAAGGATTACCTCCATGTCCAAATTTGCCCTTCTCAACAAGGGTACATCGGGTTCGTGATACAGAACTGTCAATATCAGTTTCAAAAGTTGCCGTTGAATTATCCACGGCACCCCGGGCCTTTACCAAGGTAATGGCCGAAAAGATGACTCTCTTCAAAGAAAAGGGCATCTTAATTATCCCTTACTTGGACGATATCCTGAAAGGGGCAAGTTCCAGAGAACAGTTGGAGGTCGGAAAAGAACTATCTAAAGTAGTTCTACGATAGCACGAGTGGATTCTAAATATTCCAAAAATCGCAGCTGTGTTTTCCGATGATACGTCTGCTGTTCCCAGGAATGATTCTGGGCATAGTCCAGAAAAAGGTATTTCTCCTGGAGGGGAAAGCCAGGGAGTTATCCGACCTAGTCAGAAACCTCCTAAAACCAGGCCAAGTATCAGTGCATTAATGCACAGGAGGCCTGGGAAAAATGGTGGCTTCTTACGAAGCGATTCCATTCGGCAGATCTCACGCAAAACATTTTCAGGGAGATTTGCTGGACGAATGGTCCGGATCGCATCTTCAGATGCATCAGCGGATAACCCTGTCTCCAAAGACAAGGGTATCTCTTCTGTGGTGGTTGCAGGAGGCTCATCTACTGGAGGGCCGCAGATTCGGCATACAGGATTGGATCCTGGTGACCACGGACGCCAGCCTGAGAGGCTGGGGAGCAGTCACACAGGGAAGAAACTTCCAGGGAGTGTGGACGAGCCTGGAAAAGTCTCTTCACATAAACATTCTGGAACTAAGAGCAATCTACAATGCTCTAAACCAGGCGGAACCTCTGCTTCAAGGAAGACCGGTATTGATCCAGTCGGACAACATCACGGCAGTCGCCCATGTAAACAGACAGGGCGGCACAAGAAGCAGGAGTGCAATGGCAGAAGCTGCCAGGATCCTTCGCTGGGCGGAGAATCACGTGATAGCATTGTCAGCAGTATTCATCCCGGACGTGGACAACTGGGAAGCAGACTTCCTCAGCAGACACGATCTTCACCCGGGAGAGTGGGGACTTCATTCAGAAGTTTTCCTCATGATAATAAACCGTTGGGAAAAACCAATGGTGGACATGATGGCGTCTCGCCTCAACAAAAAACTGGACAGGTATTGCGCCAGGTCAAGAGATCCGCAGGCAATAGCTGTGGATGCGCTGGTAACACCTTGGGTGTACCAGTCGGTATATGTGTTTCCTCCTCTGCCTCTCATACCAAAGGTATTGAGGATTATACGGCAAAGAGGAGTAAGAACGATACTAGTGGCTCCGGATTGGCCAAGAAGGACTTGGTACCCGGAACTTCAAGAGATGGTCACGGACGATCCGTGGCCTCTACCTCTGAGAAGGGACCTGCCTCAGCAGGGTCCTTGTCTTTTTCAAGACTTACCGCGGCTGCGTTTGACGGCATGGCGGTTGAACGCCAGATTCTAAAAGAAAAAGGCATTCCTGAAGAAGTCATTCCTACCTTGATTAAGGCAAGGAAAGAAGTCACCGCAAAGCATTATCACCGCATTTGGCGGAAATATGTGGCATGGTGCGAGGGTCGGAATGCTCCGACGAAGGAATTTCAACTGGGTCGTTTCCTACATTTCCTGCAATCAGGATTGTCTATGGGTCTCAAATTGGGATCTATTAAGGTTCAAATTTCGGCCCTGTCTACATTCTTCCAAAAAGAATTGGCCTCAGTTCCTGAGGTCCAGACTTTTGTCAAAGGAGTACTGCATATACAGCCTCCTGTGGTGCCTCCGGTGGCACCGTGGGATCTAAATGTAGTTTTAGATTTCCTCAAATCCCATTGGTTTGAACCACTTAAGAAGGTGGATTTGAAATATCTCACATGGAAAGTGACTATGTTACTGGCCCTGGCTTCGGCCAGGAGAGTATCAGAACTGGCGGCTTTATCTTATAAAAGTCCTTATTTAAGTTTCCATTCAGATAGGGCAGAGCTGCGGACGCGTCCGCATTTTCTCCCGAAGGTGGTGTCAGCGTTTCACCTGAACCAGCCTATTGTAGTGCCTGCGGCTACAAACGACTTGGAAGACTCCAAGTTGTTGGACGTTGTCAGAGCTTTAAAGATATACATTTCAAGGACGGCTGGAGTCAGAAAATCTGACTCGCTGTTTATACTGTATGCACCCAACAAGTTGGGTGCACCTGCTTCTAAGCAGTCGATTGCTCGATTGGATTTGTAACACGATTCAACTTGCACATTCTGTGGCAGGCCTACCACAGCCTAATTCTGTTAAGGCCCATTCCACAAGGAAGGTGGGCTCATCCTGGGCGGCTGCCCGAGGGGTCTCGGCATTACAACTCTGCCGAGCAGCTACGTGGTCAGGGGAGAACACGTTTGTAAAATTCTACAAATTTGATATCCTGGCAAAAGAGGACCTGGAGTTCTCTCATTCGGTGCTGCAGAGTCATCCGCACTCTCCCGCCCGTTTGGGAGCTTTGGTATAATCCCCATGGTCCTTTCAGGAACCCCAGCATCCACTAGGACGATAGAGAAAATAAGAATTTACTTACCGATAATTCTATTTCTCGGAGTCCGTAGTGGATGCTGGGCGCCCATCCCAAGTGCGGATTATCTGCAATACTTGTACATAGTTACAAAAATCGGGTTATTATTGTTGTGAGCCATCTTTTCAGAGGCTCCGCTGTTATCATACTGTTAACTGGGTTTAGATCACAAGTTGTACGGTGTGATTGGTGTGGCTGGTATGAGTCTTACCCGGGATTCAAAATTCCTCCCTTATTGTGTACGCTCGTCCGGGCACAGTACCTAACTGGCTTGGAGGAGGGTCATAGGGGGAGGAGCCAGTGCACACCACCTGATCCTAAAGCTTTGCTTTTTGTGCCCTGTCTCCTGCGGAGCCGCTATTCCCCATGGTCCTTTCAGGAACCCCAGCATCCACTACGGACTCCGAGAAATAGAATTATCGGTAAGTAAATTCTTATTTTCGGCCCCAGAAAAGCAAGAGGGCTAGAGGCTCATCTTTTCTGCCGAGAGGCAAAGGTAGAGGAAAAAGCTGCAACACACAGCTAGTTCCCAAGAGCAGAAGTCCTCCCTGCGTCCGGTAGGTCCACAGCATGGTGCTGGGGCTGCTCAGGCGGACCCGGGTACGGTGGGGGCCCGTCTCAGATATTTCAGCGGACAGTGGGCTCTCTCACATGGATCCCTGGGTCCTTCAAGTAGTATCTCAGGGGTACAGGCTGGAGTTCGAGACGTTCTTCCCCCCGCCGTTTCCTAAAATCTGCCTTACCGGCACCTGCCTCTGCCAGGGAGACGGTGTTGGTGGGTATTCAACACTATAATCACAAGTGATTGTCAAGGTGCCCCTCCTTCAGCAAGGAAGGGGTTACTATTCCACAGTGGTTGTGGTACCGCAACGGTTCGGTGAGACCCATCTTGAAATTAAAATACTTGAACTTTTATATCAGAAGATTCAAGTTCAAGATGGAATCGCTCAGGGCGGTTATTACGAGCCTGGACGAGGGGGATTACAGGGTCTCCCTGGACATCAAGGATGCGTACCTGCATGTCCCCATTTACCCCCCTCACCAGGAGTACCTCAGATATGTGGTACAGGACTGTCACTATCAGTTCCAGACGCGGCCGTTGGAGTTGTCCACGGCACCGAAGGTCTTTACCTAGGTAATGGCCGAAGTGATGATACTCCTTCGCAAGAAGGACGTTTTTATTATCCCGTACTTGGACGATCTCCTGATAAAGGCGAGGTCCAAAGAACAGTTGGTAGTGGGGGTAGCACTCTCGCGGGAAGTGCTACAACGGCACGACTGGATTCTCAATATTCCAAAGTCACAGCTGGTCCCGACGACACGTCTTCTGTTCCTGGGAATGTTTCTGAACGCAGACCAGAAAAGAGTGTTTCTTCTAGTGGAAAAAGCCGAGGAGTTGTCATCTCTAGTCAGAGACATCCTAAAACCAGGACAGGTGTCGGTACATCAATGCACACGAGTCCTGGGAAAAATGGTAGCCTCGTACGAAGCATAATTCCATTCGGAAGACTCCACGCAAGGACGTTCCAGTGGGACCTGTGGGACTAATGGTCCGGGTCCCATGTACAGATACAACAGCGGATAACCCTGTCAGCAAGAAACAGGGTGTCGCTGCTGTGGTGGCTGCAGAGGGCTCATCTACTAGTGGGCCGCAGATTCGGAATACAGGACTGGGTCCTGGTGACCACGGATGCCAGCCTTCGGGGCTGGGGTGCAGTCACACAGGGAAGAAATTTCCAAGGAGATTTCGCTTCACATAAATATTCTGCAGCTAAGGGCCATTTACAATGCCCTAAGCCAAGCAAGGCCCCTGCTTCAGAACCAGCCGGTACTGATCCAATCAGACGACATCACGGCGGTCGCCCATGTAAACAGACAGGGCGGCACAAGAAGCAGGATGGCGATGGCAGAAGCCACAAGGATTCTCCGATGGGCGACCTACACCCAGGAGAATGGGGACTTCATCCAGAAGTTTTCCAAATGCGGGTAAACCGTTGGGAATGACCACGGGTGGACATGATGGCGTCCCGCCTCAACAAGAAGTTGAAAAGATATTGCGCCAGGTCAAGGGACCCTCAGGCGATCGCTGGGGACGCTCTAGTGACACCGTGGGTGTACCAGTCGGTTTATGTGTCTCCTCCTCTACCTCTCATTCCCAAGGTACTGAGAATAATAAGAAGGCGAGGAGTGAAAACCATACTCGGGGTTCCGGATTGGCCATGAAGAGCTTGGTACCCGGAACTTCAAGAGATGCTGGCAGAGGACCCTTGGCCTCTGCCGCTCAGACAAGACCTGCTGCAGCAGGGACCCTGTCTGTTCCAAGACTTACCGCGGCTGCGTTTGACGGCATGGCGGTAGAACACCGGATCCTATAGGAAAAGGGTATTCCGAAGTAAGTCATCCCTACCCTGATCATAGCCAGGAAGGATGTCACCGCAAGACATTATCGCCGCGTTTGGCGAAAATTTGTTGCTTGGTGGGAGGCCATGAAGGCCCCGACGGAGGAATTTCAACTATGTCGATTCCTGCACTTCCTGCAAGCAGGGGTGACGTTTGGGCCTCAAATTGGGGTCCATCAAGGTCCAGATTTCGGCTCTGTCGATTTTCTTCCAGAAAGAACTGGCTTCACTGCCTGAAGTTCAGATTTTGGTTAAAGGAGTACTACATATTCAGCCTCCTTTTGTGCCTCCTGTGGCACTTTTTGGATCTCAACGTGGTGTTGGATTTCCTAAAGTCGCATTGGTCGAGCCACTTAAAACCATGGAGCTAAAGTATCTCGCGTGGAAAGTGGTCATGCTGTTGGCCTTGGCCTTGGCCAGGCGTGTGTCAGAATTGGCGGCTTTGTCATGTAACAGGCCTTATCTGATTTTCTGTATGGATAGGGCAGAGTTGAGGAATCGTCCTCAGTTTCTCCCGAAGGTGGTCTCAGGTTTTCACTTGAACCAACCTATTGTGGTGCCTGCGGCTACTGGGGACTTGGATGATTCCAAGTTGCTGGACGTAGTCAGGGCCCTGAAAATTTTTATTTTTCCAGGACGGCTGGAGTCAGGAAAACTGACTCGCTGTTTATCCTGATGGCACCCAACAAGCTGGGTGCTCCTGCTTCTAAGCAGTCTATTGCGCGCTGGATTTGTAGCACTATTCAGCTGGCGCATTCTGCGGTAGGATTACCGCAGCCTAAATCAATAAAAGCCCATTCCACAAGGACGGTGGGCTCATCTTGGGCGGCTGCCCGAGGGGTCTCGGCTTTACAACTTTGCCGAGCAGCTACTTGGTCAGGGGCAAACACGTTTGCAAAATTCTACGAATTTGATACCCTGGCTGAGGAGGACCTGGAGTTCTCTCATTCGGTGCTGCAGAGTCATCCGCACTCTCCCGCCCGTTTGGGAGCTTTGGTATAATCCCCATGGTCCTTACGGAGTTCCCAGCATCCACTAGGACGTCAGAGAAAATAAGAATTTACTTACCGATAATTCTATTTCTCGTAGTCCGTAGTGGATGCTGGGCGCCCATCCCAAGTGCGGATTGTCTGCAATACTTGTACATAGTTATTGTTAACTAATCGGGTTCTTGTTGTGAGCCATCTATTCAGAGGCTCCTCTGTTATCATGCTGTTAACTGGGTTTCATATCACAAGTTGTACGGTGTGATTGGTGTGGCTGGTATGAGTCTTACCCGGGATTCAAAATCCTTCCTTATTGTGTACGCTCGTCCGGGCACAGTATCCTAACTGAGGCTTGGAGGAGGGTCATAGGGGGAGGAGCCAGTGCACACCAGATAGTCCTAAAGCTTTCTTTAGATGTGCCCAGTCTCCTGCGGAGCCGCTATTCCCCATGGTCCTTACGGAGTTCCCAGCATCCACTACGGACTACGAGAAATAGAATTATCGGTAAGTAAATTCTTATTTTTTTATTGACACTTTTCATGTGTCTCTTCATTTATGTATAGCCTCTGCTTTTTAATATTCACTTACACTTTAACTTCACACTCGCTTGCTGCCCTGGGGTGTCTGGCCTTTGCTTGTTTGTGGGTGTCGCTCCCCGAATTTACACTCAGGGCCAGCAACAGAAATCTTGGGGCCTGTTACAGTGATATCTCTGGGGCCCCCTCAGATTATTTTATATAAATAAAATGTATATTTATACTTAAAGCACAATGGAATTTGCTGTCTTATAATAAATTGTTAATAACTAAATAATTATCTATACACATATATAAATGTGTATATGCCAGCCCTGCAAGTGGGCAGGTACGGGCGGGTACGGCGTACCCTTAAGAATTTTGCCGCGGGTACGCCGTACCCACTCCGCCGGGCCGCGCCGCTCACTGGACTGTATTGCGCTCCCCAGGTCCCGCTGCAGCCGCTGGGCGCCTCCGCATCAGCGCCTCCCCTTCTCAGCCTGCTGGGAGCGTGATCATGACGTCATTACGCTTCCGCAGCTGAGGGCTGGCTGGGCGCGGCGGGTCTGAGGAGGCCGAGGCTTGAGCAGCGGCAGTGGCACTGGCGGCGAGTAGCAGAGACACAGGGCCGGGGGGCCGTTACCGTTAGGCGCAGTTTGTTGTGGAGGCGAGCTGGAGCACTAGCAGCTTAACTGCCTGAATGAGGTACACTCAGTGTAACTTTATATAGAGTGTATGTGTGTGTGTGTATATATATATATATATGTATGTATGTGTATATATATATATATATATATATATATACACATACACACACATATATATATATATATATATATATATATACACACACTGCCCCAGGCTGCTGACACTGTTTTAATAGTATATATACTAGATACTAGACTAGTACAGACAGTGTACTGTCTGTACTAGTCTAGTATATGTGTGTGTGTGTGTGTGTGTGTGTGTGTGTGTGTGTGTGTATATATATATATATATTTGTGTGTATATATATATATATATATATATATACTATAAAACAGTGTCAGCGGTCTGGGGCAGTGTGTGTGTGTGTGTGTGTGTGTGTGTGTGTGTATATATAATGTGGGGCACTGTATATAACACTTATTAGGTAAGTTATATTTGGTGCTGCTGCTGCTGTACAGTGGACATGGTGATTTTAAGTCCGCGGTGCAAGTATGCGGGTACGGGTGGGTACGGCGTACCCTTAAGAATTTCGCCGTGGGTACGCCGTACCCACACCGACGGGCCGCCGCTTGCTACCGCTGATGTGAGGGGAGGAGTGCGCAGCCTTTGCCTCTCCTGCCCCTCAATGTCTTCTTTCAAATCAGCGCCGCCCGTGAGCCAATCAGAGCTCGCGGAGCTTTGATTGGCTCACGGATCGGCGCTGAATATTGAACTCACCCGCCGGAGACTGCACTCTCCTCCCCTCACACAAGTCAGCAGCAGCGGTGAGCAGGGGGAGGGGGGGGGGGGATTCTGCTGCTTCAGGAATACCTGGCACTGTGGGGGGCAGTGTATAGCTGGCACTGTGGGGGGCAATGTATACCTGGCACTGTGGGGGGCAATGTATACCTGGCACTGTGGGGGGCAATTTATACCTGGCACTGTGGGGGGCAATGTATACCTGGCACTGTGGGGGGCAATGTACATCTGGCACTGTTGTGGGCAATGTATATCTGGTACTGTGGGGGGCAATGTATATCTGGCACTGTGGGGGGCATTCGTGTATCTGGCACTGTGGGGCATTCGTGTATCTGGCACTGTGGGGCATTCGTGTATCTGGCACTGTGGGGCATTCGTGTATCTGGCACTGTGGGGCAACGTGTATCTGGCACTGTGGGGCATTCGTGTATCTGGCACTGTGGGGCATTCGTGTATCTGGCACTGTGGGGCAATGTGTATCTGGCACAGTGGGGGTCATATGTGTATCTGCCCCTCCCCCATATGTGTATCACGCCCACATTTTCATTGGCCACACCCCATATGGAATTTGGCCACGCCCATTTTCGACGCCAGTATCCAGACCCAAATGCCGCATCGCATGTACCATGTGGCCTTCCCACCCCACCAGAAGAGGTCAGCACAGGGCATGGGAATCCTGACCAGCGGAGCTGCTGCCATGTCCCGTAACTGCCTGCAACAGAGCTGGATCCGGAAGAGTGGCCGCACACTCACTCCGCACAGTCACTGCGTGCGAGAGGCACCTGTCACTCTGAGGCTGCACCCACACCACCTACAGCTCGCTACCCTATTTGGACAAGACAGCTCACATCCCTGCTGGGCATTAAGTGATTTATCCTTGGGGACCCTCTGATTCATGGGGCCTGGTACAGGTGTCCCCTTGGACCTCCCATGTCACCGGCCCTGCTTAGACTTGATGTTAGGAACCCCCAGTATTCAGAAACACCTTGGAGATGGCCTGGGGGCTTCCCATATCTTTGCAAATGTATGCAACTGAGATCTCTGAAATTTCTACCACTATGTAATTATCAAATCCTGCTGCTGATGTCATCCAGTGTGCAAAAACACAACACATTAAAACACACTCTGGGGGGGCGTGGCCTGGAGGCTGACTGAATAGGCAGCACTGCATCTGAGCTCCCAGGGATCTGGGACTTAATAGTTTCAAATAAGCCTCCATTCACATAAATCTCTGATCAGGGAGATCAGATCTAAGCTTTACCCTGGTGGTGCAAGCGGGGAGTCAGTGCTGCGGAGTCGGGGAGCCGGTTTTCTGGCTCCTGCGGACTGCGGCCTGCTCCTTGCCCTGAAGCCGGGGCCTCAATTTCTAGAGCATCCCCGGACGTGTGGGCCCTTACCCCGAGAACGCCTGTGGTGCCCTCCGAAACCCTGCTACCGCTGCTACAGCGGTCTACACTACCCGAGGCTCCTTCCCGCCCGACAGACTTACTCCGAGACCGAAGATTAGCCGGACCTCGAGCTCCGGAGCCTGGGCGGCGGCCATCTTAACTGCAGGTGAAGAGAGGATATACAGCGGCGGACGGCGGCACGAAGGAGGTGGCTGGCGGCCCCCGGGAGGACGCGACTGGCGGCCCTGGCCCGGAGGGAGGATCGCAACAACTACCGCCGGGGAGTCCTTCCTGAACACCTGTCTCACATAGTGACAGACGGACCGCTGAATCACCCGCGACCTCCCCTCTGTCTGCCGGAGGATCACCATCCACTCCTGCAGGTACGCTCTAATACTTCAGAGACCCATTCTCAACGTGCTCCTGGGCCCAGGAGCGAGAGCGGCCTGAGGAGACACCCTAGACCCTCCTCCCCGACCCCCGCCCGGCTCGCCCTAAGTCACCTGAAGGGCCTGTGGCCCCCCGCGAGTTCACCCACGGCTGTGGGTATCACTAGGCAGCAGACAGTGAAACCTGCACGGCCTGCACGGCCACCTGGGACCCCCTCCCAAGAAAAGTTTAACACTGAGGCTGGAGGTAGAAGCCCGTTATTAAAGGGCCGCAGGGGCTAATTTAGGGGACCCAGACCCCGTCATTACCAATGCATCCCCCTCTCTGCCTGGATCCTTCCCCCGGAGAAAAGCTGCACCCTTATACCAGAGCCTGATTACGTCGGGAATTATTCCCCCTTCAGCTACAATAACCCCAGTTCCTATAAAATCGGCAGTCCTAACCCGAATCTCCCTGGAGCATTAGGAAGGTGGAGGCTGGAGCTCTCCTCAGTATCTCCTCTGTGTGCAAAGAGTATGGATAACTTAACACCTATGTCAGCCCTGCTTATGCCAATGTAATACAAGAGGACTCTCCCACCCCTGCCTTTATCTACGTGATGTCTCATTAGTCCCTGAGACAGTGGAGCCTTCTGACCATTACAGTCCTGTGTTTGAAAACGCTGAGCTTTCCTCCTCGGGGCCTTATTATGCCTGCAAGACGTAACAAACCGTCAAAACCTGCGCAACAGCTGTCATTTTTCAAGTCGTCTCCGAAAATGCCTGGCTCCAAAGTCGTCGGGACCTCTACAAAGGGTGCAGTCCCTCAGACCTCTCCCCAACTGGAGGTGCCCCCTCCCAAAGCCGGAACGGCTGCGGGTCTGGACGGAGTAGGAGATGGAGAGGCCCTTACGGTTGGTACTATGAAGCTACTGCTGTCCCGATTTAAGGAGGAGGTTGCGGCTGAGTTCCGTACCACATTAACGGCGTGTCAACAGTCGATTGACGACCTAGGTGGTCGCACAGATCATTTGGAAACTAAAATGGAGGAAGTTGTGGGGTCTCATAACGGCCTATTGGACTCTCATGATGCATTGGAAGCGGAAGTGAAGCTTTTGCGAGACAAAGTCACAGATTTGGAAGACAGGTCGCGCCGCAGTAATCTCAAACTACGTGGGGTCCCCGAATCGGTGTCACACAGCAGTTTACACGACTACGCCGTGGCCTTGTTTAAGGCACTTTTACCTAAATCCCCATCTGCAGACTTCCTAATAGACCGGATACATCGGCTGCCGAAGGCCAGAGCGGCCCCAGGAGAGGCCCCTAGAGATGTCCTAATGAAACTGCACTACTTCCACGTTAAAGAGGCCTTATTGAAAGCGTCTAGACCGTCATCTGACACATCCTCAGCCCTTCAGGGACTCCAACTCTTCGGTGACCTGTCAGCTGCCACCCTTTTCAAAAGGCGGTCGTTTCAACCGATCACTACGGCCCTCAGGAAGGCGGATATCCCATATCGTTGGGGTTTCCCTACCAAGTTGCTGGTCTCCCGAGATGGCTCCACTGTCTCTATTTCTTCCATAGATGAAGGAACGAAATTGCTGAGGTCATGGAACATTGTTGATCCCGCGGCGGACCCCTCCCCCCGTCGACTTCAGCAGGACTGGTCCTCGGTGAAGTGAGGAGGCCCGCTCTGAGTCGGAATGTTTCCTTAGCTACTGTGTTCCCACTGTTGTGACTCCAGTGACTCTTTCGATAGGGGCAATGTGCCTGACGCCTACCCTGACATAGCGTTTTTTTCTTCATTTTTTAATTTTCTAATTTTCATTGTGGGCCTGTTGGTATAGCCTTAGTGTTTGATATACAGAGGGAGTCGCTGGACTGAGTCTAATGTTGGATTTATGTGTTCTGTTCCCTAGTTAGAATGTTGTTGCTCTGCTTTATTTGCCCTGAAGATTTGGATTGCACACTTGTGCATTAACTTGCTCATATACTATTGAGATGTTCGTAATTTCTTTAGATTACAATATAAAAGTATGGCGGCAGGTGGGAGTGCTGCCACCAACCCCCCCTTTAGCCTACACAGCCGCCACAACATGGCGACTGGATGTGATCTCAAGAGAGATCAATTTAGTTTCGTTTTTTTTATTTTTCTTATTTTCCTTATGTTTTTCCTCATGTCTTCTGTTATGTTCCCCCCCCCTTCTCAGGTAGATCAGCTTAAACGCAGAAATAAGTTAACGAAATCACTAACCCCATCGGAAGCAGATTATGGTTAAGATAGTTTCTATTAATGCCAAAGGCCTTAATTCTCCCCAAAAGCGAAGAGTGGCCTTGAATTATTTTCAGAAGCTTAAGGCACAGGTGGTGGCGGTGCAGGAGACACATTTCCAGAACCAAAACCCCCCCCTCTTCACTAATTCACGATACCCCCTTTGCTATACTGCAAACGGACCCACTAAGAGAGCTGGAGTGGCTCTTCTTATAGCACAACACTGTCCATTCGTTCTGTCCTCTAAATATGAAGACCCTAACGGGAGATATCTAATCTTAGTGGGTCAACTAGAAAATGTAGAGACCACGCTGGTCTCTTGCTACGCCCCTAACACCAAACAAATCCCATTTCTTAGAACCTTTTGTAGAGTGCTCCAGGAGCATACTAGGGGAGCCCTCTTGATCCTTGGAGACTTCAACATGGTGCTGGACCCCACTATAGATCGTTCCCGTCCAACCCGAACCCTGCGTAGCAGTCCATCCCAGGACCCCTCAGGCAGATTTAGTCAACTCTTAGCTGAGTATGAGTTGTATGACGTCTGGAGAGCCAAACACCCTGCAGAACGAGATTACACTTTTTATTCCCACGTACACAGTTCATATTCTAGAATAGACCTAGCCTTAGCGGATAAATGGACCTTAGCGGCCATTAGTAAAGCGGACATATTACCTATGACTTGGTCAGACCACTCACCACTTGTTGTAGCTTGGGATATTAGTAAGAGGGTGGTCCCACATGGTCCATGGAGACTGGGTTCATGCCTTCTTGCCCGCCCTGAGGCCCGCCAAGCCATCCAGCATTCCCTAGATCTTTATTTGGAGACAAATTGCCCCAAGGATACATCCATCTTCACCCATTGGTGTTCCCTGAAAGCCGTGGTTAGAGGCTCTGCAATCCAGATAGCATCTAGACTTAAACGGGAATATAGAAACAGACACGCCTCGGCTGAAAGGGAGGCTGCCCGTCTGGCATCTGCGCATAAAATTAACCCAGATAATAAAGCCCTCTTTAAGCAACTACTCGCCGCCCGCGAAAAGGTAAATACATTTGCCTTAGTGGAAGTTCACCGCAATCTGCAGCGGCTCAACCAACAATACTATAGGCTCGGTAATAGAGCGGGCCGTCTACTGGCACGTAAACTGAGGGGGCGCAGAGCAAAAGAACGCATACAAGCAATCCATACATCCTCGGGAGTTAAAGTAACTGATCCAGGTGAGATAGCTAATGCGTTTGCTGCATATTATTCGCAGCTGTATAACCTTAGAAAAGACCCTAGTATCCCTCAGCCCACTCCGGCAGACATAGCTAATTTCTTAGATGGGCTGTCGCTTCCCACTATTGATCCTCAGACCCTCGAGTCCATTAGCTCACCCTGGGTACTCGAGGAAGTCGAAGCAGTCATAGACTCCTGTCCAGTAAATAAGGCCCCCGGTCCAGATGGATACCCATCTAACTTTTACAAAGCATATAAAACAACTCTTGCCCCGCTTTTATTGTCGGTTTTCAATGAAGCCTCTGACTCTACATATTTCCCGAAGGAAATGTTGGAGGCCCGAATAGTTACCATCCCTAAACCGGGCAAATCTCCTACAGCGGTTCAGAACTATCGCCCGATAGCACTGCTGAATACCGACCTTAAATTATTCGCCAAGATGGTCGCAAATAGGATATCCCCCCTCTTGCCCGGCTTGATTAAACCAGACCAGGTGGGCTTTGTAATAGGCCGGCAAGCATCAGATAACACACGCAGAGTAATTAACTTGATTGAACGCTGCCAAGCCCGAGACGAACCTCTCTTGCTCCTTTCTCTGGATGCAGAGAAGGCATTCGATAGACTCCACTGGGACTATCTGAGGGCCACCCTGGGCTGTTTTGGGTTTGCGGGCAAAATACTAGACTCCATACTGGCTTTGTATTCCTCACCCTCGGCTTCGGTTTTCACTAATGGGTGCATCTCCTCTACATTTAATATAACTAATGGGACTCGCCAGGGCTGCCCCCTGTCACCCCTCATTTTTGTGCTGGCTGTCGAACCTCTGGCGGAGCGGATCAGGACGTTAGACTCAATTGTTGGTCCAGTGATAGGGGGAATGTCTCACAAAGTCTGTCTCTTTGCCGACGATATCTTAGTATGCCTTAGAGAGCCTGAATCGTCGCTGCCACATTTACATTCCCTCTTGAACTCTTACGCAGCAGTCTCATACTACAAGTTGAATACTACTAAGACTGAGGCCCTCCCTCTGAATGTGCCCGACAATACCCTTAGACGTCTAAAAAACGATTACAAATACGCGTGGCAACTCAGATCACTTAAATATTTAGGCGTCCATATATCTAGGGAACGGGATCTAATGGGGTGTAACTACGACCCTCTCTTTCGGGCATTTGAACTATTTATCAAAGACTGGATGATGCAGGAGGTTTCCTGGGTTGGACGAGTGGCAGCCGCAAAAATGGTCCTCCTACCTAAATTGATGTATCTTTTTCGAACTATCCCCAGAACCTTCCCTAAAGATATTTGCAATAAGTTTAACAGATTGATAACCAACTATGTCTGGGGAGGCTCAAAGCCGAGAATAGCGAAATCCACTTTAATTGCGCCAAAATGTGCCGGTGGAGTTGCATACCCAGATTTAGAAAGATACCATAGTGCGTGTTTACTCGCCCAGGCCAGTGATTGGCTCTCCCAGAGCACTCCTAAACCATGGGTATCCTTAGAACAGAACGCTGTATCCCCCTTTACATTACCAGACTTGTTCTGGTTACCTACCACCTCAATCCCCGCTGAGGTAGCTGAATGCTCCGCGGTCCAAATAACGATGCGGATATGGAGAACGGTACTTAAATCTCTCCCTGCTGGCGCTATGCCCTCCCCCCAATTATCTCTCCACACTATAGCCCTATTGATCCCAGATCTGCATTTGCACCATTGGAGGGACATGGGCATATCCACCCTGCAGGATGTCCTACTAGACGGTGTTTTAGTCCCCTTTTCCCTACTCCAGGAACAATTTCAGGTGCCTAAACAAGATTTCCATAAGTATCTGCAACTGAGACATTGGCTCCAAAGCTGCTCCCCCAACCGAGCCCGCCATACCGGTCTTCCTAAATTCCTGATCTCCCTTTTATTGCCTAGCGGTAATAGGGGGGGAATTTCCAGATGGTACCAATATCTGGTCGCTGAATCCCGGCATGGGACTTTCCCCTCTCAGACTAAATGGGAGAAAGACCTCCCTATGGTCTTCACCGAAGATATATGGAAAGCGATCTTTAAATCTTGTTTCAAAATTTCCAAATGTGTAAATCACTGCGAAATGTATTACAAATTGGTCCATAGGGTATATTTTACACCGGAGAGGTTACACAAGATTTGGCCTGATGTCTCCGCGGGCTGTTGGAGGAATTGTGGGATGGTGGGAGATATCCTTCATATATTTTGGAGGGAGGTGTTCCTTTTTATCTCCCACATATTAGGAGTAACCCTTACACCTGACCCCCTGTTGGCACTCTTTCACTATTATTACGGGGAAATGTCTAGTCCAGATGGGTATCTTTTGGGACACATTCTCATAGCATCCAAGGCCGCTATAGCTTCCAAATGGAAGTCGGCAGTCGTCCCCACCTTAGCAATGATAGTACAAAAGGTACATCAACACTATGTGTTCGAAACAGCTGAGGGCACCCACTCTTCGGAGACTATCCCTATTAGAAAGAAATGGCTTAAATGGTCCCTATATAAGGAGAGATCGGGCCAAATCGGTACCTCTGGTACACCAGCTGACATACCTGACCTCTCTGTCCTTCACTCCCCGATCCATATTGGACATTAGCTTGTTCCGCGATGCAGACCTTCTGCCCTTCACCACAATATAATATCATTGCTGAACTATGATCCCCCTGATACCTACTTATCCTTCCCCTTGTCTTTATTAGTTATGTTATATATATGTCTTCTCCCTCTTTTTCAGATTACATTTGCCAATTTATTTGTAATTGTAATGTGTTTGAAAACTCAATAAAAACGTAATATTGGAAAAAAAAAAAAAACACACTCTGACAGACTACAATATTCAGATTATCAAAAAAATGTCCCCTATGTGCCTCAAATAGGGCATTTGAGGCACATAGGGGACATTTTTTTGATGTCACACCAGCCTGTTCAACTACATGCTCCTCTGTGTATCCCCATACACTATATTATAAGACTTCATCACTGCACTACATTCCCCTATCCACTGCACTACATCACTGTACTACATCCCCTACACGCTGAACTACATCACTACACTACATGCTCCTATGCACTGCACTACATACCCTATATGCTACACTACATCACTACACTACATCCCCTTATAAGCTACACCACATCTGTGTACTACATGCCCCTATATACTACAATACATTACTACACTACACATATATGGTACACTACATCAGTACTCTACATGCCCCCTATAAGCTACACCAAATCCCCCCTATCTGGGAGGCAAAGCGGAGGTTTAAACAGCTAACTGGGAGCACAGTGCGCTTCTATAGCTTGCACGGTGCACCACACGCTAGTCGCAGCACTACATGCCAAAGAAGAGAGTTTAAGACAGCAGCCGGCATAGGAGAGATCCCAGGTACTGGAGCTCACCTGCACAGCGTCAGAGCCAGCTCCGGGAGCTAACTGCTCTCTCACTGGAGCAGCACAGCACTGCCGGTAAAAAAAACAAACCAAAAAACCCGTGCTCCTCTATAACTCCCTGGCGCCCCCTCAAATCCTGCACCCGGGGCGCCGAATTTCTGTAATGATTAGGAAGTTTATATTTTTACCAATATATTGTGATCATTTCAACAGTAGCAGAACTGAAAGCCCACATAAGTCTCCATTGTACATACTCAGCTTCCTAGCTTGTTTGGGAAAGAGCCAGATTGGATGGACATGCATTGCTGAGCTCCCCAGCAGCTACGTGACAGGCTCTGGCAGAGCTGTGGATGACCACTGACACTGCAGACTGTGCTTGTTTAATTCCCAGATCGTGAGGCTTTCACAGACGCTTGGCGTTCGGCAGGATGTGGAAGTTATATACAGTATGCACACTATGTTACTTTATTTATCTCCACTCCTGGAGTGCCTGGAGAGGGAATGCAAGTGGCTAGTGCTAGGGGTGAAGTGGGGTTAGCAATGTAACAGGGCAGCAGTGTATTCTGTGCCGGCCTCACCCCTGAGCTCAAAACATCACGATGGTGCGCAGAGGGGGCAGGTTCATTAGCACCAGAAAGTGCAGAACTGCCCGAAGATCCTTGCTGCAGGGTTCCTGTATCAGGCACAGAGAAACTACTCACAGAAAAGCAGCACATCACTTCCTTAATGACAGCAGAACATCGCCGACTCACTGACAGCAGCACATCACCGCCTCACTGACAGCAGCACATCACCGACTCACTGAGAGCAGCACATACGGTACCTGCCTCACTGACAGCAGCACATCCCTGCCTCACTGACAGCAGTACATCCCTGCCTCACTGACAGCAGCATATTCCTGCCTCACTGACAGCAACACATCACCGCCTCACTGACAGCAGCATATTCCTGCCTAACTGACAGCAGTGCATCACTGCCTCACTGACAGCAGCACATTCCTGCCTCACTGACAGCAGCATATTTCTGCCTAACTGACAGCAATACATCCCTGCCTCACTGACAGCAGCATATTCCTGCCTCACTGACAGCAGCGCAAACCTGCCTCACTGACAGCAGCATAGTCCTGCCTCACTGAGAGCAGCACATCCCTGCTTCACTGACAGCAGCATATTCCCGCCTCACTGACAGCGGCACATCACTTCCTCACTGATAGCAACACATCCCCGTATCACTAACAGCACATCACTGCCCAACTAACAGTAGCACATCACTGCCTCACTGACAGCAGCACATCCCTGCCTAACTGACAGCAATGCATCCCTGCCTCACTGACAGCAGCATATTCCTGCCTCACTGACAGCAGCGCAAACCTGCCTCACTGACAGCAGCATAGTCCTGCCTCACTGACAACAGCATACTCCTGCCTCACTGACAGCAGCATATTCCTGCCTCACTGACAGCAGCACATCACTACCTCACTGACAGCAGCACATCACTACCTCACTGACAGCAGCACATCACTACCTCACTGACAGCAGCACATCACCGTCTCACTAACAGCAGCACATCACTGTCTCACTAACAGCAGCACATCCCCGTCTCACTAATAGCAGCACATCCCCACCTCACTGACAGCAGCACATCACTGTCTCACTAACAGCAGCACAGCCCCACCTTACTGACAGCTGCACATCACTTCCTCACTGATAGCAACACATCCCCGTATCACTAACAGCACATCACTGCCCAACTAACAGTAGCACATCACTGCCTCACTGACAGCAGCACATCCCTGCCTAACTGACAGCAATGCATCCCTGCCTCACTGACAGCAGCACATCCCCACCTCACTGACAGCAACACATCCCCACCTCACTGAGAGCAGCACATCCCTGCCTCACTGACAGCAGATATTCCCGCCTCACCGACAGCGGCACATCACTGCCTCACTGATAGCAACACATCCCCGTCTCACTAACAACAGCACATCACTGCCCAGCTAACAGTAGCACATCACTGCCTCACTGACAGCAGCACATCACTGTCTCACTAACAGCAGCACATCCCCGTCTCACTAATAGCAGCACATCCCCACCTCACTGACAGCAGCACATCACTGTCTCACTAACAGCAGCACAGCCCCACCTTACTGACAGCTGCACATCCCCACCTAACTGACAGCACCATATTCCTGCCTCACTGACAGCAGCACATCACTGCCTCTCTGACAGTAGCATATTCCTGCCTCACTGACAGCAGCACATCACCGTCTCACTGACAGCAGCACATCACCGTCTCACTAACAGCAGCACATCCCCACCTCACTGACAGCAACACATCCCCACCTCACTGAGAGCAGCACATCCCTGCCTCACTGACAGCAGATATTCCCGCCTCACCGACAGCGGCACATCACTGCCTCACTGATAGCAACACATCCCCGTCTCACTAACAACAGCACATCACTGCCCAGCTAACAGTAGCACATCACTGCCTCACTGACAGCAGCACATCCCTGCCTCACTGAGAGCACTACATCACTGACTTACTGAGAGTAGCACATACAGTACCTGCCTCACTGAGAGCAGCACATCACCACCTCACTGAAAGCAGCACATCACCACCTCACTGAGAGCAGCACATCCCCACCTCACTGAGAGCAGCACATCCCTGCCTTACTGACAGCAGTACATCACCGACTCACTGAGAGCAGCACATACGGTACCTGCCTCACTGACAGCAGCACATCACTGCCTTACTGACAGCAGCACATCCCTGCCTCACTGACAGCAGTACATCCCTGCCTCACTGACAGCAGTACATCCCTGCCTCACTGACAGCAGAATATTCCTGCCTCACTGACAGCAACACATCACCGCCTCACTGACAGCAGCATATTCCTGCCTAACTGACAGCAGTGCATCACTGCCTCACTGACAGCAGCACATTCCTGCCTCACTGACAGCAGCATATA
Source organism: Pseudophryne corroboree (assembly GCF_028390025.1). NCBI lineage: Eukaryota > Metazoa > Chordata > Amphibia > Anura > Myobatrachidae > Pseudophryne > Pseudophryne corroboree. The sequence goes on along the minus strand of NC_086444.1, from coordinate 104,033,528 downwards.
TCTGCCTAACTGACAGCAATACATACATGCCTCACTGACAGCAGCATATTCCTGCCTCACTGACAGCAGCGCAAACCTGCCTCACTGACAGCAGCATAGTCCTGCCTCACTGACAGCAGCATAGTCCTGCCTCACTGACAGCAGCATATTCCTGCCTCACTGACAGCAGCACATCACTACCTCACTGACAGCAGCACATCCCTACCTCACTGACAGCAGCACATCACTGTCTCACTAACAGCAGCACATCACCGTCTCACTAACAGCAGCACATCACTGTCTCACTAACAGCAGCACATCCCTGTCTCACTAATAGCAGCACATCACTGTCTCACTAACAGCAGCACATCCCCGTCTCACTAATAGCAGCACATCCCCACTTCACTGACAGCAGCACATCACTGTCTCACTAACAGCAGCACATCCCCACCTTACTGACAGCTGCACATCCCCACCTCACTGACAGCAGCATATTCCTGCCTCACTGACAGCAGCACATCACTGCCTCTCTGACAGTAGCATATTCCTGCCTCACTGACAGCAGCACATCACCGTCTCACTGACAGCAGCACATCACCACTCACTAACAGCAGCACATCCCCACCTCACTGACAGCAACACATACCCACCTCACTGACAGCAGCATATTCCCGCCTCACTGACAGCGGCACATCACTGCCTCACTGATAGCAACACATCCCCGTATCACTAACAACAGCACATCACTGCCCAACTAACAGTAGCACATCACTGCCTCACTGACAGCAGCACATACCTGCCTCACTGAGAGCACTACATCACTGACTCACTGAGAGTAGCACATGCAGTACCTGCCTCACTGAGAGCAGCACATCACCACCTCACTGAAAGCAGCACATCCCCACCTTACTGAGAGCAGCACATCCCTGCCTTACTGACAGCAGTACATCCCTGCCTCACTGACAACAGCATATTCCTGCCTCACTGATAGCAGCACATCACCGCCTCACTGACAGCAGCATATTCCTGCCTCACTGATAGCAGTGCATACCTGCCTCACTGACAGCAGCATAGTCCTGCCTCACTGACAGCAGCATACTCCTGGCTCACTGACAGCAGCATACTCCTGCCTCACTGACAGCAGCACATCACTACCTCACTGACAGCAGCACATCACTGTCTCACTAACAGCAGCACATCACTGTCTCACTAACAGCAGCACATCACTGTCTCGCTAATAGCAGCACATCACTGTCTCACTAATAGCAGCACATCCCCGTCTCACTAATAGCAGCACATCCCCGTCTCACTAATAGCAGCACATCCCCGCCTCACTGACAGCAGCACATCACTGTCTCACTAACAGCAGCACATCACCGTCTCATTAACAGCAACACATCCCCACCTCACTGACAGCAACACATCCCCGCCTCAATGAGAGCAGCACATCCCTGCCTCACTGACAGCAGCATATTCCCACCTCACTGACAGCGGCACATCACTGCCTCACTGATAGCAACACATCCCTGTCTCACTTTCAACAGCACATCACTGCCCAACTAACAGCAGCACATCCCTGCCTCACTGAGAGCACTACATCACTGACTCACTGAGAGTAGCACATACAGTACCTGCCTCACTGAGAGCAGCACATCACCACCTCACTGAAAGCAGCACATCCCCACCTCACTGAGAGCAGCACATCCCTGCCTTACTGACAGCAGCACATCCCTGCCTCACTGACAGCAGTACATCCCTGCCTCACTGACAGCAGCATATTCCTGCCTCACTGATAGCAGCACATCACCGCCTCACTGACAAGAGCATATTCCTGCCTCACTGACAGCAGTACACCCCTGCCTCACTGACAGCAGCATATTCCTGCCTCACTGACAGCAGCGCATCCCTGCCTCACTGACAGCAGCATAGTCCTGCCTCACTGACAGCAGCATACTCCTGCCTCACTGACAGCAGCATATTCCTGCCTCCCTAACTGCAGCACATCACTACCTCACTGACAGCAGCACATCACTACCTCACTGACAGCAGCACATCACCGTCTCACTAACAGCAGCACATCACTGTCTCACTAACAGCAGCACATCCCCGTGTCACTAATAGCAGCACATCCCCACCTCACTGACAGTAGCATATTCCTGCCTCACTGACAGCAGCACATCACTGCCTCTCTGGCAGTAGCATATTCCTGTCTCACTGACAGCAGCACATCACCGTCTCACTAACAGCAGCACATCCCCACCTCACTGACAGCAACACATCCCCACCTCACTGAGAGCAGCACATCCCTGCCTCACTGACAGCAGCATATTCCCGCCTCACTGACAGCGGCACATCACTGCCTCACTAATAGCAACACATCCCGCCTCACTAACGGCAGCACATCACTGCCCAACTAACAGCAGCACATCACTGCCTCTCTGACAGTAGCATATTCCTGCCTCACTGACAGCAGCACATCACCGTCTCACTTACAGTAGCACATCACGTCTCACTGACAGCAACACATCCCCACCTCACTGAGAGCAGCACATCCCTGCCTCACTGACAGCAGCATATTTCCGCCTCACTGACAGCGGCACATCACTGCCTCACTGATAGCAACACATCCCTGCCTCACTGACAGCAGCACATCCCTGCCTCACTGAGAGCACTACATCACTGACTCACTGAGAGTAGCACATGCAGTACCTGCCTCACTGAGGGCAGCACATCACCACCTCACTGAAAGCAGCACATCACCACCTCACTGAGAGCAGCTCATCCCCACCTCACTGAGAGCAGCACATCCCTGCATCACTGACAGCATCACTGACAGCAGCACATCCCCGCCTCACTGACAGCAGCATATCCCTGCCTCACTAACAGCAGCACATCACTGCCCAACTAACATCAGCACATCCCTGCCTCACTGAGAGCTCTACATCAGTTACTCACTGAGAGTACCACATACAGTACCTGCCTCACTGAGAGCAGCACATCACCACCTCACTGAAAGCAGCACATCCCCGCGTCAATGACAGCAGCACATCCCCGCCTCAATGACAGCAGCGCATTACCGCCTCACTGACAGCAGCACATTACCGCCTCACTGACAGCAGCACATCACCAACTCACTGAGAGCAGCTCAACCCTGACTCACTGACAGCAGCACATCCCCACCTCACTGAGAGCAGCACATCCCTGCCTCACTGACAGCAGCATATTCCTACCTCACTGACAGCGGCACATCACTGCCTCACTGATAGAAGCACATCCCCGCCTCACTAACGGCAGCACATCACTGCCTCACTGACAGCAGCACATCCCAGCCTCACTGACAGCAGCACATCCCCACCTCACTGACAGCAGCACATCCCCACCTCAATGACAGCAGCACATCCCGCCTCACAGACAGCAGCACATTACCGCCTCACTGACAGCAGCACATCGCCGCCTCAATGACAACAGCACATTACCGCCTCACTGACAGCAGCACATCATCAATTCACTGAGAGCAGCTCATCCCCGACTCACTGACAGTGGCACATCACCGCTTCACTGACAGCGGCACATCACTGCCTCACTGATAGCGGCACATCACCGCCTCACTAACAGCAACACATCACCGCCTCACTAACAGCTGTACATCCCTGCCTCACTGACACTAGCACATCCCGCCTCACTGACAGCAACACATCACCGCCTCACTAACAGCTGTACATCCCTGCCTCACTGACACCAGCACATCCCCGCCTCACTGACAGCAACACATCACCGCCTCACTAACAGCTGTACATCCCTGCCTCACTGACACGAGCACATCCCTGCCTCAATGACAGCAGCACATCACTGCCTCACTGACACCAGCACATCACTGCCTCACTGACATCAGCACAACCCCCGCCTCACTGACAGCAGCACACCCCCGCCTCACTGACAGACATACACATTTCTGACAGAAAAATGATTCTGATTTATTCACTGTTTTTAATTTAACCCCTTCAGTGGTGAGATTTCAATTGGAGGAGAGGGGAAGGTGCAGGGGGGGGGGGGGTGAGTGACGGGGCAGGGCGAGGTTATCACCTGGAGAACGCCGCACGGGCATAACCCCAGCGCTGATTTCCACCCGCCTTGCGGTGCCCGGAAATCAGCATGAGCCATTATACAGCTAAGCCCTCCCCCCGGCCAACAGGATTCCGAGGGGAGGGGGTGGGGGGCTTATCTCCATAAAGGAGTATGCCGATTCCTGGGCAATCAGCAGGTAGCATATCCAGATTAAGGGGGGATGCAGGGCATACTGTACCCCGGGCCCCCCGGCCAGAGCACACTGACATCACTAGCTTTCTCTCTTATGGAGCTGCAAAACCAAGTAGCCAGAATGTGAGCAGGACAGTATGCAGTGCAGGCAGAGACACAGGATTAGCAGGTTTTATGAGCTACCAACAGAGCTTCCCGACCGAGGAAAGATAGGAGGGAGAACAGAGCTGTAAGTGACACAGGGATCCCAGCTTCTCCTCCTCCCCGCCTGGGTGTCTGGGTCCTGTTTAACCTGTTATCTATTCAGAGTCTGGAGTGAGAGAGAGTGTCCACCTCAGTCCTGTCCCAGTGTGTAAGTAATACAGAGGCTGCTGCTATTCTTGCATGTGGTAAGAAAATTATAGATTTTTATTTTTCTGTGTATATTTTAAGGATGTTTAACTTGTCTTTGTTCCATTACAATATATTTTATAAAACAGTTGTCTCTCAATTAGGTGGAGCCATAAACAGTACCCAAGCCTTATTACACTATTAGTTTAAATCTGATATACACCACTGGTTTAAATTTAATGACCCATTCCAGGGGGACAAATGCTGAAACACCTTTCTTATCAATTAAATAATTCAACACAAGTCACACCAATCATATATTAATAGGGAAGTCCAGGTAGAGAGCATGTTGTCCCTCCTGGAATGGGTCATGTTGGGAGGTATGCACATTCTACTGTACACCTCTCCTTCCCCTGGACCCCCCGTGTCTGAAGTGCCCTGGGCACCCCCAAGGCTTAATCTGGCCCTGGCAGGATGTATGCACGGAAATCTCCCGGGGTTGCCAGCGCTGGTTACCCCGAAAGATTTCCATGCATACCACAGAAGGGGTTAAAATTCAAATTAAACAGCCAATTCTGAACAATTTTTTCCTCCTAGTCTGTATATGTTTCACCTTATTTCATGACAATGGAGAACATTTTCTAGTGGAAACTCCGGATTTTTCCAGGTAGTTCCCCGCCCCCAGGAGAGTTGGCGGATCTCCCACATCCCGCCCACTTCCTTGTGAAGTGGGCAGAATGAGTAGAATACTACGGAGAATTGTGGATCCATAGGAGGGGTTGGAGCCAATATGACGTAATTCGATTAAATGAGAATCACATTATTTTAGCCCCACTTCCTTCCTATGGAGCAATGATTCACTGATTCACAGCAGTATGGTGTGACAGGTACTGGGCCTATGTATATAATATACAGTGATGCTTGAAAGTTTTTGAACCCTTCAGAATTTTCTATATTTCTACCGAAATTTGCCCTAAAACTACCTCAGATTTTCACACAAGTCCTAAAAGTAGATAAAAAGAACAAAATCAAACAAATGAGACAGAAGAATTAAACGTGCTCATGTTTTTATTGAGGAAAATTATTTAATTTTACATATCTGTAAGTGGCAAAAGTATATGACCCTTTGCTTTCAGTATCTGGTATGACCCCCTTGTGCAGCCATAACCATGTAAACGTCTCCGGTAATTGTTGATTAGCCCCAAACATCGGCTTGGAGGAATTTTACCCCATTCCTCCGTACAAATCAGCTTCAACTCAGTTACAGAATCTTGGTGGGTTTCCTACAATGAACTTCTCTCTTCAGGTCCTTACACAACATTTGGGTTGGATTACAGTCAGGACTTTGACTTGGCCATTCCAAAACTTTAAATGTATTCTTCTTTAACTATTCTTTGGAGGAATGACTTGTATGCTTTGGGTCGTTGTCGTGCTGCATGGCCCACATTCTCTAGAGATGCTGCTCATGGACAGATGTCCAGACATTTTCCTTTAAAATATTCTAGTATAATTCAGAATTCATTGTCCCATCAATGATGACAAGTCATCCTGGGCAAGATGCAGCAAAACTGGCCCAAACCATGATACTACCACCACCACCGTGTTTCACAGATGGTATGAGGTTTTTATGCTGGAAAGCAGTGTTCTTCTTTCATCAAACATAGCACTTCTCATTTAAACCAAAAAGCTCTATTGTGGACTCATCTGTCCACAAAACATTGTTCCAGTAGCCTTCTTACTTGTCCAGGTAATCTTTAGCAAACTGCAGACAGGAAGCAATGGTTTTTTTTTTGGAGAGCAGCGGCTTTCTCTTTGCAATCCTGCCATGGTCACCATTGTTGTTCAGTGTCCTCCTGGTGGTGGACTCATGAACATTAACATTAGCTAATGTCATACTTAAAGGTTACCTTGTTTTCCTTTGTGACCTTGCAAACTATTAGATACCTTGCTCTTGACGTGATATTTTTTGTTTGACCACTCCTGTGGAGGATATTAATGGTCTGGAATTTCCTCCATTTGTACACAATCTGACTGACTGTTGATTGGTGGTGTCCAAACTCTTTAGAGATAGTTGTTTAACTTTTTTCAGCCCGATGAACATCAACAACTCTTCGTCTGAGGTCCTTAGAAATCTCCTTTGCTCGTGTCATTTCTACAAACGTGTTGTGAATACCAGACTTTGATAGATCCCTGTTCTTTTAAGGGATACGGTCATTAGGGCGACACAACTTAGGTCGACAGTCATTAGGTCGACCACTGAAGGTTGACATGTGCATTAGGTCGACATGTACTAGGTCGACATGTGCATTAGGTCGACATGAGTTTTTAACATTTTTTTTCACTTCTTGGACGTTTTCATATTTTATGATCCACGTGGACTCCAATTGGGAATGGTAACCTTGCCCGAAGCATGGTGAGCAAACACGGTGCACTAATTGGGGTTCCCCGTCACTTTACGAAGAAAGCAACACCAAAAAAAGTCCAAAAACTCATGTCGATATTTTCACCTGTCGACCTAGTACATTTCGACCTAATGCCCATGTCGATCTAGTGCATGTCGACCTAATGCTTATGTCGACCTTCAGTGGTCGACCTAATGACTGTTGACGTAAGTTGAGTCGACCCAACGACCCATACCCCTTTTAAAAAGACAGGTTGTCCACTCACACCTGATTATCATCCCATAATTGAAAATACTTGACACTAATTTCACCTTAAAAATATCTGCTAGGCCTAAAGGGTCACATACTTTTGCCACTCACATATATGTGATATTGGTTAATTTTCCGCAATAAGAAAATGAGCACGTCTAATTTTCTTTTTGTCTCATTTGTTTGATTTTGTTCTCTTTATCTACTTTTAGGACTTGTGAGATACTCTGAGGTGGTTGTAGGCCAAATTTCATCAGAATAATAGAAAATTCTGAAGGGTTCACAAACTTTCAAACACCACTATGTGTGTGTGTGTAAAATATATATATATATATATATATATATATATATACAAACAAATACAAACAAAGAACCCAGCACTCACCAAAGTAAACTCACTTATCCTCAACAATTCAATAAATAAATGATGGGGGTTTAGTTGGTGGATTGGCCAATGCACGGAAGCCTGCATACCGATTTTCAAGGTACCCCACCTTCATGCAGGTCCTACACTATCACAGAGTCTCAAAACCTGACTACTTCACTACTACTTTTAGGACTTGTGAGATACTCTGAGGTGGTTGTAGGCCAAATTTCATCAGAATAATAGAAAATTCTGAAGGGTTCACAAACTTTCAAACACCACTATGTGTGTGTGTGTAAAATAAATATATATATATATATATATATATATATATATAGGATGAACTAACAGCACCAAAAAAAAAAATGCAGTAGAAAGAGTTTTTTCACAGTATGTCAATTACAAGTGTACCCCAAAAGAACAACTAGTCACTAAATGCCACTCCCCTTTTTTCTGTATATGGGGCGTCTGCTAGATCTTAGGTAAAGCCCGCACTTGTACGTGTGCCGGATAGATAAAAATTGGAAGAGCGAATAAGAACAGAGCGACCGTAGGTGGTAGATATTCTAAGTGACTTTAAAAAGATTTTTCTTAGAAAACAAAACGGGGTTTATTGCACAGAACGTTTTAAGGCAATTGCACATAAAAAGACAGCAAGCAGACAAAAATGTTTCTTTTTAAAAAAAACGTTACACAATTGTTAAAAAACCATTCCAAAGGGCACATAAAAGACAAGACTAAAATGGTGCTAAAAATTCATGCACTAAAAAATTAGAAATATTAGAGACAACTGTGTGTCTAAAATTTATGTAAAAGGATTAATGTATACAAAAATCTGATATAAAGAAAAAACAGCTTAACTGAGGATTTCAGTAGTAGCAGAAATCAGCCAACGCGTTTCGTCTGGTCTGACTTCATCAAGGGGTAGTGAGCATGTTGGGACACATCATCTATATATACCCCTATGGGTAAGGAAGTGATTAGTTATCTCACTTCCTGTAATTAATTGACATTAAGGAACAGGATTCAAGAAACATATAATAATTGTAACTAGTAGCGAGGGAGGCATTGAATATAGGGGGTAATTCCAAGTTGATCGCAGCAGGAAAATTTTTAGCAGTTGGGCAAAACCATGTGCACTGCAGGGGGGCAGATACAACATTTGCAGAGAGAGTTAGATTTGGGTGTGGTGTGTTCAATCTGCAATCTAAGTTGCAGTGTAAAAATAAAGCAGCCAGTATTTACCCTGCAAGGAAACAAAATAACCCACCCAAATCTAACTCTCTCTGCACATGTTATATCTGCCCCCCCTGCAGTGCACATGGCTTTGCCCAACTGCTAAAAAATTTCCTGCTGCGATCAACTTGGAATTACCCCCATAGTCAAGCGCTATATTTGCGCTTTAAAACTATAAAGGGACACTTTAAAAACACTAACAACGTTCAGGGGAGTTCATTCCCGGTATATGACGCTAATCGCGTCATTTCCGCCCCACATCCGGTGTCCGGAGCTTTCTTCTGCGCATGCGCCGGCTGATATGGAGAAAGGTGCGGCGGCCATCTTATTGAAGTCCATACTGTGAGACAGTTCTGTGTAATGGAAGCGGGTGCCGGCGGCCATATTTTCATAGATAATATCCATTAAATTAGATAGGTGGTAAGCGTTCTCTTGTCTCCGAAACCGGAAAAAGAAGGATGAAAAGCGGAATCAGTGCTTGTAACCGTTTAAAAGTCATATATAGTCCACTGAAAATCCGCATACAGGAGCACGTAAGAAACATCAAGAACAAGGTCCAAACACATGCCGTATCCAGACACTTCCTACAACACCACGGCTCTAACCCAGAGGAACTCAGGTTCAAGGGTATAGAACTAGTGACACTCGGAGAAAGAGGAGGGGACCTCTCCAATCTTTTATCAAGGAGAGAGATGTTCTGGATACACAAAATGAAATCACTCCATCCAGACGGACTAAATGAAGGATACGAAATAGCTCAGCGCAGCGATTTTCCGCTAACTGCGCATGCGCAATGTTCGCACTGCGACTGCGCCAAGTAAATTTGCTATGCAGTTAGGAATTTTACTCACGGCATTACGAGGTTTTTTCTTCGTTCTGGTGATCGTAATGTGATTGACAGAAGGTGGGTGTTTCTGGGCGGAAACAGGCCGTTTTATGGGAGTGTTTGAAAAAACGCTACCATTTCTGGGAAAAACGCGGGAGTGGCTGGAGAAACGGGGGAGTGTCTGGGCGAAAGCTGGGTGTGTTTGTGACGACAAACCAGGAACGACAAGCACTGAACTGATCGCACTGGAAGAGTAAGTCTCGAGCTACTCAGAAACTGCACAGAGAAGTCTTTTCGCAATATTGCGAATCTTTCGTTCGCAATTTTGCTAAGCTAAGATTCACTCCCAGTAGGCGGCGGCTTAGCGTGTGCAAAGCTGCTAAAAGCAGCTTGCGAGCAAACAACTCGGAATGAGGGCCTATATAGGGGTATATTTACTAAGGTCCCGATTTTGACCGAGATGCCGTTTTTTCATCAAAGTGTCATCTCGGTAATTTACTAAGCAAAAATCACGGCAGTGATGAGGGCATTCGTAATATTTTGGAAGTCCTAGGAAAAAATCACGAATCAATACACCATCGGTCAAATACGCCTGCAATTTGCTAGAAATCGGGAATTTACTAAAAAGTGCAAAACACAAACACTGCCGACAATAGCCAAACACTGCCGTGATAAAATACAAATCGTGAAAAAGTGCTAAAAAAAAACAGAACTGCTTTTTTATCCCGTGTTTGTATAGGCATGCACGGATCCATGAGATCCGTGCATGTTTTTCAGTGAGAAGGGGGGGGAAATGTTCTAAATTTTCGGGAAAAAAATTGCGTGGGGTCCCCCCTCCTAAGGCAAACCAGCCTCGGGCTCTTTGAGCCGATCCTGGTTGCAGAAATATGGGGAAAAAAAGGACAGGGGTTCCCCCATATTTAAGCAACCAGCATCGGGCTCTGCGCCTGGTCCTGGTTCCAAAAATACGGGGGACAAAAAGAGTAGGGGTCCCCCGTATTTTTGAAACCAGCACCGGGCTCCACTAGCTGGACAGATAATGCCACAGCCGGGGGTCACTTTTATACAGTGCCTTGCGGCCGTGGCATCAAATATCCAACTAGTCACCCCTGGCCGGGGTACCCTGGGGGAGTGGGGACCCCTTCAATCAAGGGGTCCCCCCCCCCAGCCACCTAAGGGCCAGGGGTGAAGCCCGAGGCTGTCCCCCCCATCCAATGGGCTGCGGATGGGGGGCTGATAGCCTTTGTGATAAGTGTTTGATATTGTTTTTAGTAGCAGTACTACAAGTCCCAGCAAGCCTCCCCGCAAGCTGGTACTTGGAGAACCACAAGTACCAGCATGCGGCGGAAAAACGGGCCCGCTGGTACCTGTAGAACTACTACTAAAAAAATACCCCAAAAATGACAAGACACACACACCTTGAAAGTAAAGTTTTAATACATCCATCCACACAAACATATACACATACTTACCTTATGTTCACACGCAGGTCGGTCCTCTTGTCCAGTAGAATCCATGGGGTACCTGTTGAAAAAATTATACTCACAAAATCCAGTGTAGATCGGTCCTCTTCAAATCCATTTGTAATCCACGTACTTGAGAAAATAAAAAAACGGAGTCCCGACCACGAACTGAAAGGGGCCCCATGTTTTCACATGGGCCCCCTTTCCCAGAATGCCAGAAACCCACTCTGACTGATGTCTAAGTGGGTTTCTTCAGCCAATCAGGGAGCGCCACGTTGTGGCACCCTCCTGATCGGCTGTGTGCTCCTGTCCTGACAGGCAGCACACGGCAGTGTTACAATGTAGCGCCTATGCGCTCCATTGTAACCAATGGTGGGAACTTTCTGCTCAGCGGTTGACCGAAAGTGACCTCACCGCTGACCACAAAGTTCCCACCATTGGAACCCCTGTCCATTTTTTTCCCATATTTCTGCAACCAGGACCGGCTCAAAGAGCCCGAGGCTGGTTTGCCTTAGGAGGGGGGACCCCACGCAATTTTTTTTTTACATTTAAACTTTTTTTTTTTAAACAAAGTGCACAATGAAGCCCAGCACGGATCTCTCAGATCCGGCCGAGATTCATTGTATTAAAGTCGGCAGTCACTCACGTAAAACACTGCCAAAAAAAACGAATGACATCGACATCGGAAAACCCGAAAATGCAGAATACGGCAGCTTAGTAAATTAGTCGTAATAAATTCAAAAAGTTGCAGTTTTACACTTTCGATGTCATTCGTGATTATTCTCCCACCAAATCGGGAGAATTACGAATGTTAGTAAATATACCCCACAGTGTCTGATATTCTTACCACAAACTACAGTAACTAACTATATCTATCTATCTATCTATCTATCTATCTATCTATCTATCTATCTATCTATCTTTCTATCTATCTATCTATCTATCTATCTATCTATCTGTCTATACACTGTATATTTATTAACATTTTCTTATATAGCGCAGCAAATTCTGTTGCCATATATATATATATATATATATTTCCTTGGAGAGGGCGGCACTCAAAGACTTGGCAAACGATGTAGGTGAAGAAAAACCCCGCAGGGCAACCTTTAATGTGACGTTTCGGGGACTAACCCCTTCCTTAGACATGTGTCTGAGGAAGGGGTTAGTCCCCGAAACGTCACATCAAAGGTTGCCGTGCAGGGTTTTTCTTCACCTACATCATTTGCCAAGTCTTTGAGTGCCGCCCTCTCCAAGGAAATATATGCTAACAGAGGTGGTAAGCACTGAAGGGAAGGCACCGGAGCAGTATTTACGTCAGTCCGGAGTGCCGGGGTCCAGTTTGTGATTGTATGTATATATATATATATATATATAGCAGTGATATGCAGTGAGGTGAGGCAGAGCCTTTCCTGTCAAACTAACGTATATGCCAGAGTTTTGACTATAGCATATGAAAGATAAAGAAAACTTATATTAAAATATCTTCTTTGTAATAATCTAATAATTTTTATAGTCAAACTCTGGAGTAAAAACTCTATGACAGGTGAGGCAGTGCGCCCCCCGCCTATTGTTTCTGCACATCTCTGATCAAAACTCACCAAATTTCCAGCAGTATATACTGCTGCACCTGTGTACAATGCCCACTGGTATATACTGCTGCACCTGTGTATAATGCCCACTGGTATATACTGGTGCACCTGTGTATAGTGCCCACTGGTATATACTGCTGCACCTGTGTATAATGCCCTCATGTATATACTGCTGCACCTGTGTATAATGTCCACATGTGTATGCTGCTGCACGTGTGTATAATGCCCACATGTATATACTGCTGCACCTGTGTATACGACCTCACATGTATATACTGCTGCACCTATGTATACTGCCCACATGTATATACTGCTGCACCTGTGTAAACTGCCCACATGTATCTACTGCTGCACCTGTGTATAATGCCCACATGTATATGCTGTTGCACCTGTGTATACTGCCCACATGTATATACTGCTGCACCTGTGTATAAGGCCCACATGTATATACTGCTGCACCTGTGTATAATGCCCACATGAAACCTTGGGCTCATATATTGTGTCCAGAAGCAGTTCCTCATGAGCCATTTACCTCAATGCATGTCTCTGATATACTGTATAGTGTTTTCCATTTGCAGATTTCTCTGCATGAATTTGTTCAGAAGAAACCTATATCTGTGTGGAAATAGATGCAGCAGTGGAACAGTTGCATATAAGCTGGAAACACACTAATCTCACTTCTGTGTTCTAAAATGAAGTGGTCATTGATTCCTGAGAACAGCAGATGATTATGGCTGCTGGCAATCATCTTTTCAGTATAAAGTCAGCGTCAGCACGGGAAACCAGGGGAACAGAGACAAGTGAGAACAAGCTAAATGCAGGAAATGTGCCAGACAATAAATGAGAGATACATATTAACGGGGAAAAGAGAAATAGGCAGTGTGCTCAAATAATGGGATTCACAATCCAAATAAGCTGTGCAGAGGATGTATACCGCTGGCATTGCTAATTCAGACAAGTGATGGAGAGCATGAAGAACATAGGGGTAGATGCAGCAAACCTTGGAGAGAGACAAAGTAGGGCCGTACTTATCAGCGTATTCCCGGCCATTAGGATAATATTATTAGAAGAGGAATTCTTGCATTTTATTTTCAATATACATGCCAGTATACTTATATTAATATACCATTAATTCCTGGGCCAGTTGTTGCAGGTTCGACAGAGAATGTGCCTAAGGGGGTCATTCCGAGTTGATCGCTCGTTGCTGATTTTCGCAACGGAGCGATTAAGGCAAAAATGCGCATGGTACGCAGTATGCATGCGCTGAGTATTTTAGCACAAAACTTAGTAGATTTACTCACGTCCGAACGAAGAATTTTCCTCATTGAAGTGATCGGAGTGTGATTGACAGGAAGTGGGTGTTTCTGGGCGGAAACTGGCCGTTTTCTGGGAGTGTGTGGAAAAACGCAGGTGTGCCAGGATAAAACGCGGGAGTGTCTGGAGAAACGGGGGAGTGGCTGGCCAAACGCAGGGCGTGTTTGTGACGTCAAACCAGGAACGAAACGGCCTGAGCTGTTTGCAATCTGTGAGTAGGTCCGGAGCTACTCAGAAACTGCTAAGAATTTTCTATTCGCAATTCTGCTAATCTTTCGTTCGCAATTCTGCTAAGCTAAGATACACTCCCAGAGGTCGGCGGCCTAGCGTGTGCAATGCTGCTAAAATCTGCTAGTGAGCGAACAACTCGAAATGACCCCCAAAGTTCTATTACCACATTGCAGTCCTTATATAGACAGTCACACTGCCGACAGTCAAAGGGTTGACACTATGGGGGTAATTCTGAGTTTATCGCAGCAGCAAGTTTGTTAGCAATTGGGCAAAACCATGTGCACTGCAGGGGGTACAGATGTAACATGTGCAGAGAGAGATAGATTTGGGTGTGGTGTGTTCAATCTGCAATCTAAATTGCAGTGTAAAAATAAAGCAGCCAGTATTTACCCTGCACAGAAACAAAATAACCCACCCAAATCTAATTCTCTCTGCAAATGTTATATCTGCCCCCCCTGCAGTGCACATGGTTTTGCCCAACTGCTAAAAAATTTCCTGCTGCGATCAACTTGGAATTACCCCCATAGCAGGAAATTTTGATGATGTCGACTCTCATAATATCAACAACCAAATTGTCAATAACACCAAAATGACGTAACACGAAATAATAATAGCCAGTAATGTTAAGGTTAGAGTTAAGAGCTAGGCTGAGGATTGGGTGTCTGCGTTATTTACCTGTCGGCATTTTGTCAATGTCCACATTGTAGGGGGAATGTCAACATTATAAATGTAGTGTTTTATTTTTTGACATAGTACTTAAGATAAAGGGCCTAATTCAGACCTGATCGCACAGCGGGCGATTATCGAATGACTGCGCATGCGTACGGATCGTAACACCTGAGTCTCGCATACCCCAATAATCACGCCTGAGTCTCGCTCACCCCGGTAATCACCCCCATCACAGCCTAAGTCCCACTCACCCCAGTAATTACCCCTGTCACACCTGACTCTTGCTCACCCCGGTAATCACCCCTGAGTCTCACTCACCCTGGTAATCACCCCTGTCACACCTGAGTCTCGCTCACCCCGGAAATCACCCCTGAGTCTCGCTCACCTCGGAAATCACCCCTGTCACAGCCTGAGTCTCACTCACCCCGGTAATCACCCCATCACACATGAGTCCCACTTACCCCTGTAATCACCCCTGAGTCTCGCTCACCCCAGTAATCACCCCTGTCAGTCCTGACTCTCGCTTACCCCAGTAATCACCTCTCTCACACCTAAGTCTCACTCACCCCGGTAATCACCCCCGTCACAGCCTGAGTCTCGCTTACCCCAGCAATCACCACTGTCAAAGCCTGAGTCTCGTTCACCCCGGTTATCAACCCTGTCACAGCCTGAGTCTCTCTCACCCCGGTAATCACCCCTGTCACACCTGAGTCTTGCTCACCCTGGTAATCACCCCCGTCACGCCTGAGTCTTGCTCATCCCAACAATCACCCCTGTCACGCCTGAGTCTTGCTCCCCCCGGCAATCACCACTGTCAAAGCCTGTGTCTCACTTACCCCAGCAATCACCCCTGTCACACCTGAGTCTTGCTCATCCCAGTAATCAGCCCCGTCACGCCTGAGTCTTGCTCACCCCGGTAATCACCCCTGTCACAGCCTGAGTCTCACTCACCCCTGTATTCCCCCCCCATCACACCAGAGTCTCGCTTATCCCAATAATCACCCCTTAGTCTCGCTCACCCCGGTAATTACCCCAATAACAGCCTGAGTCCCACTCACCCCAGTGATCACCCCTGAGTCTCGCTTACCCCAGTAATCATCCCTGTCACACCAGAGTCTCACTTACCCCAGTAATCACCCGAGTCTCGCTTACCCCAGTAATCACCCCTGTCAGCCCTGAGTCTCACTCACCCCAGTAATCACCCCTTTCAGCCCTGACTCTCGCTTACCCCAGTAATCACCCCCATCACACCAGAGTCTCGCTTACCCCAGTAATCACCCCTGAGTCTCACTTACCCCAGTAATCACCCCTCTCACATCTGAGTCTTGCTCACCCCGGAAATCACCCCCATCACAGCCTGAGTCTCGCTCACCCCAGCAATCACCCCTGTCACACCAGAGTCTTGCTCACCCCGGTAATCACCCCCGTCACGCTTGAGTCGTGCTCACCCCGGCAATCACCCCTGTCACGCATGAGTCTTGCTCCTCCTGGCAATCATCTCTGTCAAAGCCTGAGTCTTGCTCACCACGGTAATCACCCCCGTCACGCCTGAGTTTTGCTCACCCCGGCAATCACCCCTGTCACGCCTGAGTATTGCTCCTCCCGTCACAGCCTGAGTCTCACTCACCCCGGTAATCACCCCCATCACAGCCTGAGTCTCACTCACCCCGGTTATCACCCCCGTCACAGCCTGAGTCTCACTCACCCCGATAATCACCCCCATCACAGCCTGAGTCTCACTCATCCCAGTAATCACCCCTGTCATAGCCTGAGTCTCACTCACAATGGTAATCACCCCTATCACACCTAAGTCTCGCTCACCCCGGTAATAAACCCTAAGTCTCGCTCACCTTGGTAATCACCCCTGTCACACCTGAGTCTCACTCACCCCAGTTGTCACCCCCATCACAGCCTGACAGTCACTCACCCCAGTAATCACCCCCATCACAGCCTGAGTCTCACTCACCCCGTGTCACAGGGAGGATTTATTGGCAGTGTGAGTGACCATCAGGGATGGTTTATAGGAGGTAACAGGGGAGTGGGGGCTAGTGTCGGCCTGTGACTGTGATCCTGTATGCAGAAACATGGCTCCTGCTTCTTACCTCCAGCGGCCGTGCTGTGCCTTCTTAGGGCCGCTCAGAGATGCCGCACAGCTGCTGTATACTAACTGCTAGCTGCAAAGGCATTTGCATCCAGCTCTGAATCAGGCCCTATGTTTCCCCACCAGTGATGGTCATGTGTTTATGGCAACTACTACAATGGTAACATTAATGTTGGGGATTTGATGCCCCATCCCTACTATGCACCCAGAAAGGGGCAGGGTTTGAAGAAAGTGGGTGGGGCTTCACTGGAAAGTAGGTGTGGTCGGGCAGGATAAGGTGAGTTTTGTTAACTTTCAAGTAGGATGTGTGATACGGGTCAGGGAGGTACATGGGCCAAGTCTTCATTCGTCATGATGTTTCCCTGTACTAGTTTCAGCTTTCCCCTTGTGCACCAGTGTGTGCCAGACAGTGCGAGCACGGAGACACCCGTGTCCTGTGCCCCCTGTCACAGTAGCACCTCTGGAGGTACTAGACAGTCCCCTGTCAGTGCACCATCGTGTTCAGAATTATGTGAACTTTGGCCTTGTGTGCGGCTTTGAATCAGGCCCTGTATATAAGGACACACTAGCCCGAGATCTCAGATTTAGGGAACCTGTCCGATGTGTCATCTTGGTTCCACTGAAGCTTCTTCTATTCGATGACACGTTCATCTGCATCACGTCCTTGGTTATTATCACCCACAGGGCTGGATTCAAATGTTCCCCCCTCCCCCTGCCTGCGATCGCATCCGCCGACAGCTATTCTAATCTTGCTGCCGATGGGCGTGACAAGCTCATTTCAACTTATGAGTTGAAATGCGCATAAAGAAACACGTTTCGACGCCCAAACGAGTCTTTTCACGCTCACGCCTATTACTTTAATCGGATGTTGGTGCTTTGCGTGCCTAAACCCAAGTGTAATGGGTGAATTAGGCCCAATGTCTTTGATCAGGCGCACGTTCCTGGCCAGTGACTGGGAGGCACGAGTGGCGGCTTATTGGGGCTTCTGATGCTGCATTGGGTGCCGGCTCCTGACAGCTACCGGTGCAGTGCCGACCTCTGGTGGCGCCGAGGTTGGGAAGAGGTGGCTGCGGCACTGCTCCGGCTCCACTGAGTGCCGGCTCCTGGGCCCTCACTGCAGATCCATGCTGCTGCAGCGACATGGGACACTGCAGATCGCCGCGGCTTCTTGGGATTGAGTCAGGCGAAACCAAATCCCCGGAAACAGCCCTGTTTTTAAGCGACTCTGGGCCTAATTTAGACCTGATCGTAGATGTGAGAAAAAAACACACATCTACGATCAAAAGCTCTTGCATGCGGGGGGACGCCCAGCACAGGACTAGTCCGCCCCACATGCCAGGACCTACCCCCCACCCCCACAGACGTGCGATAGCATCGCACGGCAGTGATGATTTTGCATCTGCGAGTAGCTAGCTGCAAAGGCAGATGGCTACCCTCCATGTTTTTGGCCACAGAGGCTGCGTGCGACGTCACGCAGCCACCGAGGCCCTCTCCGCAAATGATCCGGACACGCCTGCGTTGTCCGGACCGCGCCCCAAAAACGCAGCCGACATGCCATTGACACGCCCCGCAACTGATTGGCAGGCAGAGGCTATCGCACCAGTGAGATGCCTTCACATCCCACTGTGTGCGCACGCGCAGTGCGGCTACTGCATGTGCGCACACAGCACAGGGCTTCAGCCTGCGAACGCTGCCGCTGCAACGTCCAGGTCTGAATTGGGCCCTCTGTTCTGTGAGCTAGTAACCTTTCTTTTTCTATGTATTTAGAGAGAAAAGCCCAATCTTCAGCAAGAATGGGTGTTCATGCTGGAAATAAGCCTACACCGAGCCTGTCATAGGCTACAGTTCAGAATTGGGACCATGGTTTCCAAAAGTGCATATTTTTGGGTATTTTTGCAGCAGGATTTAAAGCAGCATTTTTTTGGCAATAAAACCAGGCTGGTTTTTCGCATAAAACATGCAATGTTTGAAATCACTATGCAAAATTGCTGTTGAATGTGCATTTTTGGCAAACTCTGATCTTTTTACAATCCCCTCCATATATTAAAATATCTTTGTTCCCGAGTAGAATTTTGGCCAGTCTCTGTTATCTCTAAGCTACTAATTAGCTCTTTATACAAAAATAGAGAAATAACCCTCTGTGCAACCACAGTCAGTTGCAGCCTATTGAACCAATGGGAGGATTCACTTTCTCCACAATAAAAATAGCATAAACTGGTGGAATTATTAATTTGCTCTGCTTTGTGCTAGGGGCCTGCTTCAGAGATGGACGGAAATTTAATGCCGCTTGCAAGCAGCTTTAAATTTCCATCCAATTTGAAGGAGGAACATGCAGGAGACGTCTCAGTAGAAGAGACACCTCCTGCATGTAACTGTGATCCCAGCACTGTGGGGGTGATTCAGACCTGATCATAGATGTGCTAAATTTAGCACATCTTTGATCAGCTTCCCTGACATGCGGCGGGACGCCCAGCACAGGGCTAGTCCACCCCGCATGTCAGGCCGTGACATGCGGGGTGGACCCATACCTCCCAACTGTCCCGATTTTCGCGGGACAGTCCCATTTTTTGGGGACTGTCCTGCTGTCCCACCCGCGGGCCGCAGTGTCCCGCGGTGGTGGGCAGTTGGGAGGCTCTGTCACTCGCTGCCCTGCTTAGCAGAGCAGCAGTAAATAGACGCTGTGCGCATGCGCACAGCGTCTATTCACTTGAGGGAGAGGGGGCATGCCAGCGGCTCACAGAGCGCTGAGCATGCCCCCTCAGTGCCGAAAATGGGGACGTGGCTAGCAGTCGCGGGTCCTCTGCGAAGCCATGCCGCCACGCCCCCTCGCCCCCTCCCTTTCGGCAAAGGGAAAGTTGGGAGGTATGCGTGCCCCGTTGACGTCACGTAGCCGCCGCGGCCCACACCCCTAATAGTCCGGGCATGCCTGCGTTGCCCGGACCACGCCCCCTAAACAGCGGGCAAACGCTGCCGGCCCACCCCCTCCCGCCCAGAGACCGCCTCTGCCTGTCAATCAGGCAGAGGCGATAGCAGCGCTAAGACAGCCGTCGGCTGTCTGGCATGCGCCGGCGCACTGCGGCGCCGGTGATTGCGCAGTTCAGACCTGATCGCTGCTGTGCGAACACGCACAGCAGCAATCAGGTCTGAATTAGCCCCTATGACAGATGTCGCAAACTGGAATCCAATGGTCGCGATGTTCCACGCAGATGCAGGGCTGGCCATCAGTGGGTTATCCATTGATGGTCACCATCGATGGTACCATCGATTGATAACCTGGATGGTGTAAAACCATCTGTAAGCAAACCATCAATGGTTTTACCCATCGTTGGTCACCCCTGCATTACAGTACAATGAAATGCGGGCCAATCAGAGCCCGGGGGCGTGGCTTCATGGGTGTCAGGGGGTGGGGCTAAGCTCTGTGCCCTGAGGAGAGAAAAAAATAAATTCTGTAGCACTGAACCATCGATAGCAGGAAACCATCTGGTTCTCCCCCATCGATGGTGAAAGTATTCAACATCGGCAACATACCATCGATGATTTTGCATCATCGATGGTCAATGGCAATCCCTACGCAGATGGCCAGCTAAGCAAGCCTCAGCTGGCACAGCTGGCCAACGTAAGCGGACCACGCACCCCGCAGACCCTTGGCTCTCCCCTCCCAGAAAATGGGGGCGGCACGTCCCCGCTTCCAGGAACGCAGGGAATCTACATGGTTACCCAGACCTGCGTCCATCTCTGAATCAGACCATTAGTCACTTGTACTGTACGCACTAAGGGTGACATGTACTACTAAGCAGTGATAAAAGTGGAGAAGTGAGCCAGTGGAGAAGCTGCCCCATCAGCTGCTCTGTATACTTTTATAGTATGCAAATTATAAATGTTACGTCAATGCTGATTGGTTTCCATGGGCAACTTCTCCACTGGATCACTAAGTCCTGCTCCTTGTTTAAAAAAAAAAAAAAAAAAACCCCAACAATATCTAACAGTCCAATTATCTAATTACATCTTTAACAATCTGGCACAGATGCTTGAACTACGGGGAAGTACCTGTGATTAGCCAGGAAACTACCAAACCAATCACTTATATGTAATTACAGAGCTTATTTGCATGTGTTTATATTGTTATAATTTGTTTCTTGAGTTGTATCATTGCTAAATGTGAGAAAACCAGGTGAAGCGTTGTGTGTAATTGTTCATATCCAGAACATTCAGGCTATCAAGGTGCAATGGTAGCCCGTGAGTTATTACAGTATTTTTCCCTCTAGGGGTAGGCAAAAGCACTCCAGATGCCGTGGAACTACACATCCCAGTATTCCCTGCTACAGAGTTGCTGTTAAAGCATGCTAGAAGTATGACAGGTCATGCTGGGATGTTTAGTTTCACAGAATGTCACTCATTGACTATATTGTCAAAATCGCAAGAAAAGTTAGTGCAGATCGCAAGGTGAAAGTCACCTTGCGATCCCGATTCGATCCCGATGCGCGGTCCTGCCAGGTCGGCATCGCAAGAAATGATAGACTGTGCAGGCAAGTCAATCCTTGCTAGATCGGTGTACTATCTAGTTCATCTCACATGTCAATGACATCTCACATAAGCCAAAATCTCACATAAGCCAAAATCGTAAGCACACATAGTCCATATCTCAAGAAAAGTTGGCCAAAATCTGTGCTATCTGGGCTATCAAGGGAAATCGCAAGTGAAAATCGGGCATAGCAAGGATCTCACCGTGTGTACACACCCTAAGCTATGGTACGGTTGTGCTTTGCTCTTTAGTGACTGGATTAATGTAAAGTATTTTTGTGGTGGTTTCAAATTATAAGTGTAATAGGCGAAATTTTATATGTTATATATTTAAATTTTTTTTAATAGTATCAGATATTACAATTCTTCTTATTTTTTTATTTAGTTATTTAATAGGTACCACAAAAACATGCAATGCGATAGCATGTGGAAGTGGCACATATTACAAATATATTGTGTGGCGGTCACTAGAAACCTCTCTGTATTATGGGGGTCATTCCGACCCGTTCGCACGCAGCGGTTCTTCGCTGCGATGCGAACGGGTCAGAACTGCGGCTGCATGGTGCCCGCATTGCGCACGCGCGTCGTTGTCCAGCGACGGCAGTCACCGGACAACGACGCCAGGGCCGAAGAGAGCGATTGCAGGTCCGATTGCAAGAAGATTGACAGCGGGAAGGAGGATCGGGGCATCTACTCACCGTTTCCCGGGCGTGGTAAGGCGAACACAGGCGTTTGGAGGGCGGATGTCTGACGTCACAGCCGGGACCTTCATCGCTGGATCCGTCGCACTGGGTAAGTAGGTGCAGGGCTGGTCTTGTTCTGCACAAAACTTTTTTAGCACAGCAGCGCTGCACAAGTGATTGCAGCCCTGCTATGCTAAAATACACTCCCCCATAGGCGTCAAGTTGATCACACGAGCAGCAAAAAGTTGCTACGTGCGATCAACTCGGAATGACCACCTATATTATTATTATTATTATTATTATTATTATTACATTTTATTTATAAGGCGCCACATGTGTTTCGCAGCGCCATACAAAGGACAGTACAGGGAGACAAAACATAGCATTACAGTAAATAAATAACAGAAATAGAGTACAGGTAACAGAGCACCACACGTTCTCAAGACATTATACAGCTAAGATGTAAGTATTGATGGAGTGATCATCGTACTACTAGAGGCTGGTGGCCATAGGTGGAGATGAGCCTTTACTAGCAGGATAAAGATGGTAATTGAGTAGGGGAGAGCTGTGAGTGAAATGTGTCGAGACGAGGGCTTAGATAACAAGAGGAAAGAGGGCCTTGCTCTGAAGAGCTAACAATCTAGTGGGGAGGGGCGACAGACAGATGACAAGAGGTGCAGGCAAGTGGGAGGTAGCCTGATGGCAGTATTCAAGCAAAGCTGAGATGTTCACGGCATGAGGCAGGGGGGTGGAGGCGCGGCTTCAGCACTGGGTTATGCATCGGGACGGTATGCTTTGATGAATAGGTGGGTTTTTAGTGCCCGTTTGAAGCTTTGCAAGGTCGGGGAGAGTCTAATGGAGCGGGGGAGTGCGTTCCTCTGAAGGGTTGCAGCACGGGCAAAATCTTGAACTCGTGCATGGGAAGCAGTGACCGGGGCGGTGGAGAGGCGACTTTCATTAGTCGACCGTAGGGGGCGGGAGGGAGAATGAAGGGAAAGGAGGTTGGAGATGTAGGGAGCAGTGGAATTAGAGATGGCCTTGTATGTGAGGGTGAGGAGTTTGAAGTGGATTCTGTAGTGGAATGGGAGCCAGTGTAGATTTTGTCGAAGGGGAATGGCAGATGTGGTGCGGCGGGAGAGGAAGATAAGCCTAGCTGCGGAGTTCAGGACGGATTGGACGGGATCAAGATGGGAGCAAGCGAGGCCAGTGGGGAGAACATTGCAGTAGTCAAGTCGTGAGATGACCAGTGAGTGGATGATGAGTTTAGTTGCACTCTGGGAGAGATATGGCCTGATACGAGCAATGTTGCGTAGCTGGAAACGACAGGATTGTGCCAGAGCTTGGATGTGGGGTGCAAAGGAGAGGGAGGAGTCAAGAGTGACGCCCAAGCAGCGGAGTTGGGGAACGGGGGAGATGGTGGTGTTGTCAGCAATGATGGAGATATTGGTCGGGGGTGTTGCTCTGGATGGGGGGAAGATGATGAGTTCAGTTTTGTCCATGTTGAGCTTTAGAGAGCGTTCAGACATCCAGGAGGAGATTGCGGAGAGGCAGCTGGAAACCTGAGAGAGGACAGAGGAGGACAGATCAGGAGATGAGAGGTAGAGTTGTGTGTCATCAGCATAGAGGTGGTATTGAAGGCCAAATGAGTTAATGAGCGCACCCAGGGAAGAGGTGTACAGGGAGAACAGAAGAGGTCCAAGGACAGAACCCTGAGGGACACCAACAGGAAGGATGGAAGGGTGTGAGTTGGTGCTGGAGGCAGACACAGACAAGGGGGGTCATTCCGAGTTGTTCGCTCATTATTTTTTCTCTCGCAACGGAGCGATTAGTCGCTAATGCGCATGCGCAATGTCCGCAGTGCGACTGCGCCAAGTAAATTTGCTATGCAGTTAGGTATTTTACTCACGGCATTACAAGGTTTTTTCTTCGTTCTGGTGATCGTAATGTGATTGACAGGAAGTGGGTGTTTCTGGGCGGAAACTGGCCGTTTTATGGGAGTGTGTGAAAAAACGCTACCGTTTCTGGGAAAAACGCGGGAGTGGCTGGAGAAACGGAGGAGTGTCTGGGCGAACGCTGGGTGTGTTTGTGACGTCAAACCAGGAACGACAAGCACTGAACTGATCGCACTGGAAGAGTAAGTCTCGAGCTACTCAGAAACTGCACAGAGAAGTCTTCTCGCAATATTGCGAATCTTTCGTTCGCAATTTTGCTAAGCTAAGATTCACTCCCAGTAGGCGGCGGCTTAGCGTGTGCAAAGCTGCTAAAAGCAGCTTGCGAGCGAACAACTCGGAATGAGGGCCAAGGAGCGGTTAGTTAGGTAAGAAGAAAACCAGTCAAGGACAGTGCTAGAGAGGCCAGCGTTTTGGAGTGTGCGGAGGAGGAGAGGATGATCTACGGTGTCAAAGGCAGCAGAGAGGTCCAGAAGGATGAGCAGAGAGAAGTGGCCCCTCAATTTGGCCGAAAGCATGTCATTGGTGACTTTCACCAGGGCAGTCTCAGTTGAGTGGAGTGGGCGAAAGCCAGATTGTAGTGGATCGAGTATGGAGTTGTCAGAGAGGTAGCTTGTGAGACGGCTGTAGACTAGTCGTTCAAGTAATTTGGAGGCGAAAGGGAGAAGAGAGATGGGGCGGTAGTTAGTGGGTGATGAGGGTTCGAGGTTGGGTTTTTTGAGAGTAGGTGAGACCAGAGCATGTTTGAATGGCGAGGGGAAGATGCCGGTAGAGAGGGACAGGTTAAAGAGGTGAGCAAGGTGGGAGCAGGCAGTGGGGGAGAGGGATGGGAGAAGACGGGAGGGAAGGGGGTCCAGGGGGCAGGTGGAGGGGGGGGGAGGATAAGATGAGGGAGTGGACTTCCTTTTCTGAAGTGGGACGGAAGGAGGACAGGGTGGGATAGATGGAGGGGAGGGATAAAGGGGGCAGGGGGGTAGCAGAGGGGTGATTGCGGGAGATGTCGTGTTGGATGTCCTCAATTTTGGAGATGAAGAAGTAGGCAAAGTCAGTGGCAGTGATGGAGGATGGGGGGGGGAGGAGGAGGGGGGGCGAAGGAGAGTGTTGAAAGTTTCAAAGAGATGGCGTGGACAGGAGGACTGAGAAGAGATGAGTGCTTGGAAAAAGGATTGCTTGGCGAGGGAAAGAGCAGAGCTGTAGGAGGAGAGAATAAACTTGAAATGGAGGAAGTCCGGCAGAGAGTGAGATTTCCTCCAGGAGCGTTCAGCGGAGCGTGAGCATTTTTGTAAGAAACGTGTTAGTTTGGTGTGCCAGGGTTGGGGTTTGGAGCGGCGGAGGGGGACAGAGGAGAGGGGGGCCACAGAGTCGAGAGCAGCGGTTAGGGAAGAGTTATAGAAGGAGGCTGCCTGGTTGGAACAAGTTATAGTGGAAAGAGGAGATAGGAAAGTCTCGAGGGAGGACGTGAAAGTGGGGTTGAGAGACCCGAGATTGCATCTGGTGGTGGTGGGTCTGGGCGTGGAGAGGAGGAAGGAGGATGAGAGGGTGAAAGAAAGCAGATGGTGGTCAGAGAGAGGGAAGGAAGAGTTTGAGAAATCAGAGAGATTACATCGGTGGGTGAAGACAAGGTCGAGGGAGTGGCCGAGATTGTGAGTAGGGGTGGAGGTCCATTGAGAAAATCCAAAGGAGGTGGAAAGGGCGAGAAGATTAGTGGAAGCAGCATTAGTGATGTCAATAGGGATGTTAAAGTCACCGAGGATGACAGAGGGGAGGTCGGAGGAGAGAAAGCGGGGAAGCCAGGCAGCAAAGTTGTCAAGGAAAGGTGAACAGTGGCCAGGGGGGCGGTAGATCACTGCCACAAGGGATACTCTCTCTATTGCATGGCAGTCACTAAGATGCTTTCTGTTTTGTATAGCAGTCCCTATGATAGGTTGCTCTTAAGTTTTGAGTCTAGGGGTATATTTATTAAGATGGGAGTTCTATTTAAGATGGGCTGTTGCCCATAGCAACCAATCCCATTCTATTTCTCATTTATCTAGCACCTTCTAGAAGATAATACCTGGAATCTGATTGGTTGCTATGGGCAACATCACATCTTAAATAGAACTCCCATCTTAGTTAATTTACCCCTAGATATAGAAGTTCCAACGATGATCTCTGTTCTGTATGGTGGTCCCTATGATGCTTTCTGTATTTTATGGTGGTCAGTAGGTTGCTCTAAGTTTTGAGTCTAGGTATAGTAGCTGTATGGTGGACCCTAGGATGCAATCTGAGTTTTATGGTGGTCCATGGGATGCTCTTAAGTATTGGGTCTAGGTAGGTATATATATATATCAGAATCGTTATGCCGGCACTCACTTCACTGACCAATGAAACATTCTGCTCGGGTGCCCTCCATGAGACCGTGAAGACTCAGCCATACACACACCAACGGGCGGCACTCACAAGACTTGTTGTTAAGAATAATCAGACGGACAGCGTCCCTGCGTTCAACGTTTCAGTCGTGAGACTTTTATCAAGAACAAGTGTGAAGTGACATAAACATGCCTTAAATAGTGTGCTCTGTCCAGTGGTTGCGCTTCCGGACGCCGCCTGGCCCCGTCGGATGACGTCACTTCAGCGTGCGCCCACAGTCCGCCCCAGCGTCTCCGGTCCACGTGCTGCCCAACCCACGTGATCACGTCGCCAGCCGGCGGGTGGAACGCATCGCCTGTTCCGCTCTCCAGTTGTCAGGGAAACGCCAGGCGGTAACCATGGGGATTTGTAAACAAAACAGCATAATACACACACAGAGAAATAACAAAAGTGACAACAATGTAACACATACAAAATCACATCAAAGGCAACCCAAAACAAAGTGCGCATGGAGTGTGCATTATGAACATAAACTGAGCTTCTTGTGACAAATTAACATATTGGGATAAGACCACATAGCGTGGATGTATTGTAAAAGACTGTGTCTGTAAGAATCAAAAATGATAAGTGCTGTATGAATGCTAAAAATGATAAAAGGGTAGTGCACAGCACTACCTGGTGCAGTAGATTATGCTGAAAATATGATAATACTGTATCAAAATATCCAGTGGCCGCAACTGGCTGATCCAGTATAATTAACAGTACTACTTCTAGCAGAGACATCATAAATATACATTCAGCACATGTTGGTGTGCCGCTTCTGATGTCTCTACTAGAAGTAGTATTGTTAATTATACTGGATCAGCCAGTTGCGGCCATTCGATATTTTGATACAGTATATATATATAGACACACACACACACACACACACACACACACACACACACACACACACACACACACACACACACACACACACACCAGAACGTGCTGGTATAGCCTCAAGTGATAGAAAGCTTCTCCAAAATATTGTGCGTTGTAATTGTAACTAGAGATGAACCGAACCCCCCCGAACTTCACCCTTTTTACACGGGTCCGAGGCAGGTTCGAACCTTCCCGCCTTGCTCGGCTAACCCGAGCGCGCCCGAACGTCATCATCCCGCTGTCGGATTCTCGCGAGATTCGGATTCTATATAAGCAGCCGCGCGTCGCCGCCATTTTCACTCGTGCATTGGAGATGATAGGGAGAGGACGTGGCTGGCGTTCTCTCCGTTTATTGTTGAAGTTGATTGGTTTATTGCTTAATTGTGGGGAGGACTGGGGAGCAGCTGTTAGGAGGAGTACAGTGCAGAGTTTTGCTGATAAGTGACCACCAGTTTTTATCCGTTCTCTGCCTGAAAAAAATGCTCCATACCATATCTGTGCTCAGTGTGCTGCATAATATATCTGTGCTGAGTGCTCACACTGCTTAATTGTGGGGACTGGGGAGCAGCTATAGCAGGAGTACAGTGCAGAGTTTTGCTGACAGTGACCACCAGTATACGTTGTCTGCCTGAAAAACACTCCATATCTGTGCTCAGTGTGCTGCTTTATTGTGGGGATTGGGGACCACCAGTATAATTAATATTATATAGGAGGAGTACAGTGCAGAGTGCACTGCTGTACCTACCTCTGTGTCGTCATCCATTAAGTATACTATCCATCTACATTCTTTACCTGTGGTGCATTTTAGTTTTGCAGTTTGCTGACACAGTGTCCACCAGTATACTATATATAGCAGTACGGTAGGCCACTGCTGTACCTACCTCTGTGTCGTCATCCATTAAGTATACTATCCATCTACATTCTATACCTGTGGTGCATTTTAGTTTTGCAGTTTGCTGACACAGTGACCACCAGTATACTATATATAGCAGTACAGTAGGCCACTGCTGTACCTACCTCTGTGTCGTCATCCATTAAGTATACTATCCATCTACATTCTATACCTGTGGTGCATTTTAGTTTTGCAGTTTGCTGACACAGTGACCACCAGTATACTATATATAGCAGTACGGTAGGCCACTGCTGTACCTACCTCTGTGTCGTCATCCATTAAGTATACTATCTATCTACATTCTATACCTGTGGTGCATTTTAGTTTTGCATTTTGCTGACACAGTGTCCACCAGTATACTATATATAGCAGTACGGTAGGCCACTGCTGTACCTACCTCTGTGTCGTCATCCATTAAGTATACTATCCATCTACATTCTATACCTGTGGTGCATTTTAGTTTTGCAGTTTGCTGACACAGTGACCACCAGTATACTATATATAGCAGTACGGTAGGCCACTGCTGTACCTACCTCTGTGTCGTCATCCATTAAGTATACTATCCATCTACATACTATACCTGTGGTGCATTTTAGTTTTGCAGTTTGCTGACACAGTGTCCACCAGTATACTATATATAGCAGTACGGTAGGCCACTGCTGTACCTACCTCTGTGTCGTCATCCATTAAGTATACTATCCATCTACATTCTCTACCTGTGGTGCATTTTAGTTTTGCAGTTTGCTGACACAGTGTCCACCAGTATACTATATATAGCAGTACGGTAGGCCACTGCTGTACCTACCTCTGTGTCGTCATCCATTAAGTATACTATCCATCTACATTCTATACCTGTGGTGCATTTTAGTTTTGCAGTTTGCTGACACAGTGTCCACCAGTATACTATATATAGCAGTACGGTAGGCCACTGCTGTACCTACCTCTGTGTCGTCATCCATTAAGTATACTATCCATCTACATTCTATACCTGTGGTGCATTTTAGTTTTGCAGTTTGCTGACACAGTGTCCACCAGTATACTATATATAGCAGTACGGTAGGCCACTGCTGTACCTACCTCTGTGTCGTCATCCATTAAGTATACTATCCATCTACATTCTATACCTGTGGTGCATTTTAGTTTTGCAGTTTGCTGACACAGTGACCACCAGTATACTATATATAGCAGTACGGTAGGCCAATGCTGTACCTACCTCTGTGTCATCATCCATTAAGTATACTATCCATCTACATTCTATACCTGTGGTGCATTTTAGTTTTGCAGTTTGCTGACACAGTGTCCACCAGTATACTATATATAGCAGTACGGTAGGCCACTGCTGTACCTACCTCTGTGTCGTCATCCATTAAGTATACTATCCATCTATATTCTATACCTGTGGTGCATTTTAGTTTTGCATTTTGCTGACACAGTGACCACCAGTATACTATATATAGCAGTACGGTAGGCCACTGCTGTACCTACCTCTGTATCGTCAAGTATACTATCCATCCATACCTGTGGTGCATTTCAGTTGTGCGCAGTAAATATAGTAGTAGGCCATTGCTATTGATACTGGCATATAATTCCACACATTAAAAAATGGAGAACAAAAATGTGGAGGTTAAAATAGGGAAAGATCAAGATCCACTTCCACCTCGTGCTGAAGCTGCTGCCACTAGTCATGGCCGAGACGATGAAATGCCATCAACGTCGTCTACCAAGGCCGATGCCCAATGTCATAGTAGAGAGCATGTAAAATCCAAAACACAAAAGTTCAGTAAAATGACCCAAAAATCTAAATTAAAAGCGTCTGAGGAGAAGCGTAAACTTGCCAATATGCCATTTACGACACGGAGTGGCAAGGAACGGCTGAGGCCCTGGCCTATGTTCATGGCTAGTGGTTCAGCTTCACATGAGGATGGAAGCACTCATCCTCTCGCTAGAAAAAAGAAAAGACTTAAGCTGGCAAAAGCACAGCAAAGAACTGTGCGTTCTTCTAAATCACAAATCCCCAAGGAGAGTCCAATTGTGTCGGTTGCGATGCCTGACCTTCCCAACACTGGACGGGAAGAGCTTGCGCCTTCCACCATTTGCACGCCCCCTGCAAGTGCTGGAAGGAGCACCCGCAGTCCAGTTCCTGATAGTCAAATTGAAGATGTCACTGTTGAAGTACACCAGGATGAGGATATGGGTGTTGCTGGCGCTGGGGAGGAAATTGACAAGGAGGATTCTGATGGTGAGGTGGTTTGTTTAAGTCAGGCACCCGGGGAGACACCTGTTGTCCGTGGGAGGAATATGGCCATTGACATGCCTGGTCAAAATACAAAAAAAATCAGCTCTTCGGTGTGGAATTATTTCAACACAAATGCGGACAACAGGTGTCAAGCCGTGTGTTGCCTTTGTCAAGCTGTAATAAATAGGGGTAAGGACGTTAACCACCTCGGAACATCCTCCCTTATACGTCACCTGCAGCGCATTCATCATAAGTCATTGACAAGTTCAAAAACTTTGGGTGACAGCGGAAGCAGTCCACTGACCACTAAATCCCTTCCTCTTGTAACCAAGCTCCT
Source organism: Pseudophryne corroboree (assembly GCF_028390025.1). Taxonomy (NCBI): domain Eukaryota; kingdom Metazoa; phylum Chordata; class Amphibia; order Anura; family Myobatrachidae; genus Pseudophryne; species Pseudophryne corroboree. The sequence continues at coordinate 104,002,624 of NC_086444.1, read as the reverse complement.
GCAAACCACACCACCAACTCCCTCAGTGTCAATTTCCTCCTTACCCTGGAAAGCCAATAGTCCTGCAGGCCATGTCACTGTCAAGTCTGACGAGTCCTCTCCTGCCTGGGATTCCTCTGATGCATCCTTGAGTGTAACGCCTACTGCTGCTGGCGCTGCTGTTGTTGCTGCTGGGAGTCGATCGTCATCCAAGAGGGGAAGTCGGAAGACCACTTGTACTACTTCCAGTAAGCAATTGACTGTCCAACAGTCCTTTGCAAGGAAGATGAAATATCACAGCAGTCATCCTGCTGCAAAGCAGATAACTCAGGCCTTGGCAGCCTGGGCGGTGAGAAACGTGGTTCCGGTATCCATCGTTAATTCAGAGGCAACTATAGACTTGATTGAGGTACTGTGTCCCCGGTACCAAATACCATCTAGGTTCCATTTCTCTAGGCAGGCGATACCGAAAATGTACACAGACCTCAGAAAAAGACTCACCAGTGTCCTAAAAAATGCAGTTGTACCCAATGTCCACTTAACCACGGACATGTGGACAAGTGGAGCAGGTCAGACTCAGGACTATATGACTGTGACAGCCCACTGGGTAGATGTATTGCCTCCCGCAGCAAGAACAGCAGCAGCGGCACCAGTAGCAGCATCTCGCAAACGCCAAGTCGTTCCTAGGCAGGCTACGCTTTGTATCACCGCTTTCCATAAGAGGCACACAGCTGACAACCTCTTACGGGAACTGAGGAAGATCATCGCAGAATGGCTTACCCCAATTGGACTCTCCTGGGGATTTGTTACATCGGACAACACCAGCAATATTGTGCGTGCATTACATCTGGGCAAATTCCAGCACGTCCCATGTTTTGCACATACATTGAATTTGGTGGTGCAGAATTATTTAAAAAACGACAGGGGCGTGCAAGAGATGCTGTCGGTGGCCCGAAGAATTGCGGGCCACTTTCGGCATTCAGGCACCGCGTACAGAAGACTGGAGCACCACCAAACATTCCTGAACCTGCCCTGCCATCATCTGAAGCAAGAGGTGGTAACGAGGTGGAATTCAACCCTCTATATGCTTCAGAGGATGGAGGAGCAGCAAAAGGCCATTCAAGCCTATACATCTGCCCACGATATAGGCAAAGGAGGGGGAATGCACCTGACTCAAGCGCAGTGGAGAATGATTTCAACGTTGTGCAAGGTTCTGCAACCCTTTGAACTTGCCACACGTGAAGTCAGTTCAGACACTGCCAGCCTGAGTCAGGTCATTCCCATCATTAGGCTTTTGCAGAAGAAGCTGGAGACATTGAAGGAGGAGCTAAAACAGAGCGATTCCGCTAGGCATGTGGGACTTGTGGATGGAGCCCTTAATTCGCGTAACCAGGATTCACGGGTGGTCAATCTTTTGAAATCAGAGCACTACATTTTGGCCACCGTGCTCGATCCTAGATTTAAAACCTACGTTGTATCTCTCTTTCCGGCAGACACAAGTCTGCAGAGGTTCAAAGACCTGCTGGTGAGAAAATTGTCAAGTCAAGCGGAATGTGACCCGTCAACATCTCCTCCTTCACATTCTCCCGCAACTGGGGATGCGAGGAAAAGGCTAAGAATTCCTAGCCCACCCGCTGGCGGTGATGCAGGGCAGTCTGGAGCGAGTGCTGACATCTGGTCCGGACTGAAGGACCTGCCAATGATTACTGACATGTCGTCTACTGTCACTGCATATGATTCTCTCACCATGGAAAGAATGGTGGAGGATTATATGAGTGACCGCATCCAAGTAGGCACGTCAGACAGTCCGTACGTATACTGGCAGGAAAAAGAGGCAATTTGGAGGCCCTTGCACAAACTGGCTTTATTCTACCTAAGTTGCCCTCCCTCCAGTGTGTACTCCGAAAGAGTGTTTAGTGCAGCCGCTCACCTTGTCAGCAATCGGCGTACGAGGTTACTTCCAGAAAATGTGGAGAAGATGATGTTCATCAAAATGAATTATAATCAATTCCTCCGTGGAGACATTCACCAGCAGCAATTGCCTCCACAAAGTACACGGGGACCTGAGATGGTGGATTCCAGTGGGGACGAATTAATAATCTGTGAGGAGGGGGATGTACACAGTGAAAGGGGTGAGGAATCGGAGGATGATGATGAGGTGGACATCTTGCCTCTGTAGAGCCAGTTTGTGCAAGGAGAGATTGATTGCTTCTTTTTTGGTGGGGGCACAAACCAACCAGTCATTTCCGTCACAGTCGTGTGGCAGACTCTGTCGCTGAAATGATGGGTTCGTTAAAGTGTGCATGTCCTGTTTATACAACATAAGGGTGGGTGGGAGGGCCCAAGGACAATTCCATCTTGCACCTCTTTTTTCTTTCATTTTTCTTTGCATCATGTGCTGTTTGGGGACAATTTTTTGGAAGTGCCATCCTGTCTTGATTGACACTGCAGTGCCACTCCTAGATGGGCCAGGTGTTTGTGTCGGCCACTTGTGTCGCTTAGCTTAGTCACACAGCGACCTTGGTGCGCCTCTTTTTTTCTTTGCATCATGTGCTGTTTGGGGACAATTTTTTGGAAGTGCCATCCTGTCTTGATTGACACTGCAGTGCCACTCCTAGATGGGCCAGGTGTTTGTGTCGGCCACTTGTGTCGCTTAGCTTAGTCAAACAGCCACCTTGGTGCGCCTCTTTTTTTCTTTGCATCATGTGCTGTTTGGGGACAATTTTTTGGAAGTGCCATCCTGTCTTGATTGACACTGCAGTGCCACTCCTAGATGGGCCAGGTGTTTGTGTCGGCCACTTGTGTCGCTTAGCTTAGTCACACAGCCACCTTGGTGCGCCTCTTTTTTTCTTTGCATCATGTGCTGTTTGGGGACAATTTTTTGGAAGTGCCATCCTGCCTGACACTGCAGTGCCACTCCTAGATGGGCCAGGTGTTTGTGTCGGCCACTTGTGTCGCTTAGCTTAGTCACACAGCCACCTTGGTGCGCCTCTTTTTTTCTTTGCATCATGTGCTGCTTGGGGACAATTTTTTGGAAATGCCATCCTGTCTTGATTGACACTGCAGTGCCACTCCTAGATGGGCCAGGTGTTTGTGTCGGCCACTTGTGTCGCTTAGCTTAGCCATCCAGCGACCTCGGTGCAAATTGTAGGACTAAAAATAATATTGTGAGGTGTGAGGTGTTCAGAATAACTGGAAATGAGTGGAAATTATAGTAATTGAGGTTAATAATACTATGGGATCAAAATGACCCCCAAATTCTATGATTTAAGCTGTTTTTTAGGGTTTTTTGGAAAAAACACCCGAATCCAAAACACACTCGAATCCGACAAAAAATTTTCGGTGAGGTTTTGCCAAAACGCGTCTGAATCCAAAACACGGCCGCGGAACCGAATCCAAAACCAAAACACAAAACCCGAAAAATGTCCGGTGCACATCACTAATTGTAACCCATTAATGGGATGTAATAAAAATGTCGACACCACAATATTGACAGTTATTATGTTGATAGAGTGTCGACGGGTGATATATCGACATTAGGGTTGGGCTGTTGGTATTAGCAGTTTGCTGTACAGTGTAGTCATAAAACAGAGCCTGACCTGAATACCTGATGAACTGTAGCTTTCGATAAAGAGAACCTCGATGCAGTATGTGGTCCTATAATCTTTATTTTCCCGCAACGTTTTGGAGTCCCGTGTCGTCTTCAGCCTGGAATTTTATGCCTCTGATTACAGTGTGCTAGGCAGTTATTCACATGTGATAATAGAGGTGTTTCAATCACTTCGCAGCGTGAGTGACAGCTTTTCAGTGTTTTGGGGTGACAGCGTGAATTTGATTCACCGTGCAGAGCTTATTTGTTTTCCGCTCTGCACTCCTAAGTAAATTGCTTTATGCCAGGTTCCATAAGTCACACTATTTGTTTCACTCCTCTGGTTTCTTTGCTTGATATTCATAGAAAATGCAATGCGTTAACATTACTTCTATTGTAATAAATATGTAAAGTGGAACAGTCTGTCAATTTAATGAAGTGGTTCTACTATATGCTCACAGAAGGTATTTGTTTTAGGAAATTATATAACCAGCAGTTAAATTACACTGTTGGGTAGAAGACGCTCAGTATTTCATTGGTACTTTCTTGTGTAGGTCAGAAATATTGAACATGTTCTCATTAAAACCGCGTGTCCCACTTAGCGTCAGTAAACAAATACAATCAATATTTCCATGTTCTGAATGCTAATAATAAGATGGTTTTCCATTAAAAAAGCTTTTGAATTTACAGCATTCGTGTATACAGCAAATAAGTATTGTTTATGTCATTATTGAAAGCGCTCTCCTAATCGCACGTTCATTTCAATGGCAATTACTGTTGCCTTAGCGCACACTGGCGCTTTACTGTGCTCCAGTGTTGTCACGCAGAGCACTGACAGCCAAGTACACCGGAATACCCTTGCATGCCAGGAGAACTGCATTCTGCTTTCAAATAATGTGCCTCTGGGGCAGAGCTCTCTTTTTACATTTGGAATGTCACTGCTTGCTGGCTTGTAACCTACAGCGTTCCTAAGCACTGTAAGATCCGTTTCTTGGTTTGGTGAGACAAAATGGAAAAAGTATCTTGTGCTAGGTAAAGGTGTCAGCACTTTCTGCATAATAGGCAGCTGGAGTGAGCTGTCATAGGGAACTAGAACTGTTCATACTTGCCAACGGGATAATGAATCATGCATTATATATCCGAATGTATCAGTAACACATTACTATGAACGTTACTCTCACAGACAAGATTTGGGATCTTAGGGCCTAATTCAGACCTGATTGCTCGCTAGGGTTTTTTTGCAGTCCTGTGTTCGCATAGTCGCCGCCCATAGGGGAGTGTCTCTGCGCAGCCCAGGACTTACTTAGCCGCTGCGATCACATCAGCCTGTCCGGAACCGGAATTGACGTCAGGAACCCTCCCTGCAAACGCTTGGACACGCCTGCGTTTTTCCAAACACTCCCAGAAAACGGTCAGTTGCCACCGACAAACGCCTTCTTCCTGTCAATCTCTTTGCGAACGCCCGTGCCAACGGATCCTTCGCACAAACCCATCTCTGAGCGGCGATCTGCTTGTACCCGTGCGACGCACCTGCGCATTGTAGTGCATGCACATGCGCAGTTTATACCTGATCGCCCGCTGTACGAAAACGCAGCCTAGCGATCAGGTCTGAATTAGCCCCTTTATACAGTATATTTAGCAGCAATATATCCACAGATTTTCCAATTTACATTCAGAGCTCTTCCTGTGTATTACCGCTTACATTTATCAAAGAACCTATCGGTGTTCATCCAGTGCTATTTTAAAGGGAATGGGTTTGTTGGATCGACCCTATTAAGGTCGACACTCATTAGGTCGACCACTATTGGTCGACAGACAGTAGGTCGACACCCTGAAAAGGTCAACATGGTCGGCAGGTCGATATGGAAAAGGTCGACGTGGAAAAAGGTCGACATGAGTTTTAAAAAAAATGCCGTCATCTTGTACATAAAGTGATCGGGAACCCCAATTAGTGCACCGTGTCCCCTCGCATGGCTCGCTTCGCTTGTTACTATTCCCAATCATAGTCCACGTGGATCATAAAGTATGAAAAAGTTAAAAAAATGAAGAAAAAAATGTGAAAAACTCATATCGACCTTTGTCATGTCGACCTAAAGCTCATGTCGACCTTTTCCAGGTGTCTAACTAATACATGTCAACTAATAGTGGTCGACCTATTGAGTGTCAGCCTAAGTAAGGCTAACCTAAGGACCATATCCTATTTCATGTTCACTTGTAAGGATACAGAACGCTGTCTTGAGCTGTTCGCAGTACTTATAGCCAGCTATGGGGACTGCGGTAAAATCTGAAATCACTTTTTTTTATCCATGATATATATAGGGACTAGCATTTGTAGGGGTAAATGTACTAAAGCTTCTTAAACAGAGAATGGGTGATGTTGCCCATAGCAACCAATCAGATGCTGTCTATCATTTTTCTATTGCCTTTTCACCACTTGGATCATTTTCTGCTGAGATGTTTATTTCAACTGTAGGTGACGTTAATCTGGCACCTGACTGTACTGCAGAGGGGAAGCAGTTATCTTCCCGACAAACAGCATCCTGACCGTCAATATACCGACACCGGGATCCCAAGGGAGGACAGAAACCCGGCGTCACTATACCGACGCCAAACGGGGTACAGGCGTCAAAATACTGACAGCTGACACCCTGATCGTCCTGAGAGCGGGACACACTACCGCCCTGCCGCGGGGTTGGGGGCGGGGGATGTTAGGTTTAGGCTGCAGAAGGGGTTGGGTTTAGACACCCACAAGGGAGGGTTAGGGTTAGGCACCACCGGGGAGGGTTAGGGTTAGGCACCACCGGGGAGGGTTAGGGTTAGGCGCCCACAAGGAAGGGTTAGGCACCACCGGGGAGGGTTAGGGTTAGGCACCCACAAGGGAGGGAAAAGGTGAGGGTTAGGGGGCTTCCTGTGGGGCTGTCTTGATTTTGAAGGATGGGAGGCAGCTGTCGGTATACTGACCATCGGCAAATCATACTGGTCCCCTTAAGAGAGGGTAATGTGCAAAGACCTCTTTAATCCATCTGGGCATATATGCAGCTATAAGACAATGCATACATGCTAGTAATAAAGAGACATCTTCGTAGAATTTCTTGATGCCTCCAAATCATTAGCGCACGTGTGTGGACATGTTGCAGTGTATGCGCATTTTTGACAATAGAGGCTGCCAGGAATAAGGAGCGTTTGCTGTAGAGATAAGCTAATGATAAAAGCTAACAGCGCCTTTGCAGGGACAGTGGGAGGTAGTCACCTATAGATCCTCTAATACACTTCTAGAATATTTAACTTTGCAACATTTCAAACGTACTGTAGTAAAGTGTATCTGTACAGAGATGTGTTTAGAATATGTAGTTTTCTGTAACTGACTTCTTTCCTGTTTTCACAGTACAAACAAGTGGAACAGTACATGTCATTTCACAAACTGCCTTCTGACATGCGACAGAAGATACACGATTATTATGAGCACAGGTACCAAGGAAAGATCTTCGATGAGGACAATATTCTGAGTGAGCTCAACGATCCACTGCGGGAGGTAAGACACACAGGAATCCATTATCAATTATGTCATTATGATTACAAGCGGATGTGGCTTGATCAATGCATGTAATTGTCAATGTTTTTACCGAAACGTGTTTTTATTTATTGTGATTGATTGTTATAATATGCAAAGGCATAGCTACCATAGGTACAGGGAGTGCAGCTGCTATGGGCCCAGGTACGGACTGGGGCTCTTAAACATCCCAGGGAGTATTTTGTGCGCGCACGAAAATAGGGCAGGGTCACAGCTTAAGGGGGTGTGTCATGAGTCAAAGGGGCACTGTAATGTGGCACAATATGACGTGGAGGCCAGAAGCGTATCTATAATGGGTGCAGTGTGTGCACGGGCCCCTGGGTCCAGAGGGGGCCCGCACTGCACACACTGCACCCATGTCTTCTATATACTTACCTTTCTGGTGTCCATGTGTGGGCCCCCTCCTCTCCCGTCACCGGAGCCGGCAGCCGCAGCAGCGCTGTTAGTGCTCTGTCTGAGCACTAGAGACTCTGGCACAGTGCCAGAGTCTACAGCGCATGTGCAAGTCTCCGAAAATATGGCCGCCGCGTCATTTTTTCGGAGACTTGCGTATGCGCTGTAGACTCTGGCACTGTGCCAGAGTCTCTAGTGCTCAACAGAGTGCTAACAGCGCTGCGGCGGCTGCCGCCTACGGGACGGGAGAGGAGGGGGTCCACACCCGGAGACTGCACACGGGTCCCCTCCTCTCTAGATACGGCCCTGGTGGAGGCACTATAGTTGGCATAATATGAACTGGGGGCAGCACTGTATTGTGGCATAATATGAACTGGGGCACTCTATGTCATAATGTGAATTGGGGCTGCTGTGCACTGGCAACCCTACAATGTGGCATAACGTAAACTAGGATACTACTATGGAACAGAGCGTTACATAAGGCACTACCATGGTTCAGAACTAGGGAACTATTGGGGCATATGAGGTGTCTCTTTATAAGCATTGGGACAGGGGCCCCTCCAAAATGTTGCTATAGGGCCCACATAGTTCAAGCTACGCCCCTTATAATATTTTTAGCATTTTGAAATATATTCAAGTTTTTATCGTCTTTTATTCAGGTGGTACCACAAGGGTTCTGCGGTGCCATACTTAGGGGTGAAACAATACAACACTCATGGGTACAGGCTAATACAGACAAACCCTACAAATATACATAGTTACATAATTATAGTGCTCAGATTACATAAATATGTAGAGAATATATAGGAGAGTGGGACCTGCTCATGAGAGTTTCTACTCCAAAGAGGAAGTGTGGGACACAAAGAGGGAGGGGGCAGAGCCGTGGTATACAGGGGCTGCAGTTAGGAGGAGGGGTGATAGGTTTGTGTGACGAGATAAGTTTGGATGTTGGAGGCGTTTGAATATGTGGGGGAAGGAATTCCAGAGGTTGGGGGTGGCAAAGGAAGACAAAAGTGGGAGCAGGTGATCAGGGAATAGAAAAGGATGCAGTGATTAGCAGAGAAAAGCGGGCGGGAGGGATTATAAATGGTGATTAGGTTGGGGATAGGAAATGACTCTGAGTCACATGCAGTCCACACACAATACCAATGTTCACATAGTTGATCAGATGTTTACAAATGTGAGTGCGGTGCATGTGGTACGCAGAGTGTATGCAGCGCACGGTGTGTGTGGTACACGGTGCATGTCGTGCTCAGAGTGTATGTAGTACACGGTGTGCACAGTATGCGGTGCGTGCAGAACACAGAGTGTATACAACACATGGGGTGGAGTTGTGGGTAAAGTGGGTGGAGCTACAGTGGGGATGGGACATCATTTGGTGCGTAAACCGTAGCCCTGCCCCACCATTGTCAGCCAGAGTTTTGTTTTGTCTCCTCCACGGCGGTGGCCAGTTTTATGAGGACATATCTATACGGATCCTCGTTCGCATTTACATAGATGAGCCCCCTCTTTGTCTGGGCCCCAATACTGCAGTCCTGGCAGTCCCCCCCTAATGGTGGCCCTGGTAGAGAGTAAGAGCTAGATGATCCTAAAGCATACTTGCCTACTTTTCTGCCCCTTCCTCCGGGAGGAGGCAGCGTTGTAGGCGCATGGGGGCGTTGCCGGCGGCATGATGGGCTGTCCGGGGGCACGGTCAGTCAGTGTGGGCTGCCCGGGGGCATGATTACTGGGAAGTGGGCAGGGTGGGGGTGTGGTATCATGATAGGCGCTGTATAGCTACGATGATGCGATTCGGGTTGATTCCCTCTGACCGCCCACCTGTTCCTGCTGTGGGCGGCCGAGGCGGAGGGCCTAACAGGGAAATTGGGTAACTTGCCCACCTTTCCAGGGGGCCGGGAGGATGACCCGATTTTCGGGTGCCTCCCGGCCATTCCGGGAGGGCAGGCAAGTATGTCCTAAAGCTTCTCTTCTAACTAAACCATACCAGTCAAAAAACTGTAACAATACATCAGAACTATAAATTATTAACAGCACCCTGAAGAACCAAACCAAGGAATTATGACAATTACAAATCATTTCCGTATAGCCTGCCACAGTGATTTGTGTAAAAACAATATGTGCTTAATATATTCATGGGCTTTCTACCTTTAATTTTAGGTTTATTTTGAGAATATGCAGACATAGGGGTATATGCAATTGCGGTCGAATTCCGTCTGGAATTCGAACGTTTTTAAATTCGACACAATTCGACAGTCACATACCCTCCCGCCGTGACCCGAATTCGACATATTCAATAAAAAACGGATTCGACAGTCCCAGTGTCGAAAAACGGACCAATTGACGGATAGTGTGCGTCCTGGATTCAACTTTTTGGACGGCACAAAAGTGTTTAAAAAACCCAGAAAAAAATTGTGTGGGGTCCCCCCTCCTAAGCATAACCAGCCTCGGGCTCTTCGAGCCGGTCCTGGTTGTAAAAATACGGGGGGAAAATTGACAGGGGATCCCCCGTATTTTTAAAACCAGCACCGGGCTCTGCGTCCGGTCCTGGTGCAAAAAATACGGGGGACAAAAAGCGTAGGGGTCCCCCGTATTTTTAACACCAGCACCGGGCTCCACTAGCTGGAGAGATAATGCCACAGCCGGGGGACATTTTTATACCGGTCCCTGCGGCCGTGGCATTAAATCCCCAACTAGTCACCCCTGGCCGGGGTACCCTGGAGGAGTGTGGACCTCTTAAATCAAGGGGTCCCCCCTCCAGCCACCCAAGGGCCAGGGGTGAAGCCCGAGGCTGTCCCCCCCATCCAAGGGCTGCGGATGGGGGGCTGATAGCCTTGTGTCAAATAAATGAGTATTGTTTTTTGTAGCAGAACTACAAGTCCCAGCAAGCCTCCCCCGCAAGCTGGTACTTGGAGAACCACAAGTACCAGCATGCGGGGGGAAACGGGCCCGCTGGTACCTGTAGTTCTACTGCAAAAAAAATACCTAAATAAAAACAGTACACAGACACCGTGAAAGTAAAACTTTATTACATACATGCATACCAACACACACATACTTACCTATGTTGACACGAGGTTCGGTCCACTTCTCCAAGTAGAATCCACGGTGTACCTGAAAATAATATTATACTCACCAAAATCCAGTGTAGATCCGTCCTCTTCTGTTTTGTAATCCACGTACTTGGCAAAAAAAAAAAAAAACGCATTACCCGGACCACGCACTGAATGGGGTCCCATGTTTGCACATGGGACAACTTTCCCCGAATGCCGGGACCCCCCGTGACTCCTGTCACAGAGGGTCCCTTCAGCCAATCAGGGAGCGCCACGCCGTGGCACTCTCCTGATTGGCTATGCGCGTCTGAGTTGTCAGACGGCACATCGCACAGCCGCTCCATTATCTTCAATGGTGGTAACCTTTCGGTCAGCGGTGAGGTTACTCTCACCGCTGACCGCAAAGTTCCCACCATTGAAGATGATGCAGCGGTATGTGCTATGCGCGTCTGACAGCTCAGACGCGCACAGCCAATCAGGAGAGTGCCACGACGTGGCACTCCCTGATTGGCTGAAGGGACCCTCTGTGACAGGAGTCACGTGGGGTCCCGGAATTCGGGGAAAGGGGTCCCATGTGTAAACATGGAACCCCTTTCAGTGCTTGGATCGGGTAATGGGGTTTGTTTTATTGCCAAGTACGTGGATTATAAAGAGAAGAGGACAGATGCTACACAGGATTTTTGTGAGTATAATTTTATTTTCAGGTACACCGTGGATTCTACTTGGAGAAGTGGACCGAACCTCATGTGAACATAGGTAAGTATGTGTGTATGGTGGTGTGCATGTATGTAATAAAGTTTTACTTTCACGGTGTGCGTGTACTGTTTTTATTTGGGTATTTTTTTTGCAGTAGAACTACAGGTACCAGCGGGCCCGTATCCCCCCCGCATGCTGGTACTTGTGGTTCTCCAAGTACCAGCTTGCGGGGGAGGCTTGCTGGGACTTGTAGTTCTGCTACAAAAAACAATACTCATTTATTTGACACAAGGCTATCAGCCCCCCATCCGCAGCCCTTGGATGGGGGGGGGGGACAACCTCTGGCTTCATCCCTGGCCCTTGGGTGGCTGGAGGGGGGACCCCTTGATTTAAGAGGTCCACACTCCTCCAGGGTACCCCGGCCAGGGGTGACTAGTTGGGGATTTAATGCCACGGCCGCAGGGACCGGTATAAAAGTGTCCCCCGGCTGTGGCATTATCTCTCCAGCTAGTGGAGCCCGGTGCTGGTGTTAAAAATACGGGGGACCCCTACGCTTTTTGTCCCCCGTATTTTTTGCACCAGGACCGGACGCAGAGCCCGGTGCTGGTTTTAAAAATACGGGGGATCCCCTGTCAATTTTTTCCCCGTATTTTTACAACCAGGACCGGCTCGAAGAGCCCGAGGCTGGTTATGCTTAGGAGGGGGGCCCCACACAATTTTTTTCTGGGTTTTTAACCCATTCCCACCCCTTCCCACTGAAAAACATGCTCTGATCTCTTCATATTATTTTAGTCAGTAAAAAAAAAAATATTCTTTTAAAAAATATATAAATAATACTTGTGGCTCCTAATAGACAAACCAAGTAGATAATCCCTTCTAATATAAATAGATATGCTATTAGCAACAAAAAAAAACACCCAAAAAAAACATGTTTTTAAAAATTTTTATTAGATTCCGCCACCAAAATAAGAGGAACTGAAATTGACGAAATGACTGTCGAAAAGCACTGTTGTCGAATCGACATTCTTCAATTGAATATACTTTTGTCGAAAAGCCGCATTTTTACCATTGCAGACATGTCGAATTTGACAACTGTCGAATTTCAAAAAGTCGAATCTGACACGGCCTTTTTTTTTGTCGAAAAGTACTGTATTGCATTGTCTAATTTTTTTTTGTGTCGAAAATGTCCCGTTTTTCGACATTTGTGGCAATTCGACCGCAATTGCATATACCCCATACTGTACTGTACATAAAACAGGCATGAAATCCCCAGTCACACTTTCTACCCAAAGCAGAAAACCTGACGTATTTTAACCGTCGAACTAATACAAGGTCTGAAGTGCACTATATAGAAAATCCAGGAAACAAAATTGCTCGTTACTGAGGCGATTAGTGTAAAGGGCAGCCCGCAGAATGGCTAGAGGTTACATATCATTCACATTTACCATGCTTAAACTTGCTTGTCAGAATCCTCTCTGCATCCACCTTGATTAGTTCTGGGGCCTGAAAAAAATTGAAAAGGCCATTATCCTTCCTGAGAGGTTATATTTCCCGAGATCCCGAGGCCATTATGTTTTACCACCACTTTTATGTGAAAGATAAACCATCCCCTGTCCCTGGGGGCAATGGACTGTACTGTTCCTGATCTATACAATGAACTTTAAATCATGCTACTCATTCGGTCCCCCTGGTGAATTTAGCATAACCAATAGCAGAACTTGAGTGATTCCATCATTAGTCAGTCACAGTAGAGGCCTTTTTTGACAGACTAGGATTAATGTATTGAAACATATGTCAGGCCTCGCGCTGTGCTCTTTATTTGACATCCTAAACTGTAATTAATTTTGCATTTACAGTTAGGGATATACATCACTTATATAATTACAGGATGATTAATAATCTGCGTGAGTACGGCATTGGTATGTTTTTCATACATAGGGCCTAAATCAAGGTTGATTGCAAAACAACATTTTCCTCTAATGGGCAAAACCATGTGCACTGCAGGTAGGGCAGATGTAACATGTGCAGAGAGAGTTAGATTTGGGTGGGGTGTGTTCAAACTGCAGTCTGAATTGCAGTGTAAAAATAAAGCAGCCAGTTTTTACCCTGCACAGAAACAAAATAACCCACCCAAATCTAACTCTCTGCACATGTTATATCTGCCCCACCTGCACTGCACATGGTTTTGCCCATTAGAGGATAATGTTACTTTGCAATCAAACTTGAATTAGGCCCATACTGTACAACTGTGTTTACTGCATTATTATAACATTGCGGCAGGAAAATGCAGTATCTCGGACAGTTATTCAGCTCCAGATGAAGATAGCCAATATACTGTATGTTCAATTACCTGTCATATGTCATGCTTGGAAAAGAAAGCGGAGACTTGGCAGGTCTCCAAGCATGATTTGTGTCACCTTTCATACAACCATTGCAGATGCAGTCATATTACTGTCTGTGGTTCCACTGCTCTGGAATGCAAATCTAATGGCATATCAGTACGGATGACATAAAAAGTCTTGAATTGAGACTTTAACTGAATAATGTTTCGATGAGGGGAACCGTCGCTTAAATTGGACCTGAATTGGAAAAATGAAGTCAGTTATTTAAAAATGGTATTTGAAAGCAGCATTCGCTAGTTATTAGAGAACCTCCATTATTTAACAAACAGGCTTCATCAATCCAACTTACAGTACTTTCACCTTAAATCCATCTCCTCCATTCATGTCAGTTATTTATTTTACTCCTAAAATACTACTTGGTTTAGTTTCATTTACAAAAATCTACACACCAATCCTCAACTCACAGCAAATCAGTCGCAATTTCGTACACATTAGCTGGCTATACACAGTTAAGGAGAACATTGAAGCTAAGGGTTGATCTATGGCTCTGCAGACTTGCCACAGCAGTAGCGACTCAGACGCCATGTGTTTGTACATTCGATCACAGCCATCAGATGATACACACCCCAAAAACGGCCATGTCAGGTCTGCATTTTCCTAACCACTCCCATTAAACTCCCAGTTACCACCTCCAAACAGGCACTTGTCAATCTGCAACAAAGTTCTCAGTGCGAATGGGATCGCAGCGTCATCCCCGCACATGCACATTGTGATTGCAGCACATGCGCAGTTTGCTGATAATAGCTCCGCTGCATGAACATCGGCAGTAGTAGTATATTATTCAGTAGCGGATCTTGCCACGGGCAAGCAGGACTTTTGCCCGGGACGCCGCCTTCCGGAGGGCGTCGGCGCCATCCGGAGGGCGCCGCACCACGGCAAGATCCGCTGCTGCTGTGCCCCCCGCTGTCCCCGCTGCCCGTTGTCCCGCTGTGAAGGGAAACTAGACGCTACGCGTCTAGTTTCCCTTCGTGGAGAGGACCTTTTCTGTAATGATGTGCGGTGCGCGTTGACGTCATCGCGCACCGCACAGCAAAGGTCCTCTCCACGAAGGGAACTAGATGCATAGCGTCTAGTTTTCCTTCGTGGAGAGGACCTTTGCTGTGCGGTGCGCGATGACGTCATCGCGCACTGCACATAATTTCACTGTACAGGGGGCGTAACTGACCACGCCCCTTGTATGAAGCCACGCCCCTATGGCCGCCCGGGGCGCTAAAAGACCCTGAGCCGGCCCTGATATTATTAATGAACTAAGATGAAAAATTCAGGAAAAGTTAGCGAACTATGGGCCTCATTAAGGCTTATGGCCAAGCCCAATGGTTTGCATGCAAGTTCGAAGGTGGGTGCTGCAAGCTCGCACAAGGTGCTCCAAGCTGTAGCAACAGCCATTTGGGGGTGGCGTAGGGCAATATTTTTCAAAACATGTTATTGCATGCCTCAAAACATGCAATCATGTCATTGTGGCCCCGCCCCTGCTATCCAATTACTGGCATCGTAAAGCAGGGGAGGATGGTGTCACCAAGCCACCTACAACGTTCAGTAAGTTGGAGGTTGCAGGCAGCCTTCAGGAGACTTGCCTTCTTCTCTGGGGATCCGGGAGAGCCACCTGAGATTCAGGAGTCTCCCAGACGTTCTGGGAAAGTAGGCATGTATGAATAAGGAGGAGATGTAGCAAACCTTCTAAAGAGGACAGTTGGAGAAGTTGTCCATAGCAATCAATCAATGGGGCAGATGTATTAACCTGGAGAAGGCATAAGGAAGTGACAAACCAGTGATAAATGCAAGGTGATACACGCACCGGCCAATCAGCTCCTAACTGTTAATTTACATATTGGAGCTGATTGGCTAGTCCATGTATCACCTTGCACATATCACTGGTTTATCACTTCCTTATGCCTTCTCCAGGTTAATACATCTGCCCCAGTGATAGCTAGAAGCTCATTGGTTACTTTCAGCAACTTCTCCCCCAAAGGCTATTGGCATATGTTAGAGATAAACTTCCTTCTATCAAGTCCCTACACACACAGTTATGCCCACAAAATGAGACTAAAGCTCATTTAATCAGCAGGGCGTTATATAGCAAAAAGGTACTTGCATGAACACTGTACATTTTAAAACAATAATGCATCTCTTCTCATAACTCCTTTCTAGCTGACACCCTCCTTCGTGTCCTTCACAAGAAGTCTAAACACACAGAAACTGTCTAATAACATGTTTTCAAGACTTACAGTTACGACCTTGCTTCGCACAGAACGTACTAACTATGAAATGTCAGCATTATGATGATTTCTCCAGCAAAGCATACTTCTTATTCACTACATCATGGCTGCTACTTAACAAAATGGCTGATAGCTGCTAACAAAATGGCTGATAGCTGCTTAAGCTCAATTCATCTCTCTCACATACCTACCTATATGAAGTCACAGGACTATGGCAAAGAGACCACTACAGATGTCTATGGGAAGACACAGACACATTACAGAAGTGGGCGTCAGGGCAGGTATTGAGGGGAATATAGTATGTCCTGCACACCGGCCTGTCACCAATATATTCTTCTGCAAAGTAGACTAAACTCTGTCTCCTTAATGATCTCTATACAGTACAAGTATCCAGAAAACGTAAAAGGATAAGAAACATGATATAATACATGGTGTCTACACATAGCCTAAAGGTGCTTTAAGAAACCACACCATACTCTAGGGACATGAGTGGAGACATACTGCCAGTAGCGGATCTTGCCACGGGCAAGCAGTACTTTTGCCCGGGGCGCCGCCTTCCGGAGGGCGCTGGCGCCATCCGGAGGGCGCCGCACCATGGCAAGATCCGCCACTGCTGTGCCCTCCGCTGCCCGCTGTGTCCCCCCGGCTCCTGCGGCTCTGGTCCTGTGAAGGGAACTAGACGCGTAGCGTCTAGTTTCCCTTCGCAAAGAGGACCATTACTGAGCGGTGCGCGATGACGTCATCACGCACCGCACAGCAAAGGTCCTCTCCGCGAAGGGAACTAGACACTACGCGTCTAGTTTCCCTTCGCGGAGAGGACCTTTTGCTGTGCGGTGCGCGATGACGTCATCGCGCACCGCTCAGCATTTAAGCGGCGCTTCTGCTGTACAGGGGGCGTGACTGACCACGCCCCCTGTAGTAAGCCACACCCCCATTCCCTGCCCGGGGCGCCGAGGGCATTCGAACCGGCCCTGCATACTGCCACATACAGTATAGACTGGTCATATCATATGACACAAGGGCCAGGCAGTAGGGTAAGGTTATATTTGGCCACACATGAGCGATCCATATTATCTGGTGGCCAATCATCATATCTGTCACATGTCCACACACATCAATGCTGATAGCGATCACTGGCTGGCAAGATAAGTTGTCTGATCAGCTGTGATCTACGCTGGTCATCCCAGTACTGGCCCAGTTTGCTTATATTGTGGTAAATATAGCATTGCAGGCTAGCTACTGTATGAACATTTAGAGATGAATACATATTTATGTACTGTGCCTGTGCACCATACATGTGTACAGTATAAAAACATTTCTGTATCTGGAAGTTGTGCCTCCTTATTATACCTGGTTCAGCGGGATAGGAGAGGGAAAAGGATGCTGAACAGAATGACGGTGTGTAATTAGAGCTGAGTACAGTGCACAGATGGTCAAAGATGTTCAGCATCATCGGCACTGACCTTTTCAGTATGGAAATAATTTATAAAGAACCTTCTCCCCAGTTCCTCCTAATGAACAGAGCACCAGTGTTCATAGTCTGGGCGAGTCTGCAGCTAATTTGGGGTAAGAGCAGAAGGATGTTCCCACAATAGCTGCAAGCAACACCAGGCTCCTAATATTAGTTGTTCCTCAAGTGCAAACAATGTGGGGGGGAGGGACACACACACACACACACACACACACACACACACACACACACACACACACACACACACACACACACACACACACACACACACACCCCGTACATGCCGACATTGTGTAACCAATATACTATACTGTATGTTGACATTTTCACAGCCGACACCTTGGAGGTATCCCATTGTGGGGTCTGTGTGCTGAGTTTACTATACAAAAATCCTTTACATAAGATCCTCCCTCATGTGTTCAGACCACAGTACCTTGATAACTTGATGCACTTTGGTAAATGACCCTTTAGGGAGGACCTTGAGACACATGACACTGCCTGTAAGCATTAATTAACCAGTTATTATGGGAGCAATATTCCATCTTATTCTAACTGGCCCGTTGTTGCATTTGATGGTTGGAGCAGCCGCATGTATAGTATTAGTATCCTTTTGGTAACATTCCCCTGGTGTTTAGATCAGAGGGAAGCTCTTGATAAATGGTGAGTGCACATAATGAAAGAGATGGGATTCAGAGCACCTCTGTTTTATTTTTCACTCCTTTAAATTGATCTAACTTGTTCAGCCCATGCTACTTGACAGTGCAACGTAGCTGTAATCTTTATATAACATGATACAGCACTGTATGTGTGTACATGGACACATGGAGAGACATAGGGCCTGATTTAATGTTTGTAAGCAAAGTTTTAAAAAAAAGCAACTGGGCAAAACCATGTGCACTGCAGGGGGGGGGGGGGGGGCAGATGTAACATGTGCAGAGAGAGTTAGATTTGGGTGGGGTGTGTTGATATCTACTGTAAATTGCAGTGTAAAAATACAGAAGCCAGTATTTACTATGCACAGAAACAATATACCCTCCCAAATCTAAATCTCTCTGCACATGTTACATCTGCCCGATCTGCAGTGCAACATGGTTTCGCCCAGTTGCTTGCTTTTTTTTGTTTTGCTTACAAACATAAATCAGTCTCATATATACAGGACTACCATTAGGTTAACCTAGATTTCCTGGGAAACCAGTGTGTAGCAGCCACATACAGTAAACCACTGATTGGGAGATGTATTATTTATTGCAGATATATTGCAAACATCTTGTCCTGTCTTCGGCATCTTAGATTGCTAGTATGCATGATTGCCCATTCTCCCAATATAGAGCTGTCCTGGCAATGCATTGACTTCTGGGTTTTTGACTCAGGGGTAAAATGCGTATCCACAGCCTTTGGATTCCTCTCCGGGGAATTTTGCAAAATGAAGCCCATAGGCTTCTATAGCCAGTGCCATTTTATGGCGGCATAAGCTGATGGGCACAAGTTCCAGAAAGTTACTCGTTCCAGAACTTGATACATCCAGCCACATTGCGGCGCCATAGACAGCTTTAGGGACTATTGCGTTCCATGACCGCAGTAGATATCTCCGACAGGATAGTAAATTGTCAAATTGCAGCAATGATTTCCGAATCATTTGTTTTGCATAGTAGTGGGTCCTAGAGGCTTATTTTTAGACAAGACTAAGGTGGACATTTACTAAGCAGTGATAAGAACGAAGAAATGAGCCAGTGCAGAAGTTGCCCATGGCAACCAATCAGCACTGAAGTAACAGCTATAATTTGCATACTATAAAATTATACAGGGCTGCTGATTGGTTGATGGGGCAACTTCTCCACTGGCTGACTTCTCCGCTCTTATCACTTCTTAGTACATGTCCCCCTAAGTATTAGGTATTTAAGGGTAATATCAGAGATATCTCATTCTCGTTTAGTAAAATAACAGCAGCCTTCCCCATAGCTCCTTTAGCTTTCCAGTGCTTGATTTTGTTATGTAACACCCTCCTTTCAGCCCTATCTGAACCTAGCGGTAATAGCGTGATCGTCACAGTTATAACTATGCTGCAAAAGCTTCTCCAGGACAGCAACTTATTGGATGCGCTGTCCCTGCAAGTGTCTCTTAGTAGATTTATTGGGGGGATAAAGCATTGTATCGTAAATATGCTCCCAGGGCCATATTGCTTTAAAGGATGACTGGGCTGAAGCCTAGGGGCTCGTCATTTTTTTTTGCTGAGGGACTGTTACCTGCGTCCTAGGGCTCTAATGATTAAAGACACTTTGCGCAATAGCAAGGCACACTCGCAGTCAGCTGAGGTTTGTTTTATAACAAGGGGAGGGGGGACAGCGGAACAGCAGCGCGCTAGCATCGGACTGTGAGAAAAGAAAGAATGATTGCGTAGTGAGAAATGAGGTCAGCAGATTGTATTTCAAGTGGGTATCGGTGTCCGTGTGAGTACTGAAAGTGTAAATGATGGCATAAACTCTGTTTGCCAAACGCCAGCTATAGTGGGGTGAGAGATTGAGGTTCCAGAGGGGACCCGAAATACCTGAAAGCCTAGGGCCCCGGCCATGGGTTAATACGGCCCTGTATGCCCGTAAAATGTGGCACCTCAGCCAATGACTTTTTATTCATCCTGCACTTGTATAAAGGTTGTCTTTCAGTTTTTACTAAATATATTTTCCCTCCTAAAATGCATTTCTGACAGAGCTAAAAATAACAAAATTGAGCTGTTGCATTATTAAATACTGTATTTAGCTACGCTTAATGAGCAATAACTCGCTTGGGGTGACATTCAGATAACAGACTTCCTTCATGAATATTGCTAAGACAAGATAGAGACGCGTGCTACAGTGTTTCATCATCTTTTCCGATTTCTTTTAGGCTTTGTGTATTTCTCGAATTAGCTACACTGATTCACTCACAGGAGGGAAATGACCTTCAAAGAAGTAATTATTACTTTAACAAATTAACACTTAAGCTGACCACACAGGCTGGCTACACCATTCCAGGTCACACTAGGGACTGGTAATGCATTTGGGAGGTGACCTCAGAGACAGACCAATAATGATCACACACATACCAGAAATCTATACTGCACAGACCAGAACATGATTCTATTGAGTTAGATTAGGCATCGAGATCATTTTGAACTCAATTGTCTGGTATCACCTGTCAAATTGCAGTATGTATGGCTATCAACCTAAAGTCGTTGTAGGTCTGTAGAGACAGTGGAGCAGCAGGGCAGGCACAGGTACCTCTATAGTAGGGTGTCCCCTCCAGGCTCCTCTCTCCCGCAGTACTCCCCGGGTGGCACTGGGTGCCCCCCCTGCCAGTCTCCTCTCTTCCGCAGCGCTGCCCGGCCGGCACTGGGTGCCCCCCCCCTGCCAGTCTCCTCTCTTCCGCAGCGCTCCCCGGCCAGCACTGGACGCCCCCTCTGCCAGACTCCTCTCTCCCACAGCGCTCCCTGTACGGCACTGGGCGTCCCCACTGCCGGACTCATCTCTCCCACAGCGCTCCCTGGCCGGCACTGGGTCGGCCCCCTTGCCAGGCTCATCTCTCCCGCAGCGCTCCACGGCCGGCACTGGGCATCCCCCCTGCCAGGCTCATCTCTCCCGCAGCGCTCCCCGGCCGGCACTGGGCATCCCCCCTGCCAGGTTCATCTCTTCCGCAGCACTCCCTGGCCGGCACAGGGCGTCCCTCCTGCCAGGCTCCTCTCTCCCTCAGCGCTCCCCGGCCAGCACTGACAGCAGCAGCAGAACGGGATACCAGGAACGGCCAAATCTGTCGGAATGGATCCGACTTTAATTGAATATAGCCTTTTTGATTCCTAGTAATTTTCTTCCTAGATCCTTTAGTCTGCAAACAAAACATTAACGAGACAACAACAGTCTGCAGAAAATGTGAACACCATGTGATATAAATTGAGACAAAGCAAAAAAAAAATGTCATTGTTCCATAAAGATTATCGGGCTGATGTATCAAAAATGTGATAAGTTTCAACATTTTTTTCATCACTTATCGTGTGTTTTCGTGACTTTTATGTTTTTGTTTTTTTTATGTAGTATGTTTTTTTTGTTTGTTTTTTATCGAAAATGTGATTGCGATAAAAGCCCAAAAATGTGATAGTTATCACTCTCCTTTTCGGTCATTTTATTGCATTTCGGAAAAATTAAGTGAAGTGTTCATTCTCTACTTCAGAGTTTGGAGAAAGTAGTGCAGAGGTTCTCAAACTTGGTCCTCGTGGGCCCACACAGTGCATGTTTTGCAGGTCTCCTCACAGAATCGCAAGTGAAATAATTAGCTTCACCTGTGGACCTTTTAAAATGTGTCAGTGAGTAATTAATACACCTGTGCACCTGCTGGGTTACCTGCAAAACATGCACCGTGTGGGCCCACGAGGACCGAGTTTGAGAACCTCTGAAGTAGTGTGTCTGGAGGAGACACATGAGAGAGAGAGAGAGTACAAGTCTAGTGAAACCAGTGGAGTGAAATACAGTAGAATAGAACCGACCTGAGGTCTTAAATTGCCACTGTCATTTTTTTTATTAAAGCAGATGGTTTTGAGAATGATATTTATTTGTTTAAATGTCAGCGGTTTTCTGTTTGCTGATTTGCTGTTTCCCATATATCATCTTATAGGAAATCGTGAACTTTAATTGCCGAAAACTGGTGGCTACGATGCCTCTGTTTGCCAACGCAGACCCCAACTTTGTCACAGCCATGCTCAGCAAATTGAGATTTGAGGTCTTCCAGCCCGGAGATTATATCATCCGTGAAGGAGCAGTTGGGAAGAAGATGTATTTCATTCAGCATGGTGTGGCTGGCGTCATTACTAGATCCAGCAGGGAAATGAAACTGACTGACGGATCATATTTTGGAGGTCAGTATGATAAGAGTGGGGGGGGGGGGGGGGAATCCACTTTAAAGAAATGTTAATCAGCAAACGCAACAAGGTAAGGCAAGATTGACAGATGTCAGTGAACAATAAGATTTCTACGATGTTAGTGGCAGTCACAGAAACCAATGGATTTTTACATAGTAAATGGAATATATTGTATAATGTACAGACTGATTCAGTTAGCAGCCAGTTGAACTGTATACTGAACATTTACTGACTGCAGTACTTCTGTTGCTAACGTTACACAGAAACATTATACTGTACTCTACACTATGTAGTTTTTATTTTTTTGTTCTACATAACAGGAGGACATAAATCAAACCTTGTGGAGAGAGATAAAGTAAGAACCAATCAGCTACTCCAGTAACTTTCATTTTTCAAACATGGGCCAGATGTACTAAGCCTTATAAAGTGGAGAGTGATAAAGTACCAGCAGATCAGCTCCTAACTTCCATGTCACAGGCCCTGTTTAAAAAATGACAGGAGCTGGTTGGCTGGTAGTTTATCTCTCTCCACTTTATACATTTTTAAGGCTTAGTACATCTGGCCCATAGCCTGTAAAATGACTGTTAGGAGCTGATTGGTTAGTACTTTATCTCTCTATATGTTATCTCTCCCCATAGAATTATTCCCTCTAGGCACTCATCAAGCATAAATATACACTCACCATTAATTCCGCAACAGTTCCTTTTATGCATTTCTATTTTAATATTAGTCTCACCTCAAGGAGATATATCGGTAACACAGATGAATTAGTTTTCTCTTGTTTTATAGATCTTAAATGAGGTTCTACCACTAACTCTAGAACATGGAACTACACAAAGAAAAAAGAAAAGGGTTCTTACCTGGAGCACTGTTGAGACCTTAAGGGCCCTACACATTGTGCGATCCGCCGCCGAGCTGCCCGATGGCGGATACGGCCGACGGGCGACCCGGCGGCAGGGGGGAGATGAAGGGGGGAGTGAAGTTCCTTCACTCCCCCCGTCACCCGGCTCCATAGCAGTGCAGGCAAATATGGACGAGATCGTCCATATTGGCCTGCATGGACAAGCGATATCTTATTATAACATTTCATATATCTTTATGGGTCTGCATCAAAAAAATCTTCATATTTGGGCATCTTCATAAAAGGCACAAGATTTGTAAAATAAGATTATAAAGTGGCGTGTAAGAAATAAAGAAAGGTGTTTTATTAAAATTCATACACTGCAGTCGCTGATATTTAATACTTTGATATGAAATTTACAAAATGTCTCTAATTTTCAAGTAATGATATAGGCCCTCATTCCGAGTTGATCGCTCGCTAGCTGCTTTTAGCAGCAATGCAAACGCTAGGCCGCCGCCCTCTGGGAGTGTATCTTAGCTTAGCAGAAGTGCTAACGAAAGGTTCGCGGAACTGCTCCAAAATATTTTCATTCAGTTTCAGAGTAGCTGCAGATCTACTCCTACCTTGCGATCACTTCAGACTATTTAGTTCCTGTTTTGACGTCGCATACACGCCCTGCGTTCGGCCAGCCACTCCCCCGTTTCCCCAGGCACGCCTGCGTTTTCATCTGACACGCCTGCGTTTTTTAGCACACTCCCGGAAAATGGCTAGTTACCTCCCAGAAACGCCCCATTCCTGTCAATCACTCACCGATCAGCAGAGCGACTGAAAAGAGTCGCTCGTCCTTGAGTGAAACTGCATAGTTTATTGTGAAAGTACGTCGCGCGTGCGCACTGCGGCCCATACGCATGCGCAGAAGTGCAGATTTTTTAGCCTGATCGCTGTGCTGCGAACAACGGCAGCTAGCGATCAACTCGGAATGAGGGCTATTATTCCCAATGCTACCCTCAGTAATTTCCTTTCCATATTTAATGTTATCACATTATGAGGGTATATGAGAGTAGCAACTAATTAGGGACATTTGTGACAAATTAGGGATTAATTCCCTTATGTTGATAACATTAAGTCCAGAATATTGAAATTTTCCCTCAAACGGCTCGGAAAAAATTTAAGGTAGCACTGGAAATTGTATAATTACTTGAATATTATAGAACTTTAGTATATTAAATATCAATCAGTGTATTTAATATCAGCGACTGCAGTGTATTCATTTTAATATGGAAACATAGAATTTGATGGCAGATAAGAACCAGTTGCCCATCTAGCCTGCCCCTTTAGGGTTAGGGTTAGGTTTGAATTAGGGTATTAGGGTTGGGGTGTTAGCGTATAGATTTACAGTTACACAGAAATAGAGAATTTGATGGCAGATGAGAGCTACTTGGCCCTTCTAGCCTGCCCCTTTTTTAACCTTATGGCAATTTCAAACAAGCCTAGAGAAGCGATAAGGCAATGATAAAGCAGTGATAAGTGAAAAGTGATAATGTACCAGCCAATCAGCTGTAAATTTACATATTGGAGCTGATTGGCTGGTGCGTTAGCACTTTTCACTGCTTTATCACTTCTCCAGGCTTAATACATCTGCATATTTGATCCTTAGTTCTTCATAAGGATATCCTTATGATAACCCCAAGCATGTTTAAATTGCTCTACTGTCTTAGCCTCAACCACTTCTGATATGAGGCTATTCCACTTATCCACTATCCTTTCTGTGAAGTGGAGCCTGTTTTTTTCCCCTGGCAGAAATCTAAAGGTGGGTACACACTGATAGATATATCTGCCGATCAATTGATCGGCAGATATAGCTATGGACGGATTGGGCAGTGTGTTGAGCATACACACTGCCCGATCTGTTGGGGACTGAGGTCATGAACTGGGCGGGTGTGTACACCCGCCCGCCCAGTTCAGCTGTCATTCACCACCGGCTGCCGCAGCATGTGTAGGGTAGATATATCGGTAGATATATTGGCCGTCGGCTGTGCTGCTGGGCCGACGCAATATGTCTATGAACGACGAAGTTCACAGACATATCGCCCGTACACACTGGTCGACGGACCAGAGATATATTGGCCGTTGTCTGCATTGTCTGCGTTGGATAGAATTGTATCTAGAGTGTGTGTAGTATACCAGGTAATCAAAGTAAACAACTATGCCTTATGGTGTAAAGCCATGACTGGAAAGTCCAGCGGACAGGCAGCGGAGATATCAGTGTAGTCTGTAAATGATATAGTGTAGATCACAATGCACAAGCCAATAAACTGAGAAATGTTATCACAAAATCTAAGTTTATATTTTATTAAGGAGATATTTTTACTGCACTATGTACTATTAATACCTCATTATGTGTATGAGCGAATACCATATTTTTGTTGATGTTTCACTCCTCTGCAGAGATATGCCTTTTAACTAAGGGCCGCCGGACAGCCAGCGTGCGAGCCGAGACCTATTGCCGTCTGTATTCCCTGTCCGTGGAGAATTTCAATGAAGTACTTGAAGAATACCCCATGATGAGAAGAGCATTTGAGACCGTCGCCATTGACAGATTAGACAGGATAGGTATTATATTTTTTCTGTATTTCTGAGTACATTTTCAGTGGTTTGCATCCAATGCTTTCAAACTGACATTTGTAATGAGATGACTGTTATTAGATTAGTGCATTATTCACCATCACTAAACGTGCTTTCCGCATGTGCATGCTGAATGATGGTTTGTTATATATTCCTGATTTTATTGGGGGTCAACCATGGAGATTTACTAAAAATGAGAATTTACCTAATTCTGCTGACACACCTTATGATTAAGCAAGTGTATTAATTCATGCTGCTAACGCTATATATCTCCAAATGTCAGTGTCTTTGGTCTTAGGCACACAGATACATTTCAGGTACCTGTTGTGCAGTGTCATACCCTCCAACGGTACCTTTTTGGCAGGTGCAGTACCTTTTTTTATGGTCTGTACCGATTTTTTGGCTCTCCAAACTTCCATTGAAAGTATAGGAAAAGGGCCGTGGCCACACAATCCCCTTCCCCTTTGACCACGCCCCCTTTTTGAATTAGTACTGATTTTTATGTGTAAAATGTTGGAGCGTATGCAGCATGTGCTGCCTGTACTGTGTTCACAGCCTGGTGAACAAGGCAGAAATTATATTGATCACTGAATGCTGTGAATGAGGCTCCAGTACTGCAAATAAGCTTTCAAAGTGAATGATAAACGAAACTTGGATGTTGCCTATGCTGGGGACTCATTTATCAAAGAGTGATAAAACTCATTGTGAATGATAAAACTTGTTGCGTAGGATAAATGGTGCTCCAGCCAATCAGCTCTCAACTGTCATTTTTCAAAAACATGACAGTTAGGAGCTGAACACATGACAATTAGGAGCTGTTTGGCTGGAGCACCATTTTATCATATACAAGTTTTATCATCCACAACGGGTTTTATCACTCGTTGATAAATGGGCCCCACTGTCTTGTGTCCATCGTCCGTCTGTGTGCTATTGGTGTGCTGTTCATTGGGATTCACTTCTCTGTATGTGTCGTGCTGGTTCACCAAGCATGCGTGTTTGAAATTCATTAAGAAAGAGCAATACTTCTTGAAAAAAAAATGTTTTTGCTTTACCAGGTGAAAACAAAATACTGACCTAAGGGGGTGGGAAGCAACTGGTCGCATTTTAACATTTACAGCAATGCGGCTGGTCTACTGTACAGCAGTGGGGCATATCTGGCCTAAGCAGTCGTTACAGGGCAGGATGTGTGCCAGTCACATGACCCTCACTCCTCTGGGTGGCTGCTTTAGCCAGGTACCTCCACCGCTGCCTCTTCTCCCTGCTGCATCGTAATGAATATTACTCGTGGGAGTTTCCTACCTATTACATGGAGACAAGTTCCTGTTTTTCCACTTTGTAAGCACAGTTTTACATTTGTAAGAAACAATATTGCATTTATTTTGAAGTACGATTATTAACATTATTAAATATAAACCAGCAGAAAAGCAAGTGGAACTGCGCTTATCGAAAAAAAACCAATCAAATATAATGATAATAGCAGAAATTCAATTAATATATTGAGACATGTTATTTTAAATAAAATGAACACAATATTTTAATATACTGGAAAAAAAATCCAAGTTTATATCTAACACACAATAAAAATGCTGTATATAGTATTCAACAGTGGTTCTCAAACTGTGTGCTCTGGTACCCTGGGGTGCCTCAGAGTACTTGCAGCGATGCCCGGGGTTGGTGGTCCAGACCATTCCAAATTATTTATGGTTATTAGGCAAAACCAGTGCTGGTGGCTTCCAATCATAAAATATGTGGACAAGCAGAAGTGAATCCTGTCCCTAATCCAGAGGTTCCCAAACTGTGTGCCGTGGCTCCCTGGGGTGCCTCTGGACACTTGCAGCGGTGCCTTGGATTGGTGGTCCAGGACCAATTCAAATTATTCATGGTCAATATAATAGGCAAAACCAGTGCTGGTGGCCGCCAGTCATAAAATATGTGGCCAAACAGAAGCAAATCTTGTCCCTCACCACACAACTGACCCTAAGGATGACATATAAACGCGATCTACTTAATGTAATATTTCTTTCTAAATTTCTCAATAAGAAATTTTTGGCCTAGGGGTGCCGTGAAAAAAAATCTGATACTCTAGGGCGCCGTGATTCAAAAAAGTTTAGGAACCACTACCCTAACCACATAACTGACCCTAAGGATGACATATAAACACAATTTACTTAATTTCATATTTTTTTCTGAATTTCTCAATAAAGAAACTTTTGGCCTAGGGGTGCCGTGAAAAAAATTCTGATACTCAAGGGGGCTGTGATTAAAAAAAAGTTTGGGAACCACTGGCCTACAATATAAAATATATGGGCATAAATGTTCATATTAGCAGCAAGAATTTCAAAAGAATACAATGTAACCCCTTGGTTGATAAAATTTCATTGGGAGCACTGAATATAATTAGACTGGGAACTCTACTGTCCAGTCCAGTCCAGTGATTTATACAGTAGAAGTGTGAAAATGGGTACCTGTAATATGGTTCAATACAATCTAACAGTCCCGATAACATTATCTGGACTTACAAATGGGAAACTTGTTTTACTAGACAAAGCTCTCCAGCTGAAAGCTGGTGGCACCTTGGTAAGCTGAAACGATGTACATATACTCTATGGCCCTCATTCCGAGATGTTCGCTCGCTAGCTGCTTTTTGCAGCATTGCACACGCTAGGCCGCCGCCCTCTGGGAGTGTATCTTAGCCTAGCAGAATTGTGAACGAAAGATTAGCAGAATTGCTACTAAATAATTCTTTGCAGTTTCTGAGTAGCTCCAGACCTACTCACAGATTGCGATCAGCTCAGTCCGTTTAGTTCCTGGTTTGACGTCACAAACACGCCCTGCGTTCGGCCAGCCACTCCCCCATTTCTCCAGACACTCCCACGTTTTTCCCTGACACGCCTGCGTTTTTTAGCACACTCCCGGAAAACGCTCAGTTACCTCCCAGAAACGCCCCTTTCCTGTCAATCATTTACCGATCAGCAGTGCGACTGAAAAGTGTCGTACGTACACCAGCAAAACTGCTAAGTTTTTAGTTAAATAACTTAGCGCATGCGCGCTGCATACCATGCGCATGCGAATTTAGCAGCAAATCGCAGCATAGCAAAAATCGGCAATGAGCGAACAACTCGGAATGACCCCCTATGTCCGCAAGTGCTTGTAGAAACGTCTTCCAGTAAAATTCCAGCCGCCTACAGTTTAGCAAATGTGATCCCAGTTAGGAGCCCCACATACGCAGCCTGTAAACCAGGGGTGGGGAACCTCAGCCCCGCGGGCCGTATAAGGCCTGCAAAGCCACTTGATCCGGCCCGGCTAGGCTCACCTAACCAAGGGAGATGCGGGGCACCCGCTGAGATTTTGTAAGTAGCGGGCGCCCGGCTTCTTCCCCTCAGCAGCAGCCGGAGGCAGGAGCTCTCTCCTGAGCTCCGGCTTCCGGCTCTGGCAGTGTGCGTGTGTTCCTGTGCGGTGCTATGGGAGAGATGTCATGACGTCTCTCCCATAGTTCTGAGGAGCAGGCAGCCAGGCAGAGGACAAGGGTCCGGAAGCAGGTGCGGGGCTGATGAGTATTGTGTCTTTTCTTTCTTTTAATATGTGTGCATACCTCCCAACATTGAAGTAGAGGAAGGAGGGACATCTTGGCGTGCGTAGCGCGCCCGCGGGCGAAAATGGGGCGTGGCCTGCGTATAAGGGGGCGTGGCTTTGCTGGAGGGCCCACGATCGCCAGCCACGCCCCCGTTTTCGTCACTGAGGGGGCATGGCCAGCGCTCTGTGAGCTGCTGGCATGCCCCCTCTCCCTCTAACTCACTGGAATAGACGCTGTGCGCGTGTCTATTCAATGCTGCTCAGCTCTCAACTGAGCAGAGCAGTGAGTGATCAGGAGCCTCCTAACTGCCCCCCCCCCCCTCCCCCCCCACCGCTGGACACTGCGGCCCGCGGGAGGGACAGCGGGACAGACCCCAAAAAACGGGACTGTCCCGCGAAAATCGGGACAGTTGGGAGGTATGTGTGTGTGTAAGCGGCGCTACTAGGGGTCATATCTAATGTGGCATATCTACTGGGGGCAGGCTAGTTTTTAAGTTGATAATTTTTGTATGGCCCCCGAAGGATTTTATAAATATCCAAATGGCCCTTGGTAGAAAAAAGGTTCCCCACCCCTGCTGTAAACTAACAGTTACACCGGTACACCAATGCAAATTCAGGTTATAATAATATTTTATATTTCTACATTAGATTACGATTGTATAACGAATACTGTGTTAAATTGCATTTCAGCAAATTTCTGCAATAAGGAGCATTCCTAGATACAGTGTCTGTATGATTAATACATACATATGTTGACTAAGGTCATACTGGCTGCGTAAAATCAAATCATTACTTTTATAAAGAACCTTTTGTCAGTGCTGAGTTATATACAGCTCATTATTCATTAATTGTCCCTGCCTTCCATGTTGCAGCAAATTATTGGGCATTGTGAATTAATATGTGCTGCTGTATGTGTTCCAAATGCATGAAAGTGCTGTACACTTAAAACCAGAAACGTTGCACTGCCTGTTATTACTGGGAATAACACGGCTCTGACCTTCTTTCCTTGGAATTCAGTGAAAAGTTGGTGCCTCTTTAAACTCCCATTGGCTGTTATCTTATTGCCTCTCGCTACAGTAGATGCAGATTGAACTGCAATTTAATGTCTTACACATATATATATATCAGAGAATACCTCAAGCTGTGCACAGAGGGGCGGATGGTGAAAAGTTTTTAATATGGTTACTGTGATTAATGTGAAAGTGTTGTTTAATGCGGTTTACTGTCTCCTCATTGTGACTTCCTGCGCAGAAGCAAGCGCAGCTGCAGAGGGAAGACAGCCGCTGGGAATTCAGAGATACAGTGATTGGTTGTTTTTTTTTAACGGGGTCAATGATCACTGCCACTGTGAGCAAAATTCATTTTCTTTATGTACTTCCAAAGACACTGTACATTTTTGGTTTTAAATGGACGGCACATTTCTATAGGTGAATTTTGACAAACTGATATTCTAAGAGGAAGGTATTATTGTTGTTCGTTGAGATCGGTGGCACTACAGGATTCTGCAGTCAGATACACTCACAAATAAAAACAGTATAATATATAATTCATGGTCAGATTTATTAAGACTGGAGAAGTGATAAAGTGGAAGGTGATAAAGCACCAGCCAATCAGCTCCTAACTGCCATGTTACAGGCTGGGTTTGGAAAATGACAGGAGCTGACTGGCTGGTGCCTTATCACCTTCCACTTTATCACTTCACCAGGCTTAATAAATCTGCTCCTTGGTGGTCCGGATAAACAGAGAGGTCGCCCAACAATTCAATCCTGTTTGTGTATTTAGCCCATCCAACGAGAGATAGAAACTAGTTATTTCTGTTCTATTTTGTTGTGTAGTCTTGTGGTCATTTGTACAATCCCAGCATGCATACAAGTTGAGGACCACAACACATGTAGGGGCCACATGCAGGTAAATCTGCACTCATATCTTCAGTGTCATAGCTACCTCTGTTCTCCTCCCTCTTTCTACTTCATGTTCTCCAGTAGATTGAACTGAGGACCCCCCTGTGGTCCAGTGTCTTCTCTCTATCCTCACAGCGGAAGCGTCTGCATGTTACATCTGTCTGTACTGCTCCGTTATCCTGTTACCAAGTCCATCTTCAGCCTTCCCATTGCCCTATTCCACCGTCAAGCTCTCTGCTCCCCTATATGTCATCCGTGGCAGGCTGTCCAAGTGCTCGGCATTTGGCTCTGCCAGTTCTTTATTTATGTGACAGCTTTTAGCTCCTGAGCTTGGTCGTTTGGCATCTAAGCCTTCTATTTCCTTGTCTCAGTCTGTTTCCTTGGCTTCCTGATCCTGGCTCTGGCGTCTACCTCATACCAATTTACATATTGTGTTCTCTTTGTTTCATCAAATTTGCTCTTTTTTCTTTAAAGTCTATTTTGTTTTCTTGCTGACTGTCTTATATTTTGCTAGGCCATTAGCTTGAGTGACAGACACTTAATAGTGGTATTTCCTCAGGATAATGTGATTTTTCACTCCATTTTTTACCGTTTTGTTATTCTGTTGTTTCCACTTGTCTGTTAACTTTTGCTGTGCCATTTCCTCTGTGCCTTACAGTAGCTTTGTGTCTCACTGCTCTCCTCACCCCAGCCCCTGCATTGTCTTATCATCCTGGGTTTCAGATACCCTGCGGAACTGCATGTCTCCCCTACAGTAGATGTGAGGTGTGGCCCTCTGTTATGGCTAATGTCTCAGCTGCCTCAGGCAACTAAACTCCATGCTGTCAGATCTATAAAAACAGACACTATCTGCGCAAGTCCCCTTAGTATAAATG
Organism: Pseudophryne corroboree; assembly: GCF_028390025.1. NCBI lineage: Eukaryota > Metazoa > Chordata > Amphibia > Anura > Myobatrachidae > Pseudophryne > Pseudophryne corroboree. Next base: position 103,970,560 of record NC_086444.1, on the reverse strand, counting down.
CATGTTAATTTCGAAAAGAAAATAGAGAAAAGAGTGGGATATAGTTGGGATGGGATGTAGCTGGAAAGATTTTGGAAATGGTGCAAGCCAACAGGTAGACTAGTACCCTTACTAGTATGAACTGAATCAGAAATAGAAAAATAGAAAAATACCTTGGCGCACCAGGGGTTAAAGAAAAGAGTACCAGAAGGGAATGGTCAGACTAATTTGAATTAGAATTTATTTATGCATTAAGACACATTTGACATATTTATAAAATCATATAAAAGTTAACACAAGTTATCTTTGCATAACCTATTAAGTACAACAATAAAATGATTATGGCAACTTGATGTCTTTCGCCAATAATTGTATCAATGTGCCAATACTTATAGTTATAATTTCATATTCGTCCCAAAAAGCATAGGGCACAGGAAAAATAAAAGGTCCCGAAATCTGTTTATCCCACACGGGTGACACTAAATGTCTTTTATAAAAGCAGTCTTTAAATGATAGGGACTTCCCTATAAAGACATACAGCCGTGTGTGACCTTGTCCCAGCAGCTCAATTGAATAGCTGATGGACTTTTTGGGATGGTCACTGAACTTAAATGTCTAGGTGGCTCCCAGCCCTCCTCTTTCCTACACACCTCAAGTGTGTGAGCTGGTGCTCGTAAGATGACAGTACCTGTGGATGAGCAATGTCCAGAGTCCTCCGTGCCTTCCTCTCCCGGGTCCGAATCTCGTAGACCTCCGGTGAAGCCGGGCAGCCGATTCCCAGAGCTACGATACGGCTTGTACCGTCTGGCCCGCAAGCGTGGAACGCAGGCCAGTCGTTTCCGGTTTCGCGGCTTCCGACTTCCGGGATAGCGAGTCGTCAACGGGTCAGTTGAAGTTAGAATTGAACTCCTATTCCTTCGTTCAGCATAGTGAACCAACGCGTTTCTCCCATACAGGGCTTCGTCAGGGACGAAGCCCTGTATGGGAGAAACGCGTTGGTTCACTGCATGCTGAACGAAGGAATAGGAGTTCAATTCTAACTTCAACTGACCCGTTGACGACTCGCTATCCCGGAAGTCGGAAGCCGCGAAACCGGAAGCGACTGGCCTGCGTTCCACGCTTGCGGGCCAGACGGTACAAGCCGTATCGTAGCTCTGGGAATCGGCTGCCCGGCTTCACCGGAGGTCTACGAGATTCGGACCCGGGAGAGGAAGGCACGGAGGACTCTGGACATTGCTCATCCACAGGTACTGTCATCTTACGAGCACCAGCTCACACACTTGAGGTGTGTAGGAAAGAGGAGGGCTGGGAGCCACCTAGACATTTAAGTTCAGTGACCATCCCAAAAAGTCCATCAGCTATTCAATTGAGCTGCTGGGATAAGGTCACACACGGCTGTATGTCTTTATAGGGAAGTCCCTATCATTTAAAGACTGCTTTTATAAAAAGACATTTAGTGTCACCCGTGTGGTATAAACAGATTTCGGGACCTTTTATTTTTCCTGTGCCCTATGCTTTTTGGGACGAATATGAAATTATAACTATAAGTATTGGCACATTGATACAATTATTGGCGAAAGACATCAAGTTGCCATAATCATTTTATTGTTGTACTTAATAGGTTATGCAAAGATAACTTGTGTTAACTTTTATATGATTTTATAAATATGTCAAATGTGTCTTAATGCATAAATAAATTCTAATTCAAATTAGTCTGACCATTCCCTTCTGGTACTCTTTTCTTTAACCCCTGGTGCGCCAAGGTATTTTTCTATTTTTCCATGCTGTCAGAGGTCAGGTAATACATGACTTCACCTTTATATAATAAACTTATATAAAACTAGTAAAGGGTAACCTCAGTCTGTCTACACCTCCCTTCTCAGGCCCACTTTCTCTGTGGCTCCATCCCTGCTCTGTCCCACCCTGCCTCCTCTCTGCTGCTCTTTTCTGCCCAGCCCCCATCAGCTAAACACTGTCCCCTCCTGCCCCCATACTTACCCCACGTTCCTGATAGCACAATGGCTCCTCATCTGCTCCGGCACAAGGTGTGTCCCTAACAGTTGGAGACATTGGGACGTGTGCCCTAGCTCCTGTTGTGCATGCATGTTGGAAACGAGAAGAGACCTTAGAAAATGATTATATAAAGACACAAGAGAAGAAGGTCATGTTCAAAAAGGTGATCAACTTCATTTTATTAAATGTACAGTATGGTGACAGAAGAAAGAATGGCCAGCTATTCAGCATCCAGTAGACTTAAAAACAGCACAATTTACAAGGACCAACTATCCCTTATTAGGCAATTGGAAGTTATCCGATACCCATACCAATACACAAATAAGCCTACACAAGTGAGAGGCGCCGCTGACCCTAGAAGTGTAAGATCGGCCTACCCAGTGTATTGAAGGAGAGTGCAAACCATTGACTGCAGCAAGCTGGACGCTGGACTGCCGCTCTTTCCCACCTTTAATTAAGCCGACATACAAGACACGACAGGAAAGCAAGGGTAGTAAGTCAGCAGAAAAGAGGCTTAACTAGAGCTGCCCAGAGACTAAGAATCTGATAAACACCACCCAACATTCATACACTTAGGGGGACACGTACTAAACAGTGATAAAAGTGGAGAAGTGAGCCACTAGAGAAGTTAGCCATGGCAACCAATCATCTGCTTTGTATACTTTTATAGTATGCAAACTATAAATGTTACATCAATGCTGATTGGTTGCCATGGGCAACTTCTCTACTTGCTCACTTCTCCACTTTTTTACTGCTTAGTACATGTCCCCCATTGGACCACACCAATAAGTACAGCCTAACATGAGTAACCAAGCCAACAAGCTACATGTATTAACCCTATCTCACCATGACTTGTAGTTTAAAAGCCAACTGGTCTATTCATCCCTCTGTTATACTTCTCTGGTGTTTGATGTCTCTTCTGGTACCATTATTCCTTTCACCCTATTTCCCTTGAAAACATACCTCTCCATAGTTAGGAGATACACACAGATGAATAGAAAATAATGCAACAGTTATACACACCTAGAGAAAAAACTTAAAATAAAGGGCCTAATTCAGATTTGATTGTAGCTGTCCAAAATTTTTGCACGGCTACAATCAATTACCCAGATTGCAGGTGGATGCCCAGCACAGGGCTAGTCCACCCCGCATGTCTGGTTCTGCCCCGCGCACAAGTTCAAAAGCATCGCACAGTGGCGATGCTTTTGTACTTGACGAGTATCTCCCTACCAGTGTAGCTCCTGCACACTGGCAGGGAGCTACTCATCGCTGTTCGGATTGCAGCAGCTGCGTTGCCGGACCGCGCACCTAAAACGCCGGCCAAATGCCGCCGGCCTGTCCCCTCCCGCCCAGCGACTGGCTCTGCCTGTCAATCAGGCAGAGGCGATCGTAGGGCTGAGATGGCCGTCGGCTGTCTGGCATGCACCGGCGCACTGTGGCGCTGGCACCTGCGCAGTTCAGACCTGATCGGCTGCTGTGCGAAAATGCACAGCAGCGGTCAGGTCTGTATTGGGCTCAAAATACCTAGGGGGAGATGTTTCAAACCTTCTAAAGAGGTCAAGTGGAGGTGTTGTCCATAGGGGTGTAGTATGGTATGCCGGCGGTCGGGCTCCCGGCGACCAGCATACCGGCGCCGGGAGCCTGACCGCCGGCATACCGACAGTGTGGCGAGCGCAAATGAGCACCTTGCGGGCTCGCTGCGGGCACGGTGGCGCGCGTATTTTATTCTCCCTCCAGTGGGATCGTGGACCCCCACGAGGGAGAATAAGTGTCGGTATGCCGGCTGTCGGGATTCCGGCGCCGGTATACTGTGCGCCGGGATCCCGACAGCCGGCATACTGAAGACCACCCGTCCATAGCAAGCAATCAGATTCTACCTATCATTTATCTAGTACATTCTATAAAATGATAGCTTGAATCTGATTGGTTTCTATGGGCAACTTCTCCACTTCTCCTCTTTAGAAGGTTTGATACATTTTCCTGTAGATCTCTTTCTTTTCCTTACCAGTCTATCCCCACTGCTAGATTCAAGCTCCATTTCAGTATGGACCACGAGACTGTTGAGCATTACAGATTTGCATTGCAAGCCACTGATATTAGAATAGAATTACTGGCATAAAAATGAGTCAGATAAAAAAGTAACTAACATTAATAAAGTGCGTATTTCCGGAGCTGGTGGTTAACATGATATTTAGTTAGAATCATTGTTACTACTTTAAGTTAGGTATAAGAGTAATGTAACATTATTATTATTATTATTAATAATAATAAGAATAAACTCTATTAATAAGGAGCCACAAGTGGTCCACAGCACCGTATATAGGGCAAAACATTAAGACAATACAAGGTAAAACAGTACAGTATAGTGAACAGTAAAATACAGTAGAAAAGTAACAAATAACTTTCAATACAACCAGTGCAATGGAAATAATTAGCATACTGTAATCTTATACCTGTACCTATTGGCCCTCATTCCGAGTTGTCGCTCGTTAGCTGCTTTTAGCAGCATTGCACACGCTAAGCCGCCGCCCTCTGGGAGTGTATCTTAGCATAGCAGAATTGCGAACGAAAGATTAGCAGAATTGTGAATAGAAATTTCTTAGCAGTTTCTGAGTAGCTCCAGACTTACTCAGCCATTGCGATCAGTTCAGTCAGTTTCGTTCCTGGTTTGACGTCACAAACACACCCAGCGTTCGCCCAGACACTCCCCCGTTTCTTCAGACACTCCAGCGTTTTTCCCAGAAACGCCAGCGTTTTTTCGCACACTCCCAGAAAACGGACAGTTTCCGCCCAGAAACACCCACTTCCTGTCAATCACCCTACGATCACCAGAACGATGAAAAAGCTTTGTTATGCCGTGAGTAAAATACCTAACTTTTGTGTAAAATAACTAAGCGCATGCGTTCTGTGAACCTTGCGCATGCGCAGTAAGAGACTAATCGCAGTATAGCGAAAATCGGCAACGAGCGAACAACTCGGAATGACCCCCATTATTGTGAGCGCAGCTAACAGGCCTAGGACATATGAAGAAACCAAAACAAGAAAGGAGTGGAGTCAGAGGACAGAGAGCCAAAGGAGAAGATGTAGAGTGTAGCTGGTATGTAAGATAAGTTGGTAGCACAGGAGAACAGGAGCTTACAGTCTAAAGGGGAGACTAACGCAAGACATAAGATGTGAGCCAGTGCAAGAGCAGCAAGCACTAGTGGGAGAATTGGAGGATACAAGAAGGTAAAGTAGAATATGTGGTGACATGGTTAAGTGGTGAACGTATAAGCTTTTATGGAAGTTTTTATGTTTTTAGAGCCCACTTTAAGCATTGCAGATTGGGGTATATTCTGATGCAGAAAGGGAGAACTTTCCAATGATGGAGTGCAGCACAGGAGAAATCTTGGATTTAAGAGTGAGATGTGGTAACCAGAAGGAAAGAAAAGTGATGGTCATTGGCCAACTGGAGAGGGCGGGAGGAAGTGTGTATGGAGATGAGTGTTGGAGATGTAGGGAGCAGTGTAGAGACGGCCTTGTACGTGATGGTGAGGAGTTATCATGTTAGTGTATTAGAATGCTCAATTAGTTTTAGTTCAGTGGTTTTATAGCGTGATTTTGGGGGTGATTTCAGAGTTGAACGGAGGAGAGACATTGGGTATGTGTCCACGACGCACTGTGAATGTGTCCCAATGGTCACCCTAGGCAGACACAGTTCAGAATTGCAAGGATAGCTATACAAATCTGGTAGGCGTTCCTGGGAGTTAATACTTGGAAGACTCAGTTCCACTGACCCTGGCAGCCAAATTCCATTGGAAATTCTGAGCAACCACACCGATGGTGTAGCTGATGTCCACTTGATGGCACTCCTTTTTGCACACTGTCACGGACCCTGGCCACCCCATTCTCCAGATACACCAATCCGAGAGTTGCGCCAGTGCCGTGCAAATCAATATCACCACCAGCAAAGACTTTTAAACGGACTATGGACATTGCAGGCATCTTTAGCTTTACCTTTAACCACAGATCTCAATATCTCAGGACAAATAGGTAACATGGACTTCGCTTGACTTGGGTTCAAGAACACAGCAGTCAGAACTAAAATTATATTTTTATTGTAATTAAGAAATATCTTTACATGCCCCTCTCACACAGTATGTGTGAGAGGGGCAGATATAGCCCCCTCCGTTTCCTTAACTCTCTCAGTGCTGTGTACCTGGGCAGTGAGAAACCAGATTTACTTTTTCAACAGCTGTCTTTTTTTTAAGTTTCAAGAGGTCAGGTTTCTTGACCTGGCCTTGCTTTTCGGTAATGTTTCTTCTAACTATAGTTTATAGCTTCTTAGATAAGGTAAGGGCTATGAACTAACCTCTGACTCCCCACTATACATCAAGTGTCCTCTACTCCCACTGTGTAGCTATGAGTTCACTTAGAGGACAGGCTGGCATCCATGTTTTGTCACAGACTCCATTGTTAGACATTTAGACATTACGTATACTGTAAGTCTTACATTGCTGGATGCAAGGAAATGTCCCATTTTGCCACACACACCTTGGCGGTTTGTAAGATGTAAGGAGTGGAGGGAGTGTTAGGCTACCCCTCAAGGGAAAAAAATATAAGGTGTAGAAGATTCATCATTGTAAAACTACAATTTCCAAAGAGACACTGGTAGTAATAGTTCACCGAAACTGGGGAGACACATGGTTTTCATGTTCACATAGTTTAAAGACTAAATCCATGTACATTTATAACTTAATAAGAACTTGATTGTAAATTTGTTTTGGTGTATGAGCACCTGCATATCTCCATTAACTCCTTATATACTCTATTTAGTTGAGTCACATCCAGATCATCCATAGTCTTGAACGTAGGGCCCAGTGGGCACTGAGAAGCTCATATTATGATCCTGTTTTTATGTGGGGGGGGGCTTTTGTCTAAGGGGACGGTAGTGTCTTATCTTGAGCACCTTAGGGTCTTAATCAGGCTCAGGTGAGTGTATTTAATGGTTTCCTTTAGTTACCTATCATTACCTATTCATATGAATTGCTGCACAAAGCCGGCCTTGTCTTCTACTAGCCACCATAGTGGTTCAAAAGATATTTAATTATAAGAAAATACGGATTTTCAAAGCCGGTTATTGTCAGGTTAGACTCAGATGCAGATAACCGTAAATAATCTAAAGAAATAGCTACAAATTCAGTATTAAAAAAACATACTCAAATTGTCTTGAGTACTGACAACATGAATCCTTAAACTATGCAACATCATTTTATGTAATAAAAAATAACATTGAAGTATTCCAAAACTAAATGCAGCTTCATATGAAAACTAAAAGGATCAAAACATGAGTATAACTCGAAAAAAGAGAAAAACACCCTAAAGCATCAAAGGAGAAAAAAAATATTACTTTATTAGTTATTGCAAATCTTCTCCTTCTGCGTTTTACGGTGTCTGCCATTGGATGCAATGTCAGAGACTGCAGTTCCCCTACAAATAGTAGAATGGAGAAGTAGATTAAGCTGAAATTGAGTTTACTTCTTCTGAAGAACTCCTTGCTTTTTTCTCATTAAAGTATTACTTAAGCACTCTACTTGGATCTGAAACTGCTGTGTAACACTACCGCTCAGCCCCAAACCAACCACACTGCTGACCAGACGATGCACCTCCTAAACTGGTGCCGGGTTCCTAGATGCTAGACCATTTTGCTTCCTGTGTAAGGTGTTACACTACAATTGTAGACCTAGGTGCATATCTATGTTATATCATGGAAATAAGGGGACATTGGGGCGAATGTACATTGATCTCAGATTTAGTACCCTTGGTACATTAGCACAGTACTGAGGCATGGGCGGATGCTATGTATCAAAAATATCTCCATATAAGGTCAGAGGCAGATTTAGTGGTCTGGCTGCCCCTAGGCACATAATTATTGCCTCCCCCCCACAAAAAAAATAGTATACAATATTATGTGTGGCCAGTGAGACTAAATTACAGTATTCCGTAATTTTAAAATGTACATATATGAGCTCATTTAAGTAACCCAGCAGGGCAAAATAAAATGCCATGTTGACAAAGTGGGGGAGGGTGGGGTGGTCAGGGGTTCTCAGATGGGGTGAGGGGGTTGGAGATGCCCCGCAATGGGGGAGATGAGAGGGATCGGAGGTGCCGTGATGGGGGGGCCTGGATGGTAGGGGTATTCGGGAGTTCTACGATGTTGGGAGGATCGGAGGTGACGTGATGAGAGGGTGAGTAAGGGATGGTTGGGAGTGCGGTGACAGTAGGGGGGATTGAGGGGGGTCGGGGGTTCCATGATGGAGGCGAGCTAATGAAGAAGGGACTCAGGTGAGGAAGCCGATGGGAGGAGTGAGAAACAGGAAGATGGAGGACAATGTGTGTGTCCAGTTGCTGCCACCACATATCTCCCTGGACCGCTGCCTCTTTGATGCCGCCCTGTCCGGTCTAACCCCCAGCTGGATCTTACCTACTGGCAGTCTTTGCAGGGTGTGAGTTCCACTTGCAGAGAGCCAATATCATGGGGGGTAGAGACCTGCTATGCCGTCCCTGGGATGTGCCGCCTCTAGGCACGTGCCTAGTGGGAAATACAGCACTGTATAAGGTGCTGGTTAATTGCTGCTCTTAGTGGGCAAAAGACAACCATAGAGGTGCCAAGAGATGTCAATGTAAGGTCCCCAAAAATAGAAAATTGCTTTTGTGTTGCACTGCACTTTCTCATCATAAATGGCCTGTAGTATGATATATTGTATATGATGTATTTGTATGAAATGTAAATGTATATTAGCTTTAATTTACTTTAAAATATCGCTTTTTTAATTGATGACCTATTAATAAGTCTTAAAATGACACCAAACTTCTACTGCTGCCTGCCATCTATTGCGATGCACTGCAGCTTTATGTGAATAGCCGATATTAATTAGCAATGCTAGAATATTTCACGCTTGGTGCCCACTTTTCACCCCTATTTTGGCCGGGTTTGCTTTGGATCATTGGCAATTGTTGTGTTTTGATCCCCTTCCTCTGTAATTAGTTGTTGCATACGGGGGGATTGTCGTTTACTATATAACACTCTTTATGCACAATAGTGACAGGTTGTGTATAACGGAATAACTACTGTAAATATTAAACAGTGGAGTGTAATAAAACAATACAGTTCATTGATATGAGACTATCCATATCTGAAGATGTTTTGATCTTACGGATAATTATGCATTCCACCATAAAATAAATAAAATGCAAATAAAATTAACAATACAAAAAAAAACAGGTAAAGCAAAAAAATCTGTTTTGAATTTCAAAATTATTCAATATCATACATCAGTCATTACTATATACTGCAGTGCTCAGCAAACATATAATACCTGTCTTTAGAAATATGACAGGGCAGCAGCTGGTGTCAGATGTTTTCCTGCCTAATGATGTATCATTCGTACAACCTAACACCAGCAGCTGCCTTGTCGGAATTCTAAAAATGGCTGAGCACAACAGTTTATAGCAGAGTCTGATTTATATCCCGGAACTCCTACTCCTACTTCTACTACTGTTAATATTAGTAGTTCACAATGGTTGTTTAAACTCAACTACAGTAATGGCAGAAGGTAAGCGCAAAACATTCTGATTACTGTTGGCAAAACATACTAAAACTTTAAGATAAGATTTAAGTTAATTTTAAATATTTCAGAAGACAGTCAACTAAGGTCCTGATAATATTTTGCATAATTAAACAGGTTGGTTCACATTACTGATAAATCTACACTTCATATACTGTACATCTTGTGATATATTCACTTTCCTGCCCTATTATGGAACAAACATAGGTTGCTTTAAAAAAACAGAAATGCGTGGGTCTACATTTTGCATAGTGTAGTCGGAAAAAACAACAACATTAATTCCCCTATAAATATTTATATCCTGTTGTGCTAACTGCTATTTTTTTGAGTAATCGTGTGAGGAGTTAAAGTATATACCAGCCTGCCACACCCGGTACTCCTTAGACAAACAGACACAAAAACAGGTCTTATTGTATAAAATACACCCCAGATTAAAGCCCCTTAAGGAACAACTAACGGGATAAAAACAATATCCTGGCGGATGGGACGCCGGCTGTCATATGACCGACGCTGGCATCCCGAAGCAGAGATTCCCGACGTCGGGTAAGTATGTTTACTTTCTCCACTTACCCCCTTAACCCTGTGTTCATGCAGCCTAACCCTAACCTCCCCCCCCCCCACGCCTAACCCTCCCTTTCCCGCAGCCTAACCCTAACTCTCCCCAGGGGGTGCCTAATCCTAACCTCCCCTCCCCACAGCCTAACCCTAACGCTACCCTCCTCCTGCAGCCTAGACATATAACCGGTTTCTGCATTCTGAACAGTGTTGGGATTCCAGCATCGGTATAGTTAGCAAACCTTATAAAGAGAACAAGTAGACCTGTTACCCATAGAAACCATTCAGATATGTTTTCTAGAAAGTACTAGATCAATGATATCTAGAATCTGATGTTTGCTATGGTCAACACCTCCACTTGTCCTCTTCAGAAGGTTTGATAAATCTCCCCCTAAAGGAGCTTATAATCACCATTCTTCTGGAGCCATGACCCAGATGCTCATAGTAAAGCTGGCCATACACCTACAGATTTATTGTCAGATCTGGCTGGTTGGAATGAAAATCTGGTAATGGATGAGAGCAAATGACAATTGACCATTTGGTCCGAAACACTAGAAAACAGACAAAAATGGTCAATCAGACAAATTGGTTAAATCCACGTCTGTTTTTGTCAGTTTTTCGGCATTTAGGAGCAAATGGCCAACTGCCATTTCTGCTCATCCATTACCAGGTTTACATTCCAACCGTCCAGATCTGACAATAAATCTTTAGGTCCATGGGCAGCATTACAGAGGTCATGGAGACTTAATCTAGGTACACACTGGCAGATTTTTCTTTGGTCAGCCCGACAATTGTTTCCTGTGGCGCCCCCCCCCCCCCTTCCTCCCCGGTAAAATAGAGCTGAGGATCGCGCGCCCCTATTATTTTGTAATTTTTGCAATCCAAACACCGAAAATTGGATTTAAAATCCGAATTCCAAACTGCAGGAAGATCTGAACCCGGACTCGGTTCGGGTTGGATCTCCTCGGGTCCAGATCCACAAAATTCAGGTGGATACAGATTTTTGGAGAACCAAACCGCACATCTCTAATAATAAATAAGATAAAACAATGTTTTTTACATAAAAATGTGGGACAAACACATCAATTTGAATTCCACATGCACATTTGGAGCTAACAGCAAATGCTACTGTTTGCAAATTTTTAGGACATTTATGATGTGAGGTACAACATTGGGGGTAATTCCAAGTTGATCGCAGCAGGAAATTTTTTAGCAGTTGGGCAAAACCATGTGCACTGCAGGGGAGGCAGATATAACGTGCAGAGAGAGTTAGATTTGGGTGTGGTGTGTTCAATCTGCAATCTAATTTGCAGTGTAAAAATAAAGCAGCCAGTATTTACCCTGAACAGAAACAAAATAACCCACCCAAATCTAACTCTCTATGCACATGTTATATCTGCGTCCCCTGCAGTACACATGGTTTTGCCCAATTGCTAAAAAATTTCATGCTGCGATCAACTTGGAATTACCCCCATTATTCGGTAATACTTCACTGTATGTTACTACATGTCTTGTACACAATTTATTTCAAATGTCCAGCGGCTTAAGGGGTGTAAACACGGAGAGATCCATGCTTAAATTCTAAGCAATCTGACTAGATTACTTAGAAATGAAGCACGGATCTCTCCATGTGTAGGGTGCCGGTGACAGCGATATGCGGTCCCGCGCGTCGCTATCGCTGGCTCCTAGATTTGCCAAATCTAGTGAGATCGCCCATTTCACTGCTGGGTGAAATGAGCGCCCCCCCCCTCGCTCAGCACACATTGCGCTGAGTGCTGAGTGGGGGGAGAGATGTGTACTGAGTGGTCTGTGCTAGATCGCTCAGCACACAGCTTCCCCGTGTGTATGGGGCTTTAAACAAATATCCACTTGTGGACCGTTAGCAGGTAAAAGGCTAATTTTGTGTGTTAAACTGTATATAATTAATTCCTCACTAACCTATACTCTTTCAGAATGGAACATTGTAATGAATTTAACAGATAAATAGAAATAAAATTTAATTTCCATATGAAAAAATATATCAAGTAGTATTATTCTTTTTTTATTATTAGAGCAGAAAACATGTTTCTGACAACAGCAAAAATAACCTCTTTATCCAGATTTGTGCACTGACAAATTACTTTTAAAAGAAGAAACACAACTATACAATTTATTGCTGTAACACAAGCAGAATCGACTTGACCTGTAGGGGAGTCATAATTTAGCATTGCTGACAAGGTCACTGATGGAAAAGCAGGTTAACAATTTATTTTTTTCATGCACATAATTTTTTTTAAAAATGAAACAGCGAATCTCCAGCTGATTAGTTTGCAGGATGCTGTGCAAATAATACTCCTTTTAGCTTTTTTTTTTTTTAAATAAACAGAAGTTGTTTAAAAATATGCAAAGTTAAATAAAAGTTGATTTATAATATGTATTCAAATTATTATTTTTGAGGATTTTTTGTTATTTTGTAGGATTTTTTTGCAGATAATCATTTTTTTAAAATGCGATTTTGATCAGAAATTACTCTTCAAAAAAACAATTTGTTTTCAAAATGTTTTCATTACTCAGAGCTTTGCAATGGCTTTGAAACCTTAATGTTTATAGAAACTCCAGATTTGCTAAGACTAAAATGCTTCCCTCATCTCTAAGTAGATTATATAAAAGAAAACCAAATACCTGTTTTATAATATTAATAGAAATCTAAATGTATATTAAATGTAAATAAGCAAGAGCAAATAATACTTTGTAATCATTAACAGACCTTTTGATTGAATACATCACCTCACAGAATATAGAATATTTTATTTAAAAAATACAAATAGTTACTGAAACCTAAACAACACAAATCCGCATTACAAATAGAATATTTCCAGCATATTTTTTTAGCATTTCTTTTTGGAAGGAGGTGGGGGGGGGGGGGGGGGGGGCAAATTAAATGTGGAATTATTCCATCATATCAACTTTATGCTTTCCTTATATTCTGTAAAAAAAAAATTCACCACAGACTTTCTATACAAGTGATAATAAAACTATTCTCTACTCCTGACTTAAAAAATAATAATAAAATTTTATATTTATAACGTTTTATTTTTATTGCAATTTACATTCAGGCTTCAGAGAGGACCTGGAAAAGAAATTCAGGTTTGTTTTTGTCTTCCTCAGCAATAGCCCAAAGCATTAGTTTATTTTATTATTGCTTTATTACATAATCGCTCTCTTTACTCTCCTATTAGTTTTATGCTTCCTATTAGTTTGTAATGTTCTCTGTAGAAGAGAATTACATACACATGTGAGTTTTCTCTGAAAGGGTGAATGCACAGTAGGTAGACCCAGGATTTCTGTGACATGAATACAGTGCAACAGCATGATGTTGTATGTGTCTAGATATGGTTCCTCTATATATTGGTGAAATCCTGTGAGCCTCTTTACCCGGTAAACTACCACTGCTTTTTTCCATTTTGTCCTGTGGTGCGTCACCTTTTTTTTTTTTGCAGTTTTCACCTGTCCACCTTCACGCTATAACTCTTGATGTGCTTGTTTTATTATTTTAGTGCGTCAACTACATATGAAACGATTTTGAAACTGGTTCATGAAGTCTGTTTTATATGCTACTGTGTTACAATGTCAAGAATGTTACTGTACCGTACTTCCTCTTTGCATGCAGATTGATTTTATGTGCTGTCTGATGGTTGCACTGAGTGAGAATTAATACTGAATTGCATACTGCAGTTGTGAAATATTGTCTACTGCATAGTCTACTTGTTTGATATTATGGCCGGTATCCAATTAGCCATGGTAGCTATCCAATTAGCCCTGATGCTGGCAGTTATTGGGGATTTTGTTTTGCATGCCTCAGGCATATGAAACAAAAACCCTGATAACCAGATCTTATAGACTAATTTTTTCACAAAAACACATGGGTCAGGAAACTTATCCCAGATCCTATGTGTTTTGTTGGCAAAAATAGAAACATTTTCACACGGAAAAAATGTGAAAATAGGGTAGTGCAAAAAAATAATAATTGGTGCTAATGTGAAAAAATTGCAACACCCCCCTCCCCCATTTTTCGTGGATGGAAAATTTTCAGGGTTTATTGGATAACCCCCCCCCCCCATATGATAAAGGGAAATCTAAATAAATATTTTCTTGGATTCATCACCCTCAAAAAAGAATGAGGTAATTTGTTAATTATTGCAAATTTTTATGCTGCTCTCTGGTAGAAAAACAATCATATATCAATGTTGTTTTCCACCTATCTACTTGTGACGTTGAAATTCCAGCTCACATGTATGAATTCAGAAAAATAGTAGTTATGGGCTCTTTATTACAGCACTTGAAAACTAACTACCAATTAAACGAATTTCTGTAAAAATTATCAGTTCTTAGTGCTGAAGAGGTAGATAATTTAAAAATATTTCAGCCAGAGGGAAGCAGAATAATTAATAAACATATATTCAAACCGTCTTATTATAAATTGGATTATATTAATATAAATACCAAAAAAATTTGTGTGGGCAGAATATCCAACTCATAGTAGCCTTCTAACTCTGTGCTACTTTATAAGCACTTAGTTAAATTATCAGTTATCAAAGGGCCCAGAGAGTACTAGATTAAATCTGCACAGTTCAATTTATGAAAGAAATTTAAAAGCACATGATTTTCTATAATGCACATTATGTTCCACTAGAGATGAATAATATTATAGCACTTTTAAAATGTTGAGGAGACACATTTTCTTGTTATGGGGTAAATTAACCTGTTATGAGGTAAATCCACCTGTGCTGAAGTATATCCATCAGGGCTGAGGTAAGGTATATCCACCTGGGATGAAGTCTATCAGTTTGGTATGAGGTATCCTGCTACGATGAGGTTCATTCATATAGCAATTCAGTAAGACAAACATTGACTGGGACTGTTCATTATTATACATGCTAGCGAGGAATATATACCCACCCATACCAAGACCGTGCCAGTGCAGCTATTAAGTCCAGTAAACTTGTACATTATAGCCAGAGGCAGACATTAAAGTCAGCAGTCCTCTTATAGTACAAGTTCTACTGCTCATTGGTTAGCAAAGACTAACTGAATAAAGGTGGCCATCACAGACACAGGTGGGTCCTGCTATGGTGCTATGCAATTTTAAAACTTGTATGGCAGTACTGTACAAGAGGTAGACATAAAAACAAAACATAAATACAACAGAGTGAGTCATCACATAAATACAAATATTATAGTAAAGCCACAAACAGGAACTGCAAGTACAGGGCAAAGGGTAAAAGCAACATACCCTAGCTAGAGTCAGCTACAGTAAAATTAGCATGAAATGGTGAGTTGTATGGAAAGGCACAACGGCTAACAATGACACTGTACACATAGTATGTGAGAGCAGACAGTGTTAGAGCTGCTGAGGTGGAGAAGGTGATAAATTAAAAGGAATACTGGTAATAAAGGTAGTGCAAGGGAAGAAACAAGAATGAAGAGGGCCCTGTTTGAGAGCTTACATTTATACAGGCAACGAAGAATGAACTGGGAAAGAGACAATGTGGTTAGGAGAAGGGCATGAAAGTTAAGGAGGGAGGCTAGAGTAAAAAGGTTGGGAGGCTAGAGTAAAAAGGTTTTTCTTACGGGAATGTTTAAAGCAGGGGATATTGGAAGAAAGTCTAACTTTGCTTAGGAGTGTGTCCCAAAGAAGAGGGTGGTGTGGGAGACATCTTGGAGGTAGGCACGGGTGGAAGTGACCAGAGTAAAGGTGAAGTGGCAATCAGAGGAGCAGTGGAGAGTCCAGTAGGGAGTGTGAACAGAGAGAAGGTTGCAGATGTAGGTGGAGTAGGAGTGATTAAAGATTTTATATGTAAGGTTGAACTTGACTCTTAAGGCTATAAGTATCCAGTGAAGCCGGTTTCCGAGGGCAGAGGCAGATGCTGTGCATAGAGAAGGAATACTAAACAAGTATGCATGTATAAATCAGAAAGGAGAAGGTTACATAAGTCAAGGCTAGAAATGGTGAATGCATGGATAAGGGTTATATTGGCATCTGAGGTGAGGAAAGGCCAATTCTTAGAGATGCTATGGTGGTGTAATCAGCAGGACCTAAAGAAGAGAAGGCAAGAGCATAATCAAAGATGACACCAAGGCAGCGGACACAGGGGACAGAAAGTAGCATTTTGTTATGAATGGGGGGGGGGGGGGGAGTTATGATTTCCATAAGGTACTTCAGTGTTAAGCATGTGAAGTTTCAGAAAGCGCTTTGGACATCTAAATTGAGATGGAAGATACTCAGATGTGTGAGATAATGGAGGGAGCATACAGTTGATAGTGAAGACTGATGAGCTTTCCAAGGAAGAGTATGTAGACAGAGAAAAGAGAAGGGGGACAAATACAGACCTTTAGAAGACAACTGCAGGTAGAGGAAATGAAAGGGGTGTGGATTTAGAGGAGAAGACTCAGTTTGATCAATTTGAGAGGTGGCAAAAGAATCAAGAGTCATAGATGGAATTGAGGGTGTGAAGGAAGAGAGGGTGGTCAGTAATGTTAAAGGTGGCAGATCATGGCGTATGAGGAGAAACTAGTGACAGTTGGATTTGGCAGTGAGAATGTCAAAGGTGACCATTGTGAGGGCAGTTTCAGAGGAATGTAGGAAGCAGAATCCAGATTGAAGAGGGTCAAGACAGGAGATGAAGGATAGGAATGTGCTAATGCAGATGTAGACCATCATCTCAAGGAGCTTAGAGGAAATGGGGATGAGAGAGATAGAGTGGTAGTTTGGGAAAGGGTCTGGGTTGAGAGAGTGTTTCTTAAGGATGCGGAAGACTGGGGCATGTTTGGAGGAGGAGAGCCCTGAGCCAAAAAAGAGGGGCAAGTCAAAAAGATGAGCAAGTTGGAAGCAAACAGCAGGAGTGTAAGATGTGAGAGAAAATGGAGGAGAGGGTTGAGATGAAGAGAAGAGTATGCCGATATCATCCCCGGTAGTGGGGGGAAAAGTGTGAAGGGTTGGAAGGACAGAGTGGTCGAAAATGGTGTGTAAGGAGCTAGCTGAGGGGTAGGATATGGCATTATGGATGACTTTGAATTTGCTAGTGACGTAGATAGCAAAGATAAGGGAAGAGAGGGAAGAGATAGTGTATGGCATGTTCTAGCTTAATTCTAAATCCCAATGTATACATAAAGCTGGCCAGTGTGCACTGAGTAATCGCAGCCATTATTTTCCCTGCATGTAAAATTTCTCTTGGTTACCAAGATCACAAAAGGTTTTTAGAACCCGCCGAGTCTGTGGACCCATGATGCTTTTATACAGTATGTGCGCAAATGCATCTACTAATCTTAAACATTTCAATATATGTGATTATTTCAGTGTAACCTCAATCTATGCCTTGTGGCAAATTTAGCAAAATCCAAACTACAACCATTTTAGAATTAGCTACCAACCTAATACAGTTTGGTTTAGTGTCATTCATGTGTTATAGTAAATTAATCCTGAAAGTGCAGGGACTTTGTGGCATCTTTATTACATGTCACATTTGTGTTTTATTACATTAATTGCTCCTACACTTTTTCTTACAGAAGTGCAAATTGAAAGTGCAAAAAGCATTACATTATAGGTAGAAGGATGATACCCAATCTCCATACTGTATTTACGGAAATACACAATTTTTCCATTTTCTCAACAACTCTACTTTAGCCTCTTTATAATTATATACTGTATGTCTGAATCTATCTCTCTGTCTATATATGTACATGCAATACGTAATTATTGATCTAGCAACATGTGTATTCCATCAATAAATTTGCTCCAGCATCTGTCCGCTTGTGTGATGCAGCCAAATTTTCACATATTTACCTTACGCTACACAGGACGCAAACAGAATCAAACTGAAACTGTGTGTAAGTGTTTTACAATTATTCTGAGCAGAAAGCATGGCAATGCCCGGCTAGAGTCATTGGCATGCATGCTATCAGTGTTATGCACAAGCTTACTGTTTGCCATTGCCTGGCATGCTCCATATTGTAGTGGAATAACAATTAAGTAAAATCTAAATGCATTTTCTTTTTTTTTCAAAAAGACAGTTTTTGTTAACTATAACTCCTACAATAAGAATAATTATTAAATATCTAAATAAAAATATATGCAATGAGAAAACAGTATATTGATAACGCTGTTTCATTTTTTAAGTCTACAACAGAATCCAGAATATAATGGCTTTTGCTAAATTTTTGGATGTGACATTGGGGGTCATTCCGAGTTGATTGCTTGCTAGCAACTTTTTGCTGTGCTGCGATCAGATAGTCGCCGCCTATGGGGGAGTGTATTTTCGCTTTGCAAGTGTGCGAACGCTTTTGCAGCCGACGGCACAATTTTTTTTTTTGCAGTTTCTGAGTAGCTCTGGACTTACTCAGCCGCTGCAATCACTACAGCCTGTCCGGTCCCGGAATTGACGTCAGACACCCACCCTGCAAACGCTTGGACACACCTGCGTTTTTCCAAACACTCCCAGAAAACGGTCAGTTGCCACCCACAAACGCCCTCTTTCTGTCAATCACCTTGCGATCTGCTGTGTGAATGGATTCTTCGTTAAATCCATCGCCCAGCACCGATCCTCTTTGTACCCGTATGACGCGCCTGCGCATTGCGGTGCATACGCATGCGCAGTTTTGCCGAGATTTAACCTGATCGCAGCACAGCATAAAGTTGCTAGCGAGCGATCAACTCGGAATGACCCCCATTGTGGGAGATAATTACATCTAAACCCCCTCTGATGTCAGTAATGCCCCCTACACATTTGCTGAGGTGCCCGATGGCCTATACGGCCAACGGACGACCTGGCGGCGGGGGGACGACAACACGTGACGGGGGAGTGAAGTTTCTTCACTCCCTGATGTCACCCGGCCCCATAGCCCTGCATGCTAATATGGACAATATTGTCCATATTGAGTTGCAGGTATAAACGAGCAGGCACCAACGATGAACGACCGTAGGGCCGCACATCGTTGATCGTTGGTGCCTACACTCTGAAAGATATGACCAATTTCTCGTTCATTACTGAACGAGATTGTTCATATCGGCCGCACACATCGGCCAGTGTGTAGGGCCCTTAACTCATATTTAAAACATTGGATTAAGGACAAATTTTTCTGTTAGAATTAATAATTTTTTAAATCATAATTTCCGATGTTTACAAATTATATTATGTCATTATTAATAACTTTAGACTATATACCCACAAGCATTTGCATTTAAAAGCAAACATAAGCAAAACCACATGTTAAATGCAAATGGGTTTGCAATGCAGTAGTTGACTAGCACTTACTGTATAACTGGACTGGGGATGTTATTGGTGGTCACTGTCCTGACTTCAATGCTATTAATCTGTGTTAAAGGCAATGAATGTAGCAAGAAGTGTTGAGAAACCCACAACAATCTCAAATGCATGTAAAAACATGAGTGGGTGTGCCAGTATTGGAAACACCATTAATGAGTATTATGGCCAATTTTTGTCACCTGCAGACTAAAATTCCTGCAAATTATGGCATACAGTGTATTCTACTAGTAACATTATGTCATCCTATTTCTTCACGATTGGACATGGAGTACATAGAGTATAAGAGAGTAGCTAAAGTTAACTAACCAAAATCATGATGCATGTACAGCTCATTTTTATTTTAATTCCACACAATATCGAAGATGATAAAGTTATTCTTACACTATATTTGTATTAAACTTTACAATTGGAAGAGAGAAATCAAAATAATTCTCAGTGGGCTGTATTCTAAATCTGCCATCTCGTAATTTAAGTGAATTTACCTTAAAAATATTAAATTTAATGCTCTTGCACAGCTATGTGTTAAGTGAATTCACAATGTACAGTATATATTATGTATATATCAAACATTAAAGTCAGAGTTTCCCAAACTCCGCCATTACAGTCCAGGTTTTAAGCATATCCATGCTTAAGCACAGGTGACTGACTTAGTACTTCAATTTGATTTAACCACATGAACTCTAGCATGGATATCCTTAAAACCTGGTCTGTGATAGTGAAGTTTGGGAAACTATTTAGCACAATATTTTAAATGCATATTGAGATTTCTCAAAAAATCTGAAACAATTACATTGACCAAGGTTTTTTATTTTTGTTTAGTTTTATTTTTTTTACGTTTTAGAATAGTATTACTGTATAGTAACTGAGCAAAAAAATTGAGAGATTAACTAAAAAATAGAAATGCTACTGTAGTGTACATTGCACCATCATATATTCTCAAATCAAAGGCAATCATGCAGATATAAATTCAGAGAGTAACAAAAAGTCATATTTTAGTAAAGTCTCTTTAATGCACTATTAACAATATAAATTTAAAATCCAAACTACTGAGCAGACAACTGTTAGAAATTAATTTGCTTATTAAAAGTTGCACTTTTTTAAATTTGTCTATCTACTGTGGAATCATGTTAAACAACCTGATACTCCTCAAGGCATGTCTGTCCCTAATACCATCAAAAGGGTCAAATATTATACTTAGTCTTAGCAGTAAGTTTAAAAAGCCATGCAATAAAAAATATAAATACAATATGGCCTTAGAATAGATTTCACATGTACTTATATAATTATAAAATATAGATTCCCATTATCACTTAACTCCTGTCATTGCTCCCACTTGTACTAAATCACATGTCAGCCCTCCTTACTCTTCCCTCTAATTCCATATGTCCAGCAGTCTCCTCAAAAGTTCCCATTCACACCTTATTGGGAAAACCAATTACTGCTCTTAATAACACAATGCCTACAAAACCCTTAACTTTAATCTTTAATTAAGTAAGCAGGAGAAATACAGCTTTCTCCTGGGGTTCTCAGATGTGCTGGGTGACCTCCGTTGGTTCTAATGTGGGAGAGGTCCCATGATGTGGGAGGTGGCTGCTTTGGTCAAAGAGCAACATTATGTTCAGTCTTATTCTGTACTGTATGATCCTGAGCTTTATCCACAACCACAACACTTACTCACTAAGAACTACTGTAGGGCAGTGGATCAGTCTTGATGGGGCATAAACAAAGGTGGGGTTGTCATTGAATAAAATGGTAGAAAATACCTATCTATCTCATACCTATCTACTTGTCTGTTCCATATCTGTATCATTTTATTTTTCATTTATTTTAACAGATAATACAAATTGGTTGGTATTTGTTTTTATATGCCGAATTTCTGTGTCGTCCATTATTTCCTCATGTGTCTCTTATCTACAATCAGGGACATCTCTATAAAAATATTTTTTTCTTACCTTACAGTATATATATTTTTTATGTTGTTACATTATTTTATTATGATTTAAATATGTTCTGATTTTTTTTAATGCATACTAAAAAAATGCTGTTTCCCAACAGGGAAGAAGAACTCCATTCTCCAGCAAAGGTTTCAAAAGGACCTCAACACGGGAATATTCAACAACCAAGAGAGCGAGATACTGAAGCAGATTGTGAAACAAGACAGGGAGATGATAGAAGGGATTCCCTCAGTTAGCTATCAGCAACTGCCAGCACTAAAATCTAGTTCCAATACATCATTGAGAATCAGGACCCAGTCGCCACCTGTATATACTGCAAACAGTCTTTCTCATGGAAACCTACAGTCTCAATCACCAAGTCCACAGACACCACAGCAAGCTGCTATGTTTTCACCTTCCTCTTTTACTGGGGCTGTTTGTAGTCCTTCAGTACAGAGCCCACTGGCATGCCGAACATTTCATTACAGTTCCCCCACTGCATCACAACTTTCATTAATGCAACAACAGCAGTCAGTGCCTGGTGGACCACCGACCAATGAAGTTCACGGGAGCACTCAAGCTCTACCAAATTCAAACCTATCAAGAGAAGTGAGGCCTCTTTCTGCTTCACAGCCTTCTTTGCCCCATGAGATCTCTACTTTGGTGGCAAAGCCACATCCAACTGTAGGGGAGTCATTGGCTTCCCTGCCACAGCCTGTATCCAATGTTCAAGGTGCAGGTGCTCAGTCTGGAAATCGGTGCAATGTCCCTCCACGGGTTGCTTTGTTTCGCCAGATGTCTTCGGGAGCACTACCTCCTGCAAGGCCTGGAGCTCCAACACAACTAGCTACATCGGCTCCAGCTCCTAGTAAAGATTCCTCCACAGTACCAACCACAGACACAGACACAGACAAACCACGTTATGCTTCAAATTTATGATGCCTCTTACCTGTACATATTGACATCACTGTAATAAACTGAAAACATCCCAAAAAAACTCTTTTAATCTTTAGAATCCTAATATCTATCATGAAGAAATATTTTAGATGGCTCAAGTATACATAAAGAATGTAAAATATATATATAAACTGTTTAGCACTAAAACTTCCATGAATATAAATTCATATACATATGTGTGTCTTCCTTTATTTTAAACATTAAAACATTTTTTGTAACTTTTTTTCCCATTGTGTACACATGTCCGACTCATTTCTGCTTAATTTAGTAAATTACGAGGAGGGATTCGCATTTACATGTAACTGGTAATTATCATTCATCTTTAAGACTACTAATGTTTTCAAAAATAGATTTTCTCACTTTGTAATTTTCAGTGTCATGGAAAATTACATTCACTAAAATATTGTTATTTTTCTTTTAAATCAATATGTAGTTATATTTTAAATAATATAGTACATATAGTACAGAAATGTTTTCAATTAATTTTCCTGAGTTTTGTGCCACAGTCAAAATGATCTTTGGAACAAATTTTTACAGTAGATCCAAATTATTATTTTACAGCCATTATCCATCATAAAAACTTTTCTTATTTCAATGGTTTTACTAATGATAATATGTTCGCTTTAAATACGGTCCCTCGTTGCAAAGATTCAAATTTGCATGCCCTTTGTATATACAATATTTTCACTGCAAAATGTAAACCAAATTTGCTGATTGCTTTCACTAACCTTCACTGTTTTTTTGTTTGTTTTTTTCATTTTATCATAAATATTACAGATGTCTATTGCATGGTTTCTATTAAAGCAGAGTCTAATTGGATCAATTATAGGGATAGCAGAACAATATATAATCTCAAGGTTTTTGAAAATGTAATGAAACATTGTTTGCCTGAACAAATTCTAGAACACTAATGTCTATTCGGCTACCATTTGTTGGCTTTTTGTGATACGTACTTTAAACATTCCTACATCGTGTCTTCGAATTCAATTTTCGCTAGTGACCATTTGAAAGCTATGACTTCATTATGGTATCCAGACACGCACGGTTTGCTCTTTGTATAATGTAAAGGATCAGTATAGCCTAAGGCATGTAGTATAAAAGCTTAGCCAATAGTTATAACTTTTAATGTATTTTTAAAAAAACTGGGGTGGGGAAATAAAGAAGGAAAAGCAGTGGGATAAACTGTTTTATAAATGCCAAATTTCATGTTTAAACCTTAAATTAGTCTTGTGATTTAGATGACTTCTTGATGAAACAAGTTCATGAAGAATCATTTGTGCCTAAAATCGTCAAGCTATGTATCCTTTGGAGCTTTCATCGTGACGACATTTGTACCGAATCGTATATATTAGGTGTACATAAATTAATTTCTGCAATACAGGCCTGTGTAATTAGATCACGTTTTACCATAGAACCTTATTTTAGGGCTGTAAATAATATGCTTTATGTGCAAAAGCAAAGAAAAAAAAGCTTTATTAATGACCAAGTGCAATGTCCTACAGCAAGAGATTATGCTATTACACTTGTATGCCTTTTGTTTAGAGTACTTCTAGGGAACACGAGTTCTTTACTGTAAAAGACTGTCATAATGTAGAATAACAGAACAAATTACTGTATATAATGTTACACTTCCAAACACTTGAACTTTATTTTACCTCTATATGTCCTATTTTTCCTAAAAATACGTTTTGGGGCATCAGGAAAGTCTAATGTTTGTACAGTTATAAACGCAATGAAATACCAGCTCTTTAATGTTTGTCCTCCACAATATATGTTACCTCCTTACAATCCAGAGATTTTGAAGTATAATTAGCTTGGCTTACTTAAAAGGGGAAGTGGATATGAGATTTATTTATCTGATTGTGTTTAAGAGGTTTGAGGGTTTGGCTTAATTTTTCAAATATGAATGTTGTGACGTATGTATGCTTTACAATTACATGTTATTGAAACCATTTACTCTTCGTAATAATTAGGGTAAATATTTCACATTTTTTTTATTATTATTCCTAGAACTTTTTATTGTTAGAAGAAGCAAAAAGTGTATTTTTTGAAGATTTTGTATGAATTAGCTTTGCTTTTAAGAGGGAGAAATTGCCCATAGTGACCAATTAGAGCTGCCTATAATTTATCTAGTACATTCTATAAAATGATAGCTAGAATCTGATTGTTTTCTATGGGCAACTTCTCCACTTGACATCTTTCCCATGTAAAGGCATTTTGCACACATGCATTTTTTAAATCTCCCAATGTTTCTGATCCATGAATTGGGATGGGGGTAAAGCCACATCACAGTGGGGTAATAGCTCCAGCTCTATGGGGGCATGCCTAGTGCTTGTGAAGCACTATGCTTCCTTTTAGCCATCTCCCCTCCAAACATCTGTTCGATAATGCATGTAGTAGTTTACAAAGCAGCAATGAACAGGCCATACCTCCAAACTTTCCCACCATGGGACAGACATCAAGCAGGAAAGAGCCCTCCATTTGGTAATGTCCTGGTTAAAATTGCACAGTTGTATGCATTTGTTGACGCGCCATTGTAATTAACAAATGGCTTCGCTAAATATTTATTTTTTAAGACTATTGCTCTGATTGGCTACAGCTCAGTGTGATCTTGTGAGAATTCTAATGCTGTGAGTTCTTGTAAAAAATGTAATTCACTTGTTGGCTGCATGTTCATCTAGACCCATGAGTTCTTGGTTGCTGAGGCAAACTGAATGCTTGGGAAAGATGGGGCATGTCCAAATGCTGGAAGGCGTGCTCACACACCTTCAGAAATCAAAGCAATGAAAAATACTACAAAATGGCTCGTGAGGGACCCAGCAAGCTCTGGAGTGGGGCATTTCCCCTCCTCCATAGCTTGCCAGACCCCTTGAACAATGTTGGGCCTAGGATATCAGTACCCATCACCACCCCCTCCCATGTTTCAGCACCCCTGCGTGAATGTTCTAATGTCTGACTATTGCTCATTCCAGTGTTCCAAAAAATCAATTTCTAGTTATCATTTATCTAGTACTTTCTATAAAACTAGAGAATCTGATTGGTTGCTGTAGGTAACAGTTTTACATTTCCGTTTTAGAAGGTTTGATAAATAATGTAACCAGGTCATTGTTTCAAAAATGAAAAATATAATCAGACTGATATATCAGTTTTATAAAGAGCATACAGTAACTTATAGGTCTTGAATAAATTGGAAACTTGGTGGTATCAATTATTCACCCAACAATTACTAATAATAATCAGCTTGGAACTATTATGATTTAATATATAGTTTTAAGAAGATAATTTAATCACTTAATATTCTGACAAATTTGATCTTTTTGTGCCTGTGATCACTATTTGCCATGCTTTCCATTGAAAATTATATATTTTTATGTTTCAAATTTTAAATATTCTTTTATAATAATTGTCATAAACTTTTATTTTTAAGGATGCAGAACTGCCCGTTGGCTAACAGTTAGGATTTGTTCTCAATTTAGTGTTATCTATTTGTTCCACATTCGGCATAGATGGTTCAATCACACAGGACCAAAGCAAAGTGAGCGGTTATTCACTACAATCTAGTCAGCTGGTAAACTCTGGAACCTGTGCAGGCTATCACCAGCCTGATTCAGATTGAGGTAGTAGAAATCTGGCCAGATATACCAGGGTTACAAATTAATGGAAAAAAAAATCCAGATTGATTAATTATCAGTTGATTGAAATCTACATTATTCTTATTGGGCTTCTGCTTGTTTTGACCATATTACCCAACTAATTGTTTCATGAGTCAGCAGCTTAATGATATCCCTAATTTTGGAGTAGGAAACAAGTTATTTTCCAGGCTATGGTAAACTAAGTATCTTCTTTTGGGATCTACCAATATGCAGTACAGTACATCCACGTGAGATTAATTTTTCCTCTTTGTGTCTGACATGATAATGATTTCAACTTTGGTAGTTGAGGTATAATATTCATTGTTGAAATAATCATTGTAGTATAACATGCACTGTAAAATGTGTTCCTATAAACCAAGTACAGTTCATGTTTTCCAGGTCACCCAGCAGTTGAACAGGTGTATTCATTACTCACTGACACATTACAAAAGCAGAGGTGGAGCAAATAATTTTACTTGCAATCCTGTGAGTAGACCTGGAAAACATGAACTGTTGGGGGTCCTTGAGGACCGAGGTTGAGAACCACTGCTATAAACTATGCATTTGAAAAAAGCTGAACCAGATTGCACTGCAATATTGTATTTAATATTAGAATAAATGTACATGAGTCTGAAACTGTTTAGGAGATTTCCTACATCCAGGTCCCAGATTATGGGAGCTCTTTAATAACGTGCATTTATAAGGCTGACTTTCTAAAATCAGCTAATGACACTCTTATTAAACTCTTCCACTGGGTCTGTAAGGTTTAATTTACTGCTACATTGGCCCATTCTCAGGTGATATGTGAATGCAGAGTGGAACTGAGAGCCAGACCTAAAAAATAGAAAAATAAACTATCAATAAATGTCAAACAAATAGGTAAATATATGTTATATATATATATATATATATATATATATATATATATATAACATTGAGTAAATAAAAATGCTTTATCCAAGGAAAAAAACAAAACGTTATACAGTAGATTTTCTGCTTTACCACCCTAAACTGGCAATAACAGAACGAGTATTACGTTGGTATATGTACCGTCATGATACTTGTTAAAAAGATTTCCCCGTGTTTGGCATGGAAAATATTTTACCCTTTAATAAACAGGCCACTAAGACTGAGTAGGCTTCATGACCTATAGTTCATTTTTAATAAACAATGTACTTCCTTTTAATTACATTCATCACGTTGTCCACAATGTAAATATATTGTTGGTAAAGATTAATTAAGAAACTTACACAAGATTATAATAAAATAAGGAAAGGAAAAATAAGCACCCAGATACTTGAGTTCCCTTTGTGGCACCAACAGTTGGGATGGGGGATTCCTCTGTCGCCCCCCACTGGGGAAAAAAATAAGGAGAAAAAAAAGAAATGTTGAGTCACTTGTCGGCTCTTCCTAAGGCCGACATTTGTTAATATTAGTATATTGAAAAGTGTTAATGAGAGGGTGGCCGCTATTTTGGACCCTGTCCAATCCTTTGGTTTAAATAAAATTATGTTACGCTACATTTAGTTTTAAACAGTGTTAATAAAGTATTTCTAGTTCTACTACCCTGTGCTAGGGGCTATCAACTAGTTTAATTCAATATATTGTCAATGGTTTCAATGATCTAGTAATGATCTCATGGGAGAGGAGTGATGAAATTTATAAAATATAATTTTCATCTATATTCCATCATACTAGAACATATTTAAAAAATGATCTAAGTCTACAATATTAATTAAAGTGTGCAGTGTAGTAGTAATTTGGAACGTGTTATCAATTTCTCACTGGCTATTTGCCGGGAAACCGGTTCTGATATCAGCATGTCCCACCAATGAGTAAAAAGTAAACTGTTTGCTAACATTATCCATTTAATTCTGAGTTTAGACACATCCACGCAACTGTGTATGTATGGCCTTCATGCTGCGTACATTATGTGCAAAGAGAAAATGTTACAAAGAACTGTACATCGGGAAGAGAGTCAGCCAACCAGGGAGTGGTCAGGTGATCCCTGTCTGTCTCCACCCACCCATACGAAAGAGCAGGCAAACACCATCTTGTTAAACAGAGCTTGTAAAATAGTCCCTTAATGCTGTCCCCTTAGGAAACTGACTATGGCGGGTTGCCTGCTGTGAGCGCTGTTTTTCATGAAGCATGAGATATCTGAGCTGTACAGGTTTTTTTTAAATGCCTTAAACATACAGACCCTGGCCCTCATTCCGAGTTGATCGGTCGCAAGGCGAATTTAGCAGAGTTACACACGCTAAGCCGCCGCCTACTGGGAGTGAATCTTAGCTTCTTAAAATTGCGACCGATGTATTCGCAATATTGCGATTACTAACTACTTAGCAGTTTCAGAGTAGCTTCAGACTTACTCTGCCTGTGCGATCATTTCAGTGCTTGTCGTTCCTGGTTGACGTCACAAACACACCCAGCGTTCGCCCAGGCACTCCCACCGTTTCCCCGGCCACTCCTGCGTTTTTTCCGGAAACGGTAGCGTTTTCAGCCACACGCCCCTGAAACGCCGTGTTTCCGCCCAGTAACACCCATTTCCTGTCAATCACATTACGATCGCCGGAGCGATGAAAAAGCCGTGAGTAAAATTACTTTCTTCATAGTAAAGTTACTTGGCGCAGTCGCAGTGCGAACATTGCGCATGCGTACTATGCGGATTTTCACTGCGATGCGATGAAAAATACCGAGCGAACAACTCGGAATGAGGGCCCCTGTCTTCAGAGTCTCCTTTTCCTGAACCAGTGATAAATTCGGAATTTTGTAGCACCATTGAACAAGTACATCACCACATTTATAGATTTATTTAGCAAATTTTTTTTTTGCATTTTCCTAAACTTTAGTCTGCTGTACAATGTCAATCATATTAGCATCTCACAATTGCCATTTATTACTAGCAGGAGGTTTCTTTCAATTGGTTTGAATGCAACAGGTACACTTTAAAGTTCATAATGTGTCTTGTGATGTTTTGCTTATGAAAAATCTGTCATGGGAATAGAACCCCCTGGTCTTATTGCAATATTTATTCGCTGGGAGTCTTCATGGTCGTAGGGAATATCTGGCTGAGGAGGGAATCCCAGGGTTGTATGTGTCATCTTTTAACAAAGCTGTGGGAAGTGTGTAATTTATATATAGGCACATACACCTACAGTACTTGCCCTTTCGCATTGGATTTGTGGGGATAGTCCATTCCACTTCTCTGTTGTGTGTAGTGGGCTGTACATGGTATGATGTTGCACTGATTAAGCATTGCACTAAGTTTGATACACTGTAGAGAACATTCTGTGGCCTTTTATTTGTATTCTAGGACGATGAACATTTTTTGTGAATACCATAGCTTTCAACACATAAGAATGCAACTGTGTAAAAGAGAAAAATCGCAAATTTGTTTAAAGATATCTCCTGATCCATGATGCATAACTTTGTGGTCTTCAAAAAGCTAGAGTCTCAGATCTAGTTTAACCTACACAATTCATTTTTCAGCTGCAGTATCTACAGTATCTAGCCTATCCATTCACTAGGAGTCAATTACATAACCGAGGCACGAGGCACAGTGATAGGGGTGGTATTCATGTGACCGCCGGTCAGCTGACCGGCAGTCACATGACCTCCTCCACCATCCCGCCGGCTCAGTATCCCGATGGTCGGCATGCCGACTAACAGGGACTATTTCCACTCGTGGGTGTCCACGACACCCATAGAGTGGGAATAGAACCTGTGGCGACCGCAGGTCGCCACCGAGCCCGCAATGGGCTTGCTGCACTCGCCCCTCCCCGCCGGGATCCTGGCGTCGGTATGCTGCCGGGATCCCGGCGTCGGTAAGCTGACCGGCGGTCAGGAGACCGCCGGTCAGCCATACTACACCCCAGTGATAGTGGTCAATTATAAAATGGGATTCTACTTAGTAAACAAAATAATTGCTTTTCGCCAGCATTTTAACTGGAGAGTGCAATATTTTTTTTACGTACTGTACATCCATATTGAAGCGGCTGAAAAAGTCTGGAGAAATCACTGAATTTTTTTACTTTTTGCTATCACTGTAGATCATGTAGCCCCCATAGGATGTAATCGGCGCTGCAGACAGATTACATTTTTTTAACAGAGAGAATAGAAGCTTCAGTCCTTTTTTTCAAATAAACATTTTTAACGCCATATGTATGCCTCTCCTTACCTTTGCTGCACCGGAGTGGCATGCTTCCTCCTACTGTGGCCCAGGATGTATTGCGTCTCCTCTCTGTGTGCATGCTCACTCACTGCAATCATATCCATATTCAATCCATATTGGCCATGAGGATCTTGCAGGGACAGTCCTTTTTCACATGGGCTGTCCTGACGGCAGTTTGCAGATAAATATTCCAAAACGGACTTGCCAATATTCGGCGAGATAAATGGTTATAAATATGTCCAATTTGCTAAATAGACCTCTCTGGGTTATATTTACTTTAAGATTGTTTTTTCAAAGCCACCGATTCTCAAACGCTTTGAGGGGTGGATTTAAAAGGGCAATAGTTCTGCACAGAAAATCAGCCTGATTTTGCATGTATTACTATTGCTTATTTTTAAAATCCAGCCTTCAAAGTCACCAAGAGTAAGTAGCTATGAAAAACTGATCATAAGTAAATATTACCCTTAATGAAAATTTACTAAATTGCAGTTTAGTATGGTGTTTGCAGAAAGCCACACGTCAGTTGTGGTTTTCATAATTGAACCACCGAATTTAACATCTTGAAATTTGGAGGGTGAAAACTCAAACTGCGTTGAGTATGAGGTGGTTTGTCAAGCCCTGAACCACATGGTAAAGGCAGATGTGGTTTGTAAATGTGCATTGCCTTGCTGTGGGCTATGTACTGTGCTTGAAATGCAGGGTTGGTGCCTCTCTACCAGGCTTACCTGTTTTATAACATTTAAAGAAATAAAGAGAGGAAAAGATCCACTGAGCAGCAGCAAGCAATAACATTCACAGGGAGAGATACATTCAGAGCTTTCAATCTAATGGAGAAGAAAAGTGTGAAGGGAATTGGTGCTAGAAGTACTGAATATAATTTAGGTAACAAGCAGCTGCTTGTGGTTGTACTACCTTAGATGTTGAATAGAGATTAGATACAATGAATATGGTAAGAGGCTGAAGAAGTAGGTTTTACACATATCAGTGTTATTGATGTTTGTGCAAGGGTATCAAGTGGAGGGGTGGGCCCAAACTTCTATGGGTACCCAGGCTAGTTGGAGAAGCATAGCCACATCCCAAACATGGCACAGACATGCTCCATCGGCACAAGCGTAGCTTCTCCAAAAGGCTCCCCACTAGTATCCGGGACTGATATCTTTCTGGCTGCCCAGACTTGTGTAGGATACCTGTTTCTGATGGCGCAGCGTTGTATGCAAAAATCAGCTGAAGTTCAGTTTTATCTCTGCAACAAAGATATGTATGCGTACTACCAGTGGTGGCTCCAGAGGTTGGGCTGCAGCAAAGTCTAGAATTCAAATAAGGGATCCACACCTATTACCACCCCAAATGCTATGAAACATTGCCATCTGGGTCTCACTGGCAGTTGGTGTGGATTCTCTAGTTGAATTTGGACTGCGCTATAGCCTTACCTCTGGAGCAATCACTGCATACTACTATAACCAGGTTTGCTGTTCAATGGTCTTACATGCAGATTCCAAATAAACAAGAGCCAGGGAGTGGTTAGATGATAAGTACTTATATTGTCCACAGTCAATATGCCGAGAATTAATATGTTGATGAAAGAATGCAGACTAGAGAATGAGGAAATAATTGTAATGTTACTTACCCTAAAGTTATAATGCTGTCATTGTCACATTGGCATTCTCCTGTATTGACTGTCAACAAAATGTATGTAATCCGGTTAGACACTTAGAACATGAAATTTATCTGAAGGAATCTGCTCTGAATCCAGATACCAGATGAAAAAAACATATTTTGTCAAGGTGAGGAAAGAGGAGCCATCAATACAGCATAAATATGAGATACACTTGAAAGAACAATAAAGCAGTAACTACAGTATGAACTTATGAATATAATGTATAGGCAATAATATCTGCACAATCTAACAATGTCTATGTATCCTATATTCACCTGCCTATATTTTTTTAGAATACAAGGGAAGACTTTCAAAAATGAAAAAAAAAGTAAATATGTTTTTCCCTCTCTGACAGGCGATGTGATGTAACCCATACAGTAATATTATTATTATTATTATTCAGCTATTCAGAAGTCACTTGCCAGGCTGTTTTACAAATCTTTATTTTTAGATAAATTAGATGGATTGTATCCTAGCAACATCTCTAAAGTGCAAATGACTTTAGTAAATCACAGTTTACAAACCACAGATCAAATCGGGTGAAACTGCACTAAGCAATTTTTCCAATAAGTATTATCATAGCCTATGGTACAAACATACTGTGTATGATGGGTACTTTTTAAATGTGGGTTATGCTAAATACCCCAGTGCTGTTGCTTTTGGACTTTCCACCATATGAGTAGAGTCTTAATTCATTTTAGGTCAATCTCTGTTTCACTGTACTCTGTCAATGGGAAATAGCAGAAATGTGATTTAGATACTGAGATACTTACAGACCACTTTTGTACCATTAAAGCCAAAGCAGTTGTCATATTTTCTTATGTATGAAAGGGAAATATTTAAACAATAATTAAATAATATCTTTACAAATAACATAATCTAATCTTGTTTTGGAAAATTAACATGAGCAGTCCATACAAATGTAAAATATTACATTAATAGAAATGTACAATTTGTTGGTAACTTTTTTGCTTTCTGGTGAGAAAATGAGCATATGCTAAATACTGTATGTTTCTAAACTAGGTTTTGTGTATGGTATCTGATATGTTTTTAAGTGTTTTGCTTTTAATATAATTTGACATTTTGGAGCCAAACCTTTTGAGATGTGGTGGCTTGCAAAAGCCACCACTTAGTAAATGTATCCCTGTGTTTTACTTTGTTGCAACAGTTAATAGTAATTAACCATTGATGCTGCAGTCTTCAGAACAGTTAACACTTTATGCTGCAGAGATGTTTATCAAATATTTTTTCAACCGTAAGACAGTTAAAACAAATGCATAGTGTTTACAGGAAATATTGTTTTGAATGCAAATTGAAATAAGTTAATATCTTTAGTATTTTCAGAAAATAAATTAAAACAGAGTTAGCCACCAATTAATACTTTGCTGTTTCTATTCGCGTTAAGACTGATGAAATCTAACATCTGATTGGCTACCATGAGTTAAATGTGTCATGGCAGTTGGCTAGTAAACTAAGACCTATTATTTTAATTACATTGCATTTTTCCTGGTGTTATTTTCCCGCATTTACAGTACAAGTCCAGTTACAATACTGCTGACTAAGAACATCTAGTACAAAGGAGTGAGAATTAATAGATCTATAATCATAGTGTCCTATTTCTGTCAACAGTTCTGAATTTTAAGTATGGCTTATCTGAAGACAATACATTATCTCGGCGATACTGTAGCTGGATGAAGATAAAAAAATAATAATTAGCTATTGTGCAAAAAATGTACAAAACTTGTGGGTGGCAGTGCAATTTAAAATAAAATGATACCCTGGAATGTTTTTTTTTAACCAAGAACAATAGAGTATATTATGTGTTGTTTTACACTTGAGTTATGCTGCTAAATTCTGCTACTTATAATTAAACTATAGATAATTTTTTTTTAGTCCAGACAAATTTCTATTCATAATGAATCATTTTACAGATACTAAATTTAACAAGAAATAGCCTTCTGATTATGTGTTTTAAATGTTAAATACATTAACCATTTTTGGGTGGTACTTTTTAATGTCTAAATGAAGATGACCCTAAATTTTAAAATCTAATTGAATAATAATTAAATATTGTCAGCATTACTGGGTGTTTGCCAGTTTCATATTCTGTGGTAGAAAAATGGAGGCAATTATTTGTTGGGCCCCATTCTGACCAAGGTGTTATCTACATGGGGGTTGTGATAGTTTGTTGCATTGGGTCCCAATATATAAACTAAATTCAATGTTTGTGTGCATAAGATAAATAATAATAATAATCCAAATTTAATTTATACATATCATTTCTTCAAAATGACTTAAGGCACTTAGAGAAATTAGACTGTACATTGTACTAGGTCAGACATGAATGTTCTTCAATGAAGGTCCTTGACTGTATGCACTGTAGAATAAGCCGGCATTATATAAATCAAACTTACATTTTAGATACTGTATATTAACAGTTTACCATCATTTTATTGCATTAAATGGTAAAGTGGAAAAAATTGTACACAGACAGAATTTATAATGTTTATTAAAACACATCATTTTAAAAATATTGAACACTCAAAAATAAGGGATAATTAAAACAATTAAAAAAATGTATATCCATTTTTGCTTGATTTGCTAAAGTTGAATTGCCAGTGTAAATGAGATCTCTAATTTGAATTAACCTGTGATAATTATGTTTTACCTATGTTAGTTGTACATTAATTAATTGATTTTATTTTATGTTGTGCTGTATCTAATTGTTTATTGCATATCCCTCAGAAAATAATAATTGTTGACTTATTTATTATACTAAGTTTTATGCCATATTAAGCTATAAAGATCAATACAGGTACAAACTGAAAAATGGCTGATGGCAAATAATTAAGGGAAGTAACATAAAAATAATGTATTGTTAGTATTAGCAAGTTGGTGTCAGAAGGAACTTTTCATGGTTAATACAGGTTGAGTATCCCATATCCAAATATTCCGAAATACGGACTTTTTTGAGTGAGAGTGAGATAGTGAAACCTTTGTTTTTTGATGGCTCAATGTACACAAACTTTGTTTAATACACAAAGTTATTAAAAATATTGTATTAAATGACCTTCAGGCTGTGTGCATAAGGTGTATATGAAACATAAATGAATTGTGTGAATGTAGACACACTTTGTTTAATGCACAAAGTTATAAAAAATATTGGCTAAAATTACCTTCAGGCTGTGTGTATAAGGTGTATATGAAACATAAATGCATTCTGTGCTTAGACTTAGCTCCCATCACCATGATATCTCATTATGGTATGCAATTATTCCAAAATACGGAAAAATCCCATGTCCAAAATACCTCTGGTCCCAAGCATTTTGGATAAGGGAGACTCAACCTGTAGTTTAAATTGGTCTCACAGTAGCACAAGGAATAATTCAATAAATAAGTCAAAGGAAATGGTACTAAATAGTACCAGAAATGGAAGTGGATATGTATGTGCATCTATGAAGCTAAATTAATTGCAATTAGTATAAATATATAACATATATACATGATATACATATCTTTGTTTTTCCAATGCATTAGTGGGTGCAATCTTTTATACTATATTTTATTTCAACATTAGCTGCAGTAAATCCAAAGTTCAACATGAAAACCCCATTTTATAAAGGTACTTTACTATGTTTTTGAACTTAACTAAAATAATTCTGGCAAATACACATTAAAATACAAAATATGTAAGCTACCATAATTTGTTATGTATTTTAATTAATAATAATTATAGCAAATATGCATGTTTGCAAACCAGCCATTACATGTAGCTATTTAGTATCTATCTATCTATCACAGAGGGTTCTGCACACTCATCAATTAAACGTCCACAGCTGGGTGCTCCCAATGGACTTAGCATATGTTAGTCCACAAATATAGATGAGGTTCCACAGGAGGTGGGGGGCACTCACAATGAAATTTCAAACTTTTTTTTATTTTTTTTACATTTTTTAAATTTTATAAGTCAGTTCAACAATACGTCATCAGTCGACGTTTTGATCCAACATATGGATCTTTCTCAAGACCGGCTTGTGCACAAAAAATATTAAGTGATATCTTGTATGTGCTCATCAATATAAGAACTTCTGTAAAACAAACAAAACACATAAAACACTCTAATCCTCCCAGGCCCTTTGACCGGACTAGCAAAAATCAATATACTCATAATAAAAAGCCAAAAATCCAAGAACCCAGTGAACATGGAAAATTTAACACCATCCATCAGTGTAACCCCAAAGAATTCCTCAAGATATCATTTAATATTTTTTGTATACAAGCCAGTCTTGAGAAAGATCCATATGTTGGATCAAAACGTCGACTGATGGCATATTGTTGAACTGACTTCCAGAATTTAAAAATGTTTGAAATTTAATTGTGAGTACCCCCACCTCCTGTGGAACCTCATCTATATATATTATATGTATATTATATACAGTATATACAAAGATGATTTTTATTATGACCCAACTATAGTTTGTAAACTCCCATTTTCCAGTATAAACATTACACTGGTGTCTACCAGTTTATACAGCCATTTTATTTCAGTTAATAAAATATTAGGTACATTTTTATAGTTACTAAAAATACTCTTGTTAAATAGGTAAAGCAAACATGCAGCAAGAACTTCATTATTTTGAAGACTGGTAGGTTATTTGCTAAGACTGAAAGGAGATGCAGTCCATATAAAGGCTGTTGGGATCCTGGCATTCAGGAAACCATTCCCGTAATCCTGACAGCCAGTGAAATCCCGATACCCAGAATCCTGAGAAAAACTGGCTTTTCCTACTCAGTTGGTGGGTCCACGCCACCAACCAAGTGGGAATAGAATCTGTGGCAAGCAAACTGAGCCACCAGGCCCAATGCATGCCATGAGGGGACTTGCTGCCTTGCTGCCAGTATTCTGGCAGACGGGATGCCGCCCTCGATATACTGACAGCCAGCATCCTGTCTGCTGGGATATCATATGTATTCTACTGAAAGTAATGTCATCTCAGTCATTAAGATTGTTTTGGATTAGCTCTATTTATGTTATTTGGAAAACTAAAATTCAACTTTGGTTGTATAGGGGTATATTTACTGAAGGTAATTTTTAACAGTTTTTATTGATTTTTAAATAGATGCAAATTGTTCTAAATTGCTGTAGTGTTTCGGATGCTAATATACACATTTACAAACCGTAAATTTTTTATTATAATTTTTAATTGTTTGTAAATATGTGTTTTAGCCACTTCATCGATGTAGATCTATTTTCATCAATTCAAGCCCAATGAAGGTTGATGAAACTCAACCTTTAGTAAATGTATCCTGTAGTCTCATACCATAAAAGGCCTAAAAGGACATGTACTAAACTCTGTAGGTGGTAGATTTTCTAACATTCTAAAAAGGAAAAGTGGACGTGTTGCCCATAGCAACCAATCAGATTTTAGCTATTATTTATTTAGTGCATGTTAGCTAGATTCTGATAGGTTGCTTCTGTATGGACAACACCTCCAATTTTCCTTTTTAGATGTTTTAGTTAACATATTCATAGTTGTTATTTCATCACAGTGTGTATATATATATATACACATAGCAGTAAATGTGAACGACAGCAGTCTAAATGAATGGTGCTGGCTCTTATGACCAGTGTATTAAATGTACCTAAATTAAGTACTACCCTTCCTGGAATTCTATATTATTTTCTTCTGGCACCTGACCTAATATATTGGGACTTTGGAGTGTCCAACCTTCTAAGTTTTTATATACTGTATAACTAGATCAGTGACAGATCACAAAATAAAGAGATTATAGTATCAGCCATCTTACATTATAGACATTGACTATGTTACCTCAGGAGCTAAAGCTAAACATGATAAAGGCCAATAAAATGGTAGAACCCATATACCTTTGAGAGGTAAATAATGTATTAACCTTATTCAGATAGCACAATGAAAACAGCTTACGTACACTACAATTGAGAAATGCCATGGTAAACAAGTACAATTTAAAATAATTATAAAACTTGAAATATGACTGGAAATTAATCAAATGTAAAAGCTATTCTTATAGTAATACCGTAGTGTAGTAACAGGATTTGTTATGGAGAAATAGAGATCAGCCCACTTTAAAAATTCTAGCAATTAGATGAGTGTAGCACATTAAAAATATAATGCTGAAATTATAAAAAATTTTTAAACTATGTTAAGAACCTAATTTGCAGTACTTCCTGGCAATACTGTAACTAGGCTTTGAATCTACGTCGATATTCAAAACTGTACAACTTGTATTCTAAAGTTCATATTTAGTTTTTATTTATTTCTTCTATATGTATATTTGTGATTGAATTGCATTAAAAAATGTTGTCTTTTTAAACTTATGTTTATAACTTTTAAAACATTACTAGAGATGCAATTAAGACTTAGAATTCTCTGTATTCTCAGTTTACAAAACATAATATTACTTTGACATATTTGAATCTTTTGACCTTACTGTGTTCTATTGAAGGCAAATATAATGGATAGATTGCTTACATTATTTGAAATACTGAAAATTCCCATAATGAAGCTGTAAACTCTAAAATTAGTATTTAACAAATGTTTTTTAGTAAATGCAGCCAACAAATTTCTGCAGCACTATACAAAACAAAGGCCTTTTATTAAAGCTATTTACTGAAGCCTTTTTAAAAGGTATGAAAAATATTGATATTTTGGCAATTTGTTAACTTGATTTAATGAAAATTGCTAAAAAGTTTGGATTTGTCTAATTTTAAATACATTTTAAGGGACTTTTTATTTTTAAAGCCTTTAGAATCACAATATTAGTGCATGTTAAGAGGGTTTTGAAGGACCCACATTACTATACTTGGTGGTGGTGTTAGCTGCTTTAAAAATGATTTGTGATTCCTCCTTATTAATAAAAAAATCTATGTAGCTTTAGAAAATGTTGCAAACACATGAAATATTTAAAAACATATTTTTAAAATGTTAAAAGGTAACTATTTAAGTTGCAATCTGGTGAGTTAGTAAAATGATTAAGGTTTTTGTAAAAAAAAATCAATCAGATAGGAAAAAATATTTAGATTACATTTTTAAAGTTGTATTGATATCATTATTATTATTATTATTATTATTATTATTATCATCATTATTATCATCACCACCATTTTAATTTAACGCTCCACTGGGGCAGTAAACAGATGAAAGAAAAGTCCAAGCTTTTCAAAAATTGCAAATTAATTGCATAAAAACTATATGTGTGAAACCATGTCAAGATAATGTGCAAATAATGTAGGCAATGCAATGTGAATTTACTCTGTTTTTAGTTTTAATTATACATAAATATATATATAGATCTATATATATGAATGTATATATGACTTGGATAAATAAACCGTTAACATTCATGTATTATAAAGGTCTATTGTTGCAGACAAACTGGCCTGTAATATCTGTATGTATGTACATATAAATGTGATTTTACATATGTACAGGATGAAGTGTATTTTGTAAAGTCTGGATATTAATGCTGCTGGAAAAAATGAAATTATAGTTAAACTGATTTCTACAGATTGACTGTATGATCAGGGAGGATTTTATTTTATTTTGTCTTTGCTCAAAGCCATAAATACATCTAAAAGGTTAATAAAAAAATTAACATAAAACCTGTACATGTGTGTGTTATATTGCTCTTTATATATACATTTTTTGCTTATTTCTATAAAACAAATTACAATACTATAAATGGTTTTAGCTTTACGTGATCTTAATTTACTCTACCACCAGTTCTTAAATAATTTCTGTCAAATTGGGTGGCGTAAGTATAAAAGGAATATAATCTTAAAGTAGTTCTAAAAATGGAAGAAAACAAGAACTTTTGACAAACAGTAATTTAATCATATTTAAGGGTACTGTGCATATTTGCAATATAAAAGCTATAATATCTAGAGAGATTTTTTTTCATAGGGGAAGTGGGGGTAATAACTAACAATTGGCCTGATTCAGGTTAGTAAGTAAACCCGATGGTTTACACACTAATTCGATGGTGGGTGATTGGTGCATGCACAGAACAGGTACTGCAATCATTCTTGCAGTGCCTGGCAGCCACATCCTGATTGTCAGCCTGAGGCTGTGCAGGGGAGGGGAGGAGGGGGTGGTGCCAGCCAGGCTTTTTCCAAAACAGGAGTATGTCGCCCCCATTTTTGGGAAGTGCCAAGGTCAGGGTCTATGTCGCTGCTGCAGATTTCCTGATCTTCTTTACATAGCTGCCGTGGCCAGTCTGTATAACCTGAAGTTTACTCAGATGGTCAATGCTCTCGCAGAGTGATTTGATGCTGCATCATCGGACACAGCAGTAGATCACACATACATGCAGGAAGCATCTATTTACACCATGCATTAGCATATGTAAGCATTGCTGCTGCGTGCAAGGACGCAGCAGCCAGCTAACAGCGTCCACACCAGGATCAGTCCTACAGTCTGTCATTGAATTCATTTGACGTGCAATTTGTGTTTCATTTACAGTTGTATATTGAAGTGGTTAATTATATTACTTTTACTTAGTATCAGATGTACAGTAAGCATAAGTCTTGCATTGCGGTCACAGTGTATTGTGTGTAATTGTATGTAAGAAATAGCGAGAACGGCATAAGGTCACACACTTTGAATATAAGTTTCTTGTTCCTTTTGGGTCAGCTACGTGACTATTTTTTATCGTCTGCTTTATTTCTTTCCATATCATGCTACAGTGCTCAGAAACCCCAAAGCTACATAATGTGATCAAACACCTTCCCTGGATCTAGCAACATAAGTATAGAAGCGACATTTGTTCCTTGACTGTACAGGATAAAACACATTTGGTACATATTAAGCAAGGAGCCTATTTGCTATTAATTTATTGATTACTTTCAAATTACGAACTTTACCTGATATAGGGATTGTGATAACGTGCTTATAATATTTCTGGGGCGGGGGAGACATATCAAACCTTGGAGAGAGATAAAGTGCTAACCAATTAGCTTCTAACTGCCACATTACATGCTGTGTTTGAAGAATGACAGAAGCTGATTGGTTGGTACTTTATCTCTCTCCAAGGTTTGATACATCTTCCCCTGATGAGAATCTTCCTGTGTTCGAGCATGAATTAAAGAAATGAGAGAGAGTTGGCACTAGCTGTTGTCCAAAGGAGGAACAGAAACAGTCTGAGA
Source organism: Pseudophryne corroboree (assembly GCF_028390025.1). Classification (NCBI taxonomy): domain Eukaryota; kingdom Metazoa; phylum Chordata; class Amphibia; order Anura; family Myobatrachidae; genus Pseudophryne; species Pseudophryne corroboree. Next base: position 103,929,566 of record NC_086444.1, on the reverse strand, counting down.
AGCTGTCCAGATCGGGGGCATTTAGCAGGAGAGTGATAACAGCAATAAAGTCTTCCTCTACCATTAGATATTTAGGAGCTTATTTAAAGCTTGCGTCTTTGTTTCTGTATAAAATAAGCATTTTTGTGCTAACTTGCGCTTCCATCCATATGCCAAACGAATCGCATCTTGCTCCTACCGTTATTAGTGTGGCTTCTACAGTCTGTTTTCATAATTTAATTGATATCTGGAATCTGTTTGTAATAGGAAAGACTAATCCTTTTTGATCTTTAAAGGAGAAGGGTACAAATGTTTGTATTCAATTGAATCATAGTTTACATGGTGAATGTGCTTTCTGAATGTAGAAAATATGCAATATATTTCAAATCATGGTTAAATAAAGTTGAGGACGTAATGAGAGGTAGTATGAAAGGGTCGGTGGCAGGTAGCAAGACTACTACACCAGCCGATCTTATAGGTAAATCTGTTGTTTTAGGCCAGAAGCGGTAGATCTCGATCCGATTGTTGCCTCTGCCACCTGAGTCCGGACCGTTCCCAATGATGCATTGCGCGGGTGATGTCATGACATCAGCCGCGCACCCGTGCAATGCACGATTGGGAACGTGATGTGAGGAGCCTGTGCGTCTGCTGGATCTGGTTTGATCCAGTCAGCACCGGCGGAAGCAGGACAGCAGCAGTGGCGGGAAGTGGGAGCAGGCTCGGGAGCAGGATCCAGCCAGCAGGGAGACAGCCAGCGGGGATCCAGCCAGCTAAAGTAAGTATATCTGGCATTGTGGGCACATGGCACTGTGGAGGCATATGTGGCACTGTGGGCACACGGCACTGTGGGGGCATATGTGGCACATGGCACTGTGGGCGCATATCTGGCACTGTGGGCACATGGCACTGTGGGGGCATATGTGGCACTGGGGGCATATCTGGCACTGTGGGGGCATATCTGGCACTGTGGGGGCATATGTGTATCTGGCACTGTAGGGGCATATCTGGCACTGGGGGCATATGTGTATCTGGCACTGTGGGGGCATATGTGTTTGACATTTTTAACTGTGGGGGCCAATGTGTGATTTCGTGCGAGACAGTCATTACACCCTGTGCAGCAAGGCTACGCCCCTTTTTGTTATACCACACCCCTTTTGTTATGCCACACCCTTTTTTGGGCCGCGTCTAAGGCGCACGCAATTATCCTGCGTAGGTAGATCACAAAAGCTTTTCAGCTTTTAAAGTAAATCACCGACTCCAAAAGTCTGGCCACCCCTGTTTTAGGCCATAGTTGCCTACCCTAACGAATTCTGCAGGAGACTCCCTGAAATAGTAACAATCTTCCTGACTCCCTGAATAGACCAGCAATCTCCCTGATTGCACGTTACCCCCATTATGTAGCTGTTACATTCTTGGGGGGGAGGAAGAAATCAGAGATACATACAAATCCAAATACAAATTCAAATGGGATCATCAGTGCCATTTCCCTGCATTGGTTATAAGGCACAATGGTAACTATGCCTACATGCATTTTAAATAAGGTTTCTTGTGGTCACTTACAGTATATATAGTACCTCTAGTAAAACACCATACATGAACGCATCCTGAAAAATATCAGTGTCTTTTTTTCAACAAATAGATCTTACTAACTTTGGGGCTTATTTACATTTGGATGTAAGTAATTTTTATGACACCCCTTTCAGATGTAGCAGTACACGCCCGTGCTGTTACTTTCACAGTCTCCCTGAAATGCTTTTTCGAAAGTAGGCAAGTATGTTTTAGGCTTATTGGTATTAGTGTGGTCACTGAATAAATAAATTACTCATTTAATTATAAAATATAGGTCCTAACTGGCAAATTATTGGAACCCTTCCACTTAAAATTGTTCCACGTGTCAGGATTGATGCACTGCTGTCAGGGCCGGTGCTAGGGTGTTCGGCGCCCCCCTGCAAACTATAAATTTGCACCCTCCCATATTCCTTTGGCGCGCGCCGGGAAAAGGGGTGTGGTCTCACAAGTAAGGGGCATGTCCACACAGTAGTACCCCCATTTAAAATTACGCCACAATGTAGCACAATCTTATTAATCTTATACGTAATGCCCCACCCGTAGTAGTAGCATCCTTATACGTAATGCCCCACCCGTAGTAGTAGCGTCCTTATATGTAATGCACCCCAGTAGTAGTAGCATCCTTATACATAATGCCCCCCCCAGTAGTAGTAGCATCCTTATACATAATGCCCCCCCAGTAGTAGTAGCATCCTTATACATAATGCCCCCCGAGTAGTAGTAGCATTCTTATACATAATGCACCCACAGTAGTAGTAGCGTCCTTATACGTAGTGCACCCCCAGTAGTAGACGCGTCCTTATACGTAATACCCCCCAGTAGTAGTAGCATCCTTATACATAATGCCCCCCCAGTAGTAGTAGCATCCTTATACATAATGCCCCCCCAGTAGTAGTAGCATCCTTATACATAATGCCCCCCCAGTAGTAGTAGCATCCTTATACATAATGCCCCCCCAGTAGTAGTAGCATCCTTATACATAATGCCCCCCCAGTAGTAGTAGCATCCTTATACATAATGCCCCCCGAGTAGTAGTAGCATTCTTATACATAATGCACCCACAGTAGTAGTAGCGTCCTTATACGTAGTGCACCCCCAGTAGTAGACGCGTCCTTATACGTAATACCCCCAGTAGTAGTAGCGTCCTTATACGTAATGCCCTCCCGGTAATAGTAGCGTCCTTGTACATAATGCCCCCCCAGTAGTAGTAGCGTTCTTATACGTAGTGCACCCCAGTAGTAGTATCGTCCTTATACGTAATGCCCCCAGCCCCAGTAGTAGTAGCGTCCTTACACGTAATGGCCCCCCCAGTAGTAGCGTTGTTACACGTAATGCCCCCCTGTAGTAATAGCGTCCTTATACGTAATGCCCCCCCAGTAGTGGTGTCCATAGAGCGCGCGCACAGACATACCTCACACACACACACACACACTTCTCTCTCACCCTCCACTTACCTAATCCAGTCTCCCTCTGTAAAGCAGCCAGGTCTGTGTAGCTCCGCCCCCTTATGGGCCGTTTAGCCACGCCCCCTACCATCCCATGTAGCTCCGCCCCCTTCTGTCCCGTACTCGGCGCTCTCACACAGATGAGGTGAGGGGAGGGAGGAGGTGTATCATGCTGCAGGTGCCCGCTGCCAGTGCCTGTCATACAGTGACAGACACAGCAGCAGCAGCAGCAGGGGGGACAGGACGGCGCAGCAGGGAAGGGATGCAGAGTAGGGGAAGCGCCTATCCGTCCCAGCGCCTCCCTGCACTGCATCCCTTCGCTGAGCGGGTAGCGCCGGGCCTGACTGCTGTCTTCTCTTGGTGTAAACTTGGAGCATACTGTAATCTACCCTTGCAGTGCTAGGTGGATCTCAGCATACTACATTGAATGTGTCCTGTTTTCATGCAAAGTTTCGGTATGCATTTTTCACTAAAGATCCAAAAAATTCTACATGTGCCCCATAAAGAGCAAATAGTACTTTGAGTCAGGGCAGGTTGCTGTAGGTGATAATAAAAAGATTGAATAATGACTGAGGTTGGTTGGGGAGTGAATACTCTGAAAATGGAACTTGCCATGTGTTAAGGTGCTAGACCAGAGGTTCCCAAATGCAGTCATGAAGGCACCCTTATGGTCCAGGTTTTAAGTATATCCATGCTTGGCCACAGGTGACCTAATTAGTACCTCAGTAAATATGATTTAACCATCTGGGCTGAGTCATGGATATACTTAAAACCTGGACCGTTGGGTTGCCTTGAGGACCGCATTTGGGAATCTCTGGGCTAGACACTTTTGCCTCATATAATTGCATTGTTGCCCTCTAAGTGTGCAAGACAACAGTTTGTTTGCCCTATTGTCAAATGTGTAGACTGTTGCGGTCTAGTGGGAGCTTTCTGCACTAGGGATGGGATAAAAGAGCAACGTTCATCTCTGAGACTTTTGTATCCTGGCCTTAGAGTAAGTGGATATATTTGGGGGCATCTGAAAAAGGATGGACTTTTGAATCTCACATCAGCCTGAATAATAATGGACCTAATTCAGAGATGTACGTAAACCCGAAGTTTTAGATCTGCACACGTGCAGGAGCTGCACTGGACATGTGGAGATCTGGGGCTTCGATGTTACTCACGGTGCCCCAAATGTCACAGCATGATTGACCTGCTGCTGCAGTTTGGGGGTGGCATTAGGCATCATTCTAGAAAATTTAGGCATTGACCCCTGTTTTCTGGCCATGCTGAAGCCAGTGGCTGCATCCTTGGACGCAGCTTCACTAGCTTCAGCAGAGTGAATTCCAAGCTATCCTGAGGGTTACTCAGATGTTCACACAAATGATCAGATGCTGTATCCGCAGGCACATCAGCGGATCTGAGAAGCCAGCAGGGGGGCATCTATTTACAGAAGATCCCAGCTGTGGCATTAGCATGTCGCACAGCCGCTGTGTACAAAGATGCAGTGGTTGTGTGATCTGCATCCATCTCTGATTCAGGCCCAGTCTTCCTGCACACCAGAAAGTGGGTAAAGACACCAGTAAGGGTAATTAAGACCCTGAGATCGTGGGAGTACTTGAGACCCTCAGGGGAACTGAGACCCTGATAATTAGGGGAATTGAGACCCTCATGAGGGGAATTGAGACCCTGACATTGTGAAAGGAATGGAGACCTTTATGACTGGAATTGAAACCCTCATGAGGGGAATTGATACTCTGGCATCATTAGGGGAATTAATAGCTAGGGCAATTCCGAAAGGAAATTATCAAGTAAGGAAAATGGTAGCATTTTGTAGCTCACAGTAATTAAAGTTGTTTTATAGAAATGTGAGTAGTGGAACTGCAAAACTACAAAAAATATTACTTAAGAAATAATTTTCTTACTTCATGAAAGCTTTAACTCAATTACAAAAGGATCGCCTCTTCTGACTAATATAATAGAGTCATTACCAACCATGTGCCCTAGCCACAGACTAATTATGCTCCTCAGTATACATCTGACATTATTTACTAATAGTAGAGACAAGGAATTTGCTTGCTGTTGTTGGATTAATTCATTAGGCTCAGACAGAATCCACATCAGAGTGGGGAAAAATATGATAAATGAGCAATGCCTTCATGTTACAAACAGAACTATAGAAGGCACTTAGGGATCTATTCATCAAGATGAACAGGTCCATTATACATGCAGTATCAGAAGTTTCTGCCGGTTTCTCATATATTTGAGTTATTAACCATTGTCGCTGCACAGAAGATATCACAGATAGCCTGTCATTGTGAAATGGTTGGGTAACAGTGGTGATTTGTTTGGTTACAGGAGAATGAAATGGAAATATAGGGACTCATTTACATTTGGATATATGTCCATTTTTCTGCCATAAAAATATATATATTCTGTGCATGTCTACCGAAAAGCATGAGTTTAGATTTGAAGTTTTTATAAACTTGCAGATCCTTTGGAAGGGAGAGGCAGAATGCAGGCAGCCAAACGTTGGGTACGATACAATACGATACATTTATTGTCATTATCAAATTAAATTTGACAATGAAATTCAATTGTACAGCACACCAAATGATGCTAAAAAGCTTGAACATAGGTATATAAAAGCACACAATAACACACATTTGAGAGATAACACATTATTCCCAATGAGCATTTAACATGCGCACAGCAGTTGTGAAGAAGCTATTCCGTAGGCAATTTGTGCGTGCCTTCACTCATCTAAGACGCTTGCAAGAGAGCAATTTAGTAAAAAGATAAGCAGACGGATGGCAAGAATCAGACTTTATACACCTAGCTGGATTTATCAATCTTGCTGCAAAGAGATTTTTAACAGTCTGCAGAAGGACCACAATAATTTTACTAGCTAAGCGAACCAAGCGCTCTAACTCTCCTTGCTCACGGACGGTACTGTTTCTGTACCAATCTATAATTCTGTAAAAATGTATTAACGTACCAACGCCCACACCTGCAACCTTAAGACGGCGAAGGAAAAATAAATGTTGGTGTATCTTTTTAACTATTTCCTGAGTATTAACCACCCACGATAAACTGGAGGAAACATAGATACCTAAGAATTTAAAGGACTTAACAGTCTCTATATTTAACCCATTTATGGATGCTGGGAGTAGCGAAAAATGACTACTACGCCTAAAATCCAACACCAATTCCTTGCTTTTGTCCACATTTATCAAAAGGTGATTAACCTCAATCCAAGTCACCAAATTCTCAATTTCTCTACGATAACTCGCTTAATTCTCACCAGATATCAATTCAACGACTGCAATGTCAACCGCAAATGTAATAATTTGCACACAATCAGAGGAAGACACGCAGTCATGGGTGAATAGCGAGTAAAGAAGAGGGCTTAGTACACAACCTTGTGGGACTCCCATTCATGTTGTTGAAATATGTGTGTACAAGTGGTGATGATGTGGAAGTGTGTAGGTACACCCCACAGATGCCCTGAGTCAATGAACAGCCCAGTACTAAACCAGTGGGGTGATTTATTGAGCAGTAATGTGAACTGTACATCAGTACTCACAGTTATGCATACACAGACTCTGCATGGAGCGGTACATACAGGTCACCAGCCAGGGACTGTATTTGGTGCAGGATGCAAGTGGTATGAGCGTCAGCGTCAATATTGTTGTGGATATTTGTAACTAGTAGGGCTTCTCAGAGGTACAGTAAGTGGAAGAGCTCCGTTTCACATTGTGGCGCTCTAACACACTGACTCAATGGCACTGCACATACACAGAAGCAAGGTCAATGGCCATCTTGGTTAAGTATTGAAGCCTCCCTGAAGGAGCCAATATGGATTATGTGCAGTAGTACTCTCTAGCTTCAAAACATGTAAGTGTGACCTGCACCCTAAAGACTCAGGTCCTGATCCAGAGATGGGTGCAATGTCGATGTTGGACACGGGAGCAATTTTTTGCCACTGTGCAAGTGTTTAATAGGCCTACACACTGGGCGATATTAATGAAAGATATGAACGAGATACCGTTCATATCTTTCAGTGTGGAGGCACCAGTGATGGACGATGCGTGGCCCCACGCTCGTTCATCGCTGGTGCCCCGTCGCTTGTGCATGCAGACCAATATGAATGATCACGTTCATATTTGCCTGCACTGCTATGGAGCCGGGTGACGGGGGGAGTGAAGAAACTTCACTGCCCCCCCCGCCGCCGGGTCGCCCGTCGGCCGTATCCGCCTTCGGGCAGCTCGGCGGGCGGATCGCATAGTGTGTAGGGCCCTTTAGTCCCAAGCGCATGGGCCATGATGGTTCACAGTGAGGATCTATTTGCAAAGTAGTTGACAGTCACAGCGTTTGTGGGTGGTAACAGGTGTAGTCACTCAAACGCAGGTGTGTTGCAACCGTTTCAGGGGCCTGTCACGGCTTGCATCTGCGATCCTGTATGCAGTAAATAATGGCTACCGTCTTACTGGCTCTGATTCTGTCCCTTAGTAATTGTTAATGGAAAACAGTGACACAACCTCCCACTCAGAAGTTGCACATCAGATAACAGGTTGTATGCTTAATTAAATAGTAAAAAGTACATCTCAGAAAACATCACAACTGACTGCAAATCAAAAGCCTCTATTATTCACATGATTCCTCCAACATTTATCACCAGCAGTATATGAAAAAAAGTTTTAAAAAAAAAGAATATCTAGTGTGATAAAATATTGTGTACTTTCACAACAGATTGGACTTGCAAGACATCAATCAATATATTCTTAGTAAACAAAAGTAAAAACAATCTCACAAGCTGCCTACTGGTTGTTTTCCAGAACAAAAGCTGCACAAAATCCCTCAGTTCCAGTATCAAGATGGTGACCATGTGGGAGACACAGGGAAAACCTGCTGATGCATTTAGTTTTGTGCCCAAATCTTTATCAAATCAGATAATCTGTGTTATAAATGTCCTGTCCTTTTATTCGCTCCAATCAGATGGTTTGCCAAAGTCACCTGATGTAGCTCTCGTTCCCCAAGTTCCTGCTTCCGATATTAATGCGTTCTGCACAGGGAGGTGTTTGAGTTCTAACTCACAATTTAACAAATATACTGTATGCAGTTATTTTATATCCCATTTGCTGATTCATATATTTGCTATTTCTGCTCAGCTGCAACTGGAGAAACAGATGTCCCTATTTTCCAGCTCACCCAGAGACAGCATGAAGTCAGGTGCAGGAGAGGGGTTTAAAAATTCCATTTACCCACAATGCATTGCACTGATGCCAATTAGGGACCAGTGAGCAGGGTCCAGTATATAGCACCAGGAATTGTGGACATGGAGAGCATAGCATGTGTGGCCACTGAAGCAGAATGACTTTTGCACATGGAAAGTGCTGGGACCTTTTATGTTTGTTGCTTTATTTTCTGCATGTACCTGTGTGACCAGGCCAAAGCCTGTGTATGCTGTACTACAGTGTCTGATGCCAGTAAAGACACTGTGGTTGTAACCGGAAAACCTGCTTGTGAGTCCTTATTTAAGTACCCGTGTTACCCTATGGAATAATAAAAATGCCTTTAAAATACAATAAAGTACTTAATATAATAAATAGTTAAAATATACTTTGTCTCAGAACAATAGTAAAAAACCTGGATTCTTTTTGGTCATATTTATGACCCCGATTAATTTATAAAAATATATGGATAAAAGAGAGTAAACAAGATAAAAAAGATAGATTCATGCATTATAAAAACTATGGCTATATATATTAGGTCAGTATGGATGGTGTAATGGTTAGCATTAGGACATGGGTTCGATCCTACCATGGTCCTAACTCTGTGGAGTTTGTATATTCTCCCCATGCTTGCGTGAGTTTCCCCCCACGATACCAAAATATACAAGTAGATTAATTGGCTGCCAACAATATTAACCCTAGTGTGAATGTGTCTGTGTGTGCAGTACATGTGACAGGGAATATAGATTGTAAGCTTCACTGGGTCAGGGGCCGATTTGGATGGCTAGGTATTCTCTGTAAAGCGCTGAGGAATATGTGTGTGCTATATAAAATAATTGGTAATAAATAATAATAATAATAATAATAATAAAAGAAGATTTAATTTCGAAATCAGAATTAGAACCACCAGGTATAAATATTTTCAAGAACCCATTTGATTTCAACCTTAACTAGTCTTTTGTCGGCTATCATTTGTACACCTGGCATATGCTCAATATAGAAATACTGAAGTGTATTACTGGAGGTTGAACACATCTTTAGATGTGTGGACTCATCATACACAAGTAAGAATACAATTGAAGGTAGTTTCAGGGTGCAAGAAGTGTGAGACTGCAAATTAAGTCCACGGTGTCAACAAAGCTATTTTAAGTATAAGCGTGAGCTAAACCTAATGATATTACCAAAAGGCTGCTATCAAGATACATGGTGGTCCCCTTCTAGCTTCATGATACCTAGGATCACAACTACTTAGATGGAGATGACAATGGGGTTGGGGCAATTTTGTAAAAGTTAACCCACTGAGCTAAAATCTAATCCCAAGTACTCAGACAGTTGGGATGAGAATACTTTACACTCTTGGCACAGGAGCCTTGTACTGTATGGATGGAGAATACTTGTCTTTGTTAAATGAGATGCATGGACACAAGTATACTGTCCCAAGCACTTTACTGCTGGATTTGTAGTCAGGAGCATCAGTGCAGGCAAATCCACCCTGATTCTATTGATGATTTTCTTTGATATACAGTACCTCAATGTAGATGTAGCTTATAGACTCTATAGGTACTAATGGGCAACCTGATATACTTTATAGGCTGCATTTGCTGTTAATCTCAAGAATGAAACAACAGTCCCAGTAGACCTTGGCAAGTCCACATCTTTCATCTCAAAATGCACTCCCATACCGTAACTTGCTCTGGTATTCTACCACAAGTCATTCAGACCTCCCATGTCCTCCACAATACTTCACACCTCCACTTTCCACAAATGCTCCACATGCATCCAGATCCCACATAAACTCCACAACTCCACCACAAGTCACTGAGATCTTGCCTATGCCAGTCAGACCTCACACATGCCCACAGCATTGCCCTCAGACTTCCACACATGCTCCTCAGAATGCCACACATTTCCCTTAATCCTCCCCAGCAATTACCTGCTCCCAAAGATATGCACTCTAAGATGTTTTGGGAAAGAGAGTTGATTTGGCTTTACCCATAGTACTTTTGAAAATACTGCTCTTACACTCACAGTGTTCCCTATGAGGAAGGTTGTTTGTCCACTCAGACATGGAAAACTTGCAAGTTAACTACAACAAGTTACTACAGGTGTAAAAGTGTCAACTTAGTGAGAAACACAGACTGTAGTATCAGACAATTAAAAACCACTCTCATCTTTGGAGTGTTCACCGCCTCTTGACCCATGTTTTATGAAAAAGAGCCTGGCAGAGGACTGCTGGAAGCCGTCAGTATAAAAGTATAACTAACAGGCAACTGGCAAGGATACAAAGAACTCTACCCAGTCTGTGAGCCAGTTCACTGGAGTGAGCCAAACTGGTCTAATAAAAAATGAAATACAGTATGTAGGTCCTCTCAAACAGGAGGTGCTGAGTCCACTGAGATATCCATAGGTACGAGTATGTGTCCAGGCGCCCATGACATTGGTGCCAGTGTGGCATCTTAGGAACTGCCCCATAATAACGACGCTGGCATCTCAATGTTTGCAATCCTGACATGGTTTGTATGTTACCCTTTCTCCCCTACACCCCAACCCTAACCCCCCCTTCCTGGCAGCCTAACCCTAACCCACACCCTCAGTGCCTAAACCTAACCTCCAACCGGTGGTGCCTAACCCAAACCCCCCTCCCCGCGGCTTTACCCTAATCCCCTGGGTGGCGCTTAAACCTAACTCCCCCCCCTTCCCCCACAGCCCTAACCTCCCTGCTATACTTACGGTCAGGATGTCGGCTGTCGGGAGTCCGGCGTTGGTTTACTGACTCCATCAGAATTCCAGCTTCGACATTCTGGTGGGTGTCGCTATTACGCCTGCCAGAATCCCGACAGCTGGCATTTTAACCACATCCCCTTTGAAATTGGTAGCGCTGCAGTGACTGCGGCCATTTCCGGAAGTGCCCAGTGATTACAGAAGACTCCCTTATTCCAATGACAAAGAGGTTATAGTTGCAAGATATGTCCTGGCTATCTGTCATTCCCATCCTTTTTTCTTTCTATAGGTACAATGCATGTTCCATTTATAATTGGTATTTCTGCCATCTGTTTTATGCCACGGAAGATAGGGCTATATTTCCAAGTTGCTGAAAGGAAGCTGTATTTAAGCTGTATTGAAGATTTTTTCATATTTATTGTAGTTATTAACAAGGAAGTAAAGTTACATTTATTCAATAAGCCTTTACACTCTTTGTGCCTTTTTTTTAACCTCATTTACAGATGAACCAATGAAGTCCAATTTTGAGGCATAAAAATATGCATCCCCATTTTGCACATGTACTGTATATCAAATGGTGTCCATATTTAAATTGGAACATACCTTAGACTTGCAGTCACTTAGACCTGGAGAGGTGGAATAGGATGAGGAAGCATAAGTTGGGTACAGAGAAGTGGCCTACTTGATGCATCCTGAACTAGGTTTCTTAGGAGGTGTATTTTTTACAAGTATCGCCAGGGGCACAGAAAGGGGGTGGAGGGTGTACTGGTTGCCCTGGCTCCATTACAGTGGGAGTACAAGAGGATCATAACCACACCCTCCTGCGATGCCACGACCATTATGAACAATAGATATGTACTCAACGAGCTGGTATAGGGCCTAATTCAGACCTGATCATAGCAGCAACTTTGTTAGCAGATGGGCAAACCCATGTGCACTGCAGGGGGGGGGGGAGATATAACATGTGCAGAGAGAGTTAGATTTGGGTGAGTTATATTGTTTCTGTGCAGGGTGAATACTGGCTGCTTTATTTTTACACTGCAATGTAGATTTCAGTTTGAACACACCCCACCCAAATCTAACTCTCTCTGCACATGTTATATCTACCCACCCTTCAGTGCACATGGTTTTGCCCATCTGCTAACAAAGTTGCTGCTACGATTAGGTCTGAATTAGGCCCATAGCCCTGCCCAGTCCAGTAACCATGCCCCCAGCACATGGGCCTGCCCAATGTCTCAGTGGCCCCAGGGCCGTCTTTTCGTATGGGCTCAATGGGCTCTTGCCCAAGGGCCCCAGGCATATAAAGGCCCTAGGCTGATAGCTGAGGGTCTCCTCTTTCCAGGGGTACCAGATTTTTGAAAATCGACCCTGGCGAACCGGAGATATCCAACTTGAAAGCAGTGGTCCCCATCCAAGCCTGTTAATTGCTCTTCCCAGCCAGATATCTCGGGTTCTGTCTGATTTAGAGTTTTTATGAGGATATACTCCAAAAGCTGTAACTCTCCCCTTTCAGTGTACATGGGCAGCTTGTCTCTACTGTGCCCAGAACCAGAGATATCAGCCTTCAAGCAGCTGGTCCCTGCTCCAGCTCCACACGCCTAATATGCAGTTTTAGATTTTCATTGGTGAATTGCTCTGGCTCCTGAACTCTGATCCCCAAGTCCCCAGTACCTCCTGACAGGTGGGACTCTCTAGTTTTTTTATCCCATTCAAACCTAAGAAATACATTTTCAGGAACTTGAGATATCTGCAGTGAAGCAAGCTGCCCTCCCACCAGAAATTGATAAATATTAAGCCCACTCCACTATCCACCCCTCCCCTACGTATTAAACCCTGAAAGTCATGTACTAGGGCGTCTTCATTCAGCCCAATTCCCCCTCTACAGTTTAGCCCCATCTGTACAGTAAAGGAGTAATTAGCAGAAATTACTGCTCCAGGTCCTACATGCTTAGTGGAAGATAGAACACCCCCTACCGCCCGCAGGACATCAAACCTGCCGCTGATAGCACCCCCCACCCCTACTGCTAGAGGATGGGTAGGGGGCCCTAGTGCATTGCTGTGCCCAGGGGCCTACACTGCTGTTAAGACGGCCCTGAGTGGCTCTGGGTACTAGTGGCCTCTAGAAAGATTTTCACCTTCATTGATCACACCTGCAGCACTATTTAGTTTCTTCTGATTGGCTACTTAGGGGGAGATGTACTAAGCAGTGAAAAAAGTAGAAAAATGAGCCAGTGGAGAAGTTCAAGTGAAAGTACATCTCCCACTCTTATATTTACCCCCCCGCCAACTGATAGTAATAGTGTTGCAGGTATACTATGTCAAATTGGGTCTCTTTATTTGTATTTCTTATTTCTATTTCAACTATTGCAATAAAGAAGTCACATGTACAGTTATTTGTGCTTTTTTATCTTGTGTATCAAATGACCTCCTACTGTACAAATTATTTGTTTTTCATTTATAAACATACAGTATATAGGAAATCAGTAGGCTCCCTTAGATGAACAACCTCCATGGAGAGTACAAGATAGAACAGAGGAGCATATGACTGCAATTACTGTAATATCAGTACGTATCTGGCTATCACTAAAGGTAACACTTGTTCTAAAAAAAGATAAAAGTTCTATGCTGTAATAACGGAGATGACAGAATCTTTCTTTCTTTCTTTCTTTTCTCTGGGATTTCAAACATACTGAATATTTGTACATGTGCCAGTTGTGACTTTGTCCTAATCCACAACCATCTTAAACAGTGGCTTCACACATGTAGCCAGAAGTTGGGGTTGCATTGTCCATGTAAGTATTTTTACTACAGTATATAAATAATACTTTGGTTTATATAAAAGTTGAAAGTGTCTGTTTATTTAATAGTACCCTGTACTACTACTACTACTACTACTACTACTACTACTACTACTCTTCTTCTTCTTCTTCTTCTTCTTCCCACTGTAAAAGGTATATTTGTCAATCACATCAGACAGGATGTGCATATGAAAAACAACTCACCCCATTGTCTGCACCATATTTTCCCTATCGGCGACTTTTTGCACTAAATTTTTCACTAAAATAAGTCACCCAAATTCGGTGCCATTTTGGTTGTTAGATAGAAATACGCATCTTATACACATTTTGCATTTTGAAGTAAAATGTGTCCACCTTTACATCAGCCCCACATTGCGCATAGAGGGAAATAACGATGAACACATGGTACAGATGTGTATAACATTCTTGGTTGGAATGTAAAAAATTATTCAGCTTAAATCCTCCAAACCATGTATTGAATCTGAATGGCTTGTGAAACTTCATCAAAACACACGTTCATCAGGCATGTTTTGTGTTGAAATGGCAAAGCAGTGTGCTGATGAGATATGGGAATTACTATTGCATAATATAGCTTTTCTATTTTTATCTTTCTCTAACCAATGTTCCGTCACATTGATTATGCATGAACTTTACCATGCACTGCAGACATCTCTCTTCTCTGCTGGGTTTTTAGAATATATTAAATATCACTTCAGCATTCAGATTTAAGGGTGGCTTTAGTGATTTCCATTGGAGCAATTCTAAAACGTACCTAATGCTATCTGTAAGTAATGTATAGGCCATACATAAACTACATTGACATTTCTGTATATAATATTCGGGTAACCGGCGCGTTAGAACCCATGGATTGTACACTAAAGCCACTGCACTTGCCTTTTCCTGAAGTGACGGATTTGATAAAGTCCTCCCCTCTAGCTTACTTCATAGTTGCATAGGATAAACAGGAAGTCTCTTTACTGGAACTTCCTGTTGGCTGTTTACAGATGTTTGAGTAATGTTGTGCCTGCAACAGAAGCATAGAGGGGCACTGGTAGATGCCTTCCACTGGTCCGACATAGACTTCCAAGAAAAGTGAGAAGAGGCGGAGGGAAGGACTTATTCTACCAATATATCTCAGAGGGAAACACTGAAGCTGAGATGTACAGGGATCCGGTCATGTGACCATCGCTCGGGATCCCGGCGGTCACCATGCCAACGCCAGGATCCCGAACAATCAAAATGCCGCCGAACAAAATTCCAACCCACAGGCACTACTCCCACTCGTGGGTGTCCACGACACCCATAGAGTGGGAATAGAAACTATGGCAATCGCAGCAGGCCACGAGCCCGCTGCGTGGTGAGTGCAGCGAACCCGCAAGGGGCTTTGTTGCGCTCGCCCCCCTCACCGGCATTCTGCTGCTGGAATCCCAGGGTTGGTATGCTATTGCTAACTGCCTGGATCCTCAGCACCGGTCTACCAGCCCCAACCCGATGTACAGTATCAAACCTTCAGGAGAGAAAAAGTGGAGAAGTTGCTCATAGCAACAAATCAGCTACTGTCATTTAACAGACTGCACTAGATAAATGACAGCTTGAATTTGATTGGTTGCCACTTTTATGTCTCTTGAAGGTATGATACTGTACATCTCAGCTTCAATATGACAGCCGGAGTCTCAATCGGGATACGGTCATTATGTCGACAACACTATTGGTCGACATGCACTAGGTCAACATGGTCACTAGGTCGACGTGTTCACTAGGATGACATGTACTAGGAAAATGTCAACATGCATTTTTCAAATTTTTTACATTTTTTTGAACTTTTTCATACTTTACGATCCACATGGACTATGATTGGGCACCTTGCCCGAAGCATGGCGAGCGAAGCAAGCCATGCAAGGGGACAAGGTGCACCAACTGGGGTTACGAAGAAAACAACACCCAAAGAAGTTTTAAAAAGCCATGTCGACATTTTTTCCACGTCGACCTTGTTCATGTAGACCTAATGACTGTGTTTACCTATTTCAGGTGTCGACCTAGTCACTGTTGACCAATAGTGGTCGACCTAATGACTGGCGACCTAAGTGTGGTCGACCTAATGACCCATACCCTTTCTATCATTGAAGGTCTTGTGTCAGTTTAGCTTTGTGTTTAAAATGGTTTGGGTACGAAATACTGGCTGACGGGATACTGGCGGTCAGGAGACTGATAACGGCACCCCAACAGTCCAAATCCCAACAAGGGGCGGTAAGTACTCTAACCATCCCATTACCCATCCCTAACCATCCCTTTTAGGTGCCTACCCCAGGCTCTCCCCCCGCAGCTTAACCCTAAACCTAACCGTCTCCCCCATGCAACCTAACCCTAAAGCCCCCTGGTGCCTAACCCTAACCCTCCTTCCCTGCACCATAAACCAACCCCCCTAAGTCCCCCATGGTGTCGCCTAAACCCCCCATCCCTGGCGTAGTACTTACCCACCCTGTTGTCTTGACGCTCGGGATCCCGATGGTCGGGATTCTGGCGTCGGTGCCCTGTCACCATTTGGGATTCTGGCGTTGGCATTCCGTTGTGTGTCAGGGTTCCAGCGCCGATATCTCATGCGCCAGAATCCTGACCGTCGGGATTGTAACTGCATCCCATTTTAAACAACTGACTTTTTTAATTAAAATTGATGTATCATAAGGATTCATTTATCTCCCAATGTAAATTATTATTATTATTATTATTATTATGACAGTACAGGGAGACAAAACTCAGCATTACAGTAAATAAATAACAAAAATAGAGTACAGGTAACAAAGCACCACAATTCTCAATACACAATACAGCTTAGCTGTAAGTAGCGAGGGAGTAATCATCGTACTACTTGGGGTTGGCGGCCATAGATAGAGATGAGCCTCTACCGGCAGGAGTAAAAGCGGGTAAAGATGGTCGCTGAGTAGGAGAGAGCTGTGAGTGAAATGTGTCGAGAAGAGGGCTTTAACAACAAGAGGAAAGAGGGCCCTGCTCTGAAGAGCTAACAATCTAGTGGGGAGGGGCGACAGATGACATGAGGTGCAAGCAAGTGGGAGGTAGCCTGATGGCAGTATGTAAGCAAAGCAGAGAGGTCACAGAGACGTTCTGTGACCAGACAACATTCCGAGGGCAAGATTTACTAAGTGGTGGCTTTTGCAAGCTGATGATTCTGGGTTTGATTCAAAATGGCAAGAATATTAAATGCAAAATAAGGCATGATTTATAGTTTATACTACTGCCATTTACAACGTTGTGGCCACAAATTACGAAATGGGATAAGTCTAGCTCCAAATGCTTTTAAACAAAACATGGAACTCCAAGTTCTTTAAGGCTAAGGAAGCTGGAAGACATATTGGCGTTCCGTGTCCTATATAAAACTTTGGCCTTAGGGGGTCATTCAGACCTGATTGCACGCTACGTTTTCTTGCAGCACTGTGATCAGGTCAGGACTGCGCATGCGTATGCTCTGCAATGCGCAGGCGCGTCGCCCCACGGCGACGGGGATCGCCGGACAGCGACCGGATTAACGAAGAAAGCGATTGCACCAGCGATCGCAAGAAGATTGACAGGCAGAGGCCGTTCGTGGGTGTTACTTGACCGTTTCCAGGGAGCGTCCGGAAAAACGCAGGCGTGTCCAGCCGTTGGAAGGGAGGGTTCCTGATGTCAGCTCCGGGCCGGATGATCGCACTGGAAGATAAGTCCTGAGTGCAGAAAGTCTGGGCAGCTCTCTGCACATGCGATCGCACCCCTGCACAGCGACTACCCCCTCCCCATGTAGGCGGCGACTACCTGATTGCAGGGATGCAAACAACGCACCCTAGCGATCAGGTCTGAATTAGGACCTCTGTCCTTTGTATGCTCATAGAACGCTTAAGTGACTTTTAATATCAGAAATGATTGAAATAACCAGGTAGATTTTTACCCATATAAATATATTAGTAGTTTGAATATTTGTGTACATAGCAGTGAAAGATATCTTCATCTTTATTATTCTTTTAAATCACTAGTCATTAAATATGGCTCCATTTTAGAAAACAAAAAATTAATGACAGAGAGAGGCAAAACTGTTGAATGTTCATACATTCTACTTGAACAATTCTTGAACAGTACCCTTTATAGGGGGGAATGCCCAGCCTGGGCTGACTAGTTAGGGGTTAATAATGCTTTGGCCGAGCCACTGTGAAGTCTGTTCCCTGGCTGTGGCATTACCACCCTGCTAGTGGATCCCGGTGCTGGTTTTAAAAATACAGGTGACCCCTACCAGAGGTGTAGCTAGGTGCCATGGTGCCCGGAGCAAGGGTATGTTTTGGCACCCCTCTCCCCTGTACTGAACTGGGGGCCTGGCCAAAATGTGATGGCATGTTACACTTGAGAAGAAACAATATTTAAATTGGTGACAGGGTCAGTTCTAGACCTTGTAGAGCTCATTGCGAAGGTTTCCTTTGGGTACCCTTATGTATAAAATTTGGACAGTGCGCACCAAAGGCGCGCACTTAAAATATTGGGGCGTGGCCGCATAATAGTACCAATTCACATTGCGCCGCACAGTAGTGTCCATTATTCACATTACACATCACACAGTAGAGCCGTTTATACACGTTACGCCACAGTAGAGCCGCTTATACATGATTCGCCACACAGTAAAGCTGCTTATACACGTTTCGCCACACAGTAAAGTCGCTTATACAATCTATGCCACACAGTAGAGCCGCTTATACATGTTATGCCACACAGTAGAGCTGCTTATACACGTTATCCCACAGTAAAGCTGCTTATACACGTTACCCCACAGAATAGCTGCTTATACATGTACACCACACAGTAGAGCTGCTTATACACGTTATCCGACAGTAGAGCTGCTTATACACGTTATGCTACAGAAGAGCTGCTTATATATGTTACACCACAGAAGAGCTGCTTATACATGTACACCACACAGTAGAGCTGCTTATACACATTACACCACACAGAAGAGCTGCTTATACACATTACCCCACACAGTAGAGCCGTTTAAATACATTATGCCACAGTAGAGCTCCTTATACATATTATGCCACAGTAGAGCCCTTTATACATGTTGCATCATAGTAAAGTACCTTATACATGTTATGCCATGGTAGAGCCCCTCATACACGTTACACCACAGTAGAGCCACTATGGAAACAGCTGTATTCAATTATTTACTTTTTTAATTCAAACAAATTAGAAACACTATATGTGCCCTGACTGACCTGAACTCACTATCCCACAATTCCTTAATGAAATATAGGATTTTAGTACCTACCGGTAAATCCTTTTCTCCTAGTCCGTAGAGGATGCTGAGGACTCCAAAAGAACCATGGGGTATAGACGGATCCACAGGAGCTTGGGCACACTATAAAGACTTAAACTGGGTGTGAACTGGCTCCTCCCTATATGCCCCTCCTCCAGACCTCAGAAAACTGTGCCCAGGAGAGACGGACATTTCGAGGAAAGAATTTATAATTTAAACACAGTGAGTGTTATACCAGCTCACACCACGAACATACCGCAAGACATGGCCTTCAACAGAATACCAGCCCACGGTATGAAAAACATACAGCCATATGCTGAGAGAATATGTAACACAACCTGTGTGTCAACCCAACCAACAATAAGAAACCACATGCCATGGCATGAACAACGTCAGCAATAGCCTGACAGAGAAGAAACACCACAAAGTGCAACCAAAACCAATACTGCAGACACAGTACGCACTGGGACGGGCATCCAACATCCTCTACGGACTAGGAGAAAAGGATTTACCGGTAGGTACTAAAATCCTATTTTCTCTTACGTCCTAGAGGATGCTGGGGACTCCAAAAGGACCATGGGGTCTATACCAAAGCTGCAGAACGGGCGGGAGAGTGCAGACGACTCTGCAGCACCGATTGAGCAAACATGAGGTCCCCATCAGCCAGGGTATCAAACTTGTAGAGCTTAGCAAAGGTGTTTGAAACCCAACCAAGTAGCCGCTCGGCAAAGTTAACCCGCCGAGACACCTCGGGCATCCGCCCAAGAAGAGCCCATCTACCTAGTAGAATGGGTCTCCCCCAACTTCGGTCACGGCAATCCAGCCGTAGAACTAGCACGCCGAATCGTATCACAGATCCAGCGTGTAACAGGCTGCAGAGACGCAGGCGCCCCAAGCACGCTGGGAGCATACCGGACAACCAGAGCCTCTGTTACCCCAAACTGAGCCCAATTGGCGACATAAATCTTCAAAGGCCTGACTACATCGAGAGACTTTGAATCAGCCAATGCTGAAGTTACCACAGGCATCAAAACAGACAGGTTTTTGATAAACACCGAAAACCCTTTTCGGCAGAACTACTATCCGAGTTCTCAATTATATCCACTTGGAAGATCAAACAGGGGCTCTTGTGAGACAAAGCCGCTACTTCCGACAACCGCCTTGCAGTCGCCCAAAAGGCAAAAGCATGGCCACTCTTCAAGAGAGAAAATTTAACACAACCTTTAATAAAGGTTCCAATCAGTGAGACACAAGAAACGCAACACCACGTCAAGATCCCACTGTACCAATGGGGGCACAAATGGAGGTTGAATGTGCAGCACTCCTTTCACGAAAGTCTGAACTTCCGGAAAGGTGGCCAAGACTGCCCTGAAACGGAGCCTAACTTTAGGCCTGCATCCACACCTGCTTGTGAAGAAGTGTGGAAAGGACCTCACTAGGAATACCCATTCGGACTAGGATATGGCGTTCAACCGCCACGCCGTCAAACGCAGCCGCGGTAAGTCCTGATACATGCCCGGATCTTGTTGTAACAGTTCCTCCCGTAGAGGAAGAGGCCAGGGATCTTATATGAACAAATCTTGTAGAACTGGATACCAAGCCCTCCTTGGCTAGACCGGAACAATGAGGATCGCCAGAACGCCTGTTCTACTTACGTTTATCACCTTCAGCAGAGTGAAAGCGGAGGGGACACATAGATCGACTGAAAACACCCAAGGTGTCACGAGGGCGTCCACTGCTATAGCTTGAGTGTCCCTTGACCTGGAACCATATTCCTGAGGTCTCTCGTTGAGGCGAGACACCAACATGCCCAATTGAGGCACTCCTCAAAGACTTAAAAAACAACTACTAATGTCTGGCGCTAATAATATTTAATTAATTTATATACTTGCGGATGGGTGTCTGTATCTGTAATCACACCCACTCCACACAGGATTCTAAATTAACTCTTACAACTCATAAAATCTATGTAGCAGCAAGCAAGGTATAATGGCCTGTGGATATGGCCAACACAATCTCACCTGATTGAAACCAGTTGTACCAAAACAAACTATATAACCCCTTGCGCTATTAAACTTATTTAGAGGCAACAGGACATGAATACACTCAATAGAATAATTGTAAGATAATTTTAATATCTATAAAATCAATCATGTATAAAATACACAGAAAATTCATCAAAAATTGAATTGATTAGTATGCGCATACAAATAAAATTAAATAAAAAACTAAATACTGAAACTACTAATTGAGCATAAGAGGTGGATCATATAGCTAATAGTGACCACAGAGAGCTAATTCAATACTCATATAATTGACAATGTCCTTGTTTTTGTTCCCAAATAGGACAGTCCCATTAGATGTGCTCATAAATATTTCATGATTAGATATCATGTGGTGTGATAGATATATATGTGGAGCCTTTGTTTATGTATACACCAATGAATGGACTTGACCAATTGCTCACATAAACGAATGGTTTTTTACATGTGAAAAAGATATCCAGAAAACATGGAGGAATTTGATATATCACCCGGGGCTTGGTGCACCGCAAGCACCTGTAGAAGAAAGCTCCCGTCTTCCAATATCCACAAGTGGCGTCCTCCGTCTCCCTGGCTCCCGTGCACACACCTTTGATCACTTTGAGAGAGAGAAGTTAGTCCGGCTCCCGGAGCTCTGCGCACCGCAGGCGCTGAACAGCTGATTCTGCTCCCGTCTTCAAGCCGCCGCATATAGCGTCCTCCCGTCTCCCACTTGTCAATCTCGGGCAGCACTGCACATCAATGTGGACCTATAAGCAATGTCCACTGGGTCACATAAAGGGCACTTTCCCTGACGCGTTTCGCTTCTAATTGAAGCTTCCTCATAGAGTAAAAAACTCCTCAAAGACTTGTCACTTCTGTGAAACTTCTCGATGACGACAGTTTTTCTCCAGGATGGAGAGCACGTCTGCAGAGGAAATCTATTTCTCCGTCGTTTACGTCCGGAACGAAGACTGCTAATATAAGGTTTACCAGTCTTTCCACCCAGCAGAAAACTATTTCAGCTTCTGCCATTGCCGCTTTGCTCCTTGTTCCGCCCTAGCGACGTACTTACGCCACTGCTGTCAAGTCATCCGATAGAATTAACACGGGCAGATCACGAAGAATATGTTCGTTGAAAACAGCTCTTAATTCAAGAAAGCTTATTGTAGACAAGCTTCGCAGCTTGACCTTTTCCTCTGGAAATACTTCCCATGCAAGGACTGCTCCCCAGCCTCGGAGATCTGCATACATGGACACCAGGATCTAATCCTGGATCCCGAACCTTCGTCCCTCTAGGAGGTGAGAACTGAGCAGACACCACAGGAGTGATATCCTGGCCATTAGAACTATATTCCGGTGCATGTGCCGGTGAGACCCGGACCACATTCCCAACAGGTCCCGTGAAAAACACTCTGACATTCGACCTGCTCACCAAAAAGGCCTCTTAGGCCGCACCCAACTTCTTCATCAACGGAACATATCGATGGAGTGGCACTGCAAATCTGATCCGACTCAGGATCCTCAGTCCTCTTTCCACAGGAAAACACAGAACCTCAATCGTTCAGTATCTACCCTGATACTACCTCCGACATCTGCGTCGTTGGGCACAACAGCCCTTCCCTGTTTTGAAGAACAGTCAGAGAGAAACAACGATTTGCACCACTTGTTTCTTGACCTCGCCTCAATCAGGCGAACATCTCAGTACAGAATAACAATGGGGGTAATTCCAAGTTGATCGCAGCATCAAATTTGTTAGCAGTGCAATGCAGGGGGGGGGGGGGGGGCAGATATAACATTTGCAGAGAGAGTTAGATTTGGGTGGGTTATTTTGTTTCTCTGCAGGGTAAATACTGGCTGCTTTATTTTTACACTGCAATTTAGATTTCAGTTTGAACACACCCCACCCATATCTAACTCTCTCTGCAAATGTTATATCGGCCACACCTGCAGTGCAAATGGTTTTGCCCAACTGCTAACAAATTTGATGCTGCGATCAACTTGGAATTACCCCCAATGGCTCTTACTATTGAAAGAAAACCATCATACTACCATCACTCCAGTGACATGGCCAAGACAATCCTGGCTATCCCTCCAGGTAATCTGAATGCGTAGAACAACGCATGTAAACTTTTTTTTTTTTCATAACCGGGACAGGAGGACAAGGCCCTAAACCTGACGCACCTCTGGTATGGCGTCGCGTACTACCTCCCCTTCCAGAGGGGAGATGGCAATATCCATTAGAAAATCAGTGAGGGGAAACATCTGTAACTCCAGAATGTCCCCCTTTGGATTCTATAAGTAACTCACCGGTCCTAGTCTATTCCCGGACTAACTGAAAGTAGTAACTGAGTCCTCACCGGAGCGGGGTCCCGGCATATAGACTCTGCGACATGTGGTGTATGTGGTAGAAACAGAAACGACATCCTCTTCTGCGAACCTAACAAGGCTGCAGAACTCTTACATTTTCACCTTTCACAGGCTGTACAGAAAGGGAAAAACAAAAACTGTATTTAACCGATTAAAATGACTGCATCCCCCAAAAGAATGCGTCACCAACTGTTGCCAGGGAATCTAACTCCCGAAGTTAGATTTACCAGGAATATCCACCGAGATTGGCTGAACTGAGGCATCCCCCCAAACAGCGGTACACCGTCCCAGGGAAAAACTCCAGTAACTCTCGGAGTCAGCCTCAGCACTCCCCCAGCCACACTACCTGTATACAGACGACAGCCTGCCGCAAATTTATAGAGAAGATCCAACATAAGGAACCTCCCCTCTCTCTTTAGGGTAAATCTATTTTATGACTTACTGAACACAAATACTCCCTCATGTGCCTGTAATACAAAAAGCCCACAGCATAGAAAAATAATAATATCACTTAGCTTTCCTGTATACGATCCTTTGAGACAGGGCCCCGTGTCGACCAGGCGTTGACTTTCACAATATTCCATCCGTTGCGGAAAAAGAATAACCCTTCGGAATTCTGGAGAGGGTGTGAGTCACAGCCGACCTAGAGCTTTATCAACAGAGCGACCAGCACATGAGAAGGAATACTATTACACCAGTATTCATCATAAATCATAATATGAATTTACATATTGTAATACACGTATAGCCACATATCCTAAATATATATAACATACATATAATTGGATTGTCCGGAGCCTTCTGGTCCCCAGTGACATTAATGTGTTCTGAACGTGTATGACCATGTACTGAAATGCCCCAGTTGTGGATCTACCAGGAAACATTATAGTCAACAGAAAACCCAGCTATTCGTCGACAGCAGGGATTAGTAACCAAGCAAAATTACCTTCTTGCGACCCCAAGCGGTCCGAGGGAAGTAACTTACAACTGTATATACTAGTGATGAGCGGGTTCGGTTCCTCGGAATCCGAACCCCCCCCCCGAACTTCACCCATTTTACACGGGTCCGAGGCATACTCGGATTCTCCCTTATGGCTCGGTTAACCCGAGTGCGCCCGAACGTCATCATCCCGCTGTCGGATTCTCGCGAGCTTCGGATTCTATATAAGGAGCTGCGCATCGCCGCCATTTTCACTCGTGCATTGGAAATGTTAGGGAGAGGACGTGGCTGGCGTCCTCTCCGTTTGTGCTTATTGCTTAATTGTGGGGACTGGGGAGCAGCTGTATTATATAGGAGGAGTACAGTGCAGAGTTTTGCTGACCAGTGACCACCAGTTTTATCCGTTCTCTGCCTGAAAAATGCTCCATATCTGTGCTCAGTGTGCTGCATATATCTGTGCTCACACTGCTTTATTGTGGGGACTGGGGACCAGCAGTATTATATAGGAGGAGTACAGTGCAGAGTTTTGCTGACCAGTGACCACCAGTATACGTTGTCTGCCTGAAAAACGCTCCATATCTGTGCTCAGTGTGCTGTATATATCTGTGCTCACACTGCTTTATTGTGGGGACTGGGTACCACCATTATATTATATAGGAGGAGTACAGTGCAGAGTTTTTCTGACCAGTGACCACCAGTATACGTTGTCTGCCTGAAAAACGCTCCATATCTGTACTCAGTGTGCTGCATATATCTGTGCTCACACTGCTTTATTGTGGGTACTGGGGACCACCAGTATATTATATTGGAGGAGTACAGTGCAGAGTTTTGCTGACGAGTGACCACCAGTATATATAGCAGTACGGTACGGAAGGCCACTGCTCTACCTACCTCTGTGTCGTCAAGTATACTATCCATCTAGATTCTATACCTGTGGTGCATTTTAGTTTTGCAGTTTGCTGACAGTAACCACCAGTATATATAGCAGTACGGTACGGAAGGCCACTGCTCTACCTACCTCTGTGTCGTCAAGTATACTATCCATCTCGATTCTATACCTGTGGTGCATTTTAGTTTTGCAGTTTGCTGACAGTGACCACCAGTATATATAGCAGTACGGTACGGAAGGCCACTGCTCTACCTACCTCTGTGTCGTCAAGTATACTATCCATCTCGATTCTATACCTGTGGTGCATTTTAGTTTTGCAGTTTGCTGACAGTGACCACCAGTATATATAGCAGTACGGTACAGAAGGCCACTGCTCTACCTATCTCTGTGTCGTCAAGTATACTATCCATCCATACCTGTGGTGCATTTCAGTTGTGCGCAGTATATATATTAGTAGGCCATTGCTATTGATACTGGCATATAATTCCACACATTAAAAAATGGAGAACAAAAATGTGGAGGTTAAAATAGGGAAAGATCAAGATCCACTTCCACCTCGTGCTGAAGCTGCTGCCACTAGTCATGGCCGAGACGATGAAATGCCATCAACATCGTCTGCCAAGGCTGATGCCCAATGTCATAGTAGAGAGCATGTAAATTCCAAAAAACAAAAGTTCAGTAAAATGACCCAAAAATCAAAATTAAAAGCGTCTGAGGAGAAGCGTAAACTTGCCAATATGCCATTTACGACACGGAGTGGCAAGGAACGGCTGAGGCCCTGGCCTATGTTCATGGCTAGTGGTTCAGCTTCACATGAGGATTGAAGCACTCATCCTCTCGCTAGAAAAATGAAAAGACTTAAGCTGGCAAAAGCACAGCAAAGAACTGTGCGTTCTTCTAAATCACAAATCCCCAAGGAGAGTCCAATTGTGTCGGTTGCGATGCCTGACCTTCCCAACACTGGACGGGAAGAGCTTGCGCCTTCCACCATTTGCACGCCCCCTGCAAGTGCTGGAAGGAGCACCCGCAGTCCAGTTCCTGATAGTCAAATTGAAGATGTCACTGTTGAAGTACACCAGGATGAGGATATGGGTGTTGCTGGCGCTGGGGAGGAAATTGACAAGGAGGATTCTGATGATGAGGTGGTTTGTTTAAATCAGGCACCCGGGGAGACACCTGTTGTCCGTGGGACGAATATGTCCATTGACATGCCTGGTCAAAATACAAAAAAAATCACCTCTTCGGTGTGGAATTATTTAAACACAAATGCGGACAACAGGTGTCAAGCCGTGTGTTGCCTTTGTCAAGCTGTAATAAGTAGGGGTAAGGACGTTAACCACCTAGGAACATCCTCCCTTATACGTCACCTGGACCGCATTCATCAGAAGTCAGTGACAAGTTCAAAAACTTTGGATGACAGCGGAAGCAGTCCACTGACCACTAAATCCCTTCCTCTTGTAACCAAGCTCCTGCAAACCACACCACCAACTCCCTCAGTGTCAATTTCCACCTTACACAGGAAAGCCAATAGTCCTGCAGGCCATGTCACTGGCAAGTATGACAAGTCCTCTCCTGCCTGGGATTCCTCCGATGCATCCTTGAGTGTAACGCCTACTGCTGCTGGCGCTGCTGTTGTTGCTGCTGGGAGTCGATTGTCATCCCAGAGGGGAAGTCGGAAGACCACTTGTACTACTTCCAGTAAGCAATTGACTGTCCAACAGTCCTTTGCGAGGAAGATGAAATATCACAGCAGTCATCCTGCTGCAAAGCGGATAACTCAGGTCTTGTCAGCCTGGGTGGTGAGAAACGTGTGTCCGGTATCCACTGTTAATTCACAGGCAACTAGAGACTTGATTGAGGTACTGTGTCCCCGGTACCAAATACCATCTAGGTTCCATTTCTCTAGGCAGGCGATACCGAAAATGTACACAGACGTCAGAAAAAGAGTCACCAGTGTCCTAAAAAATGCAGTTGTACCCAATATCCACTTAACCACGGACATGTGGACAAGTGGAGCAGGGCAGACTCAGGACTATATGACTGTGACAGCCCACTGGGTAGATGTATTGCCTCCCGCAGCAAGAACAGCAGCGGCGGCACCAGTAGCAGCATCTCGCAAACGCCAACTCGTTCCTAGGCAGGCTACGCTTTGTATCACCGCTTTCCATAAGAGGCACACAGCTGACAACCTCTTACGGAAACTGAGGAACATCATCGCAGAATGGCTTACCCCAATTGGACTCTTCTGGGGATTTGTGACATCGGACAACACCAGCAATATTGTGCGTGCATTACATTTGGGCAAATTCCAGCACATCCCATGTTTTGCACATACATTGAATTTGGTGGTGCAGAATTATTTAAAAAACGACAGGGGCGTGCAAGAGATGCTGTCGGTGGCCCGAAGAATTGCGGGCCACTTTCGTCATTCAGCCACCGCGTGCCGAAGACTGGAGCACCAGCAAACAGTCCTGAACCTGCCCTGACATCATCTGAAGCAAGAGGTGGTAACGAGGTGGAATTCAACCCTCTATATGCTTCAGAGGATGGAGGAGCAGCAAAAGGCCATTCAAGCCTATACATCTGCCCACGATAAAGGCAAAGGAGGGGGAATGCACCTGACTCAAGCGCAGTGGAGAATGATTTCAACGTTGTGCAAGGTTCTGCAACCCTTTGAACTTGCCACACGTGAAGTCAGTTCAGACACTGCCAGCCTGAGTCAGGTCACTTCCCACATCAGGCTTTTGCAGAAGAAGCTGGAGACATTGAAGGAGGAGCTAAAACAGAGCGATTCCGCTTGGCATGTGGGACTTGTGGATGGAGCCCTTAATTCGCTTAACCAGGATTCACGGGTGGTCAATCTGTTGAAATCAGAGCACTACATTTTGGCCACCGTGCTCGATCCTAGATTTAAAACCTACGTTGTATCTCTCTTTCCAGCAGACACAAGTCTGCAGAGGTTCAAAGACCTGCTGGTGAGAATATTGTCAAGTCAAGCGGAACGTGACCCGTCAACAGCTCCTCCTACACATTTTCCTGCAACTGGGGCTGCGAGGAAAAGGCTAAGAATTCCGAGCCCACCCACTGGCGGTGATGCAGAGCAGTCTGGAGCGAGTGCTGACATCTGGTCCGGACTGAAGGACCTGCCAACGATTACTGACATGTCGTCTACTACTAAGAATTCCGAGCCCACCCGCTGGCGGTGATGCAGAGCAGTCTGGAGCGAGTGCTGACATCTGGTCCGGACTGAAGGACCTGCCAACGATTACTGACATGTCGTCTACTGTCACTGCATATGATTCTCTCACCATTGAAAGAATGGTGGAGGATTATATGAGTGACTGCATCCAAGTAGGCACGTCAGACAGTCCGTACGTATACTGGCAGGAAAAAGAGGCAATTTGGAGGACCTTGCACAAACTGGCTTTATTCTACCTAAGTTGCTCTCCCTCCAGTGTGTACTCCGAAAGAGTGTTTAGTGTAGCCGCTCACCTTGTAAGCAATCGGCGTACAAGGTTACTTCCAGAAAATGTGGAGAAGATGATGTTCATCAAAATGAATTATAATCAATTCCTCCGTGGAGACATTCACCAGCAGCAATTGCCTCCAGAAAGTACACAGGGATCTGAGATGGTGGATTCCAGTGGGGACGAATTAATAATCTGTGAGGAGGGGGATGTACACAGTGAAAGGGGTGAGGAATCGGAGGTTGATGATGAGGTGGACATCTTGCCTCTGTAGAGCCAGTTTGTGCAAGGAGAGATTGATTGCTTCTTTTTTGGTGGGGGCCCAAACCAACCAGTCATTTCAGTCACAGTCGTGTGGCAGACCCTGTCGCTGAAATAATGGGTTCGTTAAAGTGTGCATGTCCTGTTTATACAACATAAGGGTGGGTGGGAGGGCCCAAGGACAATTCCATCTTGCACCTCTTTTTTCTTTCATTTTTCTTTGCATCATGTGCTGTTTGGGGACTATTTTTTTGAAGTGCCATCCTGTGTGACACTGCAGTGCCACTCCTAGATGGGCCAGGTGTTTGTGTCGGCCACTTGTGTCGCTTAGCTTAGTCACACAGAGACCTTGGTGCGCCTCTTTTTTTCTTTGCATCATGCGCTGTTTGGGGACTATTTTTTTGAAGTGCCATCCTGCCTGACACTGCAGTGCCACTCCTAGATGGGCCAGGTGTTTGTGTCGGAGACTTGTGTTGCTTAGCTTAGCCATCCAGCGACCTCGGTGCAAATTTTAGGACTAAAAATAATATTGTGAGGTGTTCAGAATAGACTGAAAATGAGTGGAAATTATGGTTATTGAGGTTAATAATACTATGGGATCAAAATGACCCCCAAATTCCATGATTTAAGCTGTTTTTGAGGGTTTTTTGTAAAAAAAAACTACCCGAATCCAAAACACACCCGAATCCGACAAAAAAATTTCAGGGAGGTTTTGGCAAAACGCGTCCGAATCCAAAACACGGCCGCGGAACCGAATCCAAAACCAAAACACAAAACCCGAAAAATTTCCGGTGCACATCTCTAGTATATACACAGGTATAAGTCAGATACAGCATGTCCATTTACCCCCGGTGACAACAGTTGGTGCCGACAGGGTCACCCACATACCATTGTGCCTGCCATATAATATTTACTTTTTTCAAGCATATCACTACCGCCCTTTTGTAGCAAGTACCCACGTGCATCGGCGATGTCGACAGTGAACCCCATAGGTGTTTATAACAGAACACTCACGCCTGCAGTGTCGACACAAGTGTACTAAGTCTAAAATGGGTATATCTGACAGGGAGCACACAGAAAATACACACAAGAATGATTTCATGCTCATTCCTAAATCAACTAGTGTTATATATGTGTAATATAACACTAAAACACTGTGCCCCCCCTTATTTGTGCATTACATACTTCTTGGCAGGGACAGAGAGAAAATGGCGCTAACCCTGTATGTGTGAGGGCTAAGACCCGCCCCCCTTGGCGCGCTCTAGCTCCTTTATATTATATATATATATATATATATATATATACAGGTCGGGCACTGTATATAGTGTAAAGACACTATATACACCTGAAACTAATGCTGCTCAGGGCGCCCCCCCTGCGCCCTGCACCCAAGCAAACCGTCGGCGTGTGGGAGCACCGGCGCGCAGCGTGCCCGCAGCTATCAAATGGCGGGGGGTATCGTCTGCGGCGCCCGGGGCCCATCGTATGCACTTTTTTTCCAGCGAAACCATCCCTCAGTAACTGCTGCCCAGGGTGCTCCCCCCCAGCGCCCTGCACCCATGGAGGCCGGCGGTGCGGGAGAAATGGCGCACAGTGCACTGTAACATGCTGGCGGGGGTCTGGGACCGGAGCCCCGGCACCGCAAATACAATACATTACAGCCCTTTTTTTAAAAAAACCTGTAAGTTGCTGCCCAGGGCGCTCCCCCCCTTGCGCCCTGCACCAGTGTAAGCCGGCGGCGGGGGATCAATGGCGCGCAGCGCGCTGTAACATGCTGGCGGGGGTATGAGACACGGTGCCCAGGCACCGAAAATGCTTTCAATGCCAGCCTTATCAAGAAATCAGTAACCTGCTGCCCAGGGCGCCCCCGCCCCAGCGCCCTGCACCCTGTGAGTGTCGTTGGTGTGTGGGAGCATGGAGTGCAGCGCGACCGCTGTACCTCCGTTACTGAAGTCTTCTGCCGTCACTGAAGTCTTCTGTTCTTCACATACTCACCCGGCTTCTTTCTTCTGGCTTCTGTGAGGGGGGTGACGACGCGGCTTTGGGAACAAGCAGCTAGGCGAACCAAGTGATCGAACCCTCTGGAGCTAATGGTGTCCAGTAGCCTGAGAAGCAGAGCCCTTAAACTAAGAAGAAGTAGGTCCTGCTTCTCTCCCCTCACTCCCACGCTGCAGGGAGCCTGTAGCCAGCAGGTCTACCTGAAAATAAAAAACCTAACATAAAGTCTTTTAGAGAAAGCAGAGCTCCCCTAGTGTGTGTCCATTCACTCCTGGGCACAAAGTCTAACTGAGGTCTGGAGGAGGGTCATAGAGGGAGGAGCCAGTTCACACCCAGTTTAAGTCTTTATAGTGTGCCCAAGCTCCTGCGGATCCGTCTATACCCCATGGTCCTTTTGGAGTCCCCAGCATCCTCTAGGACGTAAGAGAAATAATGCCCCAAATGTGACCTCCCACAGACCTGATAAATCCCCCCAATCTCTCAATAAAGATAATGCCCCAAAACTAACCCCCTCCCCAGATCTAATAATCTCCCAACTTCTCAATGAAAATAATGTCCCAGAATTGCCTGAGGGGCAGAAATAGCTGCTCTGCAGCAGCTTGAGGGGCAGGGAGAGCTCCAGCATGTACTGGCTGTCAGTGCCTCCTGTTGTCTCCTCTACCTGCCCTGTTCCCTACCTAGTCTCAGAGGCAGAGTCAGTGTGCACCTCCTCTGTGCCCTCTAACTTTTATGGTGCCTGGAGCTGGCGCTCCACCAGAGCCACCCACGCTACACCCCTGCCCCTACTCATTTTTCTACCCAGATTTTTCAAACCAGGGCCGACCCTACATGTTTTATTCCCTGTATTTTTTTAGCAAGCCTGGCTCAAAGAGCTCATTGCTGGTTATGCTTTGAGGGGACCAAGGAATTATATTCTCTTATTTTTAAGTACATATGTGTCCCTTTGAATCTTTCAGTCCCTTTGGGTCAAAGAACGGTGCATGTCGTGGCGTTAGCTCGCGCTTGCTGGTAAAATAAAAACTAATACTGTGCACTTGCAGGCAGTGGGACTAGGACGCTTCCGTTGCCTGCGTATAGTAGGGGGACATGGCTTCAGTGAGTGGTAATGGGTAGCAGGATTGAGTAGCACCCGCTACCCAAGTTACGGGCTGCTATAGGAAACAGTAATCGGGAGAGCGAGCATTCACATGCACCCCACGATTATTTGCATATGAAAGGGAAATGGTGGTGCGAGGTCCTGCAATGCATATGCATGGCAGGAATGCCACGCTATGCTGCAAAGATTAGCAAACGACACATCCGTATTTCTTTCCTCTTACACACAGAAGCCTTTATGGATCACACTGATCTGTGCAGGCTTCTACAATAATGCAGCTCACAGGGATGTCAATTTAAAAAGTGTATTTTGTACCGAGTTTGCTAATTTTTTAATAAATTTCCGTGTTGTATTCTTTTCTATTCAAAGTACTTGCGAGTTGGTTCGAAGATGTATTTACTTCTATTTACAGATTCGTCCGTGTTTGCCCTTAGCAAATATCCGAGTTTGAAAAAAAGGCTAAATATGCCTGAGAATGCTAACTCGGCAAACATGATTCTTAGTACATTTTGCCACTAGACTGCTTCGAGATGATAGTGTGACACTCAGGTCATTCAGATCTGATTGCTGGGCTGCGTTTTTTGCTGTCCTGTGTTTAGGTAGTCGCCGCCTACAGTGGGAGTGTATTTTCGCCATGCAAGTGTGTGATGCTATGTGTACGCCGAGCTGCTAAAATTATGTTTGTGCAGTCTGTGCCCAGCCCAGAACTTACTCTTCCAGTGCAATAGAATAAAGCTGATCGGGGCCGGAGCTGATGTCAGACACCCTCCCTGAAAACGCTCAGACACGCCTGCGTTTTCCCAAACACTCCCAGTATACAGTCGGTTACCGCCCACAAACGGCTTCCTCTTGTTGCGAACGCCTGTGCGGGCGCATTTTTCGCACCATCCCGTTGCTGACCATTGATCCCTGTGGTTGTCTGACACACATGCGCATTGCGGTGTATACGCATGCACTGTTATGACCTGATCACCCACTGTCTGAAAACGCACAGCAGCGATCAGGTTTGAATGACCCCCTTAGAGAGATGTAAAGAGATATCTTTGCACAAAAGGAATACTAACATTTCCAAAAACTTTCACAACAATAATGATGACTGAAAATGTATTGAACTAGAAATTAGTTCTCTCCTAGTTCTCTTTCTTGCTGGAAGAATCTCTGGTTAATCAATGCAGTAATTTATGCAATACAATAATGACTTATACAATGAATTGCTTTAACAAATATGGGGATTATTCAGGTTTGTTCGCAAACCAAAAAAGTTAGCACTTGGGCAAAACCATGGGGGTAATTCAGACCTGATCGCTGTTCTATGCACACGTAAGCAGCGTTCGCAAGTGTGAGAATAGAACGCAAGAGTGTGAACAGACAGAAAAACACGCATACCACATACGAGTGCACAAAAATGTGCAGCAGTGCACAAAAGAGGTGTTTACTATTTTGCTTTGTGCGGGAGCGATGTGTTCACAAGGTTGCTATTCGCATTGTTTGCAACATAGAGCTTGTCGTACATGTGCATTGCATTCGCTAGCTTGCAAATAATCGCACAATGGTGGGGTTTTTTCTAAAAAAATAAATCAATCACCCTAAGGAATTGTAATGTGATTGCTCAATTAAGTGATCAAACACTGCAAAATGAAGTGTTTGACAACCTAATTCCTCAAAAACATTCCGCAATTAAGGCACCAAACATACTGTTTGCATAAAATATGTTTGATGTCCTATTTGCATAATACACTTAATACTATTTTAAAACACTATATTTTCAAATATGTAGTTTTTTAAAATAGTGATGTTGTTAACCCCCCCCCAAAAAACAAAACAAAAAAACAAAACAAAGAAAAGACATAAATGAAATGTAAGAAAATGATAAATAGACACATATTGAAGAAACAGAGGATAGATGATATAGAAAAAAGACAGATAAAAAGGTGTAAGATTCTGTTTAATAAAAACGCAACACAATAGCATAGTTTTTAAAGTTTACTTTGGAGTAGAAAATGGCAAAGAAATAGTAACAAAACTTTTAACAAAAAATTAAAAAAAGATAATAAATTGCCATTGGCCAGCAGGGCCTGGATGTTGGCCTTCATGGCCAGGAGCTCCCTCCTGATGGCCTGGTCTCGATCTCCAAACTCTGTAATAAGTTGAGAAGAATGTGAAAAATAAAAATGAAAATCATAAAAACATATTCTGTAAATCATCACTACAATCCATTAAGAATGCCACTGCAAAGCTGATTATGCGCTTCACATGCTACTGATTAATTACGTAAAAACTTACACTCACATCCAGTGCCGTAACTAGACATTTTAGCGCTGTGTGCAAGAAACGGCATCGGCGCCCCCCCTATGTAGGTGCGCATCAAAAATATAGGGGCGTGGTCACAAAATACCAATTCATATTATGGTGCACAGTAGTCTCCATTATTCCAATTAGCGCCACTACACCAGGTAGAGCCCCTTTTACACTTTACGGCGGACAGATTCCCCTTTTATACACATTACGGCAAACAGCGTCCCCTTTCTACACATTACGGCATAGAGCGTGCCCTTTTTACACATTACGCCAGACGGAGTCCCCCTTTTTACACATTACGGCAGACAGCGTCCCCTTTTTACACATTACGGCAGATAGCATCCCCTTTTTACACATTACGGCAGACAGCGTCCGCCTTTTTTACACATTATGGCAGACAGTGTCCCCCTTTTTACACCTTACGGCAGACAGCGTCCCCTTTTTACACATTACGGCAGACAGCGTCCACTTTTTACACATTACAGCAGACAGCGTCCCCTTTTTACACATTACGGCAGACAGCGTCCGCCTTTTTTACACATTACAGCAGACAGCGTCCCCTTTTTACACCTTACGGCAGACAGCGTCCACTTTTTACACAGTACGGCAGACAGCGTCCCCTTTTTACACATTACGGCAGACAGTTTCCCCCGTTTTTTACACATTACAGCAGCAGAGTCCCCGTCTTACACAGTACGGCAGGCAGAGTCCCCCTTTTACAAATTACGGCAGGCGATTATACCAGATGTATATGCACACAACCACATATACACATACATGCACAGTGTACACAGCCACATATATACACACACACACCAAGCCACACATATACACACACTCACACACACAGCCTCATGTACTCATATACACACCCAGCCACATAACTATATATATATATATATATATATATATATATATCTCCACTCACCTCCTCATGCAGCCACTGCCAGACCTGCCTCAGCGTGCGGTGCCTCAGCGTGCGGGAGCTGGCCAGCGGGGGTCAGGAGGGGGGAGCCGGCAGCCTGCCTCAGCATGCGGGAGCCGGCCAGCGGGGGTTAGGAGGTGAGTAGCCTTGCCTCTGCGTGTGGGAGGCGGGACCTGGGCAGCGGGGGTCAGGAGGGGGGAGCCGGCAGCCTGCTTCAGCATGCGGGAGCCGGGCAGCGGGGGTTAGGAGGTGAGTAGCCTTGCCTCTGCGTGTGGGAGGCGGGACCTGGGCAGCGGGGGTCAGGAGGGGGGAGCCGGCAGCCTGCTTCAGCATGCGGGAGCCGGGCAGCGGGGGTTAGGAGGCATGTAGCCTGCCTCTGCGTAAGGGAGGTGGGAGCCGTGCAGCGGGGGTTAGGAGGCATGTAGCCTGCCTCTGTGTGAGGGAGGCGGGAGCCGTGCAGCGGGGGTTAGGAGGCATGTAGCCTGCCTCTGTGTGAGGGAGGCGGGAGCCGTGCAGCGGGGGTTAGGAGGCATGTAGCCTGCCTCTGCGTGAGGGAGGCGGGAGCCGTGCAGCGGAGGTTAGGAGGCGGGTAGCCTGCCTCTGCGTGTGTGAGGCAGGAGCCGGCCAGCAGGGGTCAGGAGGGGGGGAGCCGGCAGCCTGCTTCTGCATGTGTGAGCTGGGCAGCGGGGGTTAGGAGGCGGTAGCCTGCCTCTGCATGTGGGAGGCGGGGGTTAGGAGAGGAGAGCCGGACAGCCTGGCTCTACATGCAGGAGTCGGGCAGCGGGGGTCAGGAGGGGGGGGCCAGCAGCCGGAATCAGGATCCCTTTCAATGGTCGCTCTGGCGGCAGCACACACTGGCGGCTTGTAATGAGTCAGTCTGACTCATTACAATGCCGCAGACTTTGGACCCCTTAATATGGATGCGGGAAAGTGCGCCCTCAGGGCGACTGCGCTGTCTGCCAGGCACACCTGGCACACGCGTAGTTACGGCCCTGCTCACATCTACAAACAGTTATTAGCATACATATTTGTAAATTAAATATATATCTCTCCCCTTATCTAGTCAAAACACTCAAATCCCATCTACACTATGCATCTGTCATGTTAACGGCTCACTTGTTCACAAACACAATTTCTGGAGTTTGTTGGCCCACTACCCATCTTATGTAATGGTCTCACACACCTTAAGATGGTCCTGTAAAATTAGCTAATCAGACAAGCCTTTTAGATGCACCTACAACACACGTGACTTTCTAAATCCTTTAACAATTTAATTCATATACATAATGAATGTCTTTGCAATGTTGTTGCTGCATTATGATCGTGCTAGAATTACTTCCTAGCATTGGTTTTAATTCAGAATTCCATATACTTTGTCATTTTGGAAACAGGGCCTTCCTATCTCTATGTCTGTTATGACCAAGTTTTCAAAACAATTAATGTTTTACTGTAATCTGTTGCAGTGCATGTGTCTTCAACCTGTGTCCCTCTAGTTGCTGTGGAACTACACATCCAAGCATGGGCTGCCTCAGTGATAGCATGCCTTAATAGCCAAACTGTGGCAGGGAATGCTGGGATGTGTATTTCCAGAGCAGCTGCAGGAACACAAGTTGAAGACATATGTTGTAGCATATTATTAAAAAACAAACAAAAATTCAATTAAGTTAACTAAAAATATGTTTACTATACACCATAGCCGCCCACTCATCCTCCTCTTCCTCTGGTGCTGCCATTGGTGCCCACTCAGCCTCTTCTTTGTCTGCTGATGGTATAGCCACCCACTCAGCCTACTCTTCCATAGGATGGAGGTTGGATGGGAAAGGGGCTTGAAAGGGGGTAGGAGGTTGGATGGAGGAAGGGGCTTGAAAGGGGGTAGGAGGTTGGATGGTTGAAGGAGGATCAGATTGAGAGGGGGTTGGCATTTCATGGGTGGATTGAGTTTGAGTAGGGGATGGAGGGGTGTAGTATGGTATGCCGGCGGTCGGGCTCCCGGCGACCAGCATATCGGCGCCGGGAGCCCGACCGCCGGCATACCGACAGTGTCGCAAGCGCAAATGAGCCACGCTATTTTATTCTCCCTCCAGGGGGGTCGTGGAACCCCACGAGGGAGAATAAGTGTCGGTATGCTGGCTGTCGGGATTCCGGCGCCGGTATACTGTGCGCCAGGATCCCGACAGCCGGCATACTGAAGACCACCCGGGATGGAGGATGAGGGGGAGAGGGATGTTGAGAGGGGGTGGAAGATTGAAGGGGAGAGGGAGGTTGAGAGGGGGTGGAAGATTGAGGGGGAGAGGAAGTTGAGAGGGGGTGGAAGATTGAGGGGGAGAGGGAGGTTGAGAGGGGGTGGAAGATTGAGGGGACGAGGGAGGTTGAGAGGGGGTGGAAAATTGAGGGGGAGAGGGAGGTTGAGAGGGGGTGGAAGATTGAAGGGGAGAGGGAGGTTGAGAGGGGGTGGAAGATTGAGGGGGAGAGGAAGTTGAGAGGGGGTGGAAGATTGAGGGGGAGAGGGAGGTTGAGAGGGGGTGGAAGATTGAGGGGACGAGGGAGGTTGAGAGGGGGTGGAAAATTGAGGGGGAGAGGGAGGTTGAGAGGGGGTGGTAGATTGAGGGGGAGAGGGAGGTTGAGAGGGGGTAGAAAATGGAGGGGGAGAGGGAGGTTGAGAGGGGGTGGAAGACTGAGGGGGATGGAGTTTGATGGGTGGATGGATTTTGAAGGGAGGATGAACTTTGATGTGGGGAGGGACTTCTCCACTGCTGCCTCCCAATCCTCCTTTGTGCTCTGCCTAAGAGGAACCATTGTAAAAACATTATAATTAATGTTAATAGAAAAGTCCAAAATAAAAACAAAAACATTGATTAAATGTGTAAACAAAATATAACATGTTCATGACATGTTCATATGTCATATCCACTGTTTGTAAATTAGTAAACACATACAACCCACACACATGCTGTATACATGCATACAAACATCTATGCCTACCTAAATACATTATCACTATCAACAGGCTAAACAACATACACACACTTATGGATGCAAATATTACTATTTATTTAACCGTAAACAAACACACTCATGCGCACACAAATGCTACAGTATGCATTACTTACGATCCAGTACTTGCTGGTGCAGCTGCGTCAGGAAATGCGGCTGTCGGCAGTGGAGGTCGGACCTCCTCCGCTCTAACTGTACAATGGTCCGCCGGGTGTGGACCCTCGCCCACAGTTTTCTGTGGACCTCCGCGTAGGCCGCACGCTTACGGGCGTTGAAGACATAAGGGCCCGTGCGGCCTATGCGCAGGGGCGTAGGGATGGTGGTTCCGGTGGAGCTCGAGCTCCAGGTGCCCAAGACAGTAGAGGGTGCCGCAGCACGACTCCACCGGACCTCCGCCTGGCCAAACGCAGCTCAAAGCCGCAGCTGTCAGTCACTGACAGCTGAGAGCTCAAGCTGCGCCTGCAACAACCTCCTCCCTCCCCTCCCCTCTCACCTCCCCTCCCCGACTTGCGTGTGATGTCACGCGTCACACGCACGGGCGTCGCGTCTGATGTCATGATGTCAAACGGGCGGGGACCCTGCGCCGGCCAGACTCAGAGGTAAGGAGTCTATCCTGCCTGACTGAGTGTGGGGCTGCGGGCGCCGGGCACACACTGTTTAATTAATATATATATATAATCCTAATCGAATGGACTGGTACTCCCTTTTGCGGTATAATATATATTCCGGTGCCATCTCGCAAAATTAGGCTAGGTAAAAACAGGAAAGAACGCAGCGGCACTCGGAGTCTTCCAAAGCACAATTGTGTTTTAAAAAATTACTTCATGATATCCCAATGTTTCGGGTCTAACATGTTACTCACCTTGACAAAGGGGCATGTTAGCCCCGAAACGTTGAGATATCATGAAGTGATTTTTTAATACACGATTCTGTTTTGGAAGACTTCGAGTGCCGCTGCGTTCTTTCCTGTTTTTACACATATATATATATATATATATATATATATATATATATTTCCTTTAGTGTCATTTATTGCACCGTTACTGTCAGTCCGCATGTGCCAGTTATTTTAAATATATATTTATTTATTTATTTCCCCCCCGAGTGTAGCACGCCCTCACAAGTTGGCCACGCCTCCAATTCAGTACAGGGGGGGGGGGCGCCAAAACATACCTTGCTCTAGGCACCATGACACCTCTGCCTATGCGTTGGTCCATCACTGCTGTGAGGAGCCGCAGCTTCCTAATAAAGAAAGCGGCAGCTTGCATGGTGCCAGTGGCGTATTAATCATAAATGCTAATATTTATACTGTCTGCCTGTTGTTGATTGGTCGACAGCTATGATGCTCATAAATACAAATAAGCTTTATTGCTATTAATGCACATTAACAGTATATTCCGTGTTCTCAGTTGCGAACGCAATTGCGAGTGTATGCTACTGTAACTGGTTAAATTGCAAAATGCTTACCAAACATGTCTGTTCCTCACTCAACTAAACATTTCAGGATTGTTGTGTTATTTTGATTATATGTGTTTGAAAAATAGAGATAAAAAAAATAAAAATATTTTAGACAATGTAAAAATCACTTAGGACACATAAATGCTTGACAAACAAACTACACATATGCAGCATCATATTTTTAGAAATCATAGTAATTGTAATTGGTTACAAAACACATAGCTTCATTGTTATTCATTCACATTTTCGTTGTCGATTTTGTAAATGACAAATAAAGTATATTATTATTATTATTATTATTATTTGAAAAAACATCTATGTTGGCTACAAAATACTACTTGTACAGAAATGGTGTTCATTAACTCATGCCATGCTTAACTGCAAAATTTAAATTGTTTATAAATGTTTTAGCTACAGCAAATAACATTGCTGTAAATAGGTATATTTAACCAACAAATGCAGTAATAATGTTTTTTCTTTTTAAACTTAGAATCTTCCATTATTATTTTTAATTAAAAAAAGTTTCTTTATGGTTGAAAAATATGCAAATATAAAAAATGTATAATCTGGAATTTTTAAAAACAAAACACTTTTCTGACGTGTTCATAACTCAAACATACCTGAAATATTGGGCCACTATTCTGTCCCTTCTGGCATGGCCGCGTTGGGTCTCATGTCCATGGCGCAATAATGAGACTCACTCAATAAACAGCCAATCCCCTGCTCCTCATCCTCTGGGCCCACAATTTCTTGTTGGGCCAGGCCCACATGACTCCTTACAGCAATATTGTGCAGTATTGCACATAGGACCACTATCTTTCTAACCATTTCTGAAGAATACGTGAGGTCGCCACCATTGCGGTGGAGCACCTGAAAACGGCCTTTTAAAAGGCCAATCGTGCACTCCACCACCTGTCTGGTGACTGTAAGTGTGGAATTAAATGCAGATTGTGGCCCTGGTGTGCTGTAAGGAGTCATGAGCCAGGGGGTGCAAGGATATCCCCTATCTCCTGTAAAAAAAAAAAAATATATGGTTACTTACACACCAACAAGACTGTAACTTTACTACATGATGTGCCTGAAACTCACCCAAGATCCACGTGTCTTGCCCTTCCAACATTGATAATATTTGCCATATCCCTGATTGCCGAATTACGTGAGAATCATGGGCACTTCTTGGGTACCTGGCATTCAGGGAAAGGATCTGGAAGGATGGGCCACAAACCACAATCACATTCAAAGAATGGAACATTTTTCTATTCCTAAAGATTATTTAATTATGTGATGGTGCCACAAGTAGAACGTGTGTACCATCCACTACCCCAATAATGTGTGGGAAGCGACCATGTTCACGGAATTGGTGCTTCACCACAGTTAGGAACCAGTATTCAATGGCATCGATATGAACTGCTTAGTTCTTTTGAGGAAGGAAGCAATGACGAACCTCAGGATCCTGGAGAATGAGGCTTGAGAGATGCCTCCCAGGACTCCAGCTATATGCTGGTAGGACCCTGATGCGCAAAAATGTAAGACAGCAAAGCATTGTGTCAGTAGTGGAATTGCTGTAGGATTGTGAATTGTACTCTCTAGATCACTCTCTATTATTGAGAGTTTCTAGGATGACATGAGGGGGAAGCCTATAGCACTGCATCACCTCATCATCTGGCATTCTAAAAAGGGTGACACGGGTTCAAAAGATACTGGGCCTTGCACGCCTCCTTTGCCTTCGAGGACGAGGCGCATGTTTAGGTTGGCCGTATAAGGCATACAGGTATGCTGCCATAGCCAACTGAAATAAACATTTTTCAGAGTGTTAATTCATAAACCAATGTATTTTTCAAAAACATTCTTGACAATGAAATGTAATGTCTACAATCCTCTTACAGGTGTGGTGTTTTCTATCACTAAATTGTGCACAACAGGAGGAAAGGAACATTGTTTACATGTTCATTTAAAAACAATAAAAGTAAAGAACATAAAGAATCAACACACAGCGAACCAACACTATTAGCATGCATATACTTTCCAGAAGAAAACACCAACAAAATATACCAGCAAAAGGCTGTAGGTAAATCAAAGAGCCTACTTTGGCAAAAAGGATAAACAAAAAAAAAACCTGATGCTCCCTTGAGAAGAAAAGAAAAACAAAATGAAAGCCGTAATAAGCACATTAAGAGGAAACATCAACACTCCACACAGAGCAAACAAACACTATGAGCATGTGTATACTTACCAGCAGATGGGCTGTATGAAACAAAAAAAGTCTACTTTGGCACAAAGGAAAAACAAAAACTGATGCTCCCTTGAGAAGTAAAGAGAAATAATAAAAAAAACCTTATTAAGCACACTAAGAGGAAACATCAACACTCCACACAGAGCAAACCAACACTACAGTATGAGCATGTGTATAGTTACCACCAGATGTATATAACAATAAAAACAGCAAAAGGCTGTATGAAACAAAAAAAAAGCCTACTTTGGCACAAAGGAAAAACAAAAACTGATGATCCCTTGAGAAGTAAAGAGAAAAAAATACCTTACTAAGCATACTAAGAGGAAACATCAACACTCCACACAGAGCAAACCAACATTATGAGCATGCGTATACTTACCAGCAGATGTATATAACAAAAAAACAGCAAAAAGGCTGCATGAAACAAAAAAAAACTAATTTGGCAAAAAGGATAACACAAAACAACTGGAGCTCCCTTGAGAAGAAATAAAAAATAATAATAATTAACAATACAATCTTTAAGATAACAGTCAGGTCATCCACACTACAAACATCCTTAAATACAAACAAAAAAATCCCTTTAACAAAAACAAATACTATATACATTATTGGTCCTAGATGCTGTGCGACAGCAATACGCCACATAAACACACCGCATCACACAAATCCCAAAACACACTACACAAGGACATGTTGCAAACACACACTGTGCGAACGCAGGCAACCATCACCACACCACATACTTATCAGCACAGATCCAAAACAAACAAAATACCAGCACAACTCTGCATAACACATTATATAACAAATATTACTTCAAGGAAATATAAGTAATTCCACTACATGTTTACCATAAAAAAAAAATTACCTTCAACATCTTCTCTCTTCACAGCATAGCATGACACACTCCAAGTCTTTCTCCTTCATACACCCACAAACCACAGATGGCTAGAGCAGGCTTAAATACCGTAAGCAATCAAAGCAAATGTACCAATTGTGTATGCATCACCTGTGTAAATTTACGTTAAGCATGCATAAGCAGGTATAAAACAACACCCCCTGAACCATAAGCACATGCTACCAGCATCATGATTCAGATACAGAAAATTCTGAAGAGATTAGAATGCTCAAAGCACAGGTATCTAGAATACTTGGCATAAATGTCACAGCAAATGTCACAGCAACAAGCACCTAGCTGTGCAGAGGAGGGAGGAGCAGGACCAAGTAGTGAGGCACCCCCATCTACCATGCAAACAGAACAAGAAGCTGGTCTCAGTTCCCTGGCTGAGGAAGATGTGAGGCAAAGTGAAGAAGAATCTGGGCCCAGTACCCAAACTCAAAACCAGGCCCACAAACTGAAGAGGAAGCTGGCCCTACTTCACAGTCTACTGCCTCACAGCCAGGGAAAGAGAAGAGAAAACGCCAACCTCCATTTGGCAGGAGGGATTTGGATATTCTTGTCCCACAAGCCATTGACATAATTCACTATGGACATAAGAACATGGGCGCTGGTACCAAGGACCGTATCTGGAGAGAAATCACCGTCATGGTGAATGTGGAATACCCAAATGTCCGCACACCCCAAGAAGTAAAGAGACGGTAAGTACATACTGATTCACACTCTAAAACACTATTGTGTGCATTTACATACCCTCCAACTGTACCTTTTTAATAGGTACAGTACTTTTTTTTCATGGTCTGTACCGATTTTTGCCTCTCCAAACTTCCATTGAAAGTATAGGAAAAGGGGCGTGGCCACGCCCCCTTTACGCGCGGCCACGCCCCTGTTTCGAATTTGTACCGATTTTTCTGTGTAAAATGTTGGAGGGTATGCATTTACTATGATTGTAGCTCATTTTTAGATGTGATGTTGCCTATAGCAACCAAGACTATTACATATATTACCTTCGAGAAGGTGCTAGATAAATGAGC
The DNA here is from genome assembly GCF_028390025.1 of Pseudophryne corroboree. Lineage (NCBI taxonomy): Eukaryota > Metazoa > Chordata > Amphibia > Anura > Myobatrachidae > Pseudophryne > Pseudophryne corroboree. The sequence goes on along the minus strand of NC_086444.1, from coordinate 103,885,669 downwards.
AGTTTGGTGTTTGGTTGTTATGTGGAAAATTCCATCTTGAAGTACAAATCACATCTTACAATATTTACTGCTATGTATGTGTGATGCCCTCAGACAAGTTGTGGCACCACAAGTACCAGCATGCCCGTAATCACAGACACTGGGACATGCAGGCCACAACTAACCAGCTAAAGAAAGGGTTAATGCAATTCACAGCCAGCAGCCCAGAGGCTGCAGAGACAACAAGGGTTATACAATGTTGCTAGCTGCAGAACTTCTTGCCTGCAGCTGATTGGGTGCCCTCAGGGCGGGAATCCCAGATATGGATTGTTACCCTGGATTTATAGAACTTTGTCCTGAATCAGAGGAGGGCTGAGATAGCTCCTGCACAGTAGTCATGGGCAAAGAGATACATTGAACTGAGTTGAGACACATGACTCAGCTCAGTGTAGTGTCTCGAGACAGTGTGTCGGTACATGGCTCTTTTGTAATGCATTGCAGACTGGCTATGCACATACAGTTAGTGCAGAGACTGCTGGCAGTGCTGGGACTCATGGAGGGAGTGACTCAAACGGTATCCGGTCTTTAGGTTGACCACTGGAGGTCGACAGTGAGTAGGTCAACACTGATTGAAGGTCGAAACAGTCATTATGTCGACACACAAAAGGTCAACACAGGTTTTGTGGGGGGTTTTAGTACCTTTTCATACTTCCTCTATCCAAGTGGGCATAAAGTTGGTTATAACCCTTGCCCGAAGCATGGTGAGTGAATGCAGTTCAACTGTCGATGGTCCCAGATGGACATTCAGGTCAAGAAACCCCACCCCCCAAAAAAATACGTTAAAGATACTGTACCTTGATGTGCTTCATAATCTCCAGTATCACTGTGAGTGGGGTACACCTACCTTGTTTGGCTAAAGATACCTTTATAAGCTTGTTTTACAATCGGCCCATAGTGAGTGTGGTACGCTCCTTATTGCCTATACATCACGTCAGAGGCGGAACTACCGCCAGCGCAACCGTAATGTGTAACAAGGGCACGCTGTCTGCCGTAATGTGTAACAAGGGCATGCTGTCTGCCGTTATGTGTAAAAAGGGGGACGCTGTCTGCCGTTATGAATAATGGAGACTACTGTGCACCGTTTTATGAATTGGTATTATTTTGTGGTCACACCCCTTCCCACGAAGCCACGCCCCTGTGTATTTTTGCGCGCGCCTACGGTGCACACTGCCCCTGTTTTGCATGCAGGGGTGGGGCTCCGATGCCGTTTCTTGCACACAGTGCTAAATTGTCCAGTTACGGCACTGTTGCTAGGCATCCATTTCTCTGGCCCTGAGCAGGTCCCCCTCACCAGATCCTCTCCAGGGGTGAGGAAGTGGACTTGGATGGGATGGGGGGGGGGGGGCCCAAAACATTTTGTCGCACCTGGGCCCACCGCTCGCTAGTTCCGCCACTGTATCACGTTGCATCAATTGAATAAGTCACTGTTATAAAGATAATTTTATAGCACCAAAGACATTCTGTGTTATATAAAATATTTTGTTATACATCTTTTTAGTGTAAATCCGGCATGTTGTTTAAATACGATTTCATTTACATAATAGTCACGTTCACATGATTATTGTATATAAAAAAACTGTATTCCAATATTTTTTTCTTTTTTAAACTTTTTTTTCATATATCACGTCACTTTTGAGTGGAAATCAAGCATTAAATGGATCCAGAGAGGGACACTGAAGAGTTTGAAAGGAATGTACTGTATATATAAGAACTTTATATCATATTGAAGCGCCCAGGGTTGTATACCCCCTACTTTTGTTGTGCATTTGGTATTGTTTTAGATGTTTGGAGACATCTTATTATTATTATTATTATTATTACATTTTATTTATAAGGCGCCACATGTGTTTCGCAGCGCCGTACAAACGACAGTACAGGGAGACAAAACATAGCATTACAGTAAATAAATAACAGAAATAGAGTACAGGTAACAGAGCACCACACGTTCTCAAGACATAATACAGCTAAGATGTAAGTATTGATGGAGTGATCATCGTACTACTAGAGGCTGGTGGCCATAGATGGAGATGAGCCTTTACTAGCAGGATAAAGATGGTCATTGAGTAGGGGAGAGCTGCGAGTGAAATGTGTTGAGACGAGGGCTTAGATAACAAGAGGAAAGAGGGCCCTGCTCTGAAGAGCTAACAATCTAGTGGGGAGGGGCGACAGACAGATGACAAGAGGTGCAGGCAAGTGGGAGGTAGCCAGATGGCAGTATGCAAGCAAAGCTGAGGTGTTCACGGCATGAGGCAGGGGGGTGGAGGCGCGGCTTCAGCACTGGGTTATGCATCGGGAGGGTATGCTTTGATGAATAGGTGGGTTTTTAGTGCCCGTTTGAAGCTTTGCAAGGTCGGGGAGAGTCTAATGGAGCGGGGGAGTGCGTTCCACTGAAGGGGTGCAGCACGGGCAAAATCCTGAACTCGTGCATGGGAAGCAGTGACCAGGGCGGTGGAGAGGCGACGGTCATTAGTCGACCGTAGGGGGTGGGAGGGAGTATGAAGGAAGGAGGTTGGAGATGTAGGGAGCAGTGGAATTAGAGATGGCCTTGTATGTGAGGGTGAGGAGTTTGAAGAGGATTCTGTAGGGGAATGGGAGCCAGTGTAGATTTTGTCGAAGGGGAGTGGCAGATGTGGTGCGGCGGGAGAGGAAGATAAGCCTAGCTGCGGAGTTCAGGACAGATTGGAGGGGAGCAAGATGGGAGCAAGCGAGGCCAGTGAGGAGAACATTGCAGTAGTCAAGTCGTGAGATGACCAGTGAGTGGATGATGAGTTTAGTTGCACTCTGGGAGAGATATGGCCTGATACGAGCAATGTTGCGTAGCTGGAAACGACAGGATTGTGCCAGAGCTTGGATGTGGGGTGCAAAGGAGAGGGAGGAGTCAAGAGTGACGCCCAAGCAGCGGAGTTGGGGAACGGGGCAGATGGTGGTGTTGTCAACAATGATGGAGATATTGGTCGGGAGTGTTGCTCTGGATGGGGGGAAGATGATGAGTTCAGTTTTGTCCATGTTGAGCTTTAGAGAGCATTCAGACATCCAGGAGGAGATTGCGGAGAGGCAGCTGGAAACCTGACAGAGGACAGATCAGGAGATGAGAGGTAGAGTTGTGTGTCATCGGCATAGAGGTGGTATTGAAGGCCAAATGAGTTAATGAGCGCACCCAGGGAAGAGGTGTACAGGGAGAACAGAAGGGGTCCAAGGACAGAACCCTGAGGGACACCAACAGGAAGGATGGAAGGGTGTGAGGTGGTGCTGGAGGCAGACACAGAGAAGGAGCGGTTAGTTAGGTAAGAAGAAAACCAGTCAAGGACAGTGCTAGAGAGGCCAGCGTTTTGGAGTGTGCGGAGGAGGAGAGGATGATCTACGGTGTCAAAGGCAGCAGAGAGGTCCAGAAGGATGAGCAGAGAGAAGTGGCCCCTGGATTTGGCTCAAAGCAGGTCATTGGTGACTTTCACCAGGGCAGTCTCAGTTGAGTGGAGTGGGCGAAAGCCAGATTGTAGTGGATCGAGGATGGAGTTGTCAGAGAGGTAGCTTGTGAGACAGCTGTAGACTAGTCGTTCAAGTAATTTGGAGGCGAAAGGGAGAAGAGAGATGGGGCGGTTAATAATCTAGGGCAGCTACATATAGTGCCGGTGTAGTGGAGCTCTCTATTTTTTCTCTTGTTTTATCAGTAATGAATCTGATCCATGGGGGTCATTCCGAGTTGTTCGCTCTGTAAATTTCTTCGCATTTTCCGCTTAGTGCGCATGCGCAATGTTCGCACTGCGACTGCGCCAAGTAAATTTGCTATGCAGTTAGGAATTTTACTCACGTTTTTTTCTTCGTTCTGGTGATCGTAATGTGATTGACAGGAAGTGGGTGTTTCTGGGCGGAAACTGGCCGTTTTATGGGTGTGTGTGAAAAAACGCTACCGTTTCTGGGAAAAACGCAGGAGTGGCTGGAGAAAAGGAGGAGTGTCTGGGCGAACGCTGGGTGTGTTTGTGACGTCAAACCAGGAACGACAAGCACTAAACTGATCGCAGATGCCGAGTAAGTCTCGAGCTACTCAGAAACTGCACAGAGATGTCTTATCGCAATATTGCGAATCTTTCGTTCGCAATTTTGATAAGCTAAGATTCACTCCCAGTAGGCGGCGGCTTAGCGTGTGCAAAGCTGCTAAAAGCAGCTTGCGAGCGAACAACTCGGAATGACCACCCATCTCCACTGAGTCTGCATCAGTCTCACAGGCAGTCAGTGCTCAGTGACTCAGACCTCTGGTAGTGGGTCAGCTACTCAGCTGCACTGAATGAATCAGTAATGAATCTGATGAGTCTCCACTGAGTGTTCACTGTCTCAACTCAGTGTCACAGGAAGTCAGGCACAGCAGCAACTGCCCTGACACTGAGCAGCATCACACTGCTCCCTCCCTGTGGGTGTCATCCATGAGTGCTGCTACCCAATCACTGACTGACTGAGAGAGGCTACTGGGGGCTGTCTCAACACACCAAACTGTGAGTGACTCAAATCATTCCAACTTCTAAATGATTCGAGTCATTGTGTTGAGACAGCAAACTCAGTAGCCATCTCTACTGCACAGGGCTGGAGCTGAAGAGAGGGAGCCAGTGTGGTGTGCAGAGGAGAGAGTGTTTTGTCTTGTGGTGAGGAGTATCAGCGGCCTGTGGAGTGTCTGGCGGAGATCGCAGCGGCAGCCCAGCGTTATGTCACAGCCACAGAGAAGACGTGGAGCAGTATCCAGCACTGTGGGAGAGCCGGCACACAGCAGTGACAGAGGGCCGTGTCCTGCCGCAGAGGTCAGTCAAAAGTGCAGCACGCCTCACAAGGCTGTGGGGCGCACAGCCGGAGGAGGACGAAAAGCAGCCCCGAGAACCGCGGTATAGCAGAGGTCTGGGTAACTGCATCCAGGTCTCCAAAGCATCAGCCACAACACAGCAAGGAACAGAGCCGTCTTAACAGCAGTGTAGGCCCCTGGGCACAGCAATGCACTGGGGCCCCTACCCACCCATCAGCGGTAGGGGTGGGGGGTGCTATCAGTGGCAGCTTTGATGTCCCGCGGGTTGTAGGGGGTATTCTATCTTCCGCACAGCATTAAGGACCTGGAGAAATGATTTCTGCTAATTAATTACTCCTTTACTGCACAGCTGGGGTGGGAGGGAGAACACTAAACTGTAGAAGGGGACATTGTGCTGAATGAAGGGGCCCTGGTACATGACTTCCAGGGTGGTCGGGGGTGTTTAATACACAGGGGAGGAGTGGATAGTAGAGTGGGCTTAATATTCATCATTTTCTGGTGGGAGGGCAGCTTGCTCTACTGCAGATATCTCCAGTTCCTGGAAATAGATTTCTTAGCTTTAATGGGATAAAAAAAACTAGAGAGTCCCCCCTTTCAGCGGGTACTGGGTACTTTGGATCAGAGTTCAGGAGCCAGAGCAATCCACCAACAAAAATATAAAACTGCATATTAGGCGTGTGGAGCTGGTGCAGGGATCAGCTGCTGGAAGGCTGATATCTCTGGTTCTGGGCATAGTAGAGACAAGCTGCCAGTGTCCACTTAAAGGGGAGAGTCACAGCTTTTGGAGTATACCCTCATAAAAACTCTAAGTCAGACAGAACCAGAGATATCTGTCTGGTAAGAGCAATTAACAGGCTTGGATGGGGACCACTGCTTTGAAGTCGGATATCTCCGGTTCCCCAGAGTCGATTTTCAAAAATCTGGTACCCCTGGAAAGAGGGGACCCTCAGCTATCAGCCTAGGGCCCTTTTACTCCTGGGGCCCTTGGGCAAGAGCCCATTGAGCCCATACGAAAAGACGGCCCTGGCAAGGAAGCACAAGTGCATCAGCCCTGGGACTCAGTAATCGTGTCCGGAGGAAGTGTCTGGAGGGGTAAGCACGCAACTCGGTTGCACCGTGCAATTGCTAATAGAACAGTGAAGGGGAACCTTAAACCCAGCCAGCAGCCATTACTTCCCAAGTGCCAGTAATAGCCTCAGGGTTGCAGAACTCTTACAATGCTTGCCTGTCCCTGCTAGCATCTATCCCACTAGAGAAAGAGACTGTGAGTGACGTGCTAGGACAGTCACCCCTTCATCCTGCCAGTAATCTTGGGACAGTGCCCAAATTGACAGACTAAGTATCTACGCCCCACTTTGCCGATCTTGGTCAGAGTTAATTTATAGCCGCAGGGGGCATTACTATTGCATGAACTTAGTGAACAAGTCACTACCACAGTGTTGTGCCAGTTACTGTATATTACCAGCCATCCTTAAAGGGAAACACGAGTTACTGCTTAAACGCCAAAGATCTGCTGAACTATTGCTGCTGAACTCTTATGCTACCTTAAATTAATGAGGGACGGTGTCGCTTGTTACTTGACATATAAGCTGTTGTTTCGCTGCCTCCGGGGACGTAACAGGCTTCAGGCGCAGCCTCTAAGTACCCACAGTTATATCACATAAATCGTGTGCACAGGTAAAGGAAGTGGGACTACTGAACGAGACCTTTAAGTTAGGGATCGGGTACCTGATGTCAGGTAAAGGATATACAGTGTGATGTGCTATGCACCTGAAATGTATGTGTCAACACAGTAATATCATTAGTTAAATGACGCAGGTACCTGCATAGTAGATCCCACTGCTCTTGAAGTTTAAACCTGAATGCCTGCTAGTGAGATAGGCAACGGTGGCTTTATAATATGTTTGGCTAATATTTCTGTGAAAAGAGTATTCCAAGGATTTGGTTACATATTGCATGATTCTGCAGGGTACTTGTATACTATTGTGGTTCGTTTAAAAGTACTGACTTATGGTATTGTAGTTTGTTTGATTAACCCTTTTCCACCTACCAAGCAGTGGTAAGCGCCATAGCACTAATACATTCATTTAGCCCCGCTTATCTGGTGTAGTGTTTATTCTCTGTGGATCCTCATCCTTTTCTGTCTGCAAGAAGGGGAAATGTGTACCGGTCAGCTAGTGAAGCCGAAGCAGCAAGCTGAGAAGAACTACAGGTACAAGCTTTGCCTTATACACCCACACTTGATGACACGTGACGGTATTACATATGTGTACAAGTAGACGTTGAACAAAGTAATGTAGGATATGATATTCGGGATTGGTTGATGTATACAATTGCACCAATAACTCCAAAAGAAAAAAAAAATATGTTAAACTAGATGGACAGAATTTAAAAAAAGGAAACTTAGAAAAATATAAACAATGTAATAATTCAATATTAGAATATGCATGCTAATTATTTTTAAACATCTGTAGTTGGGCTGACTTCCAGCGCTGGCTGAAGAACAAGATGTTTACGCAGTGGAGATCTGAGAGGGAAACAGGTAGAGGCCGAATCCCTGAGAGTCTGGAATACACGGCCTTGGAGGAGCTTGCCTTGGGCTGTGTGGCCGATGAGGAGGTGGCACAGACAAGCCTGTCCTTGAATCTCCACATGTCTTGCCAGGTAAATACTTTTTTAATTAAAAACAAATTACAAATTGGATTACTAATGTTCTTTTTTCTCCTTCTTTAATCATAGCACAGGAGGTGCAGCTCACCGAGGCTGGGGATAGTGTTTCTGACAACAGCTCCTGTGTGGGCCCGGAACACACCGAGGCAATCCCCCCCCTCCAACCCACTCTCCAGGAGCTTCTGGTGCAAATAGAACGGCAAAGCCAAAATAATGCCAACTTTCAAGAACAGATGCTTCTGGAGGTCCATGAGCTCACCTCCACTATGCCTCAAGGCATGTGTGAGATAACCTCCTTTCTTCACCCCATTGTCCAAGGCATGCAGGCCATCGCAGCCCTCCATGGCCAGACTCTCAGGGAGGCAACACCTGCCCCATCCCCTACCCCTGCCCAGGAATAAGATCTCACTGGGCAGGCCCCTCGCAGGTCCACACGAATATCCCATTCAGAAGAACCTCCCCTTCAGCCTGCCAAAAAAAGGGGCATACCGTGATTTCTCTCCAGATGCACTCCTTGGTTCCAGCGCTTATGGATTTGGTGACATACTGAATTCTGTCAATGGCTTGCAGGACAAGAATGTCCAACTCCATCCTGCCAAATGGGTTGTTTTGTTTTTGTATTCTCTTTCCCTGGCTGCAATTGAGTAGACTGTGAACTTGAGTCAGCTTCCTCTTCTGTTTGTGGCCCAGATTGTTGACTCTGGGTACTGGGACCAGTTTCTTACTCTGTTTGCCTCACATATTCCTCAGCCAGGGTACTGAGACCAGCTTTTTTAGGGGTGGAGACTGCATCACTGACCCTGGCTGCCTTCCGCTGGCCCAGGTGCTGGTGTCAGTTCACAGCTTCACAGCTCTCCCCATCCTCTTAAGAAGGTCGACACTCAACTGCCAACTGTCACCACCGGCAGTTAACTCTTTCTCTGCTGTAAGTTTAATAGTGTCCAGTGTCTGGCCAGGGATGCAGCAGGGAAAGGGGCACAAAAGTAGCTTTAAGTTAATTCCGTGATATATGAAGGAGGATTTCATGAATTGATATTTATATATTAGTATTCTCATAGAATATTCATGTGGAAGGATACAAACAGATTTTTCACGATTTTATTAAATTTAACATTCTGTAACTGTCACGTTTTTGTGTGTGTTATTAGTATCACTATTTTTACCATGTTTTTGTTTTGCACAATGTACTTTTGTTAGTAAAGTTTCACAATATGCTTTACAGTAGAATATTTGCATGGAAGGAATACTTCCTCTTCTCAATCACTGTTATTGTTTGTACGTAACCATGGTGATCTTGTCCACAGCGTCAGCGCGTGTGCTGGGCGGACCGGCGCTGTGTCACTTCCGGAGGGACCAGGCGACACGGCCGGAAACCGGGTAGCATTGTCTAAGCTGGCGGGAGGAGTCACCTCATGTTAAGGTATTTATACACCACTTTGTACCACTGTCACTTATCCTGACGACGGGGCTGTGACCCCGAAACGTTGATGTTGAGGTTGACAATAAAGTCACTGCACTTTACTTACTAAAATCCAGGCTCCGAGTGCCGCCCGTTTTGTTCTTCTATACTACTGGGCTGCAGCCCTGTAGGAAGGCACCGGCAGGTATGCACTGCAACAAGGGTCTGCGAGTGCTGAGCCGTTCCGCACCATATATATATATATATATATATATAAATAACAAGCTCGGCGGCACTCCGTTCAATGAGACTACAATCACGCAGGCTAGTAAGCAACGTTTCAGCGCTCTTTATTGGCGCTTTTGTAAAGCAGTATACATATATATATATATACTGGACAAAGTGTACAAGTGCGCTGATGTTTCTAAGCTGACGGTTTTCAATCCACAGGTATTCAACCCCTGGGCTGCCGCACTGGTGTAACCAACACCCCTGCAATTCTCCAGGACGCTCAGGACCCCTTGAGCAATAGTATCTGGGAAAAACAAAATTTAGGAGAATGCGCCCATAGTGCAAATCAAATTTATTTCATATAAAAGATAAAGATCAGAATACAGCACAGGTTAGGATAGACTCGTACCCTGTCAGACCCACTCTTTGGGCCAGTTTAGCACATCATTTTAGAATCCACAAGGCAAAACCACCAATCACCGTAGTTAGAGCCGGGACCATGCACCGCGACGGTGACAGCCGAGCCCGTCAGGCCACTTGCAACGATCACAGCTCCGCCCCAGACTGTGATTCTCCTACATTTTGTTTTTCCCAAATAAATATATATATATATATATATATATATTGTGCCTAGAAGTGGGGAATATACTGCACATGCCATCATCATACATTATCCCTACATTATGAATCTGTACCGAATGGTGTAGAGTGTAAGTTCTCACCTCATCTGCTTTTCCTTCCCTTACTTACACCATCATCTCCTCCCCATTGCCACACCTCCTCTCCCATCTACCGCCCTATGGCTTACCTGAGTATTATCATCTCCTCCCCATTGCCACACCTCCTCTCCCATCTACCGCCCTATGGCTTACCTGAGTATTATCATCTCCTCCCCATTGCCACACCTCCTCTCCCATCTATCGCCCTATGGCTTACCTGAGTATTATGACTGCTGATCTAGCAATGTTTATAAGCCCTGTCCATGTCCAGCAATGTTCTGTAAGTTAAGTCACTTTCTTCCTTGTTTTGTCAATATGGGATGCGGTCTGACCGCTGGGATCCAGACTGCTAGGATTTCGTACCCAACCCGTCCATACTGTTTCTGTACCTTTTAAGCCAGTGCAGACCCCTTGTGGCCACTGGCGTATCTGTAATGGGTGCAGTGCACACGGGCCCCTGAGTCCAGGAGGGGCCCACACCGCATACGCTGCAACCATTTTTTTAATACTTACCCCTCCAGAGTCCTGCGCCATCGTCACCGCTGTTGTTAAAACCCTGTGAAAATGGCGCATCAGCCATTTTCACGGAGGTCTGAGCATGCGCAGTAGAGAAATCACTAGGAACATGGCTGCCGCCATTTTCCCGGAGATCTGCGCATGAGCCCTCTAGTGCTCAGACTCTACAGCGCTCCCAGCAGAGTGGAGGGGGCTCAAACGGAGGATGCAGCACACGGGTGTGATATACAGAGGGCGCCGCCGTGGCAAGAGCCGCTACAAATCCTCCCTCCCTCCCCGCTCCCCGGCTGCAGTGAGCGCTGTTTGCGCCCGCTGCAGCCGGCGTCCCTGACTGACACTAGAGGTCAAAATTGACCCCTAGTGTCAGTGCGGCGCTGCTATGGGAGAGACGTCATGACGTCTCTCCCATAGAGAGGAGCCGGCCCCCGGAGACAGCAGCAGCAGTGGTCCGGATGCAGGAGCGAGGCTGGTAAGTATATATTTTTTTCTTTTAGGGTTTATAAGCGTCGCTACTACAGGGGGCACTACTACTGGGGGCACTACTACAGGGGGCACAGCTACTGGGGGCAGATCTACAGGGGGCACATACTGGGGGCACTACTACAGGGGGCACAGCTACTGGAGGCAGATCTACAGGGGGCACAGCTACTGGGGGCAGATCTACAGGGGGCACATACTGGGGGCACTGTTACAGGGGGAACAGCTACTGGGGGCAAATCAACTGGGGGCACAGCTACAGGGGGCACTGCTACAGTGGGCACAGCTACTGGAGGCACATACTGGGGGCACTGCTACAGGGGGAACAGCTACTGGGGGCAAATTAACTGGGGGCACAGCTGCTGGGGGCACAACTACTGCGGGCACATCTGCTGGGGGCACAACTACTGCGGGCACAGCTACTGGGGGCAAATCTACAGGGGGCACAAGTACAGGGGGCACAACTACTGGGGGCAAGTCAACTGTGGGGCACAACTACTTGGGGCAAATCTAGGGGCACAGCTACTGGGGGCATAACTGTGGCCACGACCCTACCCTATGAAGCCACGCCCCATTTTTCGCAAGCTGTTTTTCCGCCGCGGCGAGGGGGGCGCCAGTGGAAACTTTCGCACTGGGCGCCGTAAGGTGTAGAACCGGCCCTGGGGATATAAATAAAGAATAATAATAATACTCTGAATGCAGAATTACTAAAACCATTATAGGTAATAATAAAGTCATATAATCATTTTATTTTTTTTATACAATCATTCCTTCATATTTTTATTATACAAACACAAAGAAAAAACAAGAGAAAAGCTGGGTTAGGGTACCTTTAAGGATACTGAATAACTCCTTTCATTGTCATTGGGCATAATGTTTACATCACTAGCACATGCTGGAAGGACGAGACACATCTGGGACATGAAGCTCTGAACTATCAATCTGTATGTAACAGCAAGGCCAGCAGAACTAAGGCACAGAAATAGCACTTTTAATCTCCAGAGAACAAACTATTCCAAAAATAGTTACAGAGTCAGGAAACATAACGTTTTTTTTTTTTCTGCTAAATGTGCAACTTATCATCCATTTTATTCATTTCTACATTACAATGGAGTTGGTGATATTTTGCAAGGTTCAGGTACTGCTTTGTTAGCTGAAGGCTTTTGTCTTATTGTTCAGTCCTTTTCCGTGAACAGTACTGTAATCAGAGGCGTCACTAGGGTTGGTGTCACCCGGTGTTGTAACACATGGTGTCACCCCCCCCCCCTCCCCACCGACCTACTCTCGTATCAGTCCATATAGAAACCCTGAGAGCAGGGGCCAGTGCTAGGGTGTTTGGAACCCCCAGCAAATGACAAATTTGCGCCCTCCCTCCATACGCAATAAAGGGACCGTGCGTGCTGAAGGCACACACAGCAAAAAGAGGGGTGTGGTCTAACAAGGTAGGGGCGTGACCACCAATAGTACCCCCAATTCAAATTACGCCACACAGTAGCACACAATAGCATACAATCTTATTCACATTACACTACACGTAGTGCCCATGAACCATATTACAACATACAGTAGTGGCCCTTATACACAATACCCACAGTCAGGGCTGGAAACAGAAATGGGGGGCCCTATACACTGATATCTCTGGGCCCCCCTTCCCCCTAAACTCCCCCCCCCCCCATAGGGCAGGGTTTGTAAGGAGGGTTCCAGATATTTACTATATAGATAGTATTTGTGTTTGCGGGCCTGATAATAATTTTCTTGTAATTAATTTGTGGGCAGCCCAGAGTGCATGCTTTAAAAAGCACTCTTAAGCACTGTGTCCCCATTTATTGTTCCCCTGATCCTAGGGACCCCTCTGGGGACTTGGGGCCTGGTACGGGTGTCCCCTTTGATCCCCCTGTTGCCGAGCCTGCCCATAGTACTAGTTTCCCTTAGAAAACATAATGCCCACAGTAGTAGTGCTTGAAGACCCTCCCAACCCTTTCCGTATATATATTTAGCGATTTTGTGCCCGTATTCCCCTTCCCTTATATTTATTTAGAATTTTATACTACCCTTTGTGTTTTTTATGCTCATTAAAACCCATATATATTTTATATCCATCACCCTCCACTACTATTTTTTGCCCATCAACACCTTAACCCACCCCTAATATATTTTATGTCCATCAGACCCCACCAGTTATATACTTTTAGCATATCAGCCCCCCCACCATCCCCTTATATAATGAATACACATCTACCCCTTATCTATCCTACACTGCCACACACTTTTTTAATGTACCTTTACTTGGCTGTAACTTGGGGCAGTTCTTCAAGGAATGCAGCAGGTTGGATGTAGTGTCAGTCGGGGACATATAGATGCAGGTAGCCAGAGACAGCCGAAGCCAGGGCAGCGCACTGCTGCATTATAAACATACATCAGCTGTGGTAGACAACCCACCCCGCGACCCTCCCCACATACTGCCAGCGCGGCCAGTTAGACAGTCACTGGAGCCTGCGCTGGATGGCAGAGGAAGTAGCTTCTATGATAGGGCCGCGCAGGGGGGGAGTAGGGTAGCAATGTGTTATGTCAGCTGAGGGGGAACACAGTGCAGAAATGAGTGTGACATCCGAGGTGCGCACTTCACTGCACTCCAGGTCATTTCCTCTTTTAACGCAGCAGCACTCAAGTCTCCTTCCGTTTGTCCCTCCCTCCCAGAAAGGTATGCGGTGCCGGAGTGCGCGATTACATCACAAGGAGTGACGTACAGCACCCGGCATCATCTCCAGAGAGATTGCGTCAGTATGGACCCGGTGGCGCGCAGCGGTCAATGACTATGACAGTCCAACAATGAGCTCATAAGTCGGCAGGGGTGTGGGAGCTTGGTGCCCCAGGGAGGAGTGGATGCTGCCACGGGCATGTCAAGTCAGTGTTTGGGATGGGGGTGCGTGTGTGCAGCTCCTTTTGGTGTCACCCCATTGAAGGGTGACACCTGGGTGCGGACCGCACCCCCTGCACCCCCCTCATGACGCCACTGACTGTAATATAATCAGTTATGTTTAATAAAATGTCTGTAGGGTAAATATGATGCCATATGATGCTGTGGCTGTTAGATGTATATGTAAGGATACTGGGGGTCAGAGGCATCACCGGGTGTGGTGACACCCGGTGCGCGCCCCTGATCTCCTGCCGCGATCGCGGCAAAAAGGGGCGTGACCTTGCACTTAGGGGGCGTGGCTTCGCTGATCCCGGAATCGTCATTCTGGAGGCGTGCCTCCGGAGATGCTGGGCTTCCCCCAGAGCCAGTCTCCGTCCGCTGTCGGATCCTCTTCTATGACAGGAGCCGGGTGCTGTAGGAGACTTTCTCACTGCAGCACCTGGTTCCTGTCAGTGTGGAGGAGCTGACATTTGGTGTCACCCTCCTCCAGGCGTCACACCCGGATGCGGGCCGCACCCCCCGCACCCGCCTTGTGACACCACTGCTGGGGGTCATTCCGAGTTGATCGCAGCCAGCAACTTTTTGCTGCTGCTGCGATCAACTAATCCCCGCCTATGGGGGAGTGTATTTTAGCATAGCAGGGCTGCGGTCGCTTGTGCTGCCCTGCTATGCTTAAAATGTTTCCTGCAAAACAAGACCAGCCCTGCAGATACTTACCCAGTACGACGGATCCAGCGATGAAGGTCCCAGTCCTGATGTCAGACATCCCCCTCCGTTCGCCCAGACACGCCTGCGTTCTTCTTACCACTCCCCGAAAACGGCCTCCAACGGTGAGTATCTGCCCCGGACCGCCTCTCCGCTGTCAATCTTCTTTCTGTCCAGCGCTGCGTCTTTTCTTCACACTAGGCGCTCCGTTGCCTGGCGACGTCTGACGCTGGTCAATGGCGCGCACGCGCAATGCGCACGCCGTGCATGCACAGTTCTGACCCGTTCGCATCGCAGCAAACAACCGCTGCGTGCGAACGGGTCAGAATGACCCCTACAAAGTATTAAGTCTTAGGTTAAAAAAGAAGAAATATAATAATTTCATTCAATTCTTACGCTGTGGTTTTGCACCATTAGGGAAAAGAGCACAGTTTATTCCGGTATCACCTGAGGTTGCTCTTCTCTGTCCCCTGTGCCCACCTCCGTATTGGTGTACAGAGATTTGGCAGCAATGTCGTCAGCAGGGAGAGGGCGTCTCTGCAACAGATGTAAAATTATACATGTATTTAGATATTTTTGCCCCTTGTTTCCTGCTCCCCGCAGATTCTGCAACAGTGCTTAATCGTGCGCCAGATATATGAGTCTTCTATATCTAGAGCAGAGGTGGCCAAAAGGTAGATCGCGATCTACCGGTAGCTCGCGGAGCATCCGCCAGTAGATCGCGACAGACGTAACAGAAAATAACTGCTTCTCTTCACAGTTCCCAGGGATGCAGTGTGCACGTGTGCGGGTGACGTAATAACGTCACCCGCGATGTGAGGAACCTGGGCGCTAGTTGGATCCAGTTTGATCCAGTCGGCGGTGACGACGACAAGAGAAGCAGCCAGCGGGAGGCCATGCAGCGTGAAAGTGGGAGCCGTGACCGCGGTGAGAGGGAGGATTGAAACTAGGCAGCGTGACAACTTGTCAGGTAGGTTATTTTTTAAATGTGAGCGTTACTATTGGTGTTATTTGACACCGGTAGATCACCAGTAAGTAAGTGAACAAAAAGTAGATACCAGGTCCCAAAAGTCCAGCCACCCCTGGTCTAGAGTATGATGTTCTTGTTCTGTAGGTTATGGGTTATAGGTTATGCTACAATTAAAGGTAATGGAGGATGGCAAGAGCTAGTGAGAGCATCCACTTCACAATTCCAGCATGTGGAAAGGGAGTGGGACTATTCATCTGCAAGGTTGACCTTATAGAGTCATAAAAACATAGAATTTGACGGCAGATAAGAACCACTTGGCCCATCTAGTCTGCCCCTTTTTTAACCATATTGTTACCTCAAACCTTATTTGATCCATATTTCTTTGTGAGAATATCCTTATGTGTATCCCATGCATGTTTAAATTGAGGAGGGATCCCTGCGGACATCTGCAAACTGCACGGGCACATACACCACGCCATGTATGCACATGGGCAGAGACCAGAAGAACGAATGGTCTGATCTTTCCATTAATATCTCACTCTCTCAGTGAAATGAAATGGTGTCTCTGGCGGAAACTAGGTAGTGATCATACAGTAGCATGGAACCGATATTTATTTTGAGAGTATCACGGGAGTGTACTGGGCATGCAGGCCGTTTCAAGCTGATCTTTGCACCCGGCATGGAGTGGGTATAAGTGCTGACACTAATGATGAAGGGTGCTGATTAAATAAGAGTGGGCGGCCCAGTGATCTGCATGAAGACAAACAGATATTCATAGATGATAATTGCACTAGCATAAGGTAGAGGGCAGGTTGTCACAGCTGTGCAGCTGTACAGCAAAGCAGCCGCAGAGCCATCCATCCCAGAATGAGGTCGACAGTGAACTAAAGTGTACTGACAGCCATGAGGATAGAGGCATGCCTCGGAAGTTCTGAGTGCCTACAGTATATATCAGTTCTACTCTAAAAATATATGGAAACCTAATGTTTCCACGTGTTTAAGGTCAGAATTAAGTGTAGCTTGAGTATAACAATCAGTGCAGTATCAAGACATTTTGTGCAAGAAAGAGCATACGTGCCCCCTAAACCCCTCTATTCACACTAGTGCTGCACTGGCAGGAGCTGGTTGTGTGTCCTATTAGCAAAATGCAAAACAATGCTGATAGGACACACCAGCCGCTCCTGTTGAGTAAAATGATATGCAGCATGCCTATATGCTGTGTGTAATAGCAACAGTATCTGCAAACAAAATGTTATGCTACAGTGTTTTCCAGTGTTTTCCAGCCAGACTGTAAGATTACAGAATGGGGAGAATTATACTGGAATCTGAGGAGGGGGTGGGGCCTAAATACATGTTTCTATGGCAATTGCTTCATTTTGCCCTGCCCGCTATGCAGATATATGCTAATCGTGGCCATTTTCCTGAGCGGGCTAATGAAGTGATTAGCCCGGCCCCGCCCCCCGTTGCCGCCGACCTGCTTCTCCTCTCCAGACTTATTCTGGAGAGGAAACCACCATAAGTAGGTAAGTATGTACTGAATACATCTTAAAAGGTGTCCAGCTCAAACACAGTAGCATTGACTGTGTGTCAAACATATGTATGCTTATTCCAGGTGATATTGTAGGGAGAGTATAAAGAGTTGGCTTGAAAGTGTTAGTAGTAAGTAAATGCAAAAAATTTACATTACCATATTTTATACAATACACGAGGCAAAACTGTTTTGCAACTTATTAATAAACCCCAAAGTTTTCAATACAAAATATCCTTCAGTATGTCTACGTCTAAATGTGTCACAATTCTATGACCATGTTAACCCTTGGTGTAATAAATGTTTACTTTTCTGCCCCTGCACTAGAGGCATTAGGAGACACACATAAACATTACTGAAAAATTATAAACAGATATATCCATATACTGTATATATATTGTTTTATATGTAAAAAACAACTTATGTCCAACTCTAGATAAGCGCCAAAGTGTTTATTAAGAAACTGTCTTTATCTACCATCTGTAGTCCAGCTGGAATACAATGCAGTGGAGAGATACTAGGATTGACGCTGAGCTGGAAGTATTTTGGACATAATTTCCATTTAAGAAAACACACATAAAAATAGTAATAACAAATGTTCTCATGAAATCGACCTACTAACTGTTGGAAATGATGTGTGTGCTAATCTTATCTGCAGAGTTACTGTATATATAGGCACACACCAGCGGTTAACTCAAACTATGAACAGCTGTTGGTTTATTGAAGTATAACAGATACAGACGTACTTATTGTTGTATATACACCGATGATGGCAGAGCTTGAGTATAGTAGGGTACTATACAGCTCATCAGCAGGCAAGTGTATGCTGCTTGCAGGTAGTAGTTCAGGGTTGTTAGAACAGCTTTATATCAGGTGATCACTGGTCTCTCTGGATCTAAGTAGGAGGCTTTTGTCTCCATATCATTTCAAACACAGTACCAAGTAAGGATCTATAAGATGGCTGGAGTTACATTGTGCAGAAGTACATTATATTGGAGGACAGACATCCCTAGGTCCTAGTACCTAGCCTGTATGCACAGTGGAGAGCTTATGCTTCATAATCTTCTTTCACAAAGCTTAGCTATTACTTGGGCTGCTTCCTCCATAAATTGTTCCACAACTCTTGAAATTGGGCTAAGCAGCTGCTACTAGACATATACAGTATGTCTTTTAGTAGCTCTATAGATCTTGTCTTTAATGACTTTTTGAGTCAGAAGTATCTCAATGCTGAGGTACCTGTCTATGAATGAAATTCTTACTTTCACATATAATTTCATATAAACTCTATCAGTAGCAAATTAAGTGAATTTTTCAGCCAAGTTTGCATCAGCCCCTAAATGTTGTAGTGAGATTTTAGTCTAGATAAATCTAAGGATTCATTCCAAAACCCGGTTTACCAACATTGTAGTGTGCAGGGCGCAGGTTTATAGCCTCCGAGAGCTAAAGTTGCAAACAAGACTCGGTTCATTTTAACATAAAATTCCAGGTTAATTTTTTCTTATCCTAACTATTCCTTGGCCTAAGCATATATAAAAATATGTATGAATCCATAATTATTTTAACATTATTTAAGTCTGTGAGGCATTTAACTTTTTTGTGGTCTTGTAGCAAAATAATTACAATATTCTTCAACTCCTATGAAAGAAGTTTATTGATATGAATATTTTTTTACTTAAAGATAATTCGAAGTTTAGGCGATCATTCTAAAGGAATGACTTGTTACTTTATATAGAATCTGCTGAGAGTAATGAAAAGATGATCAAAATGAAAAGACTGCCCAGGACATGTAGCCGAGAACAGAATTTCAAGATACCTTAAAGTGCTTTGTCAGCAATATACATATATCACGTTTTACAGTCTTTCAGGTATTGCAATGTTTGCAGAAGATCCTTATAAGATAATTACATATTTTTCAAAACAGAGGAATAAAAGTCGTAATATATTAATAGAACATATTTCATCACAATATTAATTGCTTTGAACTTTTAAACCAAAAAGAGATTTTTTTGTTATTACTTTGTGAGTGATCGTTTCCAAATAACGCTGATTGTGTTAGTGATAAAAATAGATGAGAGCAGTGATTTCCAACTAGTATGTCAGGGCACATTGGTCTGCCATGAAACTAGGCTGACTGTGTGCCAAGAATTTATGGCTAATAGGAAAACTATTTAAACACATTTAAGATAAAGTATGTACCTTGTATTACATGTGAGTTATATTGTATTTAACTATTTTATATCGTTTTAATTCCCTATTATAATTTTACTAATTAATGAGGAAACCCACACAATCTTACATTTAGATCCAGTGAAGCTCAATAAGTCTTGGTAAACTTCAAAGTATTACTTACCTGGGTTTGAAAAGTATTACTTACCCGAGGCTGCAGCTGCTGATTGAAATGCAGGCTGTATGTTCCAGGTGTCAGACAGAGCTGTCCTAAGTAGTACATGAGGATCCTGACGGGCAGCAGAGTGGTTAGGTTATATACTGTAAGTACAAGAAGAGTAGTCATCCTCTTTTCCAGTTGCGATCCCCATGCACCCGACTTACGTATATTGGTTTGTATGTTTTTTTAATTTTCACTGGAATTCTTTTTTATTATGTTATTCTTTTCAACAGGTGGGACACATGCAGGTGGGAAAGAGTTTTCCTTGGCAGCCTACAGTAACCAGAAAACAAAAAGGGGGGTGCTATTTCTCCCCTGGTATCTCCCTGCACACTAAATAGTACTTGAAACAATACTTGAAAACTATATGGTAACAGAAATTCAGAAATATTTGTTGCATGCATTTGCAAATACATGGTAAGCTGCCAGGCCCCTTCACGGCTTCTCTGATTACTGGCAGTCCCTACACTGCATGATAACAGGGCCATGTCATTGTCTATTGTAAGGCCTCATGATAAAGGCACATACAGAAATACACCCAAATTGAGAGCTAGCTTACACAGGAGCCACTCCTGGGATCTCCAAGTAGCACTACAGGAACCAGCATGCCTTCCAAATGCTGATCCCATACAATGCCTCTCATAACTGCAAACACAGAAGAAGCTATTCAATCACTCTGGAAGCACCTATCAAGTCTACAGAAGCGCAATAGCTGTTCTGTGATATTCCCCCTTTA
This sequence comes from Pseudophryne corroboree, assembly GCF_028390025.1. Taxonomy (NCBI): domain Eukaryota; kingdom Metazoa; phylum Chordata; class Amphibia; order Anura; family Myobatrachidae; genus Pseudophryne; species Pseudophryne corroboree. The sequence goes on along the minus strand of NC_086444.1, from coordinate 103,865,590 downwards.
AGAATGACAAACTTGTCTCTACCTCAGGGGTGGACTTGGTCTCCATTTCAGGCAGGAGCCAGTGCCAATTAAGGGAGAGTGGTTCTACTCAATTCGGCTTGTGCTTTGGTGGTTCCCCCAACCCTATTAATTAAATATAATTATTGTTTCAGAGGTTAGGACTGCTTTTCTCGTCACCCTTCTTATTTACCAAATTTATCATTTGAACAAAACATTTGTCTGTGACCTCTTTACTCGCATTACAGTTGTCTGTGTCGTTCTCCTACTTAGTTGTTAAGTTACAAGTTTTTTACGGAATAACATGGTAAAATAAATCCACTGGGTGACTTAAAAACAATAAAGCTCTATTTGAAGCGGATGCAAATAGCATTGGATTATAAATATTAGAAGCATAATCCCTAAACAATCTAGAAGTGCTACAGTTTTCAACAGAAAATGGAATGCAACATAAGTCGTCTAAACAATATAGTATTGTGCAACAAGATGTGATTTCTAAACAATATATTTTCTTGCGATGCATAAAAAGAAACCATCAATCAATTTATGATCAATACACCGCAATCAATTAAATACAGAAGACAAAGAATGAACAGGGAAAGAAACATTAAAATAAATGACTTTGTTATATTCATAAAAAAATGACAAATCAAATAATTCATTTTAAACCTTCTGTGATCTGTACTCTCTGCATCCAAAACAAAAAAAACACAATCCAGCTGTCGGCGCTTAGCAAATACAGAAAAAATAAATTTATACACTGTAGAATTAAATAGACTCTTATATAAAAACAGCAGCAGAGTATAAATTTATGCCTGTGTGAGCATAAAATAATGGTGTCCTACCCCTTATTACAGGAGAGGACCCTTAAACAGAAGAATATATACAATTACTCTGCGCTCAATACCAAATGGTCCATAGGATGATTGAAAGCACAAGCAAAATTCTTAATAATTGATTTATTATAATGCAATTTAAAACTCAAATATCAACCACAATAAAATATATATAAAAAATATTGTACATAATATACATGACTGAATAAATTGGGTTAGATGACAGAAATCACTTCCCACATAATACTAATTGTTAATTTCTATATGTAGTAATCCAACCTAGTGGATAATTATCCTATAACCTGATACGAGGTGGATCGACCTAACTGGAATCAGTGCACTCATTGAGTTAATGGGGGATATCAATTGGTAGTAGTCCCGCAAATGTTTGAATTTAATGTCCCCGCAGGTGCTCGTCCCGAGCACTACGTAAAGTTCCAATATATTATGAAGAATAAATGATGTATTTAGACCGGTATTAGTGCTTAGATCATAAATGGACCATTACACGCTCACCACCAAGACGTGCTGATAATGTTCAGAAAACGGGTCAGCAAGAGTAAATTGAAAGGAGCCGGCTGGGAGGCACCGGACGTCTCCGTTCTCCCTCGTGTTACGCCGCTACCTACTTCCAAAAGCCGCCCGAAGCCGTCTAGCCGCGTGGGAGGATGCGTGTCCACAATAGCAAAGTGTTCCCGGAATAGGACGAGCAATCACCAGTGGCCTCTGACGCGTTTCGCTCTTACCAGAGCTTTGTCGAAGAGTGTCCTTCTCCTTCCACGGTGACTCTATTTAAACTCCTTAGGTATCCACGATTGGTTCTTCCAACTCGGGACACCTGTAGTTGTAATTAAATGATCCACCTCTTTGTAGGGATCCACCTCTATTATTTGTAACCCTTAATGGGAACCACTCCAATTAAAACACTCCCACCTCATACATACATCCCATACTATAATTAACGGATGTTAAATGTTTAATTTAAACCATAGTATTATGTAAGTATATACTGATTATTCCTACAATCTAGGCATATTCAAAATGTATAAAATGTATAAAGGATATATAAAAAAGTATAACTAAAATAAGCCATGTGTACTGGAACTCACAGACTTCGGGTCTGTAAACCATTACTCTACTAATATTACTCTAACTAGTATTGAGCGCAGAGTAATTGTATATATTCTTCTGCATCCAAAACAGCTATTTTTGGCCTAGTTTACTGTGTGAGCTCGTATGTAGTTTATGAGTAGAAATGAACTAAGTGCGTGTGACGCTCACTCCTGTTTCCTAAAGATATGCCAGGGAGAATCTCTTTGGATCTTTAGATCACAGGCCATGTTCCCAGAAGCTCTGCATGATGTATATGATGTGTCAGTTTTGAACTAATGTAATAATTATAACAAGATAATCTGCAGCTGTGACACTCAAAAGAAATGGACGGGAAAAAAAATAGAAACTAAATATAGTGTAATTATGTTTAATTAAGTTTCATACTACGAATATTCGCTTCTCCCCCATGTAAGACAGGAGTGATTATCGGTAAATGCCGAGCTCCTCCCATCATTATTGGCGCTGCTGTCTACAAGATAGCACGCCAATAGGCCAGACAATGTATGAACAGGGCCAGCAACAGAAATCTTAGGGCCCAGTACACTGATATCTCTGTGAGCCCCCCCCCACACACACACATACTGTACATGCCAGTATTTTTTACTTCCATGCACCAAGGGGGTATCAGGACAGGGGTTGGAAGGAGCGTGTAGTTGCGGCAATTGTACAGTAAATGCAAAATGCTGAATTCTTACCATATTTCACAAAGGAGGGGGTATAAATAGTGGCAGAACACAGAGAGGGGGGTGACGCAATGACTGGGACAGTACACAGAGGCACGGGGGGGTGAAATAGTGACAAAACACAATGGCTGGGAGGGAGGACGGGTGAGCGAGGACGGAATAGGGACAGAACATGGGGGGGATGGAATAGTGACAGAACATGGGGGGGTGACACAATGGTTGGGACTGATCGGGGGTGGGGGGGGGTGGAATAGGGACCGAACACAGGGGGATGGAATAGTGACAGAACATGAGGGGGTGGCACAATGGCTGGGACTGCACATGAAGGGGGGATGGAATAGGGACAGAACATGGGGGGATGGAATAGTGAAAGAACATGGGGGGAGGGGGTGACACAATGGTTGGGACTGAATGGGGGGAGGATGGAGTAGGGACAGAACACAGGCAGAGGTGTAGCTAGGTGCCATGGTGCCCGGAGCAAGGGTATGTTTTGGTGCCCCTCTCCCCTGTACTGAACTGGGGGCCTGGCCAAAATATGATGGCATGTTACATTTGAAAAGAAACAATATTTAAATTGGTGACAGGGTCAGTTCTAGACCTTGTAGATATCATTGCGAAGGTTTCCTTTGGGTTCCCTTATGTATAAAATATGGACAGTGCGCACCAAAGGCACGCAAGTAAAATATTGGGGCGTAGCCGCATAATAGTACCAATTCACGTTACGCCGCACAGTAGTGTCCATTATTCACATTACACCACACAGTAGAGCCGCTTATACACGTTACGCCACAGTAGAGCGGCTTATACATGTTATGCCACACAGTAGAGCTGCTTATACACGTTTCGCCACACAGTAGAGTCGCTTATACAATTTATGCCACACAGTAGAGCCGCTTATACATGGTACGCCACACAGTAGAGCTGCTTATACACGTTATCCCACAGTAGAGCTGTTTATACACGTTACCCCCACAGTAGAGCTGCTTATACATGTTATGCCACAGAAGAGCTGCTTATACGTGTACACCACACAGTAGAGCTGCTTATACACGTTATCCCACAGTAGAGCTGCTTATACACGTTACGCCACAGAAGAGCTGCTTATATATGTACACCACACAGTAGAGCTGCTTATACACGTTATGCCACAGAAGAGCTGCTTATACATGTACACCACACAGTAGAGCCGCTTATACACGTTACGCCACAGTGGAGCCGTTTATACATGTTTCGCCACACAGTAGAGTCGCTTATACAATTTATGCCACACAGTAGAGCCGCTTATACATGGTACGCCACACAGTAGAGCTACTTATACACGTTATCCCACAGTAGAGCTGCTTATGCACGTTACCCCCACAGTAGAGCTGCTTATACATGTTACCCCCACAGTAGAGCTGCTTATACATGTTGTCGAAGTCAGAAAAATGTCTCTATGCACGTTGCCATATTTGCACCGCACACTGGTCCGCGCTGCGCGTGCGTGCGCTCTCCCGTGGAGGCGCATACCCGCAATAGCGTGCACTCACAGGCGCGGTATGCGTATTTACGGTAGAGTTTACGTAGTCGTAGCGTGCGACTCATTCGTTACATATTTTCACAATTAATGTAGTTTATAGATTATGGTCCCTTTGATAGATTCTGAAAGTTTGGTTAATATAGAATGTCCCTGAACGGAGGAATCCCTCTTTGTATTGTGCGAAGGGTCTAACAGGAGTCAGACAGTGGTGTTTGGTACCTATCGGAAGAGTATTTAAATAGCAATATTCCGGTGTTGGTTTGGAGCAGATTAATTGCTCGTGCGAATAGTTATGGACATAAGAAGTTATGTCCATTTATTTATTATTATTTGTCCTTACTTAGTCATGCATCTGAACAGTTGGAGACAGGCATCAGTAGGTCTCAAATGTCTCTTTGACCTCAGAGATCCCCCAAACAATAGTTTGCATGTTAAGAGGGCCTCATATCTACACATGCATAAGGTAAACACAGGAATAGTAATTGAAGATCAATTGTACTCCAAATCAGTATCTTTCCCGCAGACGGAGTACAATAGTCTTTAATTACACTGAGCTTTTGAGACTCAATGAGGAGGGTCAACACCTGTGTTTACAAATGGGGCTGGATTTGTATACAGGAGAATGAGGGCTGAGATGTCATTGTCTCAACTGAAAGTGGACATCATGAATATAGAACAGAACCCAGACAGGATTCTGTTTTGTATTCGCCAAACAATACCCCCTCCAGAAGACAGGAATGTGTTAGTTATCACCCATTGTTTTGCATAACCAGGGCCACTGATATGAATCAACTTGTGACCTTTGTTATAATGCGAAGCCGAGTTCCTGCGTCCAATGGACAGTGAGACTGTAGGGACCAATAGATTGCATTGTGTGAGTAGCATAAAAGACGGGCCTGTGACATCCAGCCTTTACTTCTCTTCAAACTGTTATCATTGCTGATAATCGGGAAGCTGGCTGTCCAGAGGCGCTTGCGATCGTTACCCTTTGTGCGTAAGTTTCTCTCCGTAATCATTGTCTTTCTGTGAGCCAATTCCTCTCTCTCTCTCTCCATCTCTCTCTCTCTTCTTTACTCTTATATCTCTCATAGTATTATAGCATTGTATTGTATAGCATTCAGGTTAGTATAGTATTGTCTTTTTGTATTTATTGTTTAGATCTGTGGTTAGGAAGTCTCTGTTATATTGTAGTGTATCATATGTACTGTTATCCCCTTTTACAAGTATATTAGACATAATACAGTTAATAGGCCTTGGAACCTAAACCAGTATCTGTGTATTTTCTATAGTGATAAGTGTTCACTTGAGCGTCGGTGACGCTCAAGCAGCTTTGTAGATAGTCAGGTTACACAAGGTTGCACTTACACCCTGTACTCACATTAAGGTATTCAGTGTATTTCATTGGTATAAGGTTTTAACATAAAGGTATAGTGTTGTAAGCGTCTGCATCGCTGGTGACCTCCTCGTGGTCTCGAGCGTATGCTACGCTACAGCGAATCATTCCCCTAGACATAACCAATAACGTGTCCTGTGATCACTGGGCCGTGAGCGAACGTGACGCTTGAGCGTCTCGCCTACGGCTGAGCGATCGCTACGCAGATAGCGTACCATTACGGTACTTCTTAAGTAAACAGCGTACAGTGTTCTTAGCTTCATAAAGGGTTGTTTATACGACAAAGGAATTTAGCATTGTCAATTGGGGACTCGTCCTATACTTCTCACATCTGCACTAGGTAGATCAGCAGACATTATCCCCCAGCAAAGGGTGGGAGATTGTCTCATAGTGCTGGCGGGATAAGCGTCTGCTTCGCTTAGATAAAGAGTGCTGAAGGAACCCGGTAACCGGAAGTAAGAACAAAACGCTTGTGTCTTTTTAAAACTGTTTATTTTTCTTTTGTCTTGCGTACGCATACATACCTGCATTTCTTTTCACTTGTGTATTTCATTTTTCGTATATCACTATTCCTGTTTGCCAAATTTTATAGTTGATAGAAAGTGCTAAAAGGAGATTTGCTGTTATTTAATAGTAGAGGTAATAGTTAAAGTATAGAACAACACACGGTTTGTCTGAAGATACAAGGCAGTCAGTGTGGATTGCGGTAGATGATCAGGGATCACCTACATTGATAAATAAATATATTGTGTTACGGTGGATCCTTTGCATTGCGTACACGTGTCGCTAACAAAGACTAGCGTACGCAATCCAAAAGGCAGACGCACGCAGCGTTCATTACGCAACGTAGCGTCCGGTTACGCCCACGTAGCTCAAGTTGTGATAAAGTGAAGTAACGCAAAGGCGATAATTAACGCACAGCGGTAGATAACGCGACGCGGTAAATAACGCAAATCTATTTTTAGAAAATCTGAAATTTAGTTTAACAGATCCTGCTCCTAATTGGTAACACTCTTGGCCTGAAGACAATTTCTGCGCAGAAATAGACATAGAAACAAAGTGTACATGTGTTGAGTGAGTGTGTTTATACAATTTAAAAGGTGGAACCAAAAGGAAAAGCCGAGTACTCGTCGAGGGACATACGTGTAAGTGACATATACGGTGGCTAGGGAGGCATCTCTGGTTAAATAATATTTGAGCATTAGAGTATAGCGGACCATAAGGTAACAAGACCAGGAGGTCATAAGGTAACAAGACCAGGAGGTCATAAGGTAACAAGACCAGGAGGTCATAAGGTAACAGACCAGGAGGTCATAAGGTAACAGGTAAAATAGACAAAGAGGTCCGCTATAAAAGTACAGTGGCACAACGCCTGGGGTGTTGGTGCAGAACCCATATAGGCCATACAAGCTCTCGCTGAAGGAATCGCGGCCGGAAACATCGATTCCATTGATCTTTCAGTACATGACAAGTAGTGCTCGTGTACTGAACGATTGGACCGCACGTAATTGTGTGCAGTAGTTAGTAATCTGACCTAATACCATCAGAGTAAAGTGGTCACAAACGCTATTTGTACATTCTGACGTGATTTGTGTAATTTTTTATTTTTTGGGAAGGGAAGTTCGCTGGTCACTCAGGAACTATCCAACAACCGATACTTGCTGGGGAAAGCGCCCCAGTAAATAAAGGTTCACAGGGGCCCTAGGTTGGGTACAGCAGCTCTGGCTACAGTGATTGCAGCACAGGCCAACGTGGGCGAGAAGTAAGTGGGGTACTTGATAAACCACCACCGCCGGCCTGCCCAAGGACATCTTGGTTTGTTTGTAAGGGTTCGCTGAAAGCCTTGATATTCAAGGAGGAATAGGCAACGCCTGCAGATTATGGGGGCCATTTGTTCAGGTAGGGGGCGATCAACCTCGGTTCGGGTTGATTCAGAGAACCGATCCATCGGGTCGGCACGATATGTGATGTGTAAGAAATATGGAAATCACGCTGAAGTTTTATGTGATGAATGGGAGAGAATGACTGTACAAGACAGGGACAAATTCCCAAGAATAGGTAGCTTCAGTCCAGTAGTGTTACAAAATTTAAGGAGGAGGATAAGTCTCGTTGAACCAACGAAGAGACAAAATAAACATTATGAATATTTACAGTTATGGCAACAGGAAAGTGAATTACAAAAAGAGTCTATTGACTTTTCTGACTCTTATCTTGAGGGGAGAGACATGGCAGCAGGAGAGGAGTTGATTGCGGAGAGAAAAGCACAAAAGTGGAACAATAAAAACGCTCTTAGCAACTGTAATATAGATTATAAGAATAAGTGTAATAAATGTAACTATGATTATTGTAATACTGTTGAATGTACAACTATTAACCTGTGCAAGTTGCCCCCCATGTCAAACCTCCCTCAGGAATACAAACAAGACAGTGAGCCCAGAACGATGTCAGCACCTCTTCCAGCAACCATCACAAAAGCCATCCAGGTGGACACGACCAAATTGGTAAAGGCAATAATCGAACCCCCTAACGGAGGGTCAGGTGAGGTCGTGTCCACAGGTACGTACAATGTTTCATATCACGCACAAACAGAGGTACCCCATATTGTAAGACCAACACAAGATGATGTAACTGAGCTCGATCTGGCCAGGGTGATCTCAGTCCCCAATGGGAAGACTGACGATCAGGGAATCATTCCCGTCAAGGACAGTGCAATGCGCTGTCTCTTGTCCCGGACCGAATTGAGATCAATTATGTCCGAATTTCCTGATCCTGGGAAAAATCTAGCCAAATGCCAAAGGTTTATTAAAGAACTAGGAAACGCCACAGAACCCACCAACAAAGAGTGGCGGACAGTGCTGAGGGCATGTTTGCCCTCCAGGGTTGACCCTGAAAAATTCATTGCTGATTGTAAATTAAACATGGAGGTACCCTGTATGGAGGAACACAATCAGGAATGTATTAGGCAGATTAACCGACAGTTAGGAATATATTTCCCAACCACTGTCAAGTGGAGTGAAATTTTCTCCATAAGGCAAAACGAAAAGGAAAATGTTTCTAATTATTTCAATCGAGCACTGCAAATAATGGCTAGGAACACTGGGATCGCAGACATCAAGACAAATGCACAACATAAAGGAATAGCGGTTAAGGTATTAATGAATGGTTTAAAGGATGAATTAAAAACAAGGGTACAGACCACCAACCCAAACTGGAGAGAGATCTCGGTGGCCGCACTAAGAGAGGCCGTCATTAATCATGATCAGAATAGCACCAGGTACAGAGAGTCACTAAAAGATAAGTTAATGGCAGCAAATATTCAGGCCCAAACCACAAGACCACCCCAACAAAAGCCACACACCCCTGCGAGAAATCCAGATATGAAAGTCTGTTACAGTTGTCATAAAAAGGGACACATTGCAAGAGATTGTAGGTCAAGAGAAAAACAACACCATAATCATAAAAACCAAAGAATCAGGGAAGTACAGGGGAAACGATTGATGATGATGAACATCCGAGCGTTTGAGGAGGCATCAAATCAACCAAAACCCCAGGCCATTGGCACATGGAGGAACTTAAGGATTTGTGATCTGTGCAAAAGAGAAGGGCATTATGCCAGTAACTGCAACAGCCCACATAAAATCAGACCCCCTAGACATGAAAATGAGCAAAAGTTATGACACACCAAATTACAAGCAGGGATCATATAGGAAGAATTTTGGGCCACACCCATAATATATAGTTAGGAAAGGTGATCATTAGGACTGATGGTAAGCCTGAGGTAACGGTTAGTAAATTGGGAGGTCATTCACTGAAGACACAGGAATGACCAGGTTAAACGTTGTAAATGTATTTGTGAAAAATGTTTTTTCTTTCTCTCTCTATCCCCATCTCTGACGATTATTGGTAAGAATTCAAACATTGCATATTCGCTTGGTCCTTGCAGAAGTCTACCAAACCCCAGCATGACCTATCCACCACAATGTATTCTGGCCAGATACAGACAGTGGAATAATGCAAGTGCTGGTGGGGAGGGACTGCTCAAGGAAACCATTAGACACGTAGATACGACAGCCTAATAGTCTGACAATGTTTTCTTAATGTTGACAACGTTTAAAAATGCTTTGTTTCTCTTCTCTTATTGGTGGTTATTGTCGGGTTATGTAATGTATATATGCACATGAATTGTTCTCTATCTCTTTTGTTTTTTATTTTCTCTCTCTCCTCACTCATGTTTCCATGATTTAAAGATGGTATGTCACCCCTAAGTGTTAACCAATGGTAATGCCAGATTTTTGCTCCACACAGAAAGATCGCTAGTTAGGAAGAAAGATTACATCACCAGAAGGTTCATTCGGAAGACTGAAGAGACAGCACCTTTTGAGAGGACAGCAGAACAAAAAGAACAACAAAACGAGAGAACTTATTATCGTAACGAGTTCTTTCCCCCTCAAACTGATTTTCTTATACCCCCTTTACAAATTTCTTCTTTTCTCCTCCTGTAAGATGGACTTGCCCCAAGAGACTGTGACATGGATTTTCCCGTTAACCATGATGTTGACCAGAGCAGTCTGTTTCGGTGAGAGTACCAGTGAGGTCGAGAAAGGATCCAGAAAGGTCCTGATGACTGAGACGGAGGTGTAAATTTCCAATAGCAACCCAATCACCAAGCAAAGGCGAGTACCGGGCACGATCTAACAACCATGTTATTTGTAAACAACTGTGAAGGAATGTTAGTTCAAAAAGAAAGTTGTATCTGTAGGCTCTGTAACAAAGAAATGCCAATCCAGTTTTAATATCCATATGGACCGGCATCCATTGAGTGACTATCACTTCTTAGTGGGTAATGTGTTAAATAAGACCGATTGTTGGGTATGCTCTCAAGTACCTCAGGGACACAGCAAATCAGGGCTAGTACCATTTCCTTTAACGTTAGGGGAGGTACTTGAGCTAAGTGGTGGGAGACCGGTGGACCGGAGGTTTAATATCTCCAGCCCTCCTAGTTTGAAGCTCCACCAATACCATGTGGATAGGTCCCTCATATGTTATAACATCTCCAATCCCAGAAAACCGGGAAATTGGGAAGTGTCATGGAGCAACCTTACCATGACCTTTTCACACAGAGCAGATAGAATGCCTACAGATACAGAGCTGGTACGCCACATAGCCAGTAGAGGAAAATCTTTTCGGTATCGATATACCTTAGGAAATAGGATTACTAGAGTTGGAGAGGTATCACCAGGATACTGTGCACATGTCATACAAACTGATACGTGCATTAGGCAGATGGAAGAATTAGGGTCAGGAGATTTCACCTGGAAGGTTTGTAACATGGTCATGTCCTTCTCCGTCCCTTATGTTCTCCCCGATGACGCATATTTCATATGCGGGAGAAAGGCGTACAAGTGGCTAGCCCCAAACTCTGAAGGATTGTGTTATATTGGAAAAGTATTGCCTGAAGTGATGACTGTTACACATGACAAAATGAAGGACATACACCGTGGTGCCCAAGCTCCTTATACTCACACTCACTACGAGCACCGGGTTAAAAGACAACTGTCAGAAAGGTTAGAGCATCCGGCCTCTGATCTTATCCATGAATCCACCGGGATTCAGGTTCTGGTAGCGTTAGATTTCACTCGTACCGCTCGAGGAGTGATGAATTATAAATACATTTCCGCACTCGCCAATTTGTTAGATAATATCACTGAAATGTATGATGACACGTTTAGATACACTGGAAGAGAACTTCAAGCTTACAAAACAGAACTAGTTCAGCATAGGATGGTTCTTAATTACCTTACAGCAGTAACAGGCGGATATTGTGTTACATTGGCAACACAGTACGGCATAAAGTGTTGCACGTATATCACAAATAGCACCGAGGATCCGGTAGAGGTCATAGACCAAAAGATGGATGATATTCTGCAATTAAAGTGGGAATTTCGTCGAAAACACAATCTCACCCTTGCTGCTGTAGGTAATGAGCTGACTGGTTGGGTGTCATGGTTGAACCCGCGAAATTGGTTCTCCGGTTTGGGAGACTGGGCTCAAGGAGTCATAATGGATGTTGGAAAGTTTCTACTATGTATCTTGGGTGTCATTATATCGATTGGATTGATATTTAGATGCGGGCAGGCTTTAATGAGGTGCAAACAAAGTACAAAAGTGATGAGCTTGAGGAGTGAGGAAACTGTAATTAACCTGGATTTGATTTATGACCCAATGATAGAAACCAGAATGTGATGAAAAATGCGATTATGCGGTCCGTTTCTTTCACCTGTTTTTCTGCTTTTCTCCAAGATACAAAGACCCCTTGGACGAGGAAGTTGACGAGACGGTATACAGACAAGACAACAGACAAGACCAAAGATGCAGCTTTTGACCACTTGAGAAATGGACACTTGATGAACTTTGCCATGGATCCCCAGTTTCCCTAGTACTTTTAAACTCACGCTAGCCCAACATTTTTTTGTAAATCTGATGGCTCAGACAAAGCTATTTGCTCATGCCTAAGGAGCAATACAGCGCAAAGAAGATGACTCTCAACAGATACCGAACACAACCTCAACGACAGATGTACATTTCCCTGACATAGAATATCATTGCATTCTCCATAAGTGTTCTTTATCTTCATCTCTACAACCCTCAGGTAATAACACACATAGACGATAGGGAATACAGGCACAGATATCAGCAACCACATACCTCCCCCATTCATGTATCATCAATTAAAATGTGCATCCCCATTTTGTTACAACCACAGCCGAAATGAGCTCGGTAGAGTTTGACAGCCCATCCACAGACCCTTAGTACGGGATAAGAAGGAATTCAAATGTATACTTCGCAATACCTCGAAGCTTGATTTACCACACGTACGGCACGATGATACATGACCCCCCAAACATGGACTCATACACACATGCTTCTACTTTCTCACTAGGTCATACCCTTTTCACACCTACTCCTCTCTTCTTCCTTACCCCACCATGGAAATCAATTAACCCCTGACTTACATTTTTCTCCTTAAATGTTTTGTGGCAGTTATTATTGACTGCCAAAGGGTGGACTGTCGAAGTCAGAAAAATGTCTCTATGCACGTTGCCATATTTGCACCGCACACTGGTCCGCGCTGCGCGTGCGTGCGCTCTCCCGTGGAGGCGCATACCCGCAATAGCGTGCACTCACAGGCGCGGTATGCGTATTTACGGTAGAGTTTACGTAGTCGTAGCGTGCGACTCATTCGTTACATATTTTCACAATTAATGTAGTTTATAGATTATGGTCCCTTTGATAGATTCTGAAAGTTTGGTTAATATAGAATGTCCCTGAACGGAGGAATCCCTCTTTGTATTGTGCGAAGGGTCTAACAGGAGTCAGACAGTGGTGTTTGGTACCTATCGGAAGAGTATTTAAATAGCAATATTCCGGTGTTGGTTTGGAGCAGATTAATTGCTCGTGCGAATAGTTATGGACATAAGAAGTTATGTCCATTTATTTATTATTATTTGTCCTTACTTAGTCATGCATCTGAACAGTTGGAGACAGGCATCAGTAGGTCTCAAATGTCTCTTTGACCTCAGAGATCCCCCAAACAATAGTTTGCATGTTAAGAGGGCCTCATATCTACACATGCATAAGGTAAACACAGGAATAGTAATTGAAGATCAATTGTACTCCAAATCAGTATCTTTCCCGCAGACGGAGTACAATAGTCTTTAATTACACTGAGCTTTTGAGACTCAATGAGGAGGGTCAACACCTGTGTTTACAAATGGGGCTGGATTTGTATACAGGAGAATGAGGGCTGAGATGTCATTGTCTCAACTGAAAGTGGACATCATGAATATAGAACAGAACCCAGACAGGATTCTGTTTTGTATTCGCCAAACAATACCCCCTCCAGAAGACAGGAATGTGTTAGTTATCACCCATTGTTTTGCATAACCAGGGCCACTGATATGAATCAACTTGTGACCTTTGTTATAATGCGAAGCCGAGTTCCTGCGTCCAATGGACAGTGAGACTGTAGGGACCAATAGATTGCATTGTGTGAGTAGCATAAAAGACGGGCCTGTGACATCCAGCCTTTACTTCTCTTCAAACTGTTATCATTGCTGATAATCGGGAAGCTGGCTGTCCAGAGGCGCTTGCGATCGTTACCCTTTGTGCGTAAGTTTCTCTCCGTAATCATTGTCTTTCTGTGAGCCAATTCCTCTCTCTCTCTCTCCATCTCTCTCTCTCTCTTCTTTACTCTTATATCTCTCATAGTATTATAGCATTGTATTGTATAGCATTCAGGTTAGTATAGTATTGTCTTTTTGTATTTATTGTTTAGATCTGTGGTTAGGAAGTCTCTGTTATATTGTAGTGTATCATATGTACTGTTATCCCCTTTTACAAGTATATTAGACATAATACAGTTAATAGGCCTTGGAACCTAAACCAGTATCTGTGTATTTTCTATAGTGATAAGTGTTCACTTGAGCGTCGGTGACGCTCAAGCAGCTTTGTAGATAGTCAGGTTACACAAGGTTGCACTTACACCCTGTACTCACATTAAGGTATTCAGTGTATTTCATTGGTATAAGGTTTTAACATAAAGGTATAGTGTTGTAAGCGTCTGCATCGCTGGTGACCTCCTCGTGGTCTCGAGCGTATGCTACGCTACAGCGAATCATTCCCCTAGACATAACCAATAACGTGTCCTGTGATCACTGGGCCGTGAGCGAACGTGACGCTTGAGCGTCTCGCCTACGGCTGAGCGATCGCTACGCAGATAGCGTACCATTACGGTACTTCTTAAGTAAACAGCGTACAGTGTTCTTAGCTTCATAAAGGGTTGTTTATACGACAAAGGAATTTAGCATTGTCAATTGGGGACTCGTCCTATACTTCTCACATCTGCACTAGGTAGATCAGCAGACATTATCCCCCAGCAAAGGGTGGGAGATTGTCTCATAGTGCTGGCGGGATAAGCGTCTGCTTCGCTTAGATAAAGAGTGCTGAAGGAACCCGGTAACCGGAAGTAAGAACAAAACGCTTGTGTCTTTTTAAAACTGTTTATTTTTCTTTTGTCTTGCGTACGCATACATACCTGCATTTCTTTTCACTTGTGTATTTCATTTTTCGTATATCACTATTCCTGTTTGCCAAATTTTATAGTTGATAGAAAGTGCTAAAAGGAGATTTGCTGTTATTTAATAGTAGAGGTAATAGTTAAAGTATAGAACAACACACGGTTTGTCTGAAGATACAAGGCAGTCAGTGTGGATTGCGGTAGATGATCAGGGATCACCTACATTGATAAATAAATATATTGTGTTACGGTGGATCCTTTGCATTGCGTACACGTGTCGCTAACAAAGACTAGCGTACGCAATCCAAAAGGCAGACGCACGCAGCGTTCATTACGCAACGTAGCGTCCGGTTACGCCCACGTAGCTCAAGTTGTGATAAAGTGAAGTAACGCAAAGGCGATAATTAACGCACAGCGGTAGATAACGCGACGCGGTAAATAACGCAAATCTATTTTTAGAAAATCTGAAATTTAGTTTAACAGATCCTGCTCCTAATTGGTAACACTCTTGGCCTGAAGACAATTTCTGCGCAGAAATAGACATAGAAACAAAGTGTACATGTGTTGAGTGAGTGTGTTTATACAATTTAAAAGGTGGAACCAAAAGGAAAAGCCGAGTACTCGTCGAGGGACATACGTGTAAGTGACATATACGGTGGCTAGGGAGGCATCTCTGGTTAAATAATATTTGAGCATTAGAGTATAGCGGACCATAAGGTAACAAGACCAGGAGGTTATAAGGTAACAAGACCAGGAGGTCATAAGGTAACAAGACCAGGAGGTCATAAGGTAACAGACCAGGAGGTCATAAGGTAACAGGTAAAATAGACAAAGAGGTCCGCTATAAAAGTACAGTGGCACAACGCCTGGGGTGTTGGTGCAGAACCCATATAGGCCATACAAGCTCTCGCTGAAGGAATCGCGGCCGGAAACATCGATTCCATTGATCTTTCAGTACATGACAAGTAGTGCTCGTGTACTGAACGATTGGACCGCACGTAATTGTGTGCAGTAGTTAGTAATCTGACCTAATACCATCAGAGTAAAGTGGTCACAAACGCTATTTGTACATTCTGACGTGATTTGTGTAATTTTTTATTTTTTGGGAAGGGAAGTTCGCTGGTCACTCAGGAACTATCCAACAACCGATACTTGCTGGGGAAAGCGCCCCAGTAAATAAAGGTTCACAGGGGCCCTAGGTTGGGTACAGCAGCTCTGGCTACAGTGATTGCAGCACAGGCCAACGTGGGCGAGAAGTAAGTGGGGTACTTGATAAACCACCACCGCCGGCCTGCCCAAGGACATCTTGGTTTGTTTGTAAGGGTTCGCTGAAAGCCTTGATATTCAAGGAGGAATAGGCAACGCCTGCAGATTATGGGGGCCATTTGTTCAGGTAGGGGGCGATCAACCTCGGTTCGGGTTGATTCAGAGAACCGATCCATCGGGTCGGCACGATATGTGATGTGTAAGAAATATGGAAATCACGCTGAAGTTTTATGTGATGAATGGGAGAGAATGACTGTACAAGACAGGGACAAATTCCCAAGAATAGGTAGCTTCAGTCCAGTAGTGTTACAAAATTTAAGGAGGAGGATAAGTCTCGTTGAACCAACGAAGAGACAAAATAAACATTATGAATATTTACAGTTATGGCAACAGGAAAGTGAATTACAAAAAGAGTCTATTGACTTTTCTGACTCTTATCTTGAGGGGAGAGACATGGCAGCAGGAGAGGAGTTGATTGCGGAGAGAAAAGCACAAAAGTGGAACAATAAAAACGCTCTTAGCAACTGTAATATAGATTATAAGAATAAGTGTAATAAATGTAACTATGATTATTGTAATACTGTTGAATGTACAACTATTAACCTGTGCAAGTTGCCCCCCATGTCAAACCTCCCTCAGGAATACAAACAAGACAGTGAGCCCAGAACGATGTCAGCACCTCTTCCAGCAACCATCACAAAAGCCATCCAGGTGGACACGACCAAATTGGTAAAGGCAATAATCGAACCCCCTAACGGAGGGTCAGGTGAGGTCGTGTCCACAGGTACGTACAATGTTTCATATCACGCACAAACAGAGGTACCCCATATTGTAAGACCAACACAAGATGATGTAACTGAGCTCGATCTGGCCAGGGTGATCTCAGTCCCCAATGGGAAGACTGACGATCAGGGAATCATTCCCGTCAAGGACAGTGCAATGCGCTGTCTCTTGTCCCGGACCGAATTGAGATCAATTATGTCCGAATTTCCTGATCCTGGGAAAAATCTAGCCAAATGCCAAAGGTTTATTAAAGAACTAGGAAACGCCACAGAACCCACCAACAAAGAGTGGCGGACAGTGCTGAGGGCATGTTTGCCCTCCAGGGTTGACCCTGAAAAATTCATTGCTGATTGTAAATTAAACATGGAGGTACCCTGTATGGAGGAACACAATCAGGAATGTATTAGGCAGATTAACCGACAGTTAGGAATATATTTCCCAACCACTGTCAAGTGGAGTGAAATTTTCTCCATAAGGCAAAACGAAAAGGAAAATGTTTCTAATTATTTCAATCGAGCACTGCAAATAATGGCTAGGAACACTGGGATCGCAGACATCAAGACAAATGCACAACATAAAGGAATAGCGGTTAAGGTATTAATGAATGGTTTAAAGGATGAATTAAAAACAAGGGTACAGACCACCAACCCAAACTGGAGAGAGATCTCGGTGGCCGCACTAAGAGAGGCCGTCATTAATCATGATCAGAATAGCACCAGGTACAGAGAGTCACTAAAAGATAAGTTAATGGCAGCAAATATTCAGGCCCAAACCACAAGACCACCCCAACAAAAGCCACACACCCCTGCGAGAAATCCAGATATGAAAGTCTGTTACAGTTGTCATAAAAAGGGACACATTGCAAGAGATTGTAGGTCAAGAGAAAAACAACACCATAATCATAAAAACCAAAGAATCAGGGAAGTACAGGGGAAACGATTGATGATGATGAACATCCGAGCGTTTGAGGAGGCATCAAATCAACCAAAACCCCAGGCCATTGGCACATGGAGGAACTTAAGGATTTGTGATCTGTGCAAAAGAGAAGGGCATTATGCCAGTAACTGCAACAGCCCACATAAAATCAGACCCCCTAGACATGAAAATGAGCAAAAGTTATGACACACCAAATTACAAGCAGGGATCATATAGGAAGAATTTTGGGCCACACCCATAATATATAGTTAGGAAAGGTGATCATTAGGACTGATGGTAAGCCTGAGGTAACGGTTAGTAAATTGGGAGGTCATTCACTGAAGACACAGGAATGACCAGGTTAAACGTTGTAAATGTATTTGTGAAAAATGTTTTTTCTTTCTCTCTCTATCCCCATCTCTGACGATTATTGGTAAGAATTCAAACATTGCATATTCGCTTGGTCCTTGCAGAAGTCTACCAAACCCCAGCATGACCTATCCACCACAATGTATTCTGGCCAGATACAGACAGTGGAATAATGCAAGTGCTGGTGGGGAGGGACTGCTCAAGGAAACCATTAGACACGTAGATACGACAGCCTAATAGTCTGACAATGTTTTCTTAATGTTGACAACGTTTAAAAATGCTTTGTTTCTCTTCTCTTATTGGTGGTTATTGTCGGGTTATGTAATGTATATATGCACATGAATTGTTCTCTATCTCTTTTGTTTTTTATTTTCTCTCTCTCCTCACTCATGTTTCCATGATTTAAAGATGGTATGTCACCCCTAAGTGTTAACCAATGGTAATGCCAGATTTTTGCTCCACACAGAAAGATCGCTAGTTAGGAAGAAAGATTACATCACCAGAAGGTTCATTCGGAAGACTGAAGAGACAGCACCTTTTGAGAGGACAGCAGAACAAAAAGAACAACAAAACGAGAGAACTTATTATCGTAACGAGTTCTTTCCCCCTCAAACTGATTTTCTTATACCCCCTTTACAAATTTCTTCTTTTCTCCTCCTGTAAGATGGACTTGCCCCAAGAGACTGTGACATGGATTTTCCCGTTAACCATGATGTTGACCAGAGCAGTCTGTTTCGGTGAGAGTACCAGTGAGGTCGAGAAAGGATCCAGAAAGGTCCTGATGACTGAGACGGAGGTGTAAATTTCCAATAGCAACCCAATCACCAAGCAAAGGCGAGTACCGGGCACGATCTAACAACCATGTTATTTGTAAACAACTGTGAAGGAATGTTAGTTCAAAAAGAAAGTTGTATCTGTAGGCTCTGTAACAAAGAAATGCCAATCCAGTTTTAATATCCATATGGACCGGCATCCATTGAGTGACTATCACTCCTTAGTGGGTAATGTGTTAAATAAGACCGATTGTTGGGTATGCTCTCAAGTACCTCAGGGACACAGCAAATCAGGGCTAGTACCATTTCCTTTAACGTTAGGGGAGGTACTTGAGCTAAGTGGTGGGAGACCGGTGGACCGGAGGTTTAATATCTCCAGCCCTCCTAGTTTGAAGCTCCACCAATACCATGTGGATAGGTCCCTCATATGTTATAACATCTCCAATCCCAGAAAACCGGGAAATTGGGAAGTGTCATGGAGCAACCTTACCATGACCTTTTCACACAGAGCAGATAGAATGCCTACAGATACAGAGCTGGTACGCCACATAGCCAGTAGAGGAAAATCTTTTCGGTATCGATATACCTTAGGAAATAGGATTACTAGAGTTGGAGAGGTATCACCAGGATACTGTGCACATGTCATACAAACTGATACGTGCATTAGGCAGATGGAAGAATTAGGGTCAGGAGATTTCACCTGGAAGGTTTGTAACATGGTCATGTCCTTCTCCGTCCCTTATGTTCTCCCCGATGACGCATATTTCATATGCGGGAGAAAGGCGTACAAGTGGCTAGCCCCAAACTCTGAAGGATTGTGTTATATTGGAAAAGTATTGCCTGAAGTGATGACTGTTACACATGACAAAATGAAGGACATACACCGTGGTGCCCAAGCTCCTTATACTCACACTCACTACGAGCACCGGGTTAAAAGACAACTGTCAGAAAGGTTAGAGCATCCGGCCTCTGATCTTATCCATGAATCCACCGGGATTCAGGTTCTGGTAGCGTTAGATTTCACTCGTACCGCTCGAGGAGTGATGAATTATAAATACATTTCCGCACTCGCCAATTTGTTAGATAATATCACTGAAATGTATGATGACACGTTTAGATACACTGGAAGAGAACTTCAAGCTTACAAAACAGAACTAGTTCAGCATAGGATGGTTCTTAATTACCTTACAGCAGTAACAGGCGGATATTGTGTTACATTGGCAACACAGTACGGCATAAAGTGTTGCACGTATATCACAAATAGCACCGAGGATCCGGTAGAGGTCATAGACCAAAAGATGGATGATATTCTGCAATTAAAGTGGGAATTTCGTCGAAAACACAATCTCACCCTTGCTGCTGTAGGTAATGAGCTGACTGGTTGGGTGTCATGGTTGAACCCGCGAAATTGGTTCTCCGGTTTGGGAGACTGGGCTCAAGGAGTCATAATGGATGTTGGAAAGTTTCTACTATGTATCTTGGGTGTCATTATATCGATTGGATTGATATTTAGATGCGGGCAGGCTTTAATGAGGTGCAAACAAAGTACAAAAGTGATGAGCTTGAGGAGTGAGGAAACTGTAATTAACCTGGATTTGATTTATGACCCAATGATAGAAACCAGAATGTGATGAAAAATGCGATTATGCGGTCCGTTTCTTTCACCTGTTTTTCTGCTTTTCTCCAAGATACAAAGACCCCTTGGACGAGGAAGTTGACGAGACGGTATACAGACAAGACAACAGACAAGACCAAAGATGCAGCTTTTGACCACTTGAGAAATGGACACTTGATGAACTTTGCCATGGATCCCCAGTTTCCCTAGTACTTTTAAACTCACGCTAGCCCAACATTTTTTTGTAAATCTGATGGCTCAGACAAAGCTATTTGCTCATGCCTAAGGAGCAATACAGCGCAAAGAAGATGACTCTCAACAGATACCGAACACAACCTCAACGACAGATGTACATTTCCCTGACATAGAATATCATTGCATTCTCCATAAGTGTTCTTTATCTTCATCTCTACAACCCTCAGGTAATAACACACATAGACGATAGGGAATACAGGCACAGATATCAGCAACCACATACCTCCCCCATTCATGTATCATCAATTAAAATGTGCATCCCCATTTTGTTACAACCACAGCCGAAATGAGCTCGGTAGAGTTTGACAGCCCATCCACAGACCCTTAGTACGGGATAAGAAGGAATTCAAATGTATACTTCGCAATACCTCGAAGCTTGATTTACCACACGTACGGCACGATGATACATGACCCCCCAAACATGGACTCATACACACATGCTTCTACTTTCTCACTAGGTCATACCCTTTTCACACCTACTCCTCTCTTCTTCCTTACCCCACCATGGAAATCAATTAACCCCTGACTTACATTTTTCTCCTTAAATGTTTTGTGGCAGTTATTATTGACTGCCAAAGGGTGGACTGTCGAAGTCAGAAAAATGTCTCTATGCACGTTGCCATATTTGCACCGCACACTGGTCCGCGCTGCGCGTGCGTGCGCTCTCCCGTGGAGGCGCATACCCGCAATAGCGTGCACTCACAGGCGCGGTATGCGTATTTACAGTAGAGTTTACGTAGTCGTAGCGTGCGACTCATTCGTTACATATTTTCACAATTAATGTAGTTTATAGATTATGGTCCCTTTGATAGATTCTGAAAGTTTGGTTAATATAGAATGTCCCTGAACGGAGGAATCCCTCTTTGTATTGTGCGAAGGGTCTAACAGGAGTCAGACAGTGGTGTTTGGTACCTATCGGAAGAGTATTTAAATAGCAATATTCCGGTGTTGGTTTGGAGCAGATTAATTGCTCGTGCGAATAGTTATGGACATAAGAAGTTATGTCCATTTATTTATTATTATTTGTCCTTACTTAGTCATGCATCTGAACAGTTGGAGACAGGCATCAGTAGGTCTCAAATGTCTCTTTGACCTCAGAGATCCCCCAAACAATAGTTTGCATGTTAAGAGGGCCTCATATCTACACATGCATAAGGTAAACACAGGAATAGTAATTGAAGATCAATTGTACTCCAAATCAGTATCTTTCCCGCAGACGGAGTACAATAGTCTTTAATTACACTGAGCTTTTGAGACTCAATGAGGAGGGTCAACACCTGTGTTTACAAATGGGGCTGGATTTGTATACAGGAGAATGAGGGCTGAGATGTCATTGTCTCAACTGAAAGTGGACATCATGAATATAGAACAGAACCCAGACAGGATTCTGTTTTGTATTCGCCAAACAATACCCCCTCCAGAAGACAGGAATGTGTTAGTTATCACCCATTGTTTTGCATAACCAGGGCCACTGATATGAATCAACTTGTGACCTTTGTTATAATGCGAAGCCGAGTTCCTGCGTCCAATGGACAGTGAGACTGTAGGGACCAATAGATTGCATTGTGTGAGTAGCATAAAAGACGGGCCTGTGACATCCAGCCTTTACTTCTCTTCAAACTGTTATCATTGCTGATAATCGGGAAGCTGGCTGTCCAGAGGCGCTTGCGATCGTTACCCTTTGTGCGTAAGTTTCTCTCCGTAATCATTGTCTTTCTGTGAGCCAATTCCTCTCTCTCTCTCTCCATCTCTCTCTCTCTTCTTTACTCTTATATCTCTCATAGTATTATAGCATTGTATTGTATAGCATTCAGGTTAGTATAGTATTGTCTTTTTGTATTTATTGTTTAGATCTGTGGTTAGGAAGTCTCTGTTATATTGTAGTGTATCATATGTACTGTTATCCCCTTTTACAAGTATATTAGACATAATACAGTTAATAGGCCTTGGAACCTAAACCAGTATCTGTGTATTTTCTATAGTGATAAGTGTTCACTTGAGCGTCGGTGACGCTCAAGCAGCTTTGTAGATAGTCAGGTTACACAAGGTTGCACTTACACCCTGTACTCACATTAAGGTATTCAGTGTATTTCATTGGTATAAGGTTTTAACATAAAGGTATAGTGTTGTAAGCGTCTGCATCGCTGGTGACCTCCTCGTGGTCTCGAGCGTATGCTACGCTACAGCGAATCATTCCCCTAGACATAACCAATAACGTGTCCTGTGATCACTGGGCCGTGAGCGAACGTGACGCTTGAGCGTCTCGCCTACGGCTGAGCGATCGCTACGCAGATAGCGTACCATTACGGTACTTCTTAAGTAAACAGCGTACAGTGTTCTTAGCTTCATAAAGGGTTGTTTATACGACAAAGGAATTTAGCATTGTCAATGTTATGCCACAGAAGAGCTGCTTATACGTGTACACCACACAGTAGAGCTGCTTATACACGTTATCCCACAGTAGAGCTGCTTATACACGTTACGCCACAGAAGAGCTGCTTATATATGTATACCACACAGTAGAGCTGCTTATACACGTTACGCTACAGAAGAGCTGCTTATACATGTACACCACACAGTAGAGCTGCTTATACACGTTATCCCACAGTAGAGCTGCTTATACACGTTACGCCACAGAAGAGCTGCTTATATATGTACACCACACAGTAGAGCTGCTTATACACGTTACGCCATAGAAGAGCTGCTTATACATGTACACCACACAGTAGAGCTGCTTATACACATTACACCACACAGAAGAGCTGCTTATACACGTTACCCCACACAGTAGAGCCGCTTAAATACATTATACCACAGTAGAGCTCCTTATACATATTATGCCACAGTAGAGCCCCTTATACATGTTGCATCATAGTAAAGTCCCTTATACATGTTATGCCATGGTAGAGCCCCTCATACACGTTACACCACAGTAGAGCCACTATGGAAATACTGTAGCTGTATTCAATTATTTACTTTTTTAATTCAAACAAATTAGAAACACTATTTATGCCCTGACTGACCTGACCTCACTATCCCCCAATTCCTTAATGAAAATAATGCCCCAAATGTGACCTCCCACAGACCTGATAATCCCCCCAAACTCTCAATGAAAATAATGCCCCAAAACTGACCCCCTCCCCAGATCTAATAATCTTCCAACTTCTCAATGAAAATAATGTTCCAGAATTGCCTGAGGGGCAGAAATAGCTGCTCTGCAGCAGCTTGAGGGGCAGGGAGAGCTCCAGCATGTACTGGCTGTCAGTGCCTCCTGTTGTCTTCTCTACCTGCCCTGTTCCCTACCTAGTCTCAGAGGCAGAGTCAGTGTGCACCTCCTCTGCTCCTCCTCCTCCTGCTCTGCGGTGCGCCCTCTAACTTTTACGGCGCCTGGAGCTGGTGCTCCACCGGAGCCACCCACGCTACACCCCTGAACACAGGGGAGGATGGAATAGTGACAGAGCATGGGGGGATTGACACAATGGCTGGGACAGACTATGGGGGGTGTTTGAAACAGTGACTGAACACAGAGACCACTGATCCCACAGCTTGTGCCCCATACACTCCCCCAGTCCAGTGACCTGAAGTGCTGCACAGGTCAGACCTGCATCCACCCAATAGGGATGCTGAGTTACTGGCTCCAGTGCTGCCTAACATACTGGGGCCCAGGAGAGTGTGCTTCTTGTGCACTGCTGATGAGGGACTCTGGGTCTGGGGGCTTCATAGCGGACGTAGAGGGGCAAGGCGTGGCTGGCTGCAGTAACAGTGTGAGTCACTACGGGGCATAATGGGGCGGAGCTTACCGGCATACTACACTCTACGGGGGAGAGGGGGCTTGCTGAAGCCTGGGCTGTTCCACTGTAAGTGCCGTTAGAGGAGCTGCAGTTTATAGTCACACAGCTGCCGGCGCCGCTGCGCCTGTCAGCATGACAGGCGCAGCGGCAGCCGGCAGCATCAGTCACAACAGGGGCAGGGCAGGCGGGCAGGTCCGGACGGGGACTGGCTGACAGCTGACCTGGGGCTGGGGACACTGAGGGGTGACCAAAAACCCGGGGGTGGGGGGGGGGGGGGGGTGGCTGAAGAAAAAAGAAAAAATGGCCAGCTAGTTACTGATTGCTTCTAGCTATAACATGTTGCCGCTGCTGGACCTTGGGGCCCCTCACAACGTCAGGACCCGGGACAGGTGTTCCCTTTGACCCCCCTGTCGCCAGGCCTGTGTATGAGTGGTCAATGGCACTGACTGTTCCGAAAGCTGCAGCTATTGATTTCGGCAGCTGAAGCTGTTGTATCCCAGCGCAAGCACTATCCCCGGCTTCTAAATCGATAGCTATGTCTGTCTGGACGGTTCTTTCCTAAGAAGCCGTAGGTGCCACTGGCTAAATAAAGCCGGCGCATGCGCACTGAGGCACAACTCCGCTAAGGAAAGCCGATAGTGGGAGAGTGTTTATCACCAAACAGGTGACTTAGCGCTCTCCCACACCTGCAACAGCTGCAATAATACATGCCGGCGGTATCTGAACCCTGATCTGGAGGTGAAGCAGGTACTTGCAACTAACAGCCACAGCCTGCATGTTCACACATCTACCCCACTGTCTTATATTTATACAGTGCCGCTGGGTTGTTTGTGATATGACTGCGGCCAGGATGCCGGAAGTCAGAAGACCGACTGGGATCCCGGCGGTCGGGATTTTGGCGCCATGATTGTGATCCTTCTCGGGATGCCGGAGCGAGCATTCCAAGCAGTGTCGAGATTCTGACATCGGAATTTTGACTGCTGGGGTCCTGACCGAGTGCTGCCAAGTGTCTAGCATCATGCAGAGAAAAGTTATAATACATGCGTACAATACAATATAATGAAACAGACAGTACAAAGACAAAATCATACAGGAGGAGAAGTGCTAAGCAGTGAAAACAGTGGAGAAGTGAGCCAATGGAGAAGTTGCCCATGGCAACCAATCTGCTGCTCTGTAAAATTTTAGAGCATGCAAATTATAAATGTTACTTCAATGCTGATTGGTTGTCATGGGCAACTTCTCCACTGGCTCACTCTTTTCACTGCTTAATACATCCCCCCACAGTGAGATAGTTAGGGGGAGGTGTATCTTACCTTAGAGAGGGAGAAGGTGGAGAGAGATAAAGTACCAATCAGCTGCTGTTATTTTTCCAACACAGCCAATAAAATTACAGAAGCTGATTGGTTTGTAGTTTATCTCTCACCACTTTATCTCTCCCCAAGCTTTGATACATTTCCCCCTTAGACACTAATGGAGTGACAGATAATAACAGTAGCACTCATGAACTCGGTGCCATGAAAAGGCGGACAGAAAGGATCAGAAGTTACCAACTGGGACCAAACCAGGGACAAGGGGCTAGATGCATCATCGCTTTAAAAGTGATAAAATGGAGATTGAAAAAGGCACCAGCCAAACAGCTCCTACCTGCTATGTCACAGGCTGTGTTTGAAAAATGGCAGTTAGGAGCTGATTGGCTGGCACTTTTTCAATCTCCATTTTATCACTTTCCAAGTGATGATGCATCTAGCCCAAGGATTCTAAAAAGTGAGAACCTAGAGTATGAATGTGAGCTTACATTCTAGAAGATAGGGGATCAGCGGCTTATCTATAATGGGTGTACGGTGTGTGGGGCACACCGCACCCCCTGCACCTATTTCTTGAACACTTACCGCTCCTGACTCCCATGTTGGCTGCAGCAACGCTGCACAAATAACTGGGAAAATGGTGTGGTGGTTATTTTCCTGGCGTTTTGCTCATGCGCAGTGGGAAAATGGCTGTTGCACTATTTTTCTGGAGACCTGTGTATGCTCACTAGACTCTGGCATGGCACTAGAGACTCACAGTGACCCTAGTGCTCAGAGGGCCTAATCCAGACCTGAAAATTTAGCACATCTACGATCAGTCACACAGACGTGCGGGGGGACGCCCCGCATGTCAGGCTCGACCCCCCGCACAAGTACAAAGGCATCGCACATGCTTTTGTACTTTAGGAGTAGCTCCCTACCAGTGCAGCTCCTGCACGCTGGCAGGAGATACTCGTGGCTGTGGGTCCCAGCAGCTGCGTGTGATGTCACGCAGCTGCCGCGGCTGGCCCCCCGCACGCCTGCATTGCCCCGACCACGCCCCCTAAACGGCGGCCAAATTACGTCAGCCCGCCGCCTCCCGCCCAGCGACCGCATCTGCCTGTCAATCAGGCAGAGGCGATCGCAGGGCTGAGACGGCCGTCGGCTGTCTGTCATGCGCCATTGCACTGCGGCACCGGCGGATGCGCAGTTCAGACCTGATCGTCTGCTGTGCGAAAACGCACAGCACCAATCAGGTCTGAATTAGGCCCAGAGTCTACTGAGCTGACAGCTAGAGAGATGTTTCTCCCCGCATCCGCCACTAGATGGCGCCCAATAGAGCAACTCAATTGTTGGTCCGTTCGGGCGCGTTGAAATGTGTGAAACTTTTGGCATCACGCCCAGCACTAAAACCGTCATGTCTGGGCGCAATCAGCGTGACTATAGAAAACAATTAAATTGTGCTCTGCGATCTTACGTCCCTTTAGATGGGAAATCGGGTGCGCAAAACAATTGAATTGTGCCCATAGAGTGTATTTTAAAAGTATTCAGAGGGCTGGGTGGCTTCAATGAACCGTTGCATTTTCACCTTTTGAATCCTAAAGACTGGTTGAGAGTCGGATGGGGTGAGTTCTATGCGCATCGGAACTTGGAAGGCAGCTCTGTAAACGGGTGTAAGTGTATGCTTTTGCTTTTTAATGTGGTCATAGGCATAACAAATGTACACATTTAATAGTAGTAGATATGTGTGCGCCCAACTCAGCAGGAGCACATTGTGTGCAGAGTCCTCATCCATTACAACCATAAATCAGGGACTTTGAGTCTCACTCTTTTATAGAACAGCGCCCTTGACGCTTTCTAATTGGGGCATGGCATTAACTGGGTTCTCGCACCTCTAGAGTAGGTTTCAATTCAGCAGGTTATTACAGTTCTACACACTTTATATGCTTGGATTATTATGACATATAATTTAATAAGTTAATAAAAGACTATATATATTGGATTCTGACAACTACAATAGAGGGAAATGGTGCAGTTATAGGATGATGATTGTATTACGTGCACAGCATTGGAATTACTGTGCATTATATGCTGTCTTACATGTCATACAGTAAATGCCAGTACTCCAGCAGGTTTATGCCTACATTGTTGCCAGAGCTATACAATTGGGGACATGTACTGCATACATGTCCTCGCAAATTAACACCTCAACCCTGGCACACCAAATGCACCAGATATCTGCAAAAATGCTCACGTACTGCTGAGCGACACTGGAGGAAATAACGCTCTAAGGCAGACTTCCTCCATTTCAAACTTATGCTCTCATCCTTCAGTGCTGCCCTTTCTCTTGCTAAACAGTCACACTTCAAGAACCTCATCTCCTCCCAGTCTTCCAACCCCCGGCGCTTCTTTGCCACTCTCAACTCACTCCTCTGCCCACCTCCACCTCGTCTCCCTTCCTCACTCTCTGCTCTTGACTTTGCCGCTTACTTCACATCCAAAATTAACTCCATACGTAAGGACATCACATCACACCAGACCATCAGTAACCAGCTTTCTCCCATCCCTTGCCACCCCTCCCCATCCCTCCCACCAACTCTGACATCTTTCTCCCATGCATCTGGAGAGGAAGTCATGGCCCTCATTCGTTCCTGTCCCCTCACCACCTCCCCACTTGACCCTATCCCCTCCCGCCTCCTCCGCTACCTCTCTCCTTCTGCTTGCTCCCAACTTTCCCACCTTCTCAATCTCTCCCTCTCATCAGGCACTGTCTCCTCTGCCTTCAAGCATGCACTCATCTCTCCTATTCTTAAAAAACCTACCCTTGATCCAAACACTCTCTCCAACTACCAACCCATCTCTCTCCTCCCTTTTGCTTCCAAACTCCTTGAGCTTATTCTAGAAAAACAAACTGATCACAATTAGTGCGCCGCAGCAGCCAAAAAGAAGGATGATTTGAAGTATCACCAATACTTCCAGTGGACAAACAGTAATAACAAATAGTTTACCACCCTTTATTTCAGGCGCTTCTCACTTAATCGTCAACCGGATGTTCAATCTCATAGGTTACAGGAATAAGTGCCTTTGGAGATAGAACATGATACAGACATAGTGTAATACAGTAATACCAGGAGTGAACAAACAAATGATTATAGGTCCAGACTCGTACCGCAAGAGATGGTCTACTAATAGTAGACAAAATCGCTTTTTATGAGGCGGATCACCGACTTGGAAGTGTCCTGACCTTTCTTGATTGATAGGGACCTTCCCCTTCTTACTCCAATCGAATATATATGTGAAATGAAAAGTGCTGGTATGGTGTATTACCACAAAACATTTATTTCCACAAACAGCATAAGAAATCTAAAAGATGGGTTCTCACCAGACTGAGTGGTCTACACAATAGAGTAGACAAAAGCGTTTGTTAATGATGAACAACCAGGCGTCCCCAGGAGTAATCATACACAGCCAGGCGAGAGCTCCACATACGTCCTGCTACCTTCACCGACGCGTTTCGATAACAAAGGTTATCTTCCTCAAGGTGTAGATGGTAGCAGTGAGCCCTGGATATTTATCCTCCCATGAACCTAATTGATCTAAAACCTAATACCAGACATGGATCGCCTAGCCTCTAATAACCTAAATACCTAATATACCATAGTACATGAATGGAATCCATTTCATATATTTCCAGTTTTTACCAGAAAGTCCGTTTCCTGACAAAAAATGGACCAATGGCAAAAACTCATTTCAACCGGAAGTTGTCATATGCCCAGTAAATGCGTTCCAGAATCATTTCTTTCTCCAAGACCGGATTTCCTGTGTCCATCTCTAAACTGTTTCCATGTTCCCTTCATCGCCGGAAGTGACGCGGGACCTAAAGCCCACGCGTCATTGTATAAGTCCTCCTCATTGCGGCGTCCCGTCACCGGAAGTGACGTGCATAGCTGCGATCATGTGACAGGAAGGCGGGAGACCCGGATTGCGGGAATGGATTCTCGGAAACCATATTCACAGCATTCATCACCGGAAATGGCGTAGTGAGAGTCCACATCATGAATTCAAATGTAGTCTCATAGCGCACAGCCATTTTGTTGTGGCCATCTCAAATATAACGGTACATGAAATATAATAAAAAAATAAAAAATAATTAATATCATAAAATAACAATAACAATCCAAATGCAGTAAAGAATTTATAATATTCACTAGCTAAAAAACTTCATAATAACTTGACTGGTCTAAAGGAACCATTTGGTCTCAAAGTCTTTATTGAGGCCTCCTGGTTCTAAAGTCTTGAATTTAAAAATGGTTTGCATTTCTATTTTTGCTAATTTCTGTGGTAAGTCACCTCCTCTGATATCTGATTTTACTTGTTTTAGACCATAGAAATTCCTTATTTCTCTAGGGTCACAGCCATGTATTTTTTTTAAATGTGTTGATAATGCATGAGTTACTAAGCCATTTTTTATTTCGGAGATGTTCTCCCAATCTTACTTTCAGGGCTCTACTGGTGCGTCCGATGTAAAATTTACCACAAGTACTCTCCACCCCATAGATTACATTGGCGGAATGACAGGTGATAAACCCTTTAATAAGGAACTTCCTGTCGTTAATACTGATCTCCGTTTTTTGTTCCCAAAAGTATTGGGAATATTCTTGCAAGCAATGCAAGATCCGCACCTGTAGAAACCTTCAGATGTTATTATTGAGCCCACAGGGGCAGTTTGATGGAAGCTATGGACCAATTTAGATTGCAGATTGGGAGCCTTCCTGTATATACAGGTGGGTCTATCTGGTAAGTCCATTCCAATGACAGGATCTTTCCTAAGAATTGGCCAATGTTTCTTCAGAATGTTTTGAACTTTCTTATGCTGAGAAGAGTAATCGGAAATGAAGGCCCATTTAGGCCCACGGGAACACTGTTCAGCCAGTTATCATGATGGCAGCTGGATCTATTAATGTAAGATCTTGAGTCAGTTGGCTTAATAAAGTTTTTTGTCTTGATTAAACCATCCTCAATGTAGATAGTGAGGTCTAAAAAATTGACCTCTTTTTGATCTACATTGAACACTAATCTGATATGATTTTCATTATTATTAAGATAAGTGCAGAATAGATCCAACGACTCCCTATCTCCCTCCCATACGAACAAAATATCGTCAATATATCAGTGTCCTGGCATAGATATATTGACAATATTTTGTTTGTTTCCTTCATTTCCGATTACTCTTCTCAGCATAAGAAAGTTCAAAACATTCTGAAGAAACATTGGCCAATTCTTAGGAAAGATCCTGTCATTGGAATGGACTTACCAGATAGACCCACCTGTATATACAGGAAGGCTCCCAATCTGCAATCTAAATTGGTCCATAGCTTCCATCAAACTGCCCCTGTGGGCTCAATAATAACATCTGAAGGTTTCTACAGGTGCGGATCTTGCATTGCTTGCAAGAATATTCCCAATACTTTTGGGAACAAAAAGACGGAGATCAGTATTAACGACAGGAAGTTCCTTATTAAAGGGTTTATCACCTGTCATTCCGCCAATGTAATCTATGGGGTGGAGTGTACTTGTGGTAAATTTTACATCGGACTCACCAGTAGAGCCCTGAAAGTAAGATTGGGAGAACATCTCCGAAATATAAAAAAAGGCTTAGTAACTCATGCATTATCAACACATTTTAAAAAAAATGCTCTCATTATCTCCCGCATTGATTATTGTAATAGTCTCCTGACCGGTCTTCCCAAACATAGGCTCTCACCACTACAATCCATTTTGAATGCAGCTGCGAGGCTAATCTTCCTTGCCAGACGTTCATCGTCTGCAGATCCGCTCTGTCAGTCCCTCCATTGGTTACCGGTATTCTACCGTATTAAATATAAAATACTTTTACTCACATACAAGGCTATTAACCAAACTGCACCAACATACATCTCTTCACTCATCTCAAAATATCTCCCTACCCGACCTCTCCGCTCTGCACAAGATCTACGTCTCTCATCCACACGCATTACTTGTTCACACTCAAAATTACAGGACTTTATCCGGGCTTCACCCACTCTGTGGAATGCCCTCCCACGCACAGTAAGACTCGCCTCTAGTCTCCAAACCTTTAAATGTTCCCTGAAAACTCACCTCTTCAGACAAGCCTATCAAATTCCAGACCCACCCACATAACCTTCAGTGCTTCCCTATCTAATTACTAGTGATGAGCGGGTTCGGTTCCTCGGAATCCGAACCCCCCCGAACTTCAGCCTTTTTACACGGGTCCGAGGCAGGTTCGAACCTTCCCGCCTTGCTCGGCTAACCCGAGCGCGCCCGAACGTCATCATCCCGCTGTCGGATTCTCGCGAGGCTCGAATTCTATCGCGAGACTCGGATTCTATATAAGGAGCCGCGCGTCGCCGCCATTTTCACACGTGCATTGAGATTGATAGGGAGAGGACGTGGCTGGCATCCTCTCCGTTTATAGAGAAGAGAGTAGAGAGTTAGAGACACTATTTAGTATTTACTAATTTTGGGGAGCATATTAGGACTGGAGTACTACTACTTGCTGATAGTGTGACCATTGACCACCAGTTTAATTAATCCGTTCTCTGCCTGAAAAAAAACGATACACAGTGTGACACAGTCACATACCATATCTGTGCTCAGCCTCAGTGTGCTGCATCATCATATGTAATACTGTATATCTGACTGTGCTGAGTGCTCACTGCTCACACAGCTTAATTGTGGGGGAGACTGGGGAGCAGTTAGAGCAGGAGTACATAAATAATATATTTTAAGTACAGTGCACACTTTTGCTGCCAGAGTGCCACACTGCCAGTGTGACTGACCAGTGACCACACTGACCACCAGTATATTGTGATTGTCTGCTTAGGACGGAGTACTACTTGCTGATAGTGTGACCAGTGACCAGTGACCACCACCAGTTTAATTAATCCAGTCTCTGCCTGAAAAAAAAACGATACACAGTGTGACACAGTCACATACCATATCTGTGCTCAGCCCAGTGTGCTGCATCATATGTAATACTGTATATCATTATCTGACTGTGCTGAGTGCTCACTGCTCACACAGCTTAATTGTGGGGGAGACTGGGGAGCAGTTATAGCAGGAGTACATATTTTAAGTACAGTGCACACTTTTGCTGCCAGAGTGCCACTGCCAGTGTGACTGACCAGTGACCACTGACCACCAGTATATTGTGATTGTCTGCTGACCACCAGTATATTGTGATTGTCTGCCTGAAAAAGTTAAACACTCGTCGTGTGGTGTTTTTATAAACGCATTCTGCAGACAGTGTCCAGCAGGTCCGTCATTACATAATATATATACCTGTCCGGCTGCAGTACTAGTGTGATATATATATATATTTTATTTTTATCTCATTATCATCCAGTCTATATTAGCAGCAGACACAGTACGGTAGTCCACGGCTGTAGCTACCTCTGTGTCGGCAGTCGCTCGTCCATCCATAATTGTATACCACCTACCCGTGGTTTTTTTTTCTATCTTCTTGATACTAGTAGCTTACTTTAGGAGTCTGCAGTGCTGACAGACAGTGTCCAGCAGGTCCGTCATTACATAATATATATACCTGTCAAGCTGCAGTACTAGTGTGATATATATATATATATTTTATTTTTATCTCATTATCATCCAGTCTATATTAGCAGCAGACACAGTACGGTAGTCCACGGCTGTAGCTACCTCTGTGTCGGCAGTCGCTCGTCCATCCATAATTGTATACCACCTACCCGTGGTTTTTTTTTCTATCTTCTTGATACTAGTAGCTTACTTTAGGAGTCTGCAGTGCTGACAGACAGTGTCCAGCAGGTCCGTCATTACATAATATATATACCTGTCCGGCTGCAGTACTAGTGTGATATATATATATATTTTATTTTTATCTCATTACCATCCAGTCTATATTAGCAGCAGACACAGTACGGTAGTCCACGGCTGTAGCTACCTCTGTGTCGGCAGTCGCTCGTCCATCCATAATTGTATACCACCTACCCGTGGTTTTTTTTTCTATCTTCTTGATACTAGTAGCTTACTTTAGGAGTCTGCAGTGCTGACAGACAGTGTCCAGCAGGTCCGTCATTACATAATATATATACCTGTCCGGCTGCAGTACTAGTGTGATATATATATATATATATTTTATTTTTATCTCATTATCATCCAGTCTATATTAGCAGCAGACACAGTACGGTAGTCCACGGCTGTAGCTACCTCTGTGTCGGCAGTCGCTCGTCCATCCATAATTGTATACCACCTACCCGTGGTTTTTTTTTCTATCTTCTTGATACTAGTAGCTTACTTTAGGAGTCTGCAGTGCTGACAGACAGTGTCCAGCAGGTCCGTCATTACATAATATATATACCTGGTACGGTAGTCCACGGCTGTAGCTACCTCTGTGTCGGCAGTCGCTCGTCCATCCATAATTGTATACCACCTACCCGTGGTTTTTTTTTCTATCTTCTTGATACTAGTAGCTTACTTTAGGAGTCTGCAGTGCTGACAGACAGTGTCCAGCAGGTCCGTCATTACATAATATATATACCTGTCCGGCTGCAGTACTAGTGTGATATATATATATATATTTTAATTTTATCTCATTATCATCCAGTCTATATTAGCAGCAGACACAGTACGGTAGTCCACGGCTGTAGCTACCTCTGTGTCGGCAGTCGCTCATCCATCCATAAGTATACTAGTATCCATCCATCTCCATTGTTTACCTAAGGTGCCTTTTAGTTGTGCCTATTAAAATATGGAGAACAAAAATGTTGAGGTTCCAAAAATAGGGAAAGATCAAGATCGACTTCCACCTCGTGCTGAAGCTGCTGCCACTAGTCATGGCCGAGACGATGAAATTCCATCAACGTCGTCTGCCAAGGCCGATGCCCAATGTCATAGTACAGAGCATGTAAAATCCAAAACACCAAATATCAGTAAAAAAAGGACTCAAAAATCTAAAATAAAATTGTCGGAGGAGAAGCGTAAACTTGCCAATATGCCATTTACCACACGGAGTGGCAAGGAACGGCTGAGGCCCTGGCCTATGTTCATGGCTAGTGGTTCAGCTTCACATGAGGATGGAAGCACTCAACCTCTCGCTAGAAAAATGAAAAGACTCAAGCTGGCAAAAGCACAGCAAAGAACTGTGCGTTCTTCGAAATCCCAAATCCACAAGGAGAGTCCAATTGTGTCGGTTGCGATGCCTGACCTTCCCAACACTGGACGTGAAGAGCATGCGCCTTCCACCATTTGCACGCCCCCTGCAAGTGCTGGAAGGAGCACCCGCAGTCCAGTTCCTGATAGTCAGATTGAAGATGTCAGTGTTGAAGTACACCAGGATGAGGAGGATATGGCTGTTGCTGGCGCTGGGGAGGAAATTGACAAGGAGGATTCTGATGGTGAGGTGGTTTGTTTAAGTCAGGCACCCGGGGAGACACCTGTTGTCCGTGGGAGGAATATGACCGTTGACATGCCTGGTGAAAATACCAAAAAAAATCAGCTCTTCGGTGTGGAAGTATTTCAACAGAAATGCGGACAACATTTGTCAAGCCGTGTGTTGCCTTTGTCAAGCTGTAATAAGTAGGGGTAAGGACGTTAACCACCTCGGAACATCCTCCCTTATACGTCACCTGCAGCGCATTCATAATAAGTCAGTGACAAGTTCAAAAACTTTGGGCGACAGCGGAAGCAGTCCACTGACCAGTAAATCCCTTCCTCTTGTAACCAAGCTCACGCAAACCACCCCACCAACTCCCTCAGTGTCAATTTCCTCCTTCCCCAGGAATGCCAATAGTTCTGCAGGCCATGTTACTGGCAATTCTGACGAGTCCTCTCCTGCCTGGGATTCCTCCGATGCATCCTTGCGTGTAACGCCTACTGCTGCTGGCGCTGCTGTTGTTGCTGCTGGGAGTCGATGGTCATCCCAGAGGGGAAGTCGTAAGACCACTTTTACTACTTCCACCAAGCAATTGACTGTCCAACAGTCCTTTGCGAGGAAGATGAAATATCACAGCAGTCATCCTGCTGCAAAGCGGATAACTGAGGCCTTGGCATCCTGGGTGGTGATAAACGTGGTTCCGGTATCCATCATTACTGCAGAGCCAACTAGAGACTTGTTGGAGGTACTGTGTCCCCGGTACCAAATACCATCTAGGTTCCATTTCTCTAGGCAGGCGATACCGAAAATGTACACAGACCTCAGAAAAAGACTCACCAGTGTCCTAAAAAATGCAGCTGTACCCAATGTCCACTTACCCACGGACATGTGGACAAGTGGAGCAGGGCAGGGTCAGGACTATATGACTGTGACAGCCCACTGGGTAGATGTATGGACTCCCGCCGCAAGAACAGCAGCGGCGGCACCAGTAGCAGCATCTCGCAAACGCCAACTCTTTCCTAGGCAGGCTACGCTTTGTATCACCGGTTTCCAGAATACGCACACAGCTGAAAACCTCTTACGGCAACTGAGGAAGATCATCGCGGAATGGCTTACCCCAATTGGACTCTCCTGTGGATTTGTGGCATCGGACAACGCCAGCAATATTGTGTGTGCATTAAATATGGGCAAATTCCAGCACGTCCCATGTTTTGCACATACCTTGAATTTGGTGGTGCAGAATTATTTAAAAAACGAGAGGGGCGTGCAAGAGATGCTGTCGGTGGCCAGAAGAATTGCTGGACACTTTCGGTGTACAGGCACCACGTACAGAAGACTGGAGCACCACCAAAAACGCCTGAACCTGCCCTGCCATCATCTGAAGCAAGAAGTGGTAACGAGGTGGAATTCAACCCTCTATATGCTTCAGAGGTTAAAGTAGCAGCAAAAGGCCATTCAAGCCTATACAATTGAGCACGATATAGGAGGTGGAATGCACCTGTCTCAAGCGCAGTGGAGAATGATTTCAACGTTGTGCAAGGTTCTGCTGCCCTTTGAACTTGCCACACGTGAAGTCAGTTCAGACACTGCCAGCCTGAGTCAGGTCATTCCCCTCATCAGGCTTTTGCAGAAGAAGCTGGAGACATTGAAGGAGGAGCTAACACAGAGCGATTCCGCTAGGCATGTGGGACTTGTGGATGGAGCCCTTAATTCGCTTAACAAGGATTCACGGGTGGTCAATCTGTTGAAATCAGAGCACTACATTTTGGCCACCGTGCTCGATCCTAGATTTAAAACCTACCTTGGATCTCTCTTTCCGGCAGACACAAGTCTGCTGGGGTTCAAAGACCTGCTGGTGAGAAAATTGTCAAGTCAAGCGGAACGCGACCTGTCAACAGCTCCTCCTTCACATTCTCCCGCAACTAGGGGTGCGAGGAAAAGGCTCAGAATTCCGAGCCCACCCGCTGGCGGTGATGCAGGGCAGTCTGGAGCGACTGCTGATGCTGACATCTGGTCCGGACTGAAGGACCTGCCAACGATTACGGACATGTCGTCTACTGGCACTGCATATGATTCTCTCCCCATTGAAAGAATGGTGGAGGATTATATGAGTGACCGCATCCAAGTAGGCACGTCAGACAGTCCGTACTTATACTGGCAGGAAAAAGAGGCAATTTGGAGGCCCTTGCACAAACTGGCTTTATTCTACCTAAGTTGCCCTCCCACAAGTGTGTACTCCGAAAGAGTGTTTAGTGCCGCCGCTCACCTTGTCAGCAATCGGCGTACGAGGTTACTTCCAGAAAATGTGGAGAAGATGATGTTCATTAAAATGAATTATAATCAATTCCTCCGTGGAGACATTGACCAGCAGCAATTGCCTCCACAAAGTACACAGGGAGCTGAGATGGTGGATTCCAGTGGGGACGAATTGATAATCTGTGAGGAGGGGGATGTACACGGTGATATATCGGAGGATGATGATGAGGTGGACATCTTGCCTCTGTAGAGCCAGTTTGTGCAAGGAGAGATTAATTGCTTCTTTTTTGGTGGGGGTCCAAACCAACCCGTCATTTCAGTCACAGTCGTGTGGCAGACCCTGTCACTGAAATGATGGGTTCGTTAAAGTGTGCATGTCCTGTTTATACAACATAAGGGTGGGTGGGAGGGCCCAAGGACAATTCCATCTTGCACCTCTTTTTCTTTCATTTTTCTTTGCGTCATGTGCTGTTTGGGGAGTGTTTTTTGGAAGGGCCATCCTGCGTGACACTGCAGTGCCACTCCTAGATGGGCCAGGTGTTTGTGTCGGCCACTAGGGTCGCTTAGCTTACTCACACAGCTACCTCATTGCGCCTCTTTTTTTCTTTGCGTCATGTGCTGTTTGGGGAGTGTTTTTTGGAAGGGCCATCCTGCGTGACACTGCAGTGCCACTCCTAGATGGGCCAGGTGTTTGTGTCGGCCACTAGGGTCGCTTAGCTTACTCACACAGCTACCTCATTGCGCCTCTTTTTTTCTTTGCGTCATGTGCTGTTTGGGGAGTGTTTTTTGGAAGGGCCATCCTGCGTGACACTGCAGTGCCACTCCTAGATGGGCCAGGTGTTTGTGTCGGCCACTAGAGTCGCTTAGCTTACTCACACGGCTACCTCATTGCGCCTCTTTTTTTCTTTGCGTCATGTGCTGTTTGGGGAGTGTTTTTGGAAGGGCCATCCTGCGTGACACTGCAGTGCCACTCCTAGATGGGCCAGGTGTTTGTGTCGGCCACTAGGGTCGCTTAGCTTACTCACACAGCTACCTCATTGCGCCTCTTTTTTTCTTTGCGTCATGTGCTGTTTGGGGAGTGTTTTTTGGAAGGGCCATCCTGCGTGACACTGCAGTGCCACTCCTAGATGGGCCAGGTGTTTGTGTCGGCCACTTCGGTCGCTTAGCTTAGTCATCCAGCGACCTCGGTGCAAATTTTAGGACTAAAAATAATATTGTGAGGTGTGAGGTGTTCAGAATAGACTAAAAATGAGTGGAAATTATGGTTTTTGAGGTTAATAATACTTTGGGATCAAAATGACCCCCAAATTCTATGATTTAAGCTGTTTTTTAGGGTTTTTTTAAAAAAACACCCGAATCCAAAACACACCCGAATCCGACAAAAAAAATTCGGTGAGGTTTTGCCAAAACGCGGTCGAACCCAAAACACGGCCGCGGAACCGAACCCAAAACCAAAACACAAAACCCGAAAAATTTCAAGTGCACATCTCTACTAATTACATCCTCTGTAGAGTATTCATAACATCACATATCTTGTCTTTCTTTAGTCTCACACCCTCCTGACACTTGGCCAACTTTGTGGGGTATCATCATACAACCCATTAAGAACCTAGCAATCTGGTGGACCATTATGCAATAGGTAGCATCTATCCTTGTGTATCTAGGCCTATTTCCCTATAGATTGTAAGCTTGCGAGCAGGGCCTTCCTACCTCTATGTCTGTCTGTTTTTACCCAGTTTTGTTCTATTACTGTTGTTCTAATTGTAAAGCGCAACGGAATATGCTGCGCTATATAAGAAACTGTTAATAAATAAATAATAAAAAAATTAAAAAATACATGGCTGTGACCCTAGAGAAATAAGGAATTTCTATGGTCTAAAACAAGTAAAATCAGATATCAGAGGAGGGGACACCACAGAAATTAGCAAAAATAGAAATGCAAACCATTTTTAAATTCAAGACTTTAGAACCAGGAGGCCTCAATAAAGACTTTGAGACCAAATGGTTCCTTTTGACCAGTCAAGTTATTATGAAGTTTTTTAGCTAGTGAATATTATAAATTCTTTACTGCATTTGGATTGTTATTGTTATTTTATGATATTAATTATTTTTTATTATATTTCATGTACCATTATATTTGAGATGGCCACAACAAAATGGCTGTGCGCTATGAGACTACATTTGAATTCATGATGTGGACTTTGACTACGTCATTTCCGGTGATGAATGCTGTGAATATTGTTTCCGAGAATCCATTCCCGCAATCCGGGTCTCACGCCTTCCGGTCACATGATCGCAGCTATGCATGTCACTTCCGGTGACGGGACGCCGCAATGAGGAGGACTTATACAATGACGCGTGGGCTTTAGGTCCCGCGTCACTTCCGGCGATGAAGGGAACATGGAAACAGTTTAGAGATGGACACAGGAAATCCGGTCTTGGAGAAATAAATGATTCTGGAACTAGAGATGAGCGGGTTCGGTTCCTCGGAATCCGAACCCGCCCGAACTTCATGTTTTTTTTCACGGGTCCGAGCGACTCGGATCTTCCCGCCTTGCTCGGTTAACCCGAGCGCGCCCGAACGTCATCATGACGCTGTCGGATTCTCGCGAGACTCGGATTCTATATAAGGAGCCGCGCGTCGCCGCCATTTTCACACGTGCATTGAGATTGATAGGGAGAGGACGTGGCTGGCGTCCTCTCCATTTAGATTAGAAGAGAGAGAGTGAGATTGATTTGAGACAGAGACACTTGATTTACTGGAGCTTAGGAGTACTGTAGAGAGTGCAGAGTTTAGTAGTGACTGACCACAGTGACCACCAGACAGTGCAGTTTTATTTAATATAATCCGTTCTCTGCCTGAAAAAAACGATACACAGTGACTCAGTCACATACCATATCTGTGTGCACTGCTCAGCCCAGTGTGCTGCATCATCTATGTATATATCTGACTGTGCTCACACAGCTTATAATTGTGGGGGAGACTGGGGAGCAGTGCCAGTTATAGGTTATAGCAGGAGCCAGGAGTACATATTATTAAAATTAAACAGTGCACACTTTTGCTGCAGGAGTGCCACTGCCAGTGTGACTGACCAGTGACCTGACCACACTGACCACCAGTATAGTTAGTAGTATACTATATTGTGATTGCCTGAAAAAGTTAAACACTCGTCGTGTGACTTGTGTGGTGTTTTTTTTTTTATTCTATAAAAAACTCATTCTGCTGACAGACAGTGTCCAGCAGGTCCGTCATTATATAATATATACCTGTCTGGCTGCAGTAGTGATATATATATATTTTTTATATCATTATTTATCATCCAGTCGCAGCAGACACAGTACGGTAGTTCACGGCTGTAGCTACCTCTGTGTCGGCACTCGGCAGTCCATCCATAATTGTATACCACCTACCCGTGGTTTTTTTTTCTTTCTTCTTTATACATACATACTACATCTCTTTATCAACCAGTCTATATTAGCAGCAGACACAGTACAGTAGTCCACGGCTGTAGCTACCTCTGTGTCGGCACTCGGCAGTCCATCCATAATTGTATACCACCTACCCGTGGTTTTTTTTTCTTTCTTCTTTATACATACATACTACATCTCTTTATCAACCAGTCTATATTAGCAGCAGACACAGTACAGTACGGTAGTCCACGGCTGTAGCTACCTCTGTGTCGGCACTCGGCAGTCCGTCCATAATTGTATACCACCTACCCGTGGTTTTTTTTTCTATCTTCTTTATACATACATACTACATCTCTTTATCAACCAGTCTATATTAGCAGCAGACACAGTACAGTAGTCCACGGCTGTAGCTACCTCTGTGTCGGCACTCGGCAGTCCATCCATAATTGTATACCACCTACCCGTGGTTTTTTTTTCTTTCTTCTTTATACATACATACTACATCTCTTTATCAACCAGTCTATATTAGCAGCAGACACAGTACAGTACGGTAGTCCACGGCTGTAGCTACCTCTGTGTCGGCACTCGGCAGTCCGTCCATAATTGTATACCACCTACCCGTGTTTTTTTTTTCTTTCTTCTTTATACATACATACTACATCTCTTTATCAACCAGTCTATATTAGCAGCAGACACAGTACAGTAGTCCACGGCTGTAGCTACCTCTGTGTCGGCACTCGGCAGTCCATCCATAATTGTATACCACCTACCCGTGGTTTTTTTTTCTTTCTTCTTTATACATACATACTACATCTCTTTATCAACCAGTCTATATTAGCAGCAGACACAGTACAGTACGGTAGTCCACGGCTGTAGCTACCTCTGTGTCGGCACTCGGCAGTCCGTCCATAATTGTATACCACCTACCCGTGGTTTTTTTTTCTTTCTTCTTTATACATACATACTACATCTCTTTATCAACCAGTCTATATTAGCAGCAGACACAGTACAGTAGTCCACGGCTGTAGCTACCTCTGTGTCGGCACTCGGCAGTCCATCCATAATTGTATACCACCTACCCGTGGTTTTTTTTTCTTTCTTCTTTATACATACATACTACATCTCTTTATCAACCAGTCTATATTACCAGCAGACACAGTACAGTACGGTAGTCCACGGCTGTAGCTACCTCTGTGTCGGCACTCGGCAGTCCGTCCATAATTGTATACCACCTACCCGTGGTTTTTTTTTCTTTCTTCTTTATACATACATACTACATCTCTTTATCAACCAGTCTATATTAGCAGCAGACACAGTACGGTAGTCCACGGCTGTAGCTACCTCTGTGTCGGCACTCGGCAGTCCGTCCATAATTGTATACCACCTACCCGTGGTTTTTTTTTCTTTCTTCTTTATACATACTACATCTCATTATCAACCAGTCTATATTAGCAGCAGACACAGTACGGTAGTCCACGGCTGTAGCTACCTCTGTGTCGGCACTCGGCAGTCCATCCATAATTGTATACCACCTACCCGTGGTTATTTTTTCTTTCTTCTTTATACATACTACATCTCATTATCATCCAGTCTATATTAGCAGCAGACACAGTACAGTAGTCCACGGCTGTAGCTACCTCTGTGTCGGCACTCGGCAGTCCATCCATAATTGTATACCACCTACCCGTGTTTTTTTTTTTTTCTTCTTTATACATACATACTACATCTCATTATCATCCAGTCTATATTAGCAGCAGACACAGTACAGTACAATAGTCCACGGCTGTAGCTACCTCTGTGTCGGCACTCGGCAGTCCATCCATAATTGTATACTAGTATCCATCCATCTCCATTGTTTACCTGAGGTGCCTTTTAGTTGTGCCTATTAAAATATGGAGAACAAAAATGTTGAGGTTCCAAAATTAGGGAAAGATCAAGATCCACTTCCACCTCGTGCTGAAGCTGCTGCCACTAGTCATGGCCGAGACGATGAAATGCCAGCAACGTCGTCTGCCAAGGCTGATGCCCAATGTCATAGTACAGAGCATGTCAAATCCAAAACACCAAATATCAGTAAAAAAAGGACTCCAAAACCTAAAATAAAATTGTCGGAGGAGAAGCGTAAACTTGCCAATATGCCATTTACCACACGGAATGGCAAGGAACGGCTGAGGCCCTGGCCTATGTTCATGGCTAGTGGTTCAGCTTCACATGAGGATGGAAGCACTCAGCCTCTCGCTAGAAAACTGAAAAGACTCAAGCTGGCAAAAGCACCGCAAAGAACTGTGCGTTCTTCGAAATCCCAAATCCACAAGGAGAGTCCAATTGTGTCGGTTGCGATGCCTGACCTTCCCAACACTGGACGTGAAGAGCATGCGCCTTCCACCATTTGCACGCCCCCTGCAAGTGCTGGAAGGAGCACCCGCAGTCCAGTTCCTGATAGTCAGATTGAAGATGTCAGTGTTGAAGTACACCAGGATGAGGAGGATATGGGTGTTGCTGGCGCTGGGGAGGAAATTGACCAGGAGGATTCTGATGGTGAGGTGGTTTGTTTAAGTCAGGCACCCGGGGAGACACCTGTTGTCCGTGGGAGGAATATGGCCATTGACATGCCTGGTGAAAATACAAAAAAAATCAGCTCTTCGGTGTGGAAGTATTTCACCAGAAATGCGGACAACATTTGTCAAGCCGTGTGTTCCCTTTGTCAAGCTGTAATAAGTAGGGGTAAGGACGTTAACCACCTCGGAACATCCTCCCTTATACGTCACCTGCAGCGCATTCATAATAAGTCAGTGACAAGTTCAAAAACTTTGGGCGACAGCGGAAGCAGTCCACTGACCAGTAAATCCCTTCCTCTTGTAACCAAGCTCACGCAAACCACCCCACCAACTCCCTCAGTGTCAATTTCCTCCTTCCCCAGGAATGCCAATAGTCCTGCAGGCCATGTCACTGGCAATTCTGACGAGTCCTCTCCTGCCTGGGATTCCTCCGATGCATCCTTGCGTGTAACGCCTACTGCTGCTGGCGCTGCTGTTGTTGCTGCTGGGAGTCGATGGTCATCCCAGAGGGGAAGTCGTAAGCCCACTTGTACTACTTCCAGTAAGCAATTGACTGTCCAACAGTCCTTTGCGAGGAAGATGAAATATCACAGCAGTCATCCTGCTGCAAAGCGGATAACTGAGGCCTTGACAACTATGTTGGTGTTAGACGTGCGTCCGGTATCCGCCGTTAGTTCACAGGGAACTAGACAATTTATTGAGGCAGTGT
This sequence comes from Pseudophryne corroboree, assembly GCF_028390025.1. Taxonomy (NCBI): domain Eukaryota; kingdom Metazoa; phylum Chordata; class Amphibia; order Anura; family Myobatrachidae; genus Pseudophryne; species Pseudophryne corroboree. Next base: position 103,821,580 of record NC_086444.1, on the reverse strand, counting down.
GCCCCCGTTACCAAATACCATCTAGGTTCCACTTCTGTAGGCAGGCGATACCGAGAATGTACACGGACGTCAGAAAAAGACTCACCAGTGTCCTAAAAAATGCAGTTGTACCCAATGTCCACTTAACCACGGACATGTGGACAAGTGGAGCAGGGCAGGGTCAGGACTATATGACTGTGACAGCCCACTGGGTAGATGTATGGACTCCCGCCGCAAGAACAGCAGCGGCGGCACCAGTAGCAGCATCTCGCAAACGCCAACTCTTTCCTAGGCAGGCTACGCTTTGTATCACCGCTTTCCAGAATACGCACACAGCTAAAAACCTCTTACGGCAACTGAGGAAGATCATCGCAGAATGGCTTACCCCAATTGGACTCTCCTGTGGATTTGTGGCATCGGACAACGCCAGCAATATTGTGTGTGCATTAAATATGGGCAAATTCCAGCACGTCCCATGTTTTGCACATACCTTGAATTTGGTGGTGCAGAATTTTTTAAAAAACGACAGGGGCGTGCAAGAGATGCTGTCGGTGGCCAGAAGAATTGCGGGACACTTTCGGCGTACAGGCACCACGTACAGAAGACTGGAGCACCACCAAAAACTACTGAACCTGCCCTGCCATCATCTGAAGCAAGAAGTGGTAACGAGGTGGAATTCAACCCTCTATATGCTTCAGAGGTTGGAGGAGCAGCAAAAGGCCATTCAAGCCTATTCAATTGAGCACGATATAGGAGGTGGAATGCACCTGTCTCAAGTGCAGTGGAGAATGATTTCAACGTTGTGCAAGGTTCTGATGCCCTTTGAACTTGCCACACGTGAAGTCAGTTCAGACACTGCCAGCCTGAGTCAGGTCATTCCCCTCATCAGGCTTTTGCAGAAGAAGCTGGAGACATTGAAGGAGGAGCTAACACGGAGCGATTCCGCTAGGCATGTGGGACTTGTGGATGGAGCCCTTGATTCGCTTAACAAGGATTCACGGGTGGTCAATCTGTTGAAATCAGAGCACTACATTATGGCCACCGTGCTCGATCCTAGATTTAAAACCTACCTTGGATCTCTCTTTCCAGCAGACACAAGTCTGCTGGGGTTGAAAGACCTGCTGGTGAGAAAATTGTCAAGTCAAGCGGAACGCGACCTGTCAACATCTCCTCCTTCACATTCTCCCGCAACTGGGGGTGCGAGGAAAAGGCTCAGAATTCCGAGCCCACCCGCTGGCGGTGATGCAGGGCAGTCTGGAGCGACTGCTGATGCTGACATCTGGTCCGGACTGAAGGACCTGACAACGATTACGGACATGTCGTCTACTGTCACTGCATATGATTCTCTCAACATTGAAAGAATGGTGGAGGATTATATGAGTGACCGCATCCAAGTAGGCACGTCACACAGTCCGTACTTATACTGGCAGGAAAAAGAGGCAATTTGGAGGCCCTTGCACAAACTGGCTTTATTCTACCTATGTTGCCCTCCCACAAGTGTGTACTCCGAAAGAGTGTTTAGTGCCGCCGCTCACCTTGTCAGCAATCGGCGTACGAGGTTACATCCAGAAAATGTGGAGAAGATGATGTTCATTAAAATGAATTATAATCAATTCCTCCGCGGAGACATTGACCAGCAGCAATTGCCTCCACAAAGTACACAGGGAGCTGAGATGGTGGATTCCAGTGGGGACGAATTGATAATCTGTGAGGAGGGGGATGTACACGGTGATATATCGGAGGATGATGATGAGGTGGACATCTTGCCTCTGTAGAGCCAGTTTGTGCAAGGAGAGATTAATTGCTTCTTTTTTGGGGGGGTCCAAACCAACCCGTCATATCAGTCACAGTCGTGTGGCAGACCCTGTCACTGAAATGATGGGTTGGTTAAAGTGTGCATGTCCTGTTTATACAACATAAGGGTGGGTGGGAGGGCCCAAGGACAATTCCATCTTGCACCTCTTTTTTCTTTTATTTTTCTTTGCGTCATGTGCTGTTTGGGGAGGGTTTTTTGGAAGGGCCATCCTGCGTGACACTGCAGTGACACTCATAGATGGGCCCGGTGTTTGTGTCGGCCACTAGGGTCGCTTATCTTACTCACACAGTCAGCTACCTCATTGCGCCTCTTTTTTTCTTTGCGTCATGTGCTGTTTGGGGAGGGTTTTTTGGAAGGGCCATCCTGCGTGACACTGCAGTGCCACTCCTAGATGGGCCCGGTGTTTGTGTCGGCCACTAGGGTCGCTTATCTTACTCACACAGTCAGCTACCTCATTGCGCCTCTTTTTTTCTTTGCGTCATGTGCTGTTTGGGGAGGGTTTTTTGGAAGGGCCATCCTGCGTGACACTGCAGTGCCACTCCTAGATGGGCCCGGTGTTTGTGTCGGCCACTAGGGTCGCTTATCTTACTCACACAGTCAGCTACCTCATTGCGCCTCTTTTTTTCTTTGCGTCATGTGCTGTTTGGGGAGGGTTTTTTGGAAGGGACATCCTGCGTGACACTGCAGTGCCACTCCTAGATGGGCCCGGTGTTTGTGTCGGCCACTAGGGTCGCTTATCTTACTCACACAGCTACCTCATTGCGCCTCTTTTTTTCTTTGCGTCATGTGCTGTTTGGGGAGGGTTTTCTGGAAGGGACATCCTGCGTGACACTGCAGTGCCACTCCTAGATGGGCCCGGTGTTTGTGTCGGCCACTAGGGTCGCTTATCTTACTCACACAGCGACCTCGGTGCAAATTTTAGGACTAAAAATAATATTGTGAGGTGTGAGGTATTCAGAATAGACTGAAAATGAGTGTAAATTATGGTTTTTGAGGTTAATAATACTTTGGGATCAAAATGACCCCCAAATTCTATGATTTAAGCTGTTTTTTAGGGTTTTTTGAAAAAAACACCCGAATCCAAAACACACCCGAATCCGACAAAAAAAATTCGGTGAGGTTTTGCCAAAACGCGGTCGAACCCAAAACACGGCCGCGGAACCGAACCCAAAACCAAAACACAAAACCCGAAAACTTTCCGGCGCTCATCTCTATCTGGAACGCATTTACTGGGCATATGACAACTTCCGGTTGAAATGAGTTTTTGCCATTGGTCCATTTTTTGACGGAAACTGACTTTCTGGTAAAAACTAGAAATATATGAAATGGATTCCATTCATGTACTATGGTATATTAGGTATTTAGGTTATTAGAGGCTAGGCAATCCATGTCTGGTATTAGGTTTTAGATCAATAAGGTTCATGGGAGGATAAATATCCAGGGCTCACTGCTACCATCTACACCTTGAGGAAGATAACCTTTGTTATCGAAATGCGTCGGTGAAGGTAGCAGGACGTATGTGGAGCTCTCGCCTGGCTGTGTATGATTACTCCTGGGGACGCCTGGTTGTTCATCATTAACAAACGCTTTTGTCTACTCTATTGTGTAGACCACTCAGTCTGGTGAGAACCCATCTTTTAGATTTCTTATGCTGTTTGTGGAAATAAATGTTTTGTGGTAATACACCATCCCAGCACTTTTCATTTCACATATATATTCAATTGGAGTAAGAAGGGGAAGGTCCCTATCAATCAAGAAATGTCAGGACACTTCCAAGTCGGTGATCCGCCTCATAAAAAGCGATTTTGTCTACTATTAGTAGACCACCTCTTGCGGTACGAGTCTGGACCTATAATCATTTGTTTGTTCACTCCTGGTATTACGGTATTACACTATGTCTGTATCATGTTCTATCTCCAAAGGCACTTATTCCTGTAACCTATGAGATTGAACATCCGGTTGACGATTAAGTGAGAAGCGCCTGAAATAAAGGGTGGTAAACTGTTTGTTATTACTCCTTGAGCTTATTGTCTACAACCGCCTTACTTCCTTTCTTTCCTCACACTCACTGCTTGACCCATTCCAGTCTGGCTTCCGTCCTCTCCACTCCACTGAAATTGCCCTTACAAAAGTATGCAATGACCTCCATGCTGCTAAATCTAAGGGATACTACTCTCTACTTATTCTACTTGATCTCTCTGCTGCTTTTGACACTGTGGACCATCCTCTCCTACTGCAAATCCTTCACTCCATTGTTCTGCGTGACACTGCCCTCTCTTGGCTGTCTTCCTTCCTCTCTGACTGTTCATTCTCTGTCTCCTCTCATGACTCCACCTCCCCCTCTCTTCCACTAACTGTAGGTGTACCCCAAAGTTCTGTCCTTGGTCCTCTTCTCTTCTCTCTCTATACGTCCTCACTAGGTAAGCTCATTAGTTCTTTTGGTTTCCAATTTCATCTCTATGCTGATGACACCCAAATCTATCTTTCCTCTCCAGACCTCTCCCCTGCTCTCCTCACTCGTATCTCCAACTGTCTCTCTGCTACCTCTTCCTGGATATCCCAGCGCTTTCTTAAACTTAACATGTCTAAGACCGAGCTGATCATCTTCCCTCCCTCCCGCATAACCTCACCTCTTATAATCTCATTATCTATTGATGGCACTATTATCTCCTCTAGCTCCCAAGTGCGCTGTCTTGGAATAATCCTTGACTCCTCCCTCTCCTTCAAACCACAAATTCAGCACCTCTCACAAATCTGCCGTTTTCATTTAAAAAATATTTCCAGGATCAGTCCCTTTCTGACCCAGGATGCTACTAAGACTCTTATCCACTCACTGGTCATCTCCAGACTGGACTACTGTAATCTCCTCCTGACTGGCATTCCTGACAAACACCTCTCTCCACTCCAATCTATCCTCAATGCTGCTGCCCGGCTCATTTTCCTCACCAAACGCACTACGTCTACCTCTCCTCTCTTACTAGACCTTCACTGGCTCCCCTTCCCTTTCAGAATCCATTTCAAGCTTCTCACACTCGCTTACAAAGCCCTCACCCATTCCTCTCCAATCTACATCTCTGATCTTATCTCCCTTTACACTCCCACCTGTCCTCTTCGCTCTGCTAATGCACAACGACTCTCCTGCCTACGGATTACTTCCTCCCACTCCTACCTCCAAGATTTTTCACGTGCTGCACCACTTCTCTAGAATTCCCTACCTCTCCCCCTCAGACTCTCCACCTCTCTACAAAACTTCAAATGGGCTCTCAAGACCCACTTCTTCACCAAACCCAGCCAAATCTCATCCTAACCATCTGTTCCACGTTCTCTATGTACCCCATCTGTGTCACCCCTGTCTGTCTACACCTCCCCTTTAGATTGTAAGCTCTTACGAGCAGGGCCCTCTTCCCTCATGTGCTTATCCTTTGTCTTACTTTAATCTTCAACTGCACCAAATCCAGCAGTCTTCTGCCACCTGATACTTATTCCAGTGTCATCTGCTGATGTAACTATGTTTATTTACCCTGTACTTGTCCTATATTGTCATCAGCTGTAAGTTGCTGTTTTCCTGTTTGATTATTTATGTACTCTGTAATTGGACACTGCGGAACCCTTGTGGCGCCATATAAATAAAGGATAATAATAATAATAATAATAATAATAATAATAATAATAATAACACAATTACTGTAGAGTGCTAGAAATAAAGACAAATGCCCCAGGAAACAGCAGTAAAGATGGATTCAGTGTGATCTCCTGATGGACGGGATAACGGCGGTCAGAATACCGACAGCAGCATCCTGACCATCAGAATCCCGACAGCTTCCTGCAAAGTACCCTAATCCTCCCCTGCCCCACCCCAACTCCCTTGTGGATGCTTTAACCTAACCCTTACCTTCCTGGGTGGTGCCTAACCCTCCCTTCCCCCCTTCCCCGCTGCCTAAACTTAACCCGCCCCGCTTGGTGCCTAACCCGAACCTCCCCTCCTAAGTGCCTAAACCTAACCCTTCCTCCTCGGTACATAACCATAACTTTCTCATCCCTGCACCCTAACCCTAAGCCCCCTTCTCATGTTCTCATGCCAAAACCTAACCTCCCGCCCCCCAACCACGGCAGGACGCCAGGGTGTCCCGCTGGAAGAACGATCGGGATCCCGGCTGTCGGTATTTTGACACCAGTATCCCGAGCACCGTCTGTATTTAGACGCCAAGCTTCTGGCATCCTTAGGGATTCCAACGCTGGTATATCGACATCCGGGATCCCGTCCTTCAGGATATTAACTGCATCCCATAGAGATGCTATCTAATCTGCAATTAATATTGAAGATCTTCAGACCTCCTAAAGGGGGGTACTCACGGAGCGATATTCTAAGCAATCTGACTAGATTGCTTAGAATTTGAGCATTATCGCTCCGTGTGTCGCTATCGCTGCTGCTAAATTGGCTTGCATGCAGGCCAATCTAGCGGGTCGCTCACTTCACCTGCTGGGTGAAGTGGGCGCCCCCCCCCCGTCTCCCCCCGCACGCTCAGCACAGATCACGCAGTGCTGAGCGGCGGGAAAGATGTGTGCTGAGCGGTTCGCTCAGGACACATCTCTCCTGCATCGGCCCATCTATATGGGCCTTTAGTGAAATAAACAATTGAATTTCTTTAGCTAATTAACAATGGAATTACCAGTCACTTTGCAAGCATCACATACTGCAGAAACACATCCTGTATTTGCAGAGAACACAATATAAGATAGTGGCCACAATGATATAAATGAGAGCTGCTCTCCCTTGAGCTCGCAGTCTGGCAATATGTAAGCCAGAAATAGTAAGAAATAAAAAATAAAAAAAATCAAGCCAACTTTTTGTTTAAAAAAAACTACACAAAATACAAAAAAAACCCTCACTTAACTTACACACAGATTTCCATTAATGCAATGTTGTGTAGCTTTAAAAATTGATTGTATTCACATACAGTATACACGATATGCATTCATGAATAGTTCATTATCTTTATGAATTATTTGCAATCATTCATACCGTGTGCATGCTGCCACCCACTGTACTTGTAGTTTATCATCTCTGACACACACAGCAGAATTAATGCTCACTTCTGGCACTGTTCATGCGTCATAGTGACGGTGATTGGGAAAGAATAAAGGACAGAAGGGAAGACTTATCAATGCTTGGAGAGTGATAACGCACCAACCAATTAGCTCCTAACTGTCATTTTACAGGCTGTGTTTGAAAAATGACAGGAGCTCATTGGTTGGTACTTTTATCTGTCTCCAAGCTTTGAAAAACAGATAGACAAGTAACCTTCAGTAGTGTGTAGAGATATCAAGACCAGCAGCCTATTTAAAACCAGAGGAGCTTTTACCAATCTCCAACAGATAGGCTTAAATACTGTATAGCGCTAAGCCTTGTTTTCATATAGTGCGGAAACATTCATACATTAAACTCACATTTCCAAGAATTTAAAACAGCATAATAAACCACAAACAGTGGTATCCCCCTGGAAGAGCTTCCTTCCCTTACACCGTATATTAGGGTCCCGCCAGGGGATGTAAGACAGGAAAGTATCAAAGCTCCTGGAACCCAATGCTAACAGTGCCCAGTTAGGTAAAGGTATGGTCCAGAAGTCTGCTCCCAGGGGTTTCAGTGTCAACATCTCAACACGTTTCGGACCAGCAGGTCCTTCATCAAAAGCATGGTTGGAAGTGATTCTGTCTCTCCTTATATAATCTATTCAATAAAGCAAGACCTACCCCTCCAATTTGCCCGCATCATCCTCTTTTTTTGGAGACTTCTGAAACAGGAAGTGACGTCATGCGGATCCTGAAGTAAGATGGCCACCGCTCTATGCATTCCACCATGGGTTCCACCAGGATTTATGCATTCCAAATGCGTTCCATTCATTATTCCTTATGGAGATGCTTTCCAAACTTGTGTAAAACATATAAATACTCCATTCTAAGTGGGTAATTGCTGAATCCAAGGATAAAGGAGAGTATCTCATACATAAATAGGTCCATCATCCACAAGAATAGTCCACATTATATATATAAAAAAATTGAAATACAAAATTAACATTAGCATCAATCATAATTATAAAATAGATAACAAATACAGATGTAGAATTACATGACAGCAGCGGCGTTCACAGTGTGCAGGGGGGAGCTGACCAGGACATATGAACTTACATGTGCCGTTGTATGCCCTGTCTTCCTTCCCCGGGGATCTGCTGCAGCTGCAGCACTGAACTCGCTGCTCAGCTTGTCACTCGTCATTTAGCCCGCCCCCGGACTCCTGTAAAATCAGTCATTGGGAGTCTGGGGGCGGGCTAAATGATGAGTGACAAGCTGAGCAGTGAGTTCAGTGCTGCGGCAGATCCTCAGGGAAGGAAGCCAGGACATATGTTAAATACAAGTGCACATGTATGTTCATGCTGTTGTCAGCTCCCCCTTGCACACTGTGGACGGCACTGCAGCCCAGGGGTAGCACCCGCCGCTGCAGTATTGGATCCACAGTAAAGTATCAACATGAAAATAGGATTTTAATACCTACCGGTAAATCCTTATCTCTTAGTCCGTAGAGGATGCTGGGGATGCTTCAAGAACCATGGGGTATAGATGGGATCCGCAGGAGACATGGGCACTTTAAGACTTTAAAAGGGGTGTGAACTGGCTCCTCCCTCTATGCCCCTCCTCCAGACTCCAGTTATAGGAACTGTGCCCAGGGAGATGGACATTTCGAGGAAAAGGATTTATTGTTAAACCACGGTGAGCAGTTTACCAGCTCACACCTCCAGTATGCCGCAGAACGTGGCCTTCAACAGAACACCAGCCGACGGCATGAAGAATATGCAGCAATACGCTGACATAACCGTAACACAACCTATGTGTGTAAACCCAACCAGTAACAGCATAACGCATGCTATGGCCTGAATATCATCAGCAACAGGCTGACTTAAACACAACACACCATGTGTGTAAACCTACCCAATGACTGCAGACACAGTACGCACTGGGATGGGCGCCCAGCATCCTCTACGGACTAAGAGAAAAGGATTTACCGGTAGGTATTAAAATCCTATTTTCTCATACGTCCTAGAGGATGCTGGGGATGCTTCAAGAACCATGGGGTTTATATCAAAGCTCTAGAACGGGAGGGAGACTGCGGATGACTCTGCAGCACTGATTGACCAAACAAGAGGTCCTCCTCAGTCAGGGTATCAAACTTGTAAAACTTTGCAAAAGTGTTTGAACCCGACCAAGTAGCTGCTCGCCAAATCTGTAATGCCGAGACCCGTCGGGCAGCTGCCCAGGAAGAGCCCACCTTTCTGGTAGAATGGGGCTTCACCGATTTCGGTAACGGCAATCCAGCCGTAGAATGAGCCTGCTGAATCGTATTACAGAACCACCGTGCAATAGTCTGCTTGGAAGCAGGAGCCCCAATCTTGTTGGGAGCCCATAGGACAAACATAATCTCTGTTTTCACCAAGTCGAGCCGTTCTGGCGACTTAGATTTTTAAATCTCTGACCACATCGAGAGACTTCGATACCTCCAAGGCGTCAGTAGCCACTGGCACCACAATAGGCTGGTTTACGTGAAACGATGAAACCACTTTTGGCAGAAATTGCTGAACGAGTTCACAACTCCGCTCTATCAGCATGGAAGATGAAATAGGGACTTTTGTGAGACAAAGCCGCCAATTCAGATACCCGCCTTGCGGAAACCAAGACCAACAACACGACTACTTTCCAAGTAAGGAGATTTAACTCAACCTTACGTAAAGGTTCAACCAATGAGATTGCAGGAAACTGCAACACCACATTAAGATCCCATGGTGCCACTGGGGGCACAAAGGAGGTTGGATGTGCAGTACGCCTTTCACGAAGGTCTGCACTTCTGGAAGGGATGCCCATTCTTTCAGAAAGAAAATTGATAAGGCCAAAATTTGTGCTTTAATGGAGCCTAACTTTAGGTCCGCATCCACCTCTGCTTGTAATAAATTAGAGATGAGCGGGTTCGGTTTCTCTGAATCCGAACCCGCACGAACTTCATGTTTTTTTTCACGGGTCCGAGCGACTCGGATCTTCCCGCCTTGCTCGGTTAACCCGAGCGCGCCCGAACGTCATCATGACGCTGTCGGATTCTCGCGAGGCTCGGATTCTATCGCGAGACTCGGATTCTATATAAGGAGCCGCGCGTCGCCGCCATTTTCACACGTGCATTGAGATTGATAGGGAGAGGACGTGGCTGGCGTCCTCTCCATTTAGATTAGGAGAGAGAGAGAGAGATTGACCTGAGGCTGATACTGTAGAAGAGAGTGCAGAGTTTAGTGACTGACCACAGTGACCACCAGCAGTGCAGTTGTTTTATTTAATATATCCGTTCTCTGCCTGAAAAAAACGGTACACACAGTGACTCAGTCACATACCATATCTGTGTGCACTGCTCAGCCCAGTGTGCTGCATGCCTGCATCATCTATGTATATATTATATATCTGACTGTGCTCAGCTCACACAGCTTATAATTGTGGGGGAGACTGGGGAGCACTGCAGTGCCAGTTATAGGTTATAGCAGGAGCCAGGAGTACATATTATATTAAAATTAAACAGTGCACACTTTTGCTGCAGGAGTGCCACTGCCAGTGTGACTGACCAGTGACCTGACCACACTGACCACCAGTATAGTTAGTAGTATACTATATTGTGATTGCCTGAAAAAGTTAAACACTCGTCGTGTGACTTCACTTGTGTGGTGTTTTTTTTTTTTATTCTATAAAAAACTCATTCTGCTAACAGACAGTGTCCAGCAGGTCCGTCATTATATAATATATATACCTGTCCGGCTGCAGTAGTGATATATATATATTTTTTATATCATTATTTATCATCCAGTCGCAGCAGACACAGTACGGTAGTTCACGGCTGTAGCTACCTCTGTGTCGGCACTCGGCAGTCCATCCATAATTGTATACCACCTACCCGTGTTTTTTTTTTCTTTCTTCTTTATACATACATACTACTACATCTCTTTATCAACCAGTCTATATTAGCAGCAGACACAGTACAGTACGGTAGTTCACGGCTGTGGCTACCTCTGTGTCGGCACTCGGCAGTCCGTCCATAATTGTATACCACCTAACCGTGTTTTTTTTTTCTTTCTTCTTTATACATACATACTACGACATCTCTTTATCAACCAGTCTATATTAGCAGCAGACACAGTACAGTACGGTAGTTCACGGCTGTGGCTACCTCTGTGTCGGCACTCGGCAGTCCGTCCATAATTGTATACCACCTAACCGTGGTTTTTTTTTCTTTCTTCTTCATACATACATACTACGACATCTCTTTATCAACCAGTCTATATTAGCAGCAGACACAGTACAGTACGGTAGTTCACGGCTGTGGCTACCTCTGTGTCGGCACTCGGCAGTCCGTCCATAATTGTATACCACCTAACCGTGGTTTTTTTTTCTTTCTTCTTTATACATACATACTACGACATCTCTTTATCAACCAGTCTATATTAGCAGCAGACACAGTACAGTACGGTAGTTCACGGCTGTGGCTACCTCTGTGTCGGCACTCGGCAGTCCGTCCATAATTGTATACCACCTAACCGTGGTTTTTCTTTCTTTCTTCTTTATACATACATACTACGACATCTCTTTATCAACCAGTCTATATTAGCAGCAGACACAGTACAGTACGGTAGTTCACGGCTGTGGCTACCTCTGTGTCGGCACTCGGCAGTCTGTCCATAATTGTATACCACCTAACCATGGTTTTTTTTTCTTTCTTCTTCATACATACATACTACGACATCTCTTTATCAACCAGTCTATATTAGCAGCAGACACAGTACAGTACGGTAGTTCACGGCTGTGGCTACCTCTGTGTCGGCACTCGGCAGTCCGTCCATAATTGTATACCACCTAACCGTGGTTTTTTTTTTCTTTCTTCTTTATACATACATACTACGACATCTCTTTATCAACCAGTCTATATTAGCAGCAGACACAGTACAGTACGGTAGTTCACGGCTGTGGCTACCTCTGTGTCGGCACTCGGCAGTCCGTCCATAATTGTATACCACCTAACCGTGGTTTTTTTTTCTTTCTTCTTCATACATACATACTACGACATCTCTTTATCAACCAGTCTATATTAGCAGCAGACACAGTACAGTACGGTAGTTCACGGCTGTGGCTACCTCTGTGTCGGCACTCGGCAGTCCGTCCATAATTGTATACCACCTACCCGTGGTTTTTTTTTCTTTCTTCTTCATACATACATACTACGACATCTCTTTATCAACCAGTCTATATTAGCAGCAGACACAGTACAGTACGGTAGTTCACGGCTGTGGCTACCTCTGTGTCGGCACTCGGCAGTCCGTCCATAATTGTATACCACCTAACCGTGGTTTTTTTTTCTTTCTTCTTCATACATACATACTACGACATCTCTTTATCAACCAGTCTATATTAGCAGCAGACACAGTACGGTAGTTCACGGCTGTAGCTACCTCTGTGTCGGCACTCGGCAGTCCGTCCATAATTGTATACTAGTATCCATCCATCTCCATTGTTTACCTGAGGTGCCTTTTAGTTGTGCCTATTAAAATATGGAGAACAAAAATGTTGAGGTTCCAAAATTAGGGAAAGATCAAGATCCACTTCCACCTCGTGCTGAAGCTGCTGCCACTAGTCATGGCCGAGACGATGAAATGCCAGCAACGTCGTCTGCCAAGGCCGATGCCCAATGTCATAGTACAGAGCATGTCAAATCCAAAACACCAAATATCAGTAAAAAAAGGACTCCAAAACCTAAAATAAAATTGTCGGAGGAGAAGCGTAAACTTGCCAATATGCCATTTACCACACGGAGTGGCAAGGAACGGCTGAGGCCCTGGCCTATGTTCATGGCTAGTGGTTCAGCTTCACATGAGGATGGAGGCACTCAGCCTCTCGCTAGAAAAATGAAAAGACTCAAGCTGGCAAAAGCAGTAGCACCGCAAAGAACTGTGCGTTCTTCGAAATCCCAAATCCACAAGGAGAGTCCAATTGTGTCGGTTGCGATGCCTGACCTTCCCAACACTGGACGTGAAGAGCATGCACCTTCCACCATTTGCACGCCCCCTGCAAGTGCTGGAAGGAGCACCCGCAGTCCAGTTCCTGATAGTCAGATTGAAGATGTCAGTGTTGAAGTACACCAGGATGAGGAGGATATGGGTGTTGCTGGCGCTGGGGAGGAAATTGACCAGGAGGATTCTGATGGTGAGGTGGTTTGTTTAAGTCAGGCACCCGGGGAGACACCTGTTGTCCGTGGGAGGAATATGGCCGTTGACATGCCTGGTGAAAATACCAAAAAAATCAGCTCTTCGGTGTGGAACTATTTCAACAGAAATGCGGACAACAGGTGTCAAGCCGTGTGTTCCCTTTGTCAAGCTGTAATAAGTAGGGGTAAGGACGTTAACCACCTCGGAACATCCTCCCTTATACGTCACCTGCAGCGCATTCATAATAAGTCAGTGACAAGTTCAAAAACTTTGGGTGACAGCGGAAGCAGTCCACTGACCAGTAAATCCCTTCCTCTTGTAACCAAGCTCACGCAAACCACCCCACCAACTCCCTCAGTGTCAATTTCCTCCTTCCCCAGGAATGCCAATAGTCCTGCAGGCAATGTCACTGGCAATTCTGACGAGTCCTCTCCTGCCTGGCATTCCTCCGATGCATCCTTGCGTGTAACGCCTACTGCTGCTGGCGCTGCTGTTGTTGCTGCTGGGAGTCGATGGTCATCCCAGAGGGGAAGTCGTAAGCCCACTTGTACTACTTCCAGTAAGCAATTGACTGTTCAACAGTCCTTTGCGAGGAAGATGAAATATCACAGCAGTCATCCTGCTGCAAAGCGGATAACTGAGGCCTTGACAACTATGTTGGTGTTAGACGTGCGTCCGGTATCCGCCGTTAGTTCACAGGGAACTAGACAATTTATTGAGGCAGTGTGCCCCCGTTACCAAATACCATCTAGGTTCCACTTCTCTAGGCAGGCGATACCGAGAATGTACACGGACGTCAGAAAAAGACTCACCAGTGTCCTAAAAAATGCAGTTGTACCCAATGTCCACTTAACCACGGACATGTGGACAAGTGGAGCAGGGCAGGGTCAGGACTATATGACTGTGACAGCCCACTGGGTAGATGTATGGACTCCCGCCGCAAGAACAGCAGCGGCGGCACCAGTAGCAGCATCTCGCAAACGCCAACTCTTTCCTAGGCAGGCTACGCTTTGTATCACCGGTTTCCAGAATACGCACACAGCTGAAAACCTCTTACGGCAACTGAGGAAGATCATCGCGGAATGGCTTACCCCAATTGGACTCTCCTGTGGATTTGTGGCATCGGACAACGCCAGCAATATTGTGTGTGCATTAAATATGGGCAAATTCCAGCACGTCCCATGTTTTGCACATACCTTGAATTTGGTGGTGCAGAATTATTTAAAAAACGACAGGGGCGTGCAAGAGATGCTGTCGGTGGCCAGAAAAATTGCGGGACACTTTCGGCGTACAGGCACCACGTACAGAAGACTGGAGCACCACCAAAAACTACTGAACCTGCCCTGCCATCATCTGAAGCAAGAAGTGGTAACGAGGTGGAATTCAACCCTCTATATGCTTCAGAGGTTGGAGGAGCAGCAAAAGGCCATTCAAGCCTATACAATTGAGCACGATATAGGAGGTGGAATGCACCTGTCTCAAGCGCAGTGGAGAATGATTTCAACGTTGTGCAAGGTTCTGCTGCCCTTTGAACTTGCCACACGTGAAGTCAGTTCAGACACTGCCAGCCTGAGTCAGGTCATTCCCCTCATCAGGCTTTTGCAGAAGAAGCTGGAGACATTGAAGGAGGAGCTAACACGGAGCGATTCCGCTAGGCATGTGGGACTTGTGGATGGAGCCCTTAATTCGCTTAACAAGGATTCACGGGTGGTCAATCTGTTGAAATCAGAGCACTACATTTTGGCCACCGTGCTCGATCCTAGATTTAAAGCCTACCTTGGATCTCTCTTTCCGGCAGACACAAGTCTGCTGGGGTTGAAAGACCTGCTGGTGAGAAAATTGTCAAGTCAAGCGGAACGCGACCTGTCAACATCTCCTCCTTCACATTCTCCCGCAACTGGGGGTGCGAGGAAAAGGCTCAGAATTCCGAGCCCACCCGCTGGCGGTGATGCAGGGCAGTCTGGAGCGACTGCTGATGCTGACATCTGGTCCGGACTGAAGGACCTGACAACGATTACGGACATGTCGTCTACTGTCACTGCATATGATTCTCTCACCATTGAAAGAATGGTGGAGGATTATATGAGTGACCGCATCCAAGTAGGCACGTCACACAGTCCATACTTATACTGGCAGGAAAAAGAGGCAATTTGGAGGCCATTGCACAAACTGGCTTTATTCTACCTAAGTTGCCCTCCCACAAGTGTGTACTCCGAAAGAGTGTTTAGTGCCGCCGCTCACCTTGTCAGCAATCGGCGTACGAGGTTACATCCAGAAAATGTGGAGAAGATGATGTTCATTAAAATGAATTATAATCAATTCCTCCGCGGAGACATTGACCAGCAGCAATTGCCTCCACAAAGTACACAGGGAGCTGAGATGGTGGATTCCAGTGGGGACGAATTGATAATCTGTGAGGAGGGGGATGTACACGGTGATATATCGGAGGGTGATGATGAGGTGGACATCTTGCCTCTGTAGAGCCAGTTTGTGCAAGGAGAGATTAATTGCTTCTTTTTTGGGGGGGGTCCAAACCAACCCGTCATATCAGTCACAGTCGTGTGGCAGACCCTGTCACTGAAATGATGGGTTGGTTAAAGTGTGCATGTCCTGTTTTGTTTATACAACATAAGGGTGGGTGGGAGGGCCCAAGGACAATTCTATCTTGCACCTCTTTTTTCTTTTCTTTTTCTTTGCGTCATGTGCTGATTGGGGAGGGTTTTTTGGAAGGGACATCCTGCGTGACACTGCAGTGCCACTCCTAAATGGGCCCAGTGTTTGTGTCGGCCACTAGGGTCGCTATCTTACTCACACAGTCAGCTACCTCATTGCGCCTCTTTTTTTCTTTGCGTCATGTGCTGATTGGGGAGGGTTTTTTGGAAGGGACATCCTGCGTGACACTGCAGTGCCACTCCTAAATGGGCCCGGTGTTTGTGTCGGCCACTAGGGTCGCTAATCTTACTCACACAGTCAGCTACCTCATTGCGCCTCTTTTTTTCTTTGCGTCATGTGCTGATTGGGGAGGGTTTTTTGGAAGGGACATCCTGCGTGACACTGCAGTGCCACTCCTAAATGGGCCCGGTGTTTGTGTCGGCCACTAGGGTCGCTAATCTTACTCACACAGTCAGCTACCTCATTGCGCCTCTTTTTTTCTTTGCGTCATGTGCTGATTGGGGAGGGTTTTTTGGAAGGGACATCCTGCGTGACACTGCAGTGCCACTCCTAAATGGGCCCGGTGTTTGTGTCGGCCACTAGGGTCGCTAATCTTACTCACACAGTCAGCTACCTCATTGCGCCTCTTTTTTTCTTTGCGTCATGTGCTGATTGGGGAGGGTTTTTTGGAAGGGACATCCTGCGTGACACTGCAGTGCCACTCCTAAATGGGCCCGGTGTTTGTGTCGGCCACTAGGGTCGCTAATCTTACTCACACAGTCAGCTACCTCATTGCGCCTCTTTTTTTCTTTGCGTCATGTGCTGATTGGGGAGGGTTTTTTGGAAGGGACATCCTGCGTGACACTGCAGTGCCACTCCTAAATGGGCCCGGTGTTTGTGTCGGCCACTAGGGTCGCTAATCTTACTCACACAGTCAGCTACCTCATTGCGCCTCTTTTTTTCTTTGCGTCATGTGCTGATTGGGGAGGGTTTTTTGGAAGGGACATCCTGCGTGACACTGCAGTGCCACTCCTAAATGGGCCCGGTGTTTGTGTCGGCCACTAGGGTCGCTAATCTTACTCACACAGTCAGCTACCTCATTGCGCCTCTTTTTTTCTTTGCGTCATGTGCTGATTGGGGAGGGTTTTTTGGAAGGGACATCCTGCGTGACACTGCAGTGCCACTCCTAAATGGGCCCGGTGTTTGTGTCGGCCACTAGGGTCGCTAATCTTACTCACACAGTCAGCTACCTCATTGCGCCTCTTTTTTTCTTTGCGTCATGTGCTGATTGGGGAGGGTTTTTTGGAAGGGACATCCTGCGTGACACTGCAGTGCCACTCCTAAATGGGCCCGGTGTTTGTGTCGGCCACTAGGGTCGCTAATCTTACTCACACAGTCAGCTACCTCATTGCGTCTCTTTTTTTCTTTGCGTCATGTGCTGATTGGGGAGGGTTTTTTGGAAGGGACATCCTGCGTGACACTGCAGTGCCACTCCTAAATGGGCCCGGTGTTTGTGTCGGCCACTAGGGTCGCTAATCTTACTCACACAGTCAGCTACCTCATTGCGCCTCTTTTTTTCTTTGCGTCATGTGCTGATTGGGGAGGGTTTTTTGGAAGGGACATCCTGCGTGACACTGCAGTGCCACTCCTAAATGGGCCCGGTGTTTGTGTCGGCCACTAGGGTCGCTTATCTTACTCACACAGTCAGCTACCTCATTGCGCCTCTTTTTTTCTTTGCGTCATGTGCTGATTGGGGAGGGTTTTTTGGAAGGGACATCCTGCGTGACACTGCAGTGCCACTCCTAAATGGGCCCGGTGTTTGTGTCGGCCACTAGGGTCGCTAATCTTACTCACACAGTCAGCTACCTCATTGCGCCTCTTTTTTTCTTTGCGTCATGTGCTGATTGGGGAGGGTTTTTTGGAAGGGACATCCTGCGTGACACTGCAGTGCCACTCCTAAATGGGCCCGGTGTTTGTGTCGGCCACTAGGGTCGCTAATCTTACTCACACAGTCAGCTACCTCATTGCGCCTCTTTTTTTCTTTGCGTCATGTGCTGATTGGGGAGGGTTTTTTGGAAGGGACATCCTGCGTGACACTGCAGTGCCACTCCTAAATGGGCCCGGTGTTTGTGTCGGCCACTAGGGTCGCTTATCTTACTCACACAGTCAGCTACCTCATTGCGCCTCTTTTTTTCTTTGCGTCATGTGCTGATTGGGGAGGGTTTTTTGGAAGGGACATCCTGCGTGACACTGCAGTGCAACTCCTAGATGGGCCAGGTGTTTGTGTCGGCCACTAGTGTCGCTTAGCTTAGTCATCCAGCGACCTTGGTGCAAATTTTAGGACTAAAAATAATATTGTGAGGTGTGAGGTATTCAGAATAGACTGAAAATGAGTGGAAATTATGGTTTTTGAGGTTAATAATAATATGGGATCAAAATGACCCCCAAATTCTATGATTTAAGCTGTTTTTTAGTGTTTTTTTAAAAAAACACCCGAATCCAAAACACACCCGAATCCGACAAAAAAAATTCGGTGAGGTTTTGCCAAAACGCGGTCGAACCCAAAACACGGCCGCGGAACCGAACCCAAAACCAAAACACAAAACCCGAAAAATTTCAGGCGCTCATCTCTATAATAAATGGAGCAAACACCCCAGCTGAAAGTCCTCCGTAGGAGCCTTCTTGGATTCACACCAAAACACACATTTTCTCTAAATACGGTGGCAATGCTTTGCCGTTACTTCTTTTCTAGCCTGAAGAAGTGTGGGAATGACTTCACTGGGAATACCCTTTCGGGCTAGGATTTGGCGTTCGACCGCCATGCCATCAAACGCAGCCTTGTTAAGTCTTGATACATGCACGGTCCGTGATGTAACAGGTCCCCTCGTAGAGGAAGAGGCCAGGGATCTTCTATGAGTAATTCTTGAAGATCTGGATACCAAGCCCTCCTTGGCCAGCCCGTAACAATGAGGATTGCCTGAACCTTTGTTCTTCTTATGATCTTTATCACCTTCGGAATGAGTGGAAGTGGAGGGAACACATAGACCGACTGAAACACCCGCGGTGTCGCCAGGGCGTCCACCGCTATCGCTTGAGGGTCCCTCGACCCGGAACAATATCTCTGAAGGTTTTTGTTGAGGCGAGACGCCAGCATGTTTATTTGAGGAATTCCCCAATGATTTGTCACTTCTGCAAAGACCTCTTGATGAAGACACCACTCTCCTGGATGGAGATCGTGTCTGCTGAGGAAGTCTGCTTCCCAGTTGTCTACACCCGGAATGAAGACCACTGACAGAGCGCTTACATGTCTTTTCGCCCAGCGGAAAACTTTTGTGGCTTCTACCATTGCCGCTCTGCTCCTTGTTCCGCCCTGGCGGTTTATGTACGCCACTGCTGTTAAGTTGTCCAGCTGAATTAAGACGGTAGATCGCGAAGAAGGTGTTCCGCTTGCAGAAGGCCGTTGTAAATAGCCCTCAATTTAAGAATGTTTATTGCAGACATGCTTCCTGGCTTGACTATCTTCCCCGGAAACTCTTCACCCTGAAAGACTGCTCTCCAGCCTCGGAGACTTGCATCCATGGACACCAGGATCCAATCCTGGATCCCGAACCTTCGTCCCTCTAGGAGGTGAGAACTCTAGGAGAGAGATTCTGGTCCTGGAATATAGAATAATTTTCCGGTGCATGTGCAGGTGAGACTCAGACCACATGTCCAACTGGTCCCGCTAAAAACACTATGGCATTTAACCTGCCCGCTGAATGGCCACGTAGGCCGCAACCATCTTCTTCATCAACGGAACGTATTGATGAAAATGATACTGTTACAGATCCGATCTGACTCTGGATCCTCAGAGCTCTTTCCACTGGAAGATACAAACTCTCAACAGTTCTGGATCTAACATTATTCCCAACTCCAACAACCACTTCGTTGGGATCAACAGTGATTCTGGCAAGTTCAGGAGCCAACCACTTTGTTGAAGAACTGTCAGGAAGATAACAACGTTTTGCACCACTTGTTTCCTTACCTCGCTGTACTCAGGAGAGCGTCCCAGTCCAGAATAATAATGACTCTTACTATTGAAGGAAAACCATCATACCGCCATCACTCCGGTGAACTGGCAATGACAATCCTGAATAGCAAACCCAGGTAAGCCTAATGCGGAAGAAACCGTACTTAGACCCTTATTTTCCTTTTACAGATAGGATATCCCTGTCCTGAGAGATTCCATCTTGTAGTTCAACTTCTTAAGTAGAAATTTTTGGGATTGTTCTGACCGAGTCGTCCGGCCTCAGAAGCACAAAAAAGCTTGAATAACAGCTTCTTTTTTTTTGTGACCGGGACAGCAGGACAATGACCTGATCCTGACCCAACTCCTGTATGGTGTCGCATACTACCTCTCCGACCAGAGGAGAATCAGTAAGGTCTATTTGAAAAATCAGTGAGGGGAATCGTCTGGAAACTCCAGTATGTCCCCCTTAGGACTCTATTCTTAAACTCACTGGTCCATGTCCGTTCCAGGACTGACTGAAAAGTATTAGACGTAGTCCCACAGGTGTGGGCTCCCGCAAGATAGACCCAGCGACATGCTGTGGATGTGGTAGAAACAGAGGATGATATCTGCTTCTGCGAACTTGAAAAGGCTGCTGACCTCTTACCTTTTCACCTTCCTCTACCTGCAGAGGAAGGGAAACCCGTATCCATTCGGTCGAAATGACTGCATCCTACAATAATGCGTCACCAACCGTTGTGAGGGAACATAGGTCAAGAAGGTAGACTTACCAGTAGTATCTGCTGAGATCAACTTTAACAAAGCCACCCCTCAAACCAGGTTTCACCTTCATAGGGAAGATACTCCAGTACTTCTCAGAGTCAGCCTCAGCATTCCATGTGAATCCACAACGTCCTCCTAGTCGAGACCGCCATGGAATTGGCCCGCGAACTCAAGAGTCCTATCTCCCTTGCAGTCGCACGGCAGTATGCAGCAATGATATAGACATGACTCAACTTCAGGAGTACCCTGCATACAACTACTCCCCCATGCGCATGTAATGCTAGTATAATCAACGTACATGCGGACACATAATTAGAGTATTACATATTTTCCTGCATACGATCCTTTGTGACAGAGCCCTGTGCAGAACAGTGGCGGATTTAGCGGGGGACAATTAGGGCGAACGCCTCCCCTACACATACCGGCACCAGGATGGAGGCCGGGTCCCGCCACGGTGTTGGGAACAGGGTGGAGAGCGGTGCAGCGCGGCGGGGGAAAGGGAGAGAGAGTGTCCTGACGCGCGTACAACGATCTCTGTTCTGACCACGCCCCCTCCTCCCTGTACACTCGTCAGGACGCTCTCTCTCTCTCCCCTTCCCCCGTCGCGCTGCACCGCTCTCCACCCTGTTCCCAACACCGCGGCGGGACCCGGCCTCCATCTCGACTCCTCATGCTGCTGCGGACTCCAAAATACGAGTAGGTGTCAGTGTATGCCATGTCTCCTCCCCTCCAAGCTAAAGTGTGTGTGTGTGTGTGTGTGTGTGTGCCATATCTTCCACCCCCCTTTCTCCTCCTTGCTAAAGTGTGTGTGCCATGTCTCCCCTCCTAGCTAAAGTGTCTGTGTGCCATTTCTCCCCCCTCTTCTCCTAACTAAAGTGTATGATATATCCCCCCTCCTAGCTAAAGTGTGTGTGTTCCACGTCTCCTCCTAGCTAAAGTGTGTGTGTGCCACGTCTCCCCCCTCCCCTCCTAGCTGAAGTGTCTGTGTGTCATGTCCCCCCTCTTCTCCTAGCTAAAGTGTGTGTGTGCCACGTCTCCCCCCTCCTCCTAGCAAAAGTGTGTGTGTGCCACGTCTCCCCCCCTCCCCTCCTAGCTAAAGAGTCTGTGTGCCATGTCTCCCCCCTCTTCTCCTAACTAAAGTGTGTGTGCCACGTCCCCCCCTCCTCCTAGCTAAAGTGTGTGTGTGCCACGTCTCCCCCCCTCCCCTCCTAGCTAAAGTATCTGTGTGCCATGTCTCCCCCCTCTTCTCTTAGCTAAAGTGTGTGTGTGCCACGTCTCCCCTCTCCCCTCCTAGCTAAAGTATCTGTGTGCCATGTCTCCCCCCTCTTCTCCTAGCTAAAGTGTGTGTGTGCCACGTCTCCCCCCCTCCCCTCCTAGCTAAAGTATCTGTGTGCCATGTCTCCCCCCTCTTCTCCTAGCTAAAGTGTGTGTCTCCTCTTCTACCGTCCCAGTGCCCCCCCCCCCCCAGCTAAAGTGTGTGTCTGCTCTTGTACCGTCCCAGGCCCCAGTGTGTATGTCACCATGCCCCTCCTCCCCCAGTATGTTTGTCACCAAATCCCTCTCCTGGCCCCCGTATTTGTCACTATGTCCCTCAAAGCCCCAGTGTGTATGTCACCATATCCCTCCAAGACAGGGACAGCTCGACGGCCATTTGAGTGGAGTGGCGGGACACATGACTGATCTGGCAGAGGACCTCCAGTCCAGAAGCGGACCTCGAACAGTGAGACATGGGACAAAGATCCGCAGGCCCGCAGCTTGGGGTGAGATACTGTTTAAGCTCTTACGCTGCAATACTCGGAGTAAAGAAGGGGGCAGGCTCCCCTGTGTTTTCTTTCCTCGCTGCTCCAGTGTAAGTTAATAAGGGGGTAGGATTCCCCTTGCCTCCAGTGCCTGCATTATTTTGGCTCATTCAGTGTACTGTAATGTGAATTTCGGCTCATTCTGCGTGCTGTAATGTGAATTTCGGCTCATTCTGTGTGCTGTAATGTGAATTTCGGCTCATTCTGTGTGCTATAATGTGAATTTCAGCTCATTCAGTGTGCTATAATGTGAATTTTGGCTCATACTGTGTGGTATAATGTGAATTTCGGCTCATTCAGTGTGCTATAATGTGATTTCGGCTCATTCAGTGTGCTTCAATGTGAATTTCAGCTCATTCAGTGTGCTATAATGTGAATTTCAGCTCATTCAGTGTGCTACAATGTGAATTTCAGCTCATACAGTGTGCTATAATGTGAATTTCGGCTCATTCTGTGTGCTATAATGTGAATTTCGGCTCATTCTGTGTGCTATAGAAACATAGAATTTGTCGGCAGATAAGAACCACTTGGCCCATCTAGTCTGCCCCTTTTCTTTTTACATTATTTTTATCTCTAACCTTATGTATCCATACAGTAGTGTTTTGGAAGGACCAGAGTCACTGTGAGGAGAAAATGGTGCTGGTTAGAGCTGTGAGGGCTAAGCCACACCCCCTTGATGGTGCTCTTCAGTCCCGCTTAATTTCATATTTTTTATACTGGCGGGGGTCTGTAATCAGTGCCTAGGCACGTAATACTACTTTTGCCAGTGGCTAACCTGAGGTTTTATGCTGCCCGGAACATCGCAGAAACTTTTCTTTCTGAGCAAATGTGAGTAGGTCTGAGGCTGCCACTAATCTGCGACTCAGACGGCCTGAAAGTGTTCTGCGCTGATGTCAGAGACCCTTCCCAAATACACCTGGGCACACCTTTGTTTGTTCTGACATCTAGAAACTCCGGCTTCCTGTCAGTCAAACAACAGCTGCATTACGATTATGATCTGTATACAATTTGTGTCTCTATTACCCCTTGTGCATGTGCAATGCGAACACTACACATGTGTTGTGCAGTCATTCAATAATCGCTCAATTTGCGATTTCCTTGACTAGCGATCCATGCTGAATTAGGGCCAATATACAGTAGATGACTCGGTTATGAGGCAGAATAAATAGGTTTAAAAATGATATAAAAAACATTTGATCTCAAAGTCGTCATTGAGGCCATTCGGTACCATTGTTGTTAGCTTTATGTTTACATCACATTTTGGTATGAGATAATCTCAATTCTAAATCTTCACATCAATTCTGCCATCATGGAGATGTAAAGATTTAGACGCGTGGACGTAACACACAGCGGGAATTGCGCTTTACCTCCTGCACGCTCTCCCCTTCATTTACACATGGCTGGTGACAGGGGGGTACAAAGGGTGCCCAGAGATATCAGTGTACTGGGCCACAAGATTTCTGTTGCCGGTTTTGCCTTTCCATAGAGATTCCTTGCTCTCCGAAAACGGCTTACGGTCATTATGTCGACAAGACTTAGGTCGACAGTCATTAGGTCGACCACTATTGGTCGGCATGCATTAGATCGACATGGTCACTATGTTGATATGGTCAGTAGGTCGATATGTGTTAGGTCGACATGGAAAAAGGTCAACATGAGTTTTTCAAAAATGTTTTCTTTTTTTAACTTTTTCATATTTTACGATCCACGAGGACTACGATTGGGAATAGTAACCTGTGCCTTGCCCGAAGCATGGCGAGAGAAGCGGGCCATGCGAGGGGACACGGTGCACTAATTTGGGTTTCTCTTCACTTTATGAAGAACACGACACCCAAAAAGGTAAAAAAACCTCATGTTGACCTTTTTTCGTGTACTAGGTCGTACTGGGTCGACCTAATGAACATGTTGACCTAGTGACCATGTCGATCTAATGCATGTCGACCAATAGTTGTCGACCTAATGACTGTCGACCTAAATCTTGTCGACCTAATGACCCATACCCCCTGAAAACACGGCTCGTGGATCTAGACGTACCCGTTACATGCCAGAAATTTTTTTTTGTCTTTCTGTGTTAGCCAAATGTTTTGTAGCTCATATCTACAGAACTCCTGGTAGAGCCACCAATCGTTACCTGTTCAGTATACTTTATGGCAGTGATCTCCAACCCGTAGCTCGCGAGCTACCGGTAGCTCGCCGTAGTATTTTTGGTAGCTCACAGAGCGCACCGGCTTGGGCAGTCACTGGCACTCCTCCTCCCTTCATTTTTAATATGGTGCCGGCCGTCAGCCAATCAGAGCTCATGGACCGGCAGTGGCAGCACCTGATTGGCTGCCGGACCGCGAGTTTTGATTGGCTCACTTACTGGCACCATATTTTAAATGCCCACCACCGCCGGAGACTCTGTCACCATCACCGCAGCAACTCTCCGGACTTCACAGGAGAGGCGCGCACTGCGCTTTCCTCCCCTTCCGTCCCTCATACAGGAGGAGCAGCACCGGCGGCAGTAGAAGAAGCCTGCAAGGGTTAGCACTGTGTGGGACACTGTATCAGACACTGCGGGGGGGCATTTTATCTGGCGCTGCGGAGGACATTTTAAATGGCACTGCGGGGGGAATTGTATCTGGCACTGTTGGGGACATTGTATCTGGAACTGCTGGGGGGCATTATTTGTGTATCTAACATAGTAACATAGTAACATAGTATTTGAGGTTGCACAGAGGCAAATTGCCCATCGTGTTCAACCTGTATCTGGCACTGCTGGGGGCATTATTTGTGTATCTGGCACTGCTGGGAGGCATTATTTGTGTATCTGGCACTGCTGAGGGGCATTATTTGTGTATCTGGCACTGCTGGGGGGCATTATTTGTATATCTGGCACTGCTGAGGGGCATTATTTGTGTATCTGGCACTGCTGAGTGGCATTATTTGTGTATCTGACACTACGCGGGGGGGGGGGCATTACTTGTAGTTGTGAGGCCACACCCGCTTTTGTGAGACCACACCCACTTTTGCAGGAACGCACGCACATTGGGGGAGGGGGGAGCTCCTTCAGAGGTTTTATTTTCCGAAAGTAGCTCACACCCCAATTAAGGTTGGAGACCACTGCTTTATGGTATATGACAAGTTGTTATATTGGTTCTTACATTCACGTGTTATCCTTATTTGCTGGTGCGGACTCAACCTCCCTCTTGAAACATATAGACAAGAATATAGTGAATAAATAAATTACACATTATATATACAATAATCATTGGAAGGAATGCTTTCTGATTGCGGCTGAAAATAGCTGTTACAGTCTGGTAGTGTATAAACCAAGATATAGTAAATAAATAAAAAATAAGAATTTACTTACCGATAATTCTATTTCTCGGAGTCCGTAGTGGATGCTGGGGTTCCTGAAAGGACCATGGGGAATAGCGGCTCCGCAGGAGACAGGGCACAAAAAGTAAAGCTTTAGGATCAGGTGGTGTGCACTGGCTCCTCCCCCTATGACCCTCCTCCAAGCCTCAGTTAGGATACTGTGCCCGGACGAGCGTACACAATAAGGAAGGATTTATGAATCCCGGGTAAGACTCATACCAGCCACACCAATCACACTGTACAACCTGTGATCTGAACCCAGTTAACAGTATGATAACAGCGGAGCCTCTGAAAGATGGCTCACAACAATAATAACCCGATTTTTGTAACTATGTACAAGTATTGCAGATAATCCGCACTTGGGATGGGCGCCCAGCATCCACTACGGACTCCGAGAAATAGAATTATTGGTAAGTAAATTCTTATTTTCTCTATCGTCCTAGTGGATGCTGGGGTTCCTGAAAGGACCATGGGGATTATACCAAAGCTCCCAAACGGGCGGGAGAGTGCGGATGACTCTGCAGCACCGAATGAGAGAACTCCAGGTCCTCCTTAGCCAGGTTATCAAATTTGTAGGATTTTACAAACGTGTTTGCCCCTGACTAAATAGCCGCTCGGCAAAGTTGTAAAGCCGAGACCCCTCGGGCAGCCGCCCAAGATGAGCCCACCTTCCTTGTGGAATGGGCATTTACATATTTTGGCTGTGGCAGGCCTGCCACAGAATGTGCAAGCTGAATTGTATTACACATCCAACTAGCAAAAGTCTGCTTAGAAGCAAGAGCACCCAGTTTGTTGGGTGCATACAGGATAACAGCAAGTCAGTTTTCCTGACTCCAGCCGTCCTGGAACCTATATTTTCAGGGCCCTGACCATATCTAGCAACTTGGAGTCCTCCAAGTCCCTAGTAGGCGCAAGACACCACAATAAGCTGGTTCAGGTGAAACACTGACACCACCTTAGGGAGAGAACTGGGGACGAGTCCGCAGCTCTGCCCTGTCCGAATGGACAAACAGATATGGGCTTTTTTGAGAAAAAAACCACCAATTTGACACTCGCCTGGTCCAGGCCAGGTCCAAGAGCATGTTCACTTTTCATGTGAGATGCTTCAAATCCACAGATTTGACTGGTTTTAAACCAATGTGTTTTGAGGAATCCCAGAACTACGTTGAGATCCCACAGTGCCACTGGAGGCACAAAAGGGGGTTGTATATGCAATACTCCCTTGACAAACTTCTGGACTTCAGGAACTGAAGCCAATTCTTTCTGGAAGAAAAATCGACAGGGCCGAAATTTGAACCTTAATGGACCCCAATTTGAGGCCCATAGACACTCCTGTTTGCAGGAAATGCAGGAATCGACCGAGTTGAAATTTCTTCGTGGGGCCTTCCTGGCCTCACACCACGCAACATATTTTCGCCACATGTGGTGATAATGTTGTGCGGTCACCTCCTTTCTGGCTTTGACCAGGGTAGGAATGACCTCTTCCTGAATGCCTTTTCCCTTAGGATCCGGCGTTCCACCGCCATGCCGTCAAACGCAGCTGCGGTAAGTCTTGGAACAGACATGGTACTTGCTGAAACAAGTCCCTTCTTAGCGGCAGAGGCCATAAGTCCTCTGTGAGCATCTCTTGAAGTTCCGGGTACCAAGTCCTTCTTGGCCAATCCGGAGCCATGAGTATAGTTCTTACTCCTCTACGTCTTATAATTCTCAGTACCTTAGGTATGAAAAGCAGAGGATGGAACACATACACCGACTGGTACACCCACGGTGTTACCAGAACGTCCACAGCTATTGCCTGAGGGTCTCTTAACCTGGCGCAATACCTGTCCCGTTTTTTGTTCAGACGGGACGCCATCATGTCCACCTTTGGTAATTCCCAACGGTTTACAATCATGTGGAAAACTTCCCCATGAAGTTCCCACTCTGCCGGGTGGAGGTCGTGCCTACTGAGGAAGTCTGCTTCCCAGTTTCCATTCCCGGAATGAAACACTGCTGACAGTGCTATCACATGATTTTCCGCCCAGCGAAAAGTCCTTGCAGTTTTTGCCACTGCCCTCCTGCTTCTTGTGCCGCCCTGTCTATTTACGTGGGC
This sequence comes from Pseudophryne corroboree, assembly GCF_028390025.1. Classification (NCBI taxonomy): domain Eukaryota; kingdom Metazoa; phylum Chordata; class Amphibia; order Anura; family Myobatrachidae; genus Pseudophryne; species Pseudophryne corroboree. The sequence continues at coordinate 103,793,832 of NC_086444.1, read as the reverse complement.
GACTGCCGTGATGTTTTATCCCACTGGATCAATACCGGCTGACCTTGAAGCAGAGGTCTTGCTAAGCTTAGAGCATTATAAATTTACCCTTAGCTATATTTATGTGGAGAAAAGTCTCCAGACTTGATCACACTCCCTGGAAATTTTTTCCTTGTGTGACTGCTCCCCAGCCTCTCGGGCTGGCCTCCGTGGTCACCAACATCCAAAACTGAATGCCGAATCTGCGGCCCTCTAGAAGATGAGCACTCTGTAACCACCACAGGAGAGACACCCTTGTCCTTGGATATAGGGTTATCCGCTGATGCATCTGAAGATGCGATCCGGACCATTTGTCCAGCAGATTCCACTGAAAAGTTCTTGCATGAAATCTGCCGACTGGAATTGCTTCGAAGGAAGTCACCATTTTTTTACCATGGCCCTTGTGCAATGATGCACTGATTTTAGGAGGTTCCTGACTAGCTCGGATAACTCCCTGGCTTTCTCTTCCGGGAGAAACACCTTTTTCTGGACTGTGTCCAGAATCATCCCTAAGCACAGGAGACTTGCTGTCGGGATCAGCTGCGATTTTGGAATATTTAGAATCCACCCCTGCTGTTGTAACAGTATCCGAGATAGTGCTACTCCGACCTCCAACTGTTCCCTGGACTTTGCCCTTATCAGGAGATCGTCCAAGTAAGGGATAATTAAGACGCCTTTTCTTCGAAGAAGAACCATCATTTCGGCCATTACCTTGGTAAAGACCCGGGGTGCCGTGGACAATCCAAACGGCAGCGTCTGAAACTGATAGTGACAGTTCTGTACCACGAACCTGAGGTACCCTTAGTGATAAGGGCAAATTTGGGACAGGAGGTAAGCATCCCTGATGTCTCGGGACACCATATAGTCCCCTTCTTCCCGGTTCGTTATCACTGCTCTGAGTGACTCCATCTTGATTTGAACCTTTGTAAGTGTTCAAATTTTTTTAGATTTAGAATAGGTCTCACCTAGCCTTCTGGCTTCAGTACCACAATATAGTGTGGAATAATACCCCTTTTCTTGTTGTAGGAGGGGTAATTTAATTATCACCTGCTGGGAATACAGCTCTTGAATTGTTTCCCATACTGCCTCCTTGTCGGAGGGAGACCTTGGTAAAGCAGACTTCAGGAGCCTGCGCAGGGGAAACGTCTCGACATTCCAATCTGTACCCCTGGAATACTACTTGTAGGATCCAGGGGTCCTGTACGGTCTCAGCGTCATGCTGAGAGCTTGTCAGAAGCGGTGGAACGCTTCTGTTCCTGGGAATGGGCTGCCTGCTGCAGTCTTCTTCCCTTTCCTCTATCCCTGGGCAGATATGACTCTTATAGGGACGAAAGGACTGAAGCTGAAAAGACGGTGTCTTTTTCTGCAGAGATGTGACTTAGGGTAAAAAACGGTGGATTTTCCAGCAGTTGCCGTGGCCACCAGGTCCGATGGACCGACCCCAAATAACTCCTCTTCCTTTATACGGCAATACACCTTTGTGCCGTTTGGACTCTGCATCACCTGACCACTGTCGTGTCCATAAACATCTTTTGGCAGATATGGACATCGCACTTACTCTTGATGCCAGAGTGCAAATATCCCTCTGTGCATCTCGCATATATAGAAATGCATCCTTTAAATGCTCTATAGTCAATAAAATACTGTCCCTGTCAAGGGTATCAATATTTTTAGTCAGGGAATCCGACCAAGCCACCCCAGCTCTGCACATCCAGGCTGAGGCGATCGCTGGTCGCAGTATAACACCAGTATGTGTGTATATACTTTTTATGATATTTTCCAGCCTCCTGTCAGCTGGCTCCTTGAGGACGGCCCTATCTATAGACGGTACCGCCACTTGTTCTGATAAGCGTGTGAGCGCCTTATCCACCCTAAGGGGTGTTTCCCAACGCGCCCTAACTTCTGGCGGAAAAGGGTATACCGCCCATATTTTCTATCGGGGGGAACCCACGCATCATCACACACTTCATTTAATTTATCTGATTCAGGAAAAACTACGGTAGTTTTTTCACATCCCACATAATACCCTCTTTTGTGGTACTTGTAGTATCAGAAATATGTAACACCTCCTTCATTGCCCTTAACGTGTGGCCCTAATAAGGAATACGTTTGTTTATTCACCGTCGACACTGGATTCAGTGTCCCTGTCTGTGTCTGTGTCGACCGACTAAAGTAAACGGGCGTTTTAAAACCCCTGACGGTGTTTTTGAGACGTCTGGACCGGTACTAATTGTTTGTCGGCCGTCTCATGTCGTCAACCGACCTTGCCGCGTGTTGACATTATCACGTAATTCCCTAAATAAGCCATCCATTCCGGTGTCGACTCCCTAGAGAGTGACATCACCATTACAGGCAATTGCTCCGCCTCCTCACCAACATCGTCCTCATACATGTCGACACACACGTACCGACACACAGCACACACACAGGGAATGCTCTGATAGAGGACAGGACCTACTAGCCCTTTGGAGAGACAGAGGGAGAGTTTGCCAGCACACACCAAAAACGCTATAATTATATAGGGACAACCTTATATAAGTGTTTTCCCTTATAGCATCTTTTTTATATATTTCTAACGCCAAATTAGTGCCCCCCCTCTCTGTTTTAACCCTGTTTCTGTAGTGCAGTGCAGGGGAGAGCCTGGGAGCCTTCCCTCCAGCCTTTCTGTGAGGGAAAATGGCGCTGTGTGCTGAGGAGATAGGCCCCGCCCCTTTTTCGGCGGCCTCGTCTCCCGCTCTTAACGGATTCTGGCAGGGGTTAAATATCTCCATATAGCCCCCGGAGGCTATATGTGAGGTATTTTTAGCCAAAAATAGGTTTTCATTGCCTCCCAGGGCGCCCCCCTTCCAGCGCCCTGCACCCTCAGTGACTGCCGTGTGAAGTGTGCTGAGAGGAAATGGCGCACAGCTGCAGTGCTGTGCGCTACCTTAAGAAGACTGAGGAGTCTTCATGCCGCCGATTCTGGACCTTCTTCTTGTTTCAGCATCTGCAAGGGGGCCGGCGGCGAGGCTCCGGTGACCATCCAGGCTGTACCTGTGATCGTCCCTCTGGAGCTAATGTCCAGTAGCCAAAGAAGCCAATCCATCCTGCACGCAGGTGAGTTCACTTCTTCTCCCCTAAGTCCCTCGTTGCAGTGATCCTGTTGCCAGCAGGACTCACTGTAAAATAAAAAACTAAGCTAAACTTTTCTAAGCAGCTCTTTAGGAGAGCCACCTAGATTGCACCCTTCTCGGCCGGGCACAAAAATCTAACTGAGGCTTGGAGGAGGGTCATAGGGGGAGGAGCCAGTGCACACCACCTGATCCTAAAGCTTTACTTTTTGTGCCCTGTCTCCTGCGGAGCCGCTATTCCCCATGGTCCTTTCAGGAACCCCAGCATCCACTAGGACGATAGAGAAATACATTTATTTATTTATTTATTTATTAAAAAATGGTTTAAAATAATATAGTCATATCTGGGCTTATGCCCTGTTCCTTCTATGGTGCAGAATTCTGGTGGCATCATGTTGGAACACCCCCAACAATAATACCATTCGTGCACTGATAACTGTGCTGTGTAATGAGTATGTATTGCAAACACTGGGGCAGATGTATTAACCTGGAGAAGGCATAAGGAAGTGATAAACCAGTGATATGTGCAAGGTGATACACACACCGGCCAATCAGCTCCCATATGTAAATTAACAGTTAGGAGCTGACTGGCTGGTGGATTATCACTGGTTTATAACTGGTTTATCACTTCCTTATGCCTTCTACAGGTTAATACATCTACCCCACTGTTTACATTTCCCGCATAGGTGTTAGAGCAGTGTGAAATAGAATCACCTGAATGATTGTCCCAGGGCCCAGGTGGGCAACACTGGTACTACAAGTAAGAAATATTACAAATGTGGGACTATATATTCCAAGTTCTACTGTTTATAGCTGGGAGGTCAATTGTGATAACTAAACAGTATTTAGGAATTACTTACTATTTATTTATTACGTTTTTTTTTTATAGCTATAACGTAATGTAGTATATTTCAGCTAATGAGCTCTAAACTAGCACAGTACCTCTGGTCACTACTAAGGGGTCTATGGGGGTCATTCAGACCCGATTGCTGCTGTGCATATTCGCACAGCAGCGATCGGGTCAAAACTGCACCTGTGCCGCAATGCGCAGGCGCAAGGCCCCGCCAGCGATGGGGAACTCCGGGCAGCGACGGGAAGGACGACGAAAGCAATTGCACCGGCGATCGCAAGAAGATTGACAGGAGGAGGCCATTTGTGGGAGTCAACTGTCCGTTTCCAGGTAGTGTCCAGGAAAATGCAGGCGTGTCCAGGCGTTTGATGGGAGAGTTCCTGACGTCAGCTCCGGACTGGATCGTCGCAGTGGAAGAGTAAGTCCTGAGCTGTGCAGAGACTGCACAAACTTTTGTTTGTGCAGCTCTCTGCAAAAGCGATTGCATCCCTGCATATCAACACCCCCTCCCCCTGTAGGTGGCGACTACCTGATCGCAGGGATGCAAGAAATGCATCCTAGCGATCAGGTCTGAATTAGGCCCAATGTACTAAGCCTTGGAGAAAGAAAAAGTGGAGATAGATAAAGTACTAACCAACTAGCTCCGAACTGTCATTTTTCAAACACAGCCTGCAACATGACAGTTGTGAGCTGATTGGCTAGTACTTTTTCTCCGTCCACTTTATCTTTCTCCAAAGCTTAGTACATATGCCCCTAACTGTCTAGAGCAGGCATTCCCAACCTCAGCCCTCAAGGCACCGAACAGTCCAGTTTTTTTTTATATCAATGCTTGAGCACAGGTGACATAATTAGTATTTTGATTTAACCATCTCTGCTGAATCCTGGATATCACTAAAATCTGCTCTTTTTTTACCCCTTTTACACCACCTCTAAAAATGATGACGTGATAACCAGGGAGTGACTCAGTGTAAAAGGGTTAACCTGGGTCCAGTTACCCAGGAATCCAACCCGGCTAGCTTTCAGGGTTGGTCCTAGGAAGGACCGAGGCACTTGGAGATTGTCATGTTGGCAATGCAATATGCCTGGTCGTGCTGCTGTCTGAAAGGGGTGTCTTGATGGGTCGTACCCGGGAAGCACCTGTGTACAGCTCCTGGGTGTGACCTGTTAGTATAAAAACGCTATTAGTGTGCCTTGAGGACTGAGGTTGGGAATTCCTGGTCTAGAACCTGAAACTAGAAATGTGCCTGTGGCCACTAATTGCAGACAGGAAGAAACGGCTGTACCTGTAATCATCAAATAACCAGAGCCTAATACTTCGCTGGGTATTATTAACTGCATGTAAGCACCATCTGACCATAGACAGGAAATAGCTCTGTTCCTGTAATCACCATCCTGCCCACAGACAAGAAATAGCCCTGTGCCTGTAATCACCATCTGCCCACAGACAGGAAATAGCCCTGTGCCTGTAATCACCATCTGCCCACAGACAGGAAATAGCCCTGTGCCTGTAATCACCATCTGCCCACAGACAGGAAATAGTTCTGTGCCTGTAATCACCAACTGCCCACAGACAGGAAATAGCCCTGTGCCTGTAATCACCATCTGCCCACAGACAGGAAATAGCCCTGTGCCTGTAATCACCAACTGCCCACAGACAGGAAATAGCTCTGTGCCTGTAATCACCATCTGCCCACAGACAGGAAATAGCCCTGTGCCTGTAATCACCATCTGCCCACAGACAGGAAATAGCCCTGTGCCTGTAATCACCAAATTACAGTGTGCTCAGTGTGCTGCAAATATCTACGTTCTCTGCCTAAAAACGCTCAATATCTGTGCTCAGTGTGCTGCAAATATCTGATCAGTGTGCTGCATCGTGGGGACTGGGGACCACCAGTATATAATTAATTATAGTAGTACAGTACAGTAGGCCATTGCTGTATCTTGCAGCTCCGTGTCACTGCAAGTATCCATTCCATATCTGTGCTGCATTTTTGTGAACAGTATATATAGTATTACAGTGCAGCATTTTGGTGACCAACAGTATATAGTTGTACAGTAGGCCATTGCTGTATCTTTCAACTCTGTGTCACTTCTAGAATCCTGATCAGTGCTCAATATCTGCTGCATTGTTGTGACCAGTATGTATACTGTACTGTGCGATGTGTGTTATACACCTGGTGATTATACATCCTGTAATCTGTACTGAGCGATGTGTGAGATACACCTGGGGATTATACACCCTATATACTGTACTGTGCGATGTGTGTTATACACCTGGTGATTATACATCCTGTAATCTGTACTGAGAGATGTGTGAGATACACCTGGGGATTATACACCCTGTATACTGTACTGTGCGATGTGTGTTATACACCTGGTGATTATACATCCTGTAATCTGTACTGAGCGATGTGTGAGATACACCTGGGAATTACACACCCTGTATACTGTACTGAGCGATGTGTGAGATACACCTGGTGATTATACACCCTATATTATTATTATCCTTTATTTATATGGTGCCACAAGGGTTCCGCAGTGCCCAATTACAGAGTACATAAATAATCAAACAGGAAAACAGCAATTTACAGTTGATGACAGTATAGGACAAGTACAGGGTAAATAAACATAGTTACATCAGCAGATGACACTGGAATAAGTATCAGGTGGCAGAAGACTGCTGGATGTGGTACAGTTGAAGATTATTAAAGTATGACAAAGGATAAGTACATGAGGGAAGAGGGCCCTGCTCATGAGAGCTTACAATCTAAAGGGGAGGGGTAGACAGACATGGGTGACACAGATGGGGTACATAGAGAACGTGGAACAGACGGTTAGGATCAGATTTGGCTGGGTTTGGTGAAGAAGTGGACCCCCAGAAGGCACAAGTCAATACTTAACATTGCAAGATTTTACTGGGCTATGCAGGAGAAAATTAAAAATAGGGGAAAATAAAAAATAAAAAAAAGAATCAATAACTTCTACCGCTTTCAAAAAGGTCAATGGAAGCTGAAATAATGGACAACTACCTCATGGAAGCCAGATACAGTATACCAAACAGTACTTAGCAGAGTTAGGAATGAGTGCTTATGAAATACAGTAACATTTTGTCATAATATTTCAGAAACTGCATGGCTGGTCTCTTGCACTCTTTTGCTCTAATACACCACCTGCTTTAGGATTTATATTCAAAAACATTATGTCTCCATAGTCCCAAAAACGTCAGTCTTCTTGGAAAGTGGTTTGTTCCTTTGTAAGGGAAAGAGAACAAACGTTCTCAAACAACGGTTTCTCAATTTCTTTTTCCTCTGGGAAGGGATTGTGGATTCGCAGGAATATCTGAGCATTTCTGTAATCAGAAAGCAGCGACTTCCTACAAATGTTTACGAATAATTCCAGTGATTTTGTCATTTTCTTCCAGTGATTTGGACCAATAATACCATTGATTAGAACGAATCATTCCAGTGATTTTGTCATTTTCTTCCAGTGATTTGGACCAATAATACCATTGATTAGAACGAATAATTCCAGTGATTTTGTCATTTTCTTCCAGTGATTTGGACCAATAATACCATTGATTAGAACGAATCATTCCAGTGATTTTGTCATTTTCTTCCAGTGATTTGGACCAATAATACCATTGATTAGAACGAATAATTCCAGTGATTTTGTCATTTTCTTCCAGTGTTTTGGACCAATAATACCACTGATTAGAACGAATAATTCCAGTGATTTTGTCATTTTCTTCCAGTGATTTGGACCAATAATACCATTGATTAGAACAAATAATTCCAGTGATATTGAGGTGTTTGTGTCGCTTAGCTTAGCCGTCCAGCGACCACAGTGTACCTCTTTTTCTCTTTTCTTTGCATCATGTGCTGTTTGGGGCCAATTTTTTTAAGTGCCATCCTGTCTGACACTGAAGTGCCACTCCTAGATGGGCCAGGTGTTTGTGCCGCCCTCTTGGGTCACTTTGCTTAGTCATCCAGCGACCTCTGTGCAAATTTTAGGACTACAAATAGTATTGTGAGGTGTGAGGTGTTCAGAATAGACTGGAAATTAGTGGAAATTGTGGTTATTGAGGTTAATAATACTATAGGATCAAAATTACCCCCAAATTTTATGATTTAAGCTGTTTTTGAGGGGGTTTTGAAAAAAACCACCCGAATCCGACAAAAAATTTTCAGGGAGGTTTTGCCAAAACGCGTCTGAGTCCAAAACACGGCCGCGGAACCGAATCCAAAACCAAAACACAAAACCCGAAAAATTTCCGGTGCACATCTCTAAATTTTTTAGGATATATGAATTCAAAGTTATGTTTATTGTATTTCAATATTCCATTCAAAGTGTTTTCTAAAAAGAGAGTTTTGCTTTGCATCTGTATTTTGGTATCATTTACCTTACTCTTAGGAGCAACACCAACCAAGTTCAGCATCAACAATTATATGTTTGATATATGCCTTAAAGTTGGTCTCACATTCAATAGTCATTACTATTGAGCATGGAATCATTTCTTATCTAGGTACATGATACGTAGCAATCTGGTCAACAAAGTCTTGACTACATCTGGATGTCATATTGGACTAACTATAATTTTGGATGTAGTAAAGTAACGCTGTATGGTGAGAGCACTACATATAAAGCAGCAATCAGTTATAAGGTATGCAGCTAAGTTGCCGACAGCTGGAATCCTGGCTAACAGGGGTTATTCCCACTCGTGGGTGTACACCAGTGGCGGAACTACCGCCAGTGCAAGCTGTGCCTTGCACTGGGGCCCGCCACTGTCAAGCGGCCCAAAGCAGCGCGGCATGTAATGAGTCAAACTGACTCATTACATGCCGATGTGTGCTGTGGGCCACCGCCGCCCGCAGCACACAGCCGCCCGGCGAGGAGAGGAGCGCAGCGGCCACGGGGGTGGGGGTAAGGGAAGGAGAAGGAGGGGGGTTGGACTGGACCTGCAGCAGCGCACTGTAATTGGTGGAGGCGCTGCTGCTGCTGTCCCTCTCCTTCACCATAGGCTGTTCTCTACCGCTGTGAATGCTGGGATGCACTTCCCTCATCACAGCGGTGGAGAACAGCCCATGGTGAAGGAGAGGGACAGAAGCAGTGCCTCCAGAGGCGGATTGGCCATAGGGTCTACAGGGAAGATTACTGGTGGGCCGACGCACCCGTGGGGCCTGTTTTGTTTGAGGACATGTGGTCCTATTTATAGGCATAATGAATAAGATGCCAAACAATTTGCATATTGAAAATGACTTTGCCACTTAGCCTGTGATTGCAGATGATCTAGTGTATGCTCTGTCTGCCTGCTTGGCTGACATATAAGATTGAGTGAACAGTGATTGGGATATGGTTGGTGTAATAAGCAAGAAAATATATCTTTCTAAAGAATGATATAGTTTCCTAAATTCTAAAGGTGTATCATATAATGTGCTCATAATATTTAATTTTATTTCCTTTTGACTTCCCCTTGATGCTGGACTTCCGCACTATCTGGAAAGTCTTGGGGGGAGGGTGCTGCTGCCTTGGCCCATGGCTAGACCTTACACCTCTGGTGCTGCCCAAGTGGGGCCACTAGTACAATTTTTTTCCAGGGCCGCTTTTTGTTCCCAATCCGCCCCTGAGCGCCTCCACCAATTACATAGCGCTGCTGTGGCTCCCGAGTCCCCCTCCTTCTTCTCCCCTGCCCGGGATCAGCGGCTGCCTGACAGTGACTGCCTGCACCGAGGAGCCTGACTGCCAGCGGAGACAGTAAGTATCATCTATTCATTCTTTCTTTCTTTCTTTCTTTCTTTCTTTCTTTCTTTCTTTCTTTCTTTCTATGTATTCTGTCTGTCTGCCTTAATGTGTAAAAAGGGAGCCGCTCTCTGCCGTAATGTGTAAAAAGGGGGACGCTGTCTGCCGTAATGTGTAAAAAGGGGGACTGTTTGCCGTAATGTCTAAAAAGGGGGACGCTGTCTGCCGTAATGTGTAAAAAAGGGGACGCTGTCTGCCGTAATGTCTAAAAAGGGGGACGCTGTCTGCCGTAATGTGTAAAAAGGGAGACGCTGTCTGCCGTAATGGGTAAAAAGGAAGACGCTGTCTGCCATAATGTGTAAAAGGGGGACGCTGTCTGTCGTAATGTGTAAAAAGGGGACGCTGTCTGCCGTAATGTGTACAAAAGGGGACACTGTCTGCCGTAATGTGTAAAAAAGGGGACGCTGTCTGCCGTAATGTCTAAAAAGGGGGACGCTGTCTTCCGTAATGTGTAAAAAAGGGGACGCTGGCTGCCATAATGTGTAAAAAAGGGGACGCTGTCTGCCGTAATGTGTAAAAAGGGGGACGCTGTCTGCTGTAATGTGTAAAAAAGGGGACGCTGTTTGCCGTTATGTGTAAAAAAGGGGACGCTGTCTGCTGTATTGTGTAAAAAAGGGGATGCTGTTTGCCGTTATGTGTAAAAAAGGGGACGCTGTCTGCCGTAATGTGTAAAAAGGGGACCTCTGCCGTAATGTGTAAAATGGGGACGCTGTCTGCCGTAATGTGTAAAAAGGGGACACTGTCTGTCATAATGTGTAAAAGGTGGATGCTGTCTGCCGTAATGTGTAAAAAGGGGAATCTGTCTGCCGAAAGGTGTAAAAGGGGGACTCTGTCTGCTGTAATGTGTAAAAGGGGCTCTACCTGGGGTAGTGGTGCTACTGTGCGGCGTAATTTGAATAATGGAGACTACTGTGCACCGTTATATGAATTGGTATTATTTTTAGGCCACACCCCTTCCCCACGAAGCCACGCCCTGCTATTTTTTGCGAGCGACTACACCACGCACTGCCCCTTTTTTACATAGAGGGGGGGGGACTCCAATGCCGTTTCTTGCACACAACGCTAAAATATCTAGTTTCGGCACTGTTGCTAGGTTTCCATTTCCCTGGCCAGAGCAGGTCCCCCTCACCAGATCCTCTCCAGGGGTGAGAGGGTGGACTTGGATGGGATGAGGGGGCCCAAAGCATTTTGTCACACCTGGGCCCACCGCTCGCTAGTTCCGCCACTGGTGTACACGACACCCATAGAGTGGGAATAGAACCTGTGTTGAGGGGACTCCTTGCGCTCGCCCCGCTGCCGGCATACTGACCATTGGGATGCCGTTGTCGGTATACTGACAGCCGGCATCCCGATCGTCGTTAAATCCTACTGATCCCAGTTATAAGACTGATTATGCCTTACAACTGATTGCCGCTTTAAAGTTAGTGGTGAATGGCCCATATCACAGCAGTTCCTTCATCTCTACAGCTAGTTATTGGAGCAACTCTGGATCATAAATTGTTCAGAAAATAGGAGAAGACATCAAGTGATATTCTTGTTATCACTCATTATGAATGATAAATGGTGCTCCAGCCAATCAGCTCCTGTCATTTTTCAAACACATGACAGCTAGGATCTGATTGGCTGGGTCACCATTTAACATTTGTAACAAGTGATAACAAGACTATCACTCGTTAAATCTGCCCCTTATCATCGCAAACCTCTGTGACAAAGTATGATAAGCAATGGCCTTCTATTATACAGTTTGATAAATAGAACCCATAGTGCTGTTATCCATTACTGAAGTCAGTGACTCAATTTAAGCCACAAATTGCGTATAGGAGGACAGGATCTTTGGAAGAACAATTGTCCTCTTCATTATTTAATATTGGTGATGATCTGTTAACTGGATACTACAGTTGAAATTATAAGAGATATTAAACTTGTTTCTATGTACAAAACTCCAAGCAAGAACTGTTGGGGGTTCTTGAGGACTGAGGGGTCTATTTACTAAGCCTTGGATGGAAATAAAGGGGACGGAGATAAATGACCAGCAAATCAGCTCTTAACTGCCATGTCACAGGTTGGGTTTGAAAAATGACAGTTAGGAGCTGATTGGCTGGTACTTTATCTCCATCCACTTTAACTCCATCCAAGGCTTAGTAAATAGACCTATGAGTTTAGGAACCAATAACCTATTTGAATACTTGAGGACTACATGAAGCTTCAGAAAGTATAAGTGATTCTGGTTGAACGTATCTCAGCAGGTGTTAATGGGTGTTAATGAGTGCAATGGGGTGCTCGCCCACAGAAGAACCTTCCTATAGGCTTGTACAGTGCACAGAATTGTATCATATTCTGAGCTGTTCGGATGCGACATCTGTCATATATCAGTGTCATCTCCTGCACCAAGTTTGGGACTTCTGCTCACAGAAAACAGATGGAATTGTGATTGCATTCCTTGCCCGACAACCCCTGAAATAGGTTATTGCTAGCATATGACAGCCGAACAGCATAATAACAGCAGAAGGTTGCATTTGCTGAATAAAACCAATCATAGTAACTATTTTAAATATCTTACGCGAGAAAGCAAAACAGGAGCACTATTAAGTAGGATTGCGGACTGGGAGTTTCTTGTTTAATATAAATGGGTAATTGTGTGTCAGATTGTATTATGATACAATATGCGTTCTCTGGTGCTTCGTACTGTCATAGCTTTATAGTCTGCTGCTCTCTAATCACAGAGACATGTTCTGCTTTGATGTTCAAGAACATATTACAAAATGGTCTTAGGCTATTAACATCTGTACTGAGGGTATATCTTCTAACAGACCTGTATTCAGTAATGGAGGTGGATGTAAGAGACAGGAACTTTTCTGTAGTATGTTTTTTTTTCCCTTTCAGTAATTGTTTTTGTAATTTTCTATCCTTTGATAGGTTTGTTATTTTTTTCTGTTCATTTTTAATATGGTCCCTCTCTTATGGATTTTTGTGTAGAGGCCCTATTAACGCATAGGGGGGTCCATGTGCAACTTCTGGGTGGCCATCTTGCTGGTGATATTTTTAGAAATATGGCGCATGCGCAGAGCACTGTAAATGCAATCCCTAGCGCCCTTTCTGAATATATAACTGAAAAGATGATCGTGGGTCAAAGGTACTGCATTTGGGGAGGAGGGGGTTCTCCTCTATAAACAGTGGTGTCTATTCTGGATGCAACATGGCCCTGGTCTGAGGGGTGTGGTATGATTTGTTGAATGACAGTTATTATATGGACACTCATCAGGTCACCATGAGAATGCCATGGTTGAACTGTATACATTATTATTATTATTATTATTATTATTGTATATATGGCGCCACAAGAGTTCCGCAGCACTTAAAGTACATAGACAAATGAGCAAAGCAAGAAGACAACGACTTACAGTACATGACAATGTAGGACAAGTACATAATATATAACATTGCTGTATCAGGGGACATGACACTGAAATAAGCATCATGGTGGCAGAAACCGAGGGTTAGGTAGCGTTGTAGGCAGGGCCGGCTCCAGGCATCTTCGAATAGAGTGGCCGCGTGGGGCGGCACCCTTAATGGGCGCCGCCATATTCGTGCCTGGAGCCAGCCTGCAGTGTCCCGGCCCCGGCCTAAACTCTTGTGTGCGCTCTATGCGGCGCGCTCTGCGGCGCGGGCATCTGACGCCGGTGCCGCGCAGCGTGCATAGCACTCACACAAGAGTTTTGAAGAGTCCTCCCGCGCCCTCAACAGCACTCACCCCCCCGGGTCCCAGCACCGCAGGTATTGGGCATTTATGGATCGGGCACTGGGGGCATTTATGTATTGGGGCGGGCAGGGCCCTGTGGGGTCATATCTGGCACTGTGGGGGCATATCTGCACTGTGGGGGCATTTATGTATCTGGCACTGTGGGGGCATATCTGGCACTGGGGGCATTTATGTATCTGGCACTGTAGGGGCATTTATGTAACTGGCACTGGGGGCATTTATGTATCTGGCACCAGGGCCGGACTGGCCATCTGGCACTTCTGGCAAATGCCAGAAGGGCCGATGGCCACGTGGGCCGGTCCAGCCGACCCCCTCTTGTGTCACTGAGACAGCTGCCGCTCAGTCCGGCGGCAGCGTGTCTCAGCTGTCAGAAGCTCATAGCGCGCCAGCGCGGCTATGTCTGGCGGCGTGTAGCGGACTTCAAACCAGCCGCCGGTTCGTGAGCCAATCAGAGCTCGCGGACCGGCAGCCAATCAGGAGCCGCCGCTGCCGGTTCGCGAGCTCTGATTGGCTCACGAACCGGCGTCTGGTTAGAAGTCCGCTACACACCGCCAGACATAGCCGCGCTGGCGCGCTCTGAGCTCCTGACACCTCACATCACAGCCGGAGGAGCAGCAGCAGCAGCGGTAAGTAAGCTGCTGTGGGGGCAATTGGCTGGCACTGTGGGGGGACTGGGGGCATTTGTATACCTGGCATTGTGGGGGCATTTGTATACCTGGCATTGTGGGGGCAATTGGCTGGCACTGTGGGGGCATTTGTTTACCTGGCACTGTGGGGGCAATTGTTTACCTGGCACTGTGGGGGCATTTGTATACCTGGCACTGTGGGAGCAATTGTTTACCTGGCACTGTGGGGCATTTGTATACCTGGCACTGTGGGGGCAATTGGCTGGCACTGTGGGGGCAAATGTTTACCTGGCACTGTGGGGGCAATTGTTTACCTGGCACTGTGGGGGCATTTGTATACCTGGCACTGTGGGGCATTTGTGGATCTGGCACTGTGGGGGCATTTATATACCTGGCACTGTGGGGCATTTGTGGATCTGGCACTGTGGGGGCATTTATATACCTGGCACTGTGGGGGCATTTGTATACCTGGCACTGTGGGGGCATTTGTATACCTGACACTGTGGGGGCAATTGTGGATCTGGCACTGCACTATTGGGGGCATATGTCTGTGTATCACGTCCCATTTTAATTGTCCACACCCATATTTGTGGCGCGCGCGCCTTCACCGCGCGCACACAGTATCTCTATGGGACACTCTCTGTCTGATTGGTCGCCGATTTGCCCCACCGGGAGTGCACACAGACGCTCTCATTCTACAGAATGGGACGCGTGCGTGTCCACGCCCCGTTTCTGGAGCGCGCGCGCTTAGTTACAACCTTTATTTCTCTGACGTCCTAGTGGATGCTGGGTACTCCGTAAGGACCATGGGGTATAGACGGGCTCCGCAGGAGACTGGGCACTCTTAAAAGAAAGATTAGGTACTATATCTGGTGTGCACTGGCTCCTCCCTCTATGCCCCTCCTCCAGACCTCAGTTAGTATCTGTGCCCAGCCAGAGCTGGATGCACCCTAGGGGCTCTCCTGAGCTTCCTAGAAAAGAAAGTATTTGTTAGGTTTTTTATTTTCAGTGAGATCTGCTGGCAACAGACTCACTGCTACGTGGGACTGAGGTGAGAGAAGCGAACCTACCTGCTTGCAGCTAGCTTGGGCTTCTAAGGCTACTGGACACCATTAGCTCCAGAGGGATTGAACACAGGCCCAGTCCTCGGTCGTCCGGTCCCGGAGCCGCGCCGCCGTCCCCCTTGCAGAGCCAGAAGAACGAAGAGAAGTTGAAAATCGGCGGCTGAAGAGTCCGGTCTTCATTAAGGTAGCGCACAGCACTGCAGCTGTGCGCCATTGCTCCCTTAGCACACCACACACTCCGGTCACTGATGGGTGCAGGGCGCTGGGGGGGGCGCCCTGGGCAGCAATTAGATTATCTTACTTGGCGAAAAGCACATAGTACAGTCTGATAAACTGTATATGTGCATTAACCCCCGCCATTAAAGTACATAAAAGGACAGAAGCCCGCCGCTGAGGGGGCCGGGCCTTCTTCCTCAGCACACCGGCGCCATTTTTTCTTCACAGCTCAGCTGGAAGGAATCTCCCCAGGCTCTCCCCTGCAGTATCCTGGTACACAAAGGGTAAAAAAGAGAGGGGGGGCACATAAATTAAGGCGAAAAACTGTATATATAAGCTGCTATAGGGGAAAAATCACTCAGTATAGTGTACATCCCTGTATTATATAGCGCTGTGGTGTGTGCTGGCATACTCTCTCTCTGTCTCTCCAAAGGGCCTGGTGGGGGAACTGTCTTCAAATAGAGCATCCCCTGTGTGTGTGGTGTGTCGGTACGCGTGTGTCGACATGTCTGAGGTAAAAGGCTCCTCTAAGGAGGTGATAGAGCGGATATGTGTGTGGGAGGGTGTCTCAGTCGACAACGCCGACACCTGTTTGGATATGTGTAAGTGCTGAGGTAAAATTATTGCACAAAAGGTTAGGGAACAGAAAGGAAATCTACCCTGGTCTGTCCTTATGTCACAGAGTCCTTCAGAGTCTCTCTATGTTCACTATCCAAAATAACAAAGTATCGACACGGAGTTTAACTTCACTGTCGACTACGATAATGCAAAGTTACAGCCAAGAGGGCTAAAAGATATTCAATATATGATTATTGGAATAAAAGATGATTTGCATATCACTGATGACTCATCTGTCCCTGACACGAGAGTACACATGTTAAGGGGAAGAATGCTGAGGTAAATTTCCCTCCTCTCATGAGGAAAAAGAGCGGGAATCTCCAGACAAGAGACGGCAGCTTCCCACAAGAGAATTCTCAGGCTGTATCCTTTCCCCACTAGGGCCAGGATGTGTTGAGAATCTTCCCCTTGGGTGTCCTGTTTGCACTAGCTATTCTCAGGGATCCTGCAGATAGTGTGCACATTCTAGTATACTACCCAGACCGGCGATTGTGTCGGCATGGGTTTATAGCGCTGTGGCAGCGTGGACAGGTACCTTATCAGCAGAGATTGAGACCCTAGTATGCATATAAATATTTTAAGATGCTGTCTTAAGTGATAGATATATAATTATAAAGCATGCCCAAAGGGACATGAGTATACTGGGTCCTAGAGACAAAATCTATGTCGATTTCTGCTTGACGTGTCCTGTAGAATATACATTGGACAGATGATGCCGACTTAAGAGGCATATGGAAGGCTGAGGATTGTGTGGAGAAAGGTTCTCGGGCCTGGTCTCCACAGCTATAGCTGGTAATTCTGATATTTTGCCTTATATTCCTGCACAGCCTAGGAAAGCACGACATTATTAAATGCAGCTTTTCGAATAAAGAAACAAGAAAGTCTGAGGTGCGTCCTTTCTTGTCAGAGCCGGGGGCAGAGGAAAGAAGCTGTACAACACAGCTAGTCCCCAGGAACAGAAGTCCTCCCCGGCCTCTACAAAAATCCACCGCATGTCGCTGGGGCTCCACAGGCGGAGCTAGGCCCGGTGGGGACACGCCTTCGTAAGTTCAGCCACAAGTGGGTTCACTCCCTGTTGGATCCCTGGGCAATAGAAATTGTATCGCAGGGATACAGGCTGGACTGTGAGAAGATGCCCCCTCACCGAGGACCCGGCGGGCTTCCCCCCAAGAGAGGGAGCCAGTGTTAACTGCAATTCGTAAATTGTATCTTCAACAGGTGGTGGTCAAGGGTCCCCTCCTTCAACAAGAGGGTGTTATTATTCGACCATGTTATAATCCCGAAACCAGACGGTTCGGTTAGACCCATATTGTATTAAAATCCCTGAACATATACCTGAAAAGGTTCAGGTTCAAGATGGAATCGCTAAGAGCGGTCATTGCAATGAATCGGGACATAAGGGATGCATACCTTCGTGTCCCCATTTATCCACCTCATCAGGCGTACCTCAGAATTGCGGTACGGGATTGTCATTACCAATTTCACCCAGGTAATGGCGGATATGATGGTGCTCCTGCGGGAGCAAGGTGTCACTATTATCACATACTTGGATGATCTCCTCATAAAAGCGAGATCAAGAGAGCAGTTGCTGGACAGCGTATCACCTTCTCTGGAAGTGAAACGGCAACACAACTGGATTCTATATATTCCGAAGTCGCAGTTGGTTCCTACAGCTCATCTGCCTCGCCTAGGCATGATCCTAGACACAGACCAGAAGAGGGTTTATCTCCCGATAGAGAGAGCTCAGGAGCTCATGACACTGGTCAGGAATCCATTGAAAACCAAAACAGGTGTCAGTGCATCACTGCACTCGAGTCCTGGGAAGGATAATGGCATCATACGAGGCCATCCCCTTCGGCTGGTTCCATGCAAGTACAATGGAACTTACTGGACAAGTGGTCCGGATCACATCTTCAGATGCATCGGTTAATCACCCTATCCCCCAGGGCCAGGGTGTCTCTCCTGTGGTGGCTGCGGAGTGCTCACCTTCTCGAGGGCCGCAGATTCGGCATTCAGGACTGGGTCCTGGTGACCACGGATGCAAGCCTCCGAGGGTGGGGGGCAGTTACACAGGGAAGAAAATTCCAAGGTTTGTGGTCCAGTCAACAGACTTGCCTTCACATCAATATCCTGGAACTAAGGGCCATATACAACGCCCTAAGTCAAGCGGAGTTCCTGCTTCGCGACCAACCGGTTCTGATCCAGTCAGACCGCAGGGGCTCATGTAAACCGCCAGGGCGGCACAAGGAGCAGGGTGGCGAGGGTAGAAGCCACCAGAATTCTTCGCTGGGCGGAGAATCAAGTAAGCGCACTGTCAGCAGTGTTCATTCCGGGAGTGGACACGACCTCCACCCGGGAAAGTGGTGACTTCATCAGGAAGTCTTCACGCAGTTTTGCAAATTGATGGAAACTGCCTCAGGTGGACTACATGGCGTCCCACCTCAATAAAAAGATAAAAAAGGTTTTACGCTGGGTCAAGGGACTCTCAGGCAATAGCTGTGGTCGCACTAGTAACACCGTGGGTGTTCCAGTCGGTCTATATATTCCCTCCTCTTCCTCTCAGACCCAAGGGCTGAGAATTGTAATAAACGGAGGAGTGTGAACAATATTCTTTGCTCCGGATTGGCCAAGAAGGACTCGGTACCCGGAACTGCAAGAAATGCTCTCAGAGGACCCATGGCCTCTGCCTCTCAGTCAGGACATGTTGCAACAGGGACCCTGTCTGATCCAAGACTTACCGCGGCTGCGTTGGACGGCATGGCGGTTGAACGCCGGATCCTAGCGGAAAAGGGCATTCCGGATGCAGTTATTCCTACGCTGATAAAGGCTAGGAAAGACGTGACAGCAAGACTTTTTCACTGTATATGGCGAAAATAGGTTGCTTGGTGTGTGGCCGGGAAGGCCCTACAGAGGAATTCCAGGGGGGTCGATTCCTGCACTTCCTACAGTCAGGGGTGACTATGGGCCTAAAATTAGGATCCATAAAGGCCAAGATTTCGGCCCTATCCCTTTTTCTCTCAAAAAGAACTGGCTTCACTGCCTGAAGTTCGGACGTTGTTACAGGGGTGCTGCATATTCAACCCCTTTTGTGCCTCCAGTGGCACCTTGGGATCTTAACGTGTGTTGGATTCCTAAAATCCCACTGGTTTGAGCCACTTAAGACCGTGGAGCTAAAATATCTCACGTGGAAAGTGGTCATGCTTTTGGCCTTAGCTTGGACTAGGCGTGTGTCAGAATTGGCGGCTTTGTCATGTAAAAGCCCATATCTGATCTTCCATATGGAAAGGGCAGAATAAAGGACTCGTCCCCAATTTCTCCCTAAGGTGGTATCATCGTTTCATTTGAGCCAACCTATTGTGGTGCCTGCGGCTACTAGGGACTTGGAGGATTCCAAGTTGCTGGACGTAGTCCGGGCCCTGAAACTTTGTTTCCAGGATGGCTAGAGTCAGAAAAACTGACTCGCTATTTATCCTGCATGCACTCAACAAGCTGGGTGCTCTTGCTTCAAAGCAGACTATTGCTCGCTGGATCTGTAGCACGATTCAGCTTGCACATTCTGCGGCTGGACTGCCGCATCCTAAATTAGTAAAAGCCCATTCCACGAGGAAGGGGGTTCTTCTTGGGCGGCTGCCCGAGGGGTCTCGGCTTTACAACTTTGCCGAGCTGCTACTTGGTCGGGTTCAAACACTTTTGCAAAATTCTACAAGTTTGATACCCTGGCTGAGGAGGACCTTGAGTTTGCTCATTCGGTGCTGCAGAGTCATCCGCACTCTCCCGCCCGTTTGGGAGCTTTGGTATAATCCCCATGGTCCTTACGGAGTACCCAGCATCCACTAGGACGTCAGAGAAAATAAGAATTTACTCACCGGTAATTCTATTTCTCGTAGTCCATAGTGGATGCTGGGAGCCCGTCCCAAGTGCGGACTCTCTGCAATACATGTATATAGTTATTGCTTAACTAAAGGGTTATTGTATGAGCCATCTGTTGAGAGAGGCTCAGTTATTGTTCATACTGTTAACTGGGTATAGTTATCACGAGTTGTACGGTGTGATTGGTGTGGCTGGTATGAGTCTTACCCTGGATTCCAAATCCTTTCCTAGTAATGTCAGCTCTTCCGGGCACAGTTTCCCTAACTGAGGTCTGGAGGAGGGGCATAGAGGGAGGAGCCAGTGCACACCAGATATAGTACCTAATCTTTCTTTTAAGAGTGCCCAGTCTCCTGCGGAGCCCGTCTATACCCCATGGTCCTTACGGAGTACCCAGCATCCACTACGGACTACGAGAAATAGAATTACCGGTGAGTAAATTCTTATTTTTTCCATACCCCACACCTCAACATTTCCACTTCAACCAATGGTTGTGTGTATTTTAATACAGAATGATGTACACTTGTGTGTTGTTATAATATTAATTATATTTGTAAGAGCATAGACTAAGAAGTAGGAGGAGTCGGGAATAGTAAGGGGAGGAGTCAGATGCTGACACCGAGGTGGGCATGTGTGCTTCAAAAATGCCAGGGCCTATTTTTGGTCCCAGTCCCGCCCTGTCTGGCACTGTGGGGGCATTTATGTATCTGGCACTGTGGGGGCACTTATGTATCTGGCACTGTGGGGGCATTTATGTATCTGGCACTGTGGGGGCACTTATGTATCTGGCACTGTGGGGGCATTTATGTATCTGGCACTGTGGGGGCACTATGTATCTGACACTGTGGAGGCATTTATGTATCTGGCACTGTCGGGGCATATCTGGCACTGGGGGCATTTATGTATCTGGCACCATGGGGGCATTTATGTATCTTGCACTGTGGGGGCATTTATGTATCTGGCACTGTGGGGACATATCTGGCACTGGGGGCATTTATGTGTCTGGCACTGTGGGGGCACTTATGTATCTGGCACTGTGGGGGCATTTATGTATCTGGCACTGTGGGGGCACTTATGTAACTGGCACTGTGGGGGCATTTATGTATCTGACACTGTGGGTGCATATCTGGCACTGGGGGCATTTATGTATCTTGCACTGTGGGGGCATTTATGTATCTGGCACTGTGGGGGCATATCTGGCACTGGGGGCATTTATGTATTTGGCAATGTGGGGGCATTTATGTATTTGGCACTGTGGGGGCATTTATGTATCTGGCACTGTGGGGGCATATCTGCACTGTGGGGGCATTTATGTATCTGGCACTGTGGGGGCATTTATGTATCTGGAACTGTGGGGACATATCTGGCACTGTGTGGCCATTTATGTATCTGGCACTGCTGGGGGGCATGTCATGTGTATCTGGCACTGCTGGGGGGCATGTCATGTGTATCTGGCACTGCTGGGGGGCATGTCACGTGTTGCTGGCTCTGCTGGGGGGCATGTCACGTGTTGCTGGCACTGCTGGGGGTATGTCACGTGTAGCTGGCACTGCTGGGGGGCATGTCATGTGTAGCTGGCACTGCTGGGGGGCATATCATGTAGTGTTCCCGCTAGGCGTCTATGGCTAGGCAATGTGTCTCAGTGCTCTACCTGGCGCAAAGTGTCTCAGTGCTCTACCTGGCGCAAAGTGTCTCAGTGCTCTACCTGGCGCAAAGTGTCTAACGTGCTCTGCCTGGCGCAAAGTGTCTCAGTGCTCTACCTGGCGCAAAGTGTCTCAGTGCTCTAACTGGCGCAGTGTCTCAGTGCTCTACCTGGTGCAAAGTGTCTCAGTGCTCTACCTGGTGCAAAGTGTCTCAGTGCTCTACCTGGCGCAAAGTGTCTCCGTGCTCTACCTGGCGCAAAGTGTCTCCGTGCTCTACCTGGCGCAAAGTGTCTCCGTGCTCTACCTGGCACAAAGTGTCTCAGTGCTCTACCTGGCGCAAAGCGTCTAACGTGCTCTGCCTGGCGCAAAGTGTCTAACGTGCTCTGCCTGACGCAAAGTGTCTAAAGTGCTCTGCCTGGCGCAAGGTGTCTAGGAGGTTCTACCTGGTGCAATGTGTATTAGCTGCACTACTGTGGGGTGTAATGCGAATTGCCACAATTATGTGGCCAAGCACCTTCCCCACGAAGCAACGCCCCTGTCCATGCTTTGGCATATAGGTAGGGGAGCACCAAGCATTACAGTATGTACATCATTTTGCCCTCCTAACTTAAAAATGTGCCCTCCCTGTGATCAGCACCCTGCCCTAAAAAGTGAACACTATCATGTGTAGCTGGCACTGCTGGGTGGCATATTGTGTGTAGCTGGCACTGCTGGGGGGCATGTCATGTGTAGCTGGCACTGCTGCGGGGCATGTCATGTGTAGCTGGCACTGCTGCGGGGCATGTCATGTGTAGCTGGCACTGCCTGGGGGGCATATCATGTCTATCTGGCCCTGCACATTATGTGTATCTGGCACTATACTGGAGACATTGTCTGTAAGGAACACTACTGTGGCTGTTATGTGTAAGGCTGCTAATTGTGTGCGTAGAGGGGGTGTGAAAATATATTTATTTATAGTTTGATAATATGAAGTTACCAGTCCACGCCCACTTTTCCAGGAGGCCTCACCCACTTTTCCAGGAGCACGCGCATAGGGTTGAAGGGGGGCACTTTTAAATTTTCTCGCTCAGGGTGCTAGTAGGCCTGGAGCCGGCCCTGGTTGTAGAGAGTATGGAGTAGAGGATAGTGTAAGTAAGAGAGCGTAAAGCACATGAGGGGAGAGGGCCCTGCCCATGAGAGGTTATATTTTGAAGGGGAGGGGCAAACAGACAGGGGGGACACAGATATGAAACAGAGGGAAGTTTTGTAGAGAGGTGGAGAGTCTGATATTGAGAGGTAGAGAATTCCAGAGGTTAGGAGCACCATAGGCAAAATCTTGGAGGCAGGAATGCTCAGCATGTCAGCAGTGGCCATGTCGACATTCATCATGTCTACACAGATATGTCAACATGATGAACTTTTGACAAACTGCCCCTGCCGATCTAGTGTCTTTTTACCTTTTCGCGACAGCTCCAGTGTGGATTCTGGGTCCCAGGGGTCATGTTACCGTCACTTCTAGGTCAGACCTCTGATAAACCAATGGTTTTTGGAAATATTTCTCCACCTATCCCTAACCCTTCCCCTCGTACCTAACCCTAACCTCCCCTTGCAGGCTAAGTCTAAGCCTCCAGGTGGCACCTAAGCCTAACTAATCTGCTTCCTCAGTATGTCGACACTTCACATGTTAACATCTCTTGATTCAAAATTGTGAACATGTCGACATTTTGAGGATTTTGACAGTTTGAGCTATGTCGACATTCTCTTTAACTATTGTGGTGTCAACAGTCTGAATGTCGGCCATGTGACTGGATGCCAGCCTTAGAATGCACAGCCTTAAAGATTTAAAATGTATAGACTTAAACAGATGCGTCCTTTTTTACTGTGGCTTCAGTCGCTCCAAATAGCCCCTCGCAGCACGTCACGTGCCGTGCAACTCGGCCGTGCAGAGCATCTTTTTTGATGAAAATGCGAATCCTTTCTGCATAAGTAACTGTAGGCAACAGAACTGCATTGGTAGCATGCACTGATCAGTGGGGTGTGCAACATTTCTGCGTGCGACGGAGCCTGAAACTGTATAAAAAGGTCTCCGTCGCGAACCGCCGCGACTTTACCCCACGCCACGTTCTGTTGTGCTTCACTTGTGACTTTGTAAGTGTGTAAAACCAATTCCTGTGCGGATAAAGCCTCAGCCTAGTGCCTCTAGTACATAATGAGTGATGCGACTAAAACCTAAAATTTAAGAAAAATATGGTACGCTACTTGACTTGGAGCTTCTCAGTGGGCACTGGGTGTGCGGCCCCAAATGAATGACGTAAAGACGCCCAATAAATGAGCACACATCTGTATAGAAATCTGTGCATTCAGAGCTACAACTTTATTCTAGCAAAGGTTTAATGTTGTTCCAGAAATAATTATCTTACCTTCTGTGCCTAATGCTTTTAAATACATAAAAGACTTTGTAACATATTATAGCTCATTTCAACTCACGTAAAACA
This sequence comes from Pseudophryne corroboree, assembly GCF_028390025.1. Taxonomy (NCBI): domain Eukaryota; kingdom Metazoa; phylum Chordata; class Amphibia; order Anura; family Myobatrachidae; genus Pseudophryne; species Pseudophryne corroboree. Next base: position 103,769,790 of record NC_086444.1, on the reverse strand, counting down.
TCTCTTGTCATGTAAATATATTTCTGTGTATTGTGAAGATCAAAAATACTACAGTATGTGTGTATGTTATTGGTACTAATTTACCTTCAAGTTTCATGGCCAAACAACAATATATATATATATATATATATATAGAGAGAGAGAGAGAGAGAGAGAGAGAGAGAGAGAGAGAGAGAGGGTCTTTTCATCAGGATGTGATGAATATCACATCCTGATGAAAAGATTCATGAGGTCTTGAAAAGTTGTAGTTAACCACAAGGTCAATTGAGGTCAGCCTTGTAGTTCACCTCAATTGCTCTTGTGTTAACCACATAATTAAGCAGTTCCTATCTTAGGGGTGTTTTCACACTCATTCATCTCTATGGGAGCCGCACACAGCCAATGAGCAACAGAGGTCTTTTTGAGTCCAGCGCTCATTGGCTGACTTGATCTTATAGGGACAGGAGTCACCTGGGGATTCTTTATTCACAATGAGACGCATGCTGCTCCTCAGTCCGCTAGATTCGGGTTTACGGTTTGTTTGTTTTTAACCCCTGTGAATGCCTATATGAACCAAAGAGGACCGATCTATACTGGAATAAGGTAAGATTTCTTTTTTATACAGGTGACATAGATTACTATTGCAGAAGAGGATGTGAAGGGCAATGGGGGGTTGTAGGTAAGTATGCCTTGTGGAAGGTAAATACTGGCCTTAAGGTTAGGGCATACTTACCTACTTTGGCACATAGGGGGTGTCGCCAGCAGGAAGGTGGGCTGTGTGAGGCTGTGACAATATGATTGCTCCATTGTGGTTCTGACCCCCCGCTACACAGTGCCAAGAAAACAGGCACTGAATAGTGGGGGGTGGAGCTGCAATGACATGATCAGCGCAGATCGCATCATTGGGTCCCCCTCAGACCGCCCACTTGTGCTTTGCTGTGGGCATCAGAGGGGGGATGCGGGGGGCTGGCGAGGAAAGCGGGAGGCTTGCCTATCATTTTGGGAGGGCCACATAATTTTTGGGAGCCTCTCGGACGTTGCCGGGAGGGTAGGCAAGAATGGGTTAGGGTTAGGTACTAGGGGGTGGGTTAGGCTACGAAGGGGACGGTTAGAATTAGGGTGCAGGAGTGGGAGTTTAGGTTTGGCTGCGGAAGGAGTGGGTTATGGGTAGGATTGGGTAGGCAGAGTCCCCCTTTTTTACACATTAGGCACTTAGAGTCCCCATTTTTTACACATTAGGACGGCAGAGTCCCCATTTTTATATATTAGGCAGGGTCCCCGTTTTTACTCATTACAGCAGCAGAGTCCCCGGTTTTACACATTATGGCAGCAGAGTTCCCGTTTTTACATATTGGGCAGGGTCCCCGTTTTTACACATTACGACAGCAGAGTCCCCATTTTTACACATTAAGGCAGCAGAGTCCCCGTTTTTACACATTATGGCAGCAGAGTCCCCATTTTAACACATTAGGCAGGGTTTTTCCCTGACACGCCTGCGTTTTTTAGCACACTCCTGGAAAACGCTCAGTTACCACCTAGTTACCACCCCTTTCCTGTCAATCATTCACCGACCAGCAGAGCGACTGAAAAGCGCTGCAGGATTCACATCAAATCTGCTAAGTTTTTAGTTAAATAACTAAGCGCATGCGCCCTGCGTGCCTTGCGCATGCGCAATTAGCAACAAAGCGCAGCATAGCGAAAATTGTCAGCGAGCGAACAACTCGGATTGACCCCCTATGGCAGCAGAGTCCTCGTTTTTAGACATTATGGCAGCATAGTCCCCGTTTTTGCAGAGTCCCCGTTTTTGCAGAGTCCCCATTTTTACACACTATGGCAGCAGAGTCCCCGTTTTTGCAGAGTCCCCGTTTTTACATATTAGGCGGGTTGGGGGGGGGGAGAGAGAGAGAGAGGGAGGGAGAGACTGTGTGTCTCACCTGAGGCGGCAGCTGAACACAGGCGGTGGGGGCGATCCGGCATCCAGGGCCACACACACACACACATGTCCGGGAGCTGCCGCCTGACCCTGAGGTAGCGCTCCCACTTCCGTCCTCTGGCGGCGATGGGTCTTAGTGGCCGAATAACGGGATGGGCGGTGGGGGTGATCCGGCATCCAGGGCCACACACACACGTCCGGGAGCTGCTGCCTGACCCTGAGGTAGCGCTCCCACTTCCGTCGTCTGGCGGCGGCGGGTCTTAGTGGCCGAATAACGGGACGGGAGTGTGTGCTGCGACATACAGCCTGCAGCACCGCTCCCCATCCCTTGCAGAGGCGGCAGCTGTAGGCAGGTGGTGGGGGTTGACAGTTCCGGGAGCTCCTGCTCCCACACCCTTGCAGAGGCGGCCGCGGCTCTCAGTGATGGATAACGGGACGGGGGTGTGCTGCCACATAGCGCCTGTGGCACCGCTCCCCGTCCCTTCAGTGGCAGTACTCTCTGGACATGATGGCCATATGGAGGGGTGTGCTGCCAGATGGTGCGCCCTCAGTGCATTTGCGCTGTGGGCAAGGCACCATCGGCACACACCTAGTTACGGCCCTGCTTGTCAGGTATTGTGCTGCTGTTATTGTACTGGGTTGCCTCGCATTGAGCTTTCAGATATTTCAGCTACAAGGGGTGATGGAGCTGGGGCTGATCCCACATTGCGTGGTGGTGACGCTGCAGACACGTTTGAGGAGAATATAGCAGCTAAGGGTTCTGGTTCTGGGGGTTCCTTGCCCCCCAGTGGGACCGTAGCAATGGGGGTTAAAAATGACCCACCTTTGACTACTTTTTCCACGCTATTGAGTACGCTAGTAACTAGACTTGCACCCCCTATAGGACCTCCTGTGCCGGTACAACCGCTTATGGTCCCTGCGGTTAATCCGCCATGGGCAGATCAACTGTACTCTCAGTTACAGCAATTGAACCAATCACTGACTAAATAGAAATCTAACCCTCGCCTGCCCAAGACCACGGGGTCCTCTAAGCGGGCTATTACTTCCTCACAATCCACCAACGTCCCAGATACCTCATCTGATGAGGATGGCGTATATACTGACCCCACATATTCTGATCCTGATGCTTCTGATGGGGAATCTGTTTCACAGGTGGATGTTCCTGACTTGTTGGAGGCTATCAGGCTAATTCTTCAAATTACTGATGACCCAGAGTCGGATGCTTCCCCTAAGAAACCGGACAGGTTTAAACGTCAGAAAGTGGTTAAACAAGTTTTGCCTCATTCTGACCATTTAGTTGACATACGTCAGGAATCCTGGGAAAATCCAGGAAAGAAATTCACGCCTCACAGGAAGATGCTGGCTACCTATCCCCTCCCGTAGGAGCTAAGTAAAAATTGGGAGACACCCCTGCCAGTGGATTCGCAGGTGACGTGGCTGGTGGTATCCTCTGCTCTGCCTGTAACTACCGTCACGTCTCTGAAAGAACCGACGGATAAGCATGTGGAGGGTTGTTTAAAAGCGATTTACACTCTAACAGGTGCTGTGCATCGACCCACCATTGCAGCAACTTGGGCTGCAGAGGCTATTGAAGCGTGGGCTCAGGAGTTGGAAGCTGAAATGTCTTCCAACGCTTCTGATCATGCTAGACAATTTCTATTGTATATTGTCACAGCTTCTCATTACGTTAAGGAGGCGGCTTCTGATGCTGGTATTCTGGTGGCCAAAGCTTCTCCTACGTCCATACTGGCTCGCCAGATTCTCTGGCTGCGGTCCTGGTCCGTGGATCTGGACTCTAAGAAAACTCTGGAGGTGCTCCCTTTAAGGGAAACATTCTTTTCGAGAATACCTCAACAAGATAGTGGCTGACTTAGCTTCTGCTAAAACAGCATGTCTACCTAGTACTGCTCCTTCGGTACCAAAGGCTAAGAGTACTTCCTTTCGGTCCTTTCGTCCTTCAGGTAAAGCAAAGGGTCAAGCGTACCCGAAACAGGGTCGCACTTCCAAACCTACTAAGCCCAAACCCAAACGGGCCTGGGCTGCCCGTCAGCCTGCTTCCAAGACTGACAAGCCTGCCGCATGACGGGGCGGGCCTCCCTCTGGGGGATCCCAGGGTGGGGGGCCGACTTCTAGGGTATACCCAGGAATGGTTTGAAGACCACTTCCGATGCCTGGGTACGGGAAGTTGTCACTCGAGGTTACGCCATAGCCTTCAAAAATCGTCCCCTTCATCGATTTTGCCTGACAGATGTCCCTTTGGATCAGGTGAAGGCAAAAACTCTTAATTTGGTGGTACAGTCCCTCCTGGACACAGGAGTGGTAGTACAGGTGCCTCTGGCTCAGAGAGCCAAGGGGTACTATTCACCGCTGTTCCTAGTCCTGAAACCGAATGGGTCCTCCCGGCCCATTCTCAACCTCAAGTCCTTGAACAAATTTGTGAGGGTCTCCAAGTTTCATATGGAAACTCTTTGCTCTATTGTTCTGGCCTTGGAACCTGGGGATTATATGGTCTCCCTGGACATACAGTATGCTTACCTGCATATTCCTATTGCAATGTCGCATAAGCAATACCTGAGGTTTGCGGTTGGCAACCTCCATTACCAGTTTCCGGCGTTACCTTTTAGTTTGACCATGGCTCCGCGAGTCTTCACCAAGGTCATGGCGGTAATGACGGCTGTACTCCGCCGTCAAGGGGTCAGGATCCTACCGTACCTGGACGACTTGTTGACCCTAACAAATTCCCCAGAAATTCTCCTACGCCATCTGGATCTGACTATCCAGTTTCTGCAAGCCCACGGGTGGCTCATCAACTGGAAGAAATCTTCCCTGGTCCCTGCTCAGAGCATGGTGCACCTGGCGGCATTGTTGGACACTCACAACCAGCGGTTGTTCTTGTCTCAGAAAAAAGTCCTGAAGCTTCAGGACAGGATTCGATGCTTCCTATCTCGTCCGCAAGTGTCGATACATTCGGCGATGTAAGTGCTAGATCTCATGGTGTCGTCTTTCGACATGATGGAGTACACTCAATTCCATTCCCGCTCTCTGCAGAAAATGATTCTTGCCAAGTGGGATGGCCTGCCTCACCGGATCAGGTCTCAAATCATCTCCTTGTCTCCGGAGGTCCGTCTGTCACTGAGCTGGTGGCTTCAGCACCAATGATTGAGAAGGGGTCGTCCCTTCTGGATCTCCGACTGGGTCCTTCTGACGACGGATGCCAGTCTGAGAGGTTGGGGCATGGTGTTGGAGCAACACTCCCTTCAGGGTCGGTGGACCATGGAGGAGTCTCTCCTCCCGATAAACATTCTGGAGTTGCGGGCAGTGTTCAACTTATTGAACTTGGCCCAGCATTTAATACAGCACAGACATGTTCAAGTACAGTCGGACAATGCCACCATGGTGGCATACATCAATCATCAAGGCGGCACTCGAAGCCGCATGGCAATGAGGGAAGTATCAAGGATTCTTCAGTGGGTGGAACGCCATCTACCAGCCAAATCGGCAGTATTCATTCCAGGGGTCCTAAACTGGGAAGCAGACTTTCTCAGTCGTTAGGACGTACACGCCGGAGACTGGAGCATCCATCCAGAAGTGTTTCAACTACCCGTGGACAGGTGGGGCCTTCCAGATGTGGACCTGATGGCATCTCGACACAATCACAAGGTTCCGGTCTTCGGAGCAAGGACAAGGGATCCTCAAGCAGCATTCGTGGATTCACTGGCAATTCCATGGAACTTTCGGCTGCCATACGTGTTCCCTCAGGTGTCACTCCTGCCCAGAGTAATAAGGAAGTTCAAGCAAGAAGGAGGAATCCTACTTCTGATCGCTCCCGCGTGGCCCAGGCAGCATTGGTTCTCAGACCTTCAGGGTCTCTCGATAGAGCGTCCCCTTCTACTTCCACAACGCCCAGATCTCCTCGTTCAGGGCCCCTGTGTATAACAGGATTTAGCATGGTTGGCTTTGACGGCGTGGTTCTTGAAGCTTCCGAATTGAGGGCCAAAGGATTTTCGGAGGCGGTCATTCAAACCATGTTGAAGGCCCGGAGACCGGCTTCTGCTCGGATTTACCATAGGGTCTGGAATTCTTACTTTGCTTGGTGCGCATCTAACAATTATGACGCTTACAAGTTTAGTACGGCCAAACTTTTGGCCTTTCTACAACAGGGCCTGGACTTGGGCCTTCGTCTGGCCTCCATCAAGGTTCATATTTCTGCCTTGTCGGTTTGATTCCAGAGAAAAATTGCGACCTTACCTGATGTGCATATGTTCACTCAGAGTGTGTTGCGGATTCAACCTCCTTATGTCCCGCCTGTGGCTCCTTGGGACTTGTCGTGGTTCTGGAGGCGTTGCTAGGGTCTCCGTTTGAGCCACTTGAATCTGTAGACCTTAAGTGGCTTTCTCTTAAGGTAGGGTTTCTGTTGGCTATTGCCTCTGCTAGACGCGTGTCAGATTTGGGTGCCTTGTCTTGTAGGTCACCATATCTGATTTTTCACCGTGATCGGGCGGTTCTTAGAACACGTCCCGGCAGTTGTGTAAGTTCGTCCCAGTAGCCCGGAGGCGAGATAAATATTGGTGCCCCCCCCCCCCCCTATATTTAGATAAGTGTGTGTGTAGTGTTCTGGGAAAAAAAAATTATATACTGTATATATACATTTCATTGTCTTTTATTTTAAATCACACATTTCTCAGCAGTCATACCCAGGATTAGAACCCATGACCTTTTACACTGACAGCAGACACTTTACTGATGGAGCTATTTGCTCCTGTACAGGAAGCGTGAGAATTCTAACTATATGTAATTGTCAGAGAAGTAACTTCATATAGTTAGAATTCTCATATTTCCTATACAGGAGCGAATAGCTCCATCAGTAAGGTGTCTGCTTCCAGTGTAATAGGTAATGGTTTCTAATCCCGGGTATGACACTTGTAAAATGTGTATGTAAAGTATAATAAAAAGGGTGTGATTTGTAAGGTACAGGGACCAGTGAGGCAATTGGCTACTGATAAGAGAGTAGCAGCTATCAACTTAATTTAATGGTGTCACAGAATGGGAGGAGAGGTGCCCCCTTCAGAGCAGGAGCCCAGCGGCAGATGACTCCGTTGCCTCCCAGAGTTACGACTCTGCGTCCCGGGTATTTACCTAAGGTGGTGTCTTCTTTCCACCTTAATCAGGAGATTGTGGTTCCAGCCTTTGCCTCTCCTGAATTGTCTTCCAAAGAGCGGTCTTTGGATGTGGTACGGGCTCTCCGGATCTATGTGAAGAGAACTGCTTCCCTTCGGAAGTCTGATTCTCTCTTTGTACTGTTTGGTTTTCACAAACGTGGCTGGCCTGCTCACAAGCAGACCCTGGACAGATGGATTAGAATGGTGATTGCACATGCTTATGTACAGACTGGCCTTCCAGCTCCTGCTACCATTAAGGCCCATTCTACTCGGTCTGTTGGACCTTCTTGGGCGGCCCGCCGTGGTGCGACCCTTGAACAATTGTGCAAGGTGGCTACATGGTCCTCAGTGAACACATTCATCAGGTTCTATGCCTTTGATACTTCCGCCTCCCAGGATGCTTCCTTTGGATGCTTTTGGATGCTGGGTTCTTGTGCCCACTACAGTGCGTCCCCTCCCATAAGGAACTGCTTTAGGACATCCCCAATGTCATTCCCTGTGGAGTTCAGTGTACCCCACAGCAGAAAACGAGATTATGGTAAGAACTTACCGTTGTTAAATCTCTTTCTTCGAGGTACACTGGGCTCCACAGGGCGCCCACCCTGACGCACGTAGCTTCTTTGGGTTGGTAAGGCATTAGCCGCTGACACCTTCTCCTGTCGTGAGAATGTGGTGTATGTGGCTACTAACGGTTGTCGTCTCTTTTGCCTGCTACTGCATTGGACTGGTTAACAAAAACAGAGCTCCTGTGCACGGAGGCGGGGTTATAGAGGAGGCGGCGCTATGCATTCTGGGAACAGTCAAAGCTTTTAGCCTGTTGGTGCCTCGGATCAAGCTCCTACTCTACACCCCCTAATGTCATTCCCTGTGGAGCCCAGTGTACCTCACAGAAAGAGATTTAACAGCAGTAAGTTCTTACCATAAATCTTGTTTTAAGTGCAAGTAGTGTATTAAACATCTTTATACAACACTGATTTTTGTTTTTATTACTCTTGTTATTACTTTGTGAGTTGCCTGATGTTATTTTTAAATAAGTTATCTTTATTCATGTCAATATAAGCTGTTAATATAATTTCTTTATATATACTGTATGTTGATCCCTGGTGGCTTTAGCAGTAGGTTAAGACTCTCCTGATCATATTTTAAGTTGTGTCCCCTGTGTAAGTTCTGCTAGAAAATGTATGTACTGTATATGTATTATTTTTTTTCTTTTGAGACATACTGCCATTAATAGTATTTTGAAGTAAATGTTTATATACATGTATTGTGTATGCCATATATTTATATTGCATATATACTAGAGTATGTGTTTTGGGTATGAAATAAACTCCCTGCTGTATATTGGCCCTCATTCCGAGTTGTTCGCTCGGTATTTTTCATCGCATCGCAGTGAAAATCCGCTTAGTACGCATGCGCAATGTTCGCACTGCGACTGCGCCAAGTAACTTTACTATGATGAAAGTATTTTTACTCACGGCTTTTTCTTCGCTCCGGCGATCGTAATGTGATTGACAGGAAATGGGTGTTACTGGGCGGAAACACGGCGTTTCAGGGGCGTGTGGCTGAAAACGCTACCGTTTCCGGAAAAAACGCAGGAGTGGCCGGGGAAACGGTGGGAGTGCCTGGGCGAACGCTGGGTGTGTTTGTGACGTCAACCAGGAACGACAAGCACTGAAATGATCGCACAGGCAGAGTAAGTCTGGAGCTACTCAGAAACTGCTAAGTAGTTAGTAATCGCAATATTGCGAATACATCGGTCGCAATTTTAAGAAGCTTAGATTCACTCCCAGTAGGCGGCGGCTTAGCGTGTGTAACTCTGCTAAAATCGCCTTGCGACCGATCAACTCGGAATGAGGGCCATTATATGGATATTAGAAGACACAGGGTAGTTGTGGCCATATGAAAACACAAGTCTATAGGCCATTTTTGCCAGCAACTGATTTTTTTTATCTTCTTCCAGGCTATATTGGTTACAGTAGACCAATACAATGTCTTCAGTTGTCCCACTATTCTACTGTATCTCTAGACACCATTTAAACAGAATGCTCTTAGGGGGTAATCCAACTGCTATGAGTGCCCATAGCTCCTGTGACCGGAGCTATTCAATTGTTTGGGCGATCAGACCGCCCACTGGTCGCAAAATGCCCCTTTCTTGCGGCCCAAAATGTACAGGATCAACTGTGCAAAGTGGCTTCTCTCGTGCTAAGCTCCACTTAAGAATCCACATGCATACCATCAAATTCTAAGAAAACAAAAATTGGCAGTTTTAATGTTGAAAAAGCTCTTGCTTCTGAGGAGGGAGCATCCCAGTGCCTCAACAGACCCTGCCCCTATTAGGGCTGCTTTTAGAATTTTCCCGGGCTAATTTTCAATTCCAATCCACCCCATGGCAACATCTTCCTGAATATGTCACTGAGAAGATGGCACCGCAGAGAAATAGGGACATGCCTGCCTTCAGGTAAGAATATACTTTGGGTGGAAGTGGGCGGTTGCAGGCAGCAGGAGAGTAATTGAGTCAGGCAGCTGCTGGGGTAATGCACTACTGGGTAATAAATACCATGAGACTCTGCTGAGGGGTCAGCGGAGCATGTGCTGAGTTCTGATTGGAGGAGCCTGAAACATGCTCATGCAGCACAGCCTAATGGGAGTGATTCATGGTGAGGCTGTTCCTGCTCTGCCTGGTGCCTGAACCTGAGGCATACTGTGAATACACTGTGGTATAATGTTGGGGACACGAGAATTTGGCATAATGTGAGGTTTCTGCAGTGTGCCATAATATTGGTTGAACTGCAGCATACCCGTCAACACTTTACACATAAAAATCGGCACAAATTAGAAAAGAGGGCGTGGCCATGGGTAAAGGGGGCGTGGTTACGTCCCTTTTCCTATACTTTCAATGGAAGTTTAGAGAGCCAAAAATCGGTACAGACCATAAAAAAAAGGTACTGTACCTATTAAAAAGGTACAGTTGGAGGGTATGCTGCAGTATGGCACAATGTGTGTGTGTGTGTTGTGTGTGTGTGTGTAGTGGGCGCACTAGAGTGGTATGTGTGGGCACTACAGTGTGGCATAATGTTGGGGGCACTACAGTGTGGTATGTGTGGATAGTACAATGAGGTATAATGTGGATGCACTACATTGTGGCATAATGTGTGGGCACTACAGTGTGGTATAATGTGGGGGCAGTACAGTTTGGATAATGTGGGGGGCACTACACTTGAGGTACAATGTGGGAGGTACAACAGTATGGCATAATGTGTGGGCACTACGGTGTGGTATACTGTGTGGGCACTATATTGTGGTATAATGTGTGGGCACTATATTGTGGTATAATGTGCTGAACATGACAGTATAGTGTGGCAATCCGGGTGCACTCTGGTGTGGCATAATATTAGGGCATTACAGTTTGGCATAATGTGTGGGCACCACAGAGTGGCATAATACGTGGGCACTGCAGTGTGGTATAATGTGGGGGGCACTGTAGTGTGGTATAATGTGGGGACACCAGTGCCAGATTGCCAAATAGGCGGAAGAGGCATTGGCCTATGGGCTCTGTTCCTTTTAGGGGCCCTGCGACAACGGATCAAAATAATATTGTTTTGATCTTGAAAGAAAATTACAATCAAGCCTTCTTAAATTGTTTCCAATGTGCTTCTGGGAATGCAGCCGCTTGCACTGACACTCCCACTACACTTCCTCAATAGGCCCACTGAATGGCCCATGTTTGTGCGCACTAGTAGCCATCGGCCAGTCACCGCCCATCACTTGTCTGCCACCTTTCTGATACCGCCTGAATCGATCACAACAGCACCTTATTCACATTTGGACAGAAAGTAAGATGCATTTTCTGGCTGCTAGGGAATTCAGCAAGTATTCATCCATGGCCAGCTCTCTCTTCACATAAGAAAGTGCAACATAATGCTGCTCCCTAGAGGGGCTAACCTGCAATGGCATATCTATAATGGGTGCAGGGTGTGCGGTGTACGTGGCTCACACCGCACACCCTGACCCCATAAAATGATACTTACCCTTCCGAAGTCCTGATATGAATGGTGCTGCAGACAGATATCACAGGTAAAATGGTGTGGTGGCCATTTTCCCGGTGATTTGCAAACAAAGCCAGACCCTTGTACGCAGCCAGGTGGGAGCTTGCACGAAGCATGCACAAGGGCCCTTCCCTCTCTTAAAACACCTCTGTTACCCTATATGTGCAAAATATGCTTATAAAATTACAAATGAAACAAAACTTTATGCTATTACATGTCACAATCTCTAAATGACCGCATTGTCCACATGTGATTGTCACTAGCAGTTAACAAAAGCTCTACATGAGTTTTGTACACCTTCATTCCCATTTTGTTTTTCTATGACTTGTGTATTTCAATGGGGTTATTTGCTAAATGCAGAAATCTCATTCAAATGAAAAGACCATTGAAACTAATGAGCCTTTGAAATTAATGTGTAAGAGACATTTTTGTAAAGGAGAAAATAGGGTTATCCTACAAAGCAAGCACAAAAAAATTGAGATCTATTCTGTGCTACCAGAAACACGTGTACCTAAGTTATCCCTACTTCAATCAGTCATAATTATAATCCCATTATGTCACTCTATTCATTCTATGCAGTGCGATCAACATTCGATATCAAGGCGACTTTATAATTAATAGTTTAATGTGTAAATTACAAACTTGCGAATGCATGTTAAAGTCCAGTAGGATTTGTGTCATTTAACAGAAAAGCTGAATAGAATAATGCGTCTAATGCTTATTTTTGGAACTGTCTTAAAGCACCATATGGGTTGAGAACATTCTGATCTCGTCACTGATCTGCACTGACCCCTATTAAGCAATGCCTATTCATCTCATGTACTGAATATAGACAATGCCTTACAAGTAATTCCTTGTGTAAGGAAGACATATAAAGAAAACAGGTTTTCTGAGAAATAAAAAATGTCTAGAAGGCAGTCTATGTAGTAAGCTATTGTGGCTAAATGCCTTAACCCTTTCACTTTTAAATTGGTACCTCAGAAGGCTACGCCCTTTGTGACTATTTTTGCAGAGTGGTGGTATTTTATTATATACTTTTTTATACTGTACCCAAGTACATTTTATATAGTTTTTGTCTAGATACAGTATGGCTATCTTACATTACCAGTCAAAGTTATGGGCATTCAAAGAGGAAAGAAGGGTACTTTTTAAATCCTCTCTTTTCATACTCTGAGGGGCATATTCAACTGAGTGCGGAATTTTGAAAACTCCCGCGACACGGGGGGTTTCCTGCAGCCGCATGGTTTTTCCTAGTTAATTAAAGGAGAGAAAATGAGATGCAGTGATTTGCCATCTTTTTTTACGCACACCCAGAGAAAGTCATATTTTTCCTAAAATTTTTATTTTTAGGAGAAATCAGCGGGACTTGCTCTGGCACCCTTGAGGTTCCCCACCAACTTCCTTGCCAATGACTAATTAAGCAACTGCAAGTGTGTAAACCCCCCCTTCCCCCAGAGGCAGCAGCAGGGAGAACTATATCATCTCCCTTCCCAGCAGCCCCCTTCCCTCCCAGAAGCCTCCTCGCCTCCCAGCAGCCACCTCCTAACTGGAAAGATGGAGAGTAGATGACTGTGAGCTGCAGAGACCACCGTACCGGTAAGTATCATTGTTTTTTTTTCTCTCGCACCACAGGATTTTCAAAACTGAAAACCCAGCATACAGTACATTTTCATTTAATTGGTTACCACAGTTATCAGGAGCACACATACCCATGGTAATCCAAACTTGGGTGTGAGGTCTGCAAGGTATTTTTGTGGAACAAACCTTGCACCCAGTTGAATACCCCCCTTAGCTGCTTTCACAAAATGAATTCAAACCATGAACAGTAGCCCTTATTTTATCATGTGTTCTCCCCTTTCTGCTGCAGTGTCTCCAACTCATGGTCCACACACTCTGGTCCAGGGGAAAATTCAATTGCCAGGAGTAATTTTTCAGGTGGTAAAAAGGGGACTTTATCCTTTTTTTTCAGGCAATCCAATTAGAGCTCATTTTTACCACCCAAAAGATTACCTGTTTTTGAGCGAAAAAACAGGTAGAATCTGTGATAAGTTCACAGACCTATGTGTTTTCATGTCACCAATTGAGAAAACAGGGCACATATTGGATAATTTTTTTAGAACCTTGTGGGTCACGGAAAAAAAAAATCCTAGAAAAGTGCTGGCATCGGGCTGCCTTCAGGGCTAATTGGATAGCACCAGGGGATCAGTTAGCCTACAGTAAATTACCGCCGGCAGTTGAATTCCCCCCCATTGTCTCCAATTCCTGAATGTATTTCAATATGTCCAAATCCAGAATTGATCACAGGAGGACAGGGGAAATTCCCTATGGGCCCCACTGCTTGAAAAGCAACTTCCCCTCCCTTATGGGTCAGGTTCCAAAACATGCACTCTATAAATACATTGTTACTTTATTAGAAGGTCAGTTACTTGGTGGAGTAGGACCATGGACTGGTGGCTGGCCACCCCACGTACTTTCTTCTGCATACCCCAAACTTCATGCCTCAAACTGATACTGTGCAAATGTATATTTTTCAAAAGGCAAGGAGGAGGAGACATTGCAGCAAGATTGAGTTTTCACCATTGATAGAGACCATTTATATGTCCCACTATTAATGTCGGACCGGGCATGAAGGGCCCACCGGGGAAATGCAGTTGTGGTGGCCCATGCTTAGGGTTGTGAATAGCCTCCAGAAGGTGCGTGCCCAGCTACCACAGAGTCTTGGCTAACTATTAGTATGGTCTGGGCCTTTTATAAATAAATATACAGTAAGTACTGTTAGTACTTACTGTACATGCATGATAATGTACCAGTTTAATAACAGCAATGCACTGTAGAACATACACGACAATCCAGTGCAGTATAACATATGCATAATCTGTAATTCAAGTGCATAGCCTGGAACCTTATCCCTAGATGAGGGGGTGGGCCCTCGGGCAGGTGGGCCCAACAGGGTCTTCCCCGGTACCCCTGTGGGCCAGTCCGCCCTGCCCACTATTCTCCTGTCTATGGTATGAGGTTTCCTTATATACTTGTCTCCTTATATGTCTGTGCATTGACACGTCCACAACACTCCCATAATACACCCAATAAACTACCCATTTTGTGCGAGCATTAGTAGCCATGTGCGGTCAGCTGGAAAATAGGGGTCGCGTAGCCACTGTCCCCAGGATATATAAGGGTGGCTGAAGGCAGCAGCCGGACAGCCTGGAGATCCCTCCCCTCAGCACTCACCCCCTGTGCCTGACCTGCTAGAGCTGTAAACATCAGAGCTGTGAAGAGGTGGCCAGATACAGAGGGGTGAAGCCGGAGAGGGAGCCTGGATTGCAGCAGGAGCCATTGCTGGCCCTTGGATGATGAGCTGGAGGAGGTGGGGCAGAAATCTACTGGAGGCCAAGCCTGTGACCCGAGTCTCCACTGCAGTGATTCCGTGAAGCAGCCGGTTGAGGGAGTAGCCGCAGAGATGACTGACAGGTGGCCACTGTCAGGAGCTACACTGGTGTGGTAAGGAAGTTTTGCATGGCCAGCTCACACACACACACACACACACACACACACACACACACACACACACACACACACACACACACACACACACACACACACACATATCAGATGGTGGGAGGAGTCAGGGGAGTGGTCTATGAAAGTGTATCAGCGGCAAAAGTGAGGACTGTAAATATAGCAGCGTTCCATCAGCGTTCATTCGAAGTGAAAAAGAAGGAAAACAGAAGCACACCAATCTAACAAAACAAAGAAAACAGAAGAACTAATAACAAATGTGAGTCACTTACTCCTCAGATCACTCACCTCCTGATTGTTGCATCTGATTAAATAGCACGGAACTACCTTACTTGGACATTTCATAAACCATCCATTTCACCAACAAATGCTTGTATCTGTATTATTGTAATTTTGTTTTTCATGCACAGCTGCACCAATGCAATCTTACCTTCAAACACTTAAAAAATCGTACAGAATTACCATGCTTCTTAAACCTCACAATTCTTTTCATTTCTTACGGTCCAAATACATTTCAACACCCACTTTATCTACACTTCTGATTCATTTCATACTAAATCTACACCCATTGAGCCGACACTGCTTTTCTCATCTGCATTTCTGCAATTCTTCGGCTCTGAATCCCTTACAGCCTCCACTCCTACTTCCACTTTCCCTCAACCTATTTACCTACTAAACACTATGCCAAGGCTTTCTTATACTCCCCACATTACTCACTGTCTACCTAATCACATGTCTTTATCCTTCCCCCTTAGTCTCCTACACCTCCTCCTCCGTCCCCTCCTCTGTCTCCCCTCCATCTCTCTGTATTCTTTCCCCTCCTTTCCTGTTACCCCACTTTCACTCACGTCTACCCCATGGTCCTGCTACCCCACAACTCAGCCCTGCTCCATCCCTCCCTTCCCTGTAACCTTCCCACACTCCCATCCACATCACACTGACCTCCCTCCCTGCCCACCTCCTGCAGTTTCCCCTCCTAGCTCAGGCACCCGTACCATCACTACTCTCTCATCATCCCTGCCCCCAAAGTTAATCTTTCCTCATCGCTACAGCAACCCTGATAATTTCATTCACATCTCTCCCACAACCTCATACCCCCTATCCTGTGCCCTCTGGAATGCCAGATCTGTTTGTAACAAACTGGTCCCCACTCATGACCTTTTCATTTCCAACTCCCTATACCTACTAGCCATTACTGAAACTTGGATTACGCCCTCTGACACTACCTCTCCTGCTGCTCTCTCTGTTGGGGGCCTCACATTCACACACACACCCCAACCTGGGGGTCGCCTTGGGGGTGGTGTTATTTTATTATTATTATTTATTTATTACCAGTAAACTCTGCAGCGCTTTACAGAGAATATTCGGTCATTCACATCAGTCCCTGCCCCAGTGGAGTTTACAATCTATATTCCCTATCACATGTACACGCACACACATTCATGCTAGGGTTAATTTTGTTGGGAGCCAATTAACCTACTAGTATATTTTTGGATTGTAGGAGGAAACCGGAGTACCCGGAGGAAACCCACGCAAGTACGGGGAGAATATACAAACTCCCCACAGTTAGGGCCATGGTGGGAATCGAACCCATGACCTCAGTGCTGTGAGGCAGTAATGCTAACCATTACACCATCCGTACTGCCCGTACTGGACCCGTGTTGGGTCCTTTTACCTTCTAGTTACTCCTACCAACTCATACCACCAGAACCATCCCTTACATTCTCTACATTTGAGGTCCATACTATACGCCTCTTCCAACCAGTCCATCTTAGAGTAGCTGTTATTTACCGCCCCCCCCCCCCCCCCCCCGGCGCTGCTTCCAAATTCATTGTCAACTTTGCTTCCCGACTTCCTCACTTCCTCTCCTCTGACATTCCCTCCATTATCCTAGGCGATTTCAACATCCCTATTGACATCCCCACACAATCCCCTGCCTCTAAACTCCTTAACCTCAGCTTTTCACTTGGTCTCTCCCAGTGGTCCTCCTCACCCTCCCATGTGATCTGGTCTTCACTCACGGCTGTGATATTTCTGATTTTTCCAATTCCCCATTTCCCCTCCCTGACCACCACCTGCTTTCCTTTAACCTATCTCTCTCGACTTCCCCATCTCTACCTCCCAAGGCTACCATCACTAAGCGTAACATTGAGGCTATTGACACCACATTCCTTTCCTCCCTGTTTGACTCACTTATCTCTCCTATTCTCTCTCTCTCATACCCTGAACAAGCCACTTCCATATACAATGCATCCCTCACTTCTGATCTTGACTCTGTTGCTCCACCAACCACTATTCACCTTCGCAAATTAACACCTCAACCCTGGCACACCAAAATGCACCAGATATCTGCAAAAATGCTTACGTACTGCTGAGCGTCACTGGAGGAAATCACGTTCTAAGTAGAGATGAGCGCCTGAAATTTTTCGGGTTTTGTGTTTTGGTTTTGGGTTCGGTTCCGCGGCCGTGTTTTGGGTTCGAACGCGTTTTGGCAAAACCTCACCGAATTATTTTTGTCGGATTCGGGTGTGTTTTGGATTCGGGTGTTTTTTTCCAAAAACACTAAAAAACAGCTTAAATCATAGAATTTGGGGGTCATTTTGATCCCAAAGTATTATTAACCTCAAAAACCATAATTTACACTCATTTTCAGTCTATTCTGAATACCTCACACCTCACAATATTATTTTTAGTCCTAAAATTTGCACCGAGGTCGCTGTGTGAGTAAGATAAGCGACCCTAGTGGCCGACACAAACACCGGGCCCATCTAGGAGTGGCACTGCAGTGTCACGCAGGATGTCCCTTCCAAAAAACCCTCCCCAAACAGCACATGACGCAAAGAAAAAAAGAGGCGCAATGAGGTAGCTGTGTGAGTAAGATTAGCGACCCTAGTGGCCGACACAAACACCGGGCCCATCTAGGAGTGGCACTGCAGTGTCACGCAGGATGGCCCTTCCAAAAAACCCTCCCCAAACAGCACATGACGCAAAGAAAAAAAGAGGCGCAATGAGGTAGCTGACTGTGTGAGTAAGATTAGCGACCCTAGTGGCCGACACAAACACCGGGCCCATCTAGGAGTGGCACTGCAGTATGTATGTATAAAGAAAGAAAAAAAAACCACGGTTAGGTGGTATATACAATTATGGACGGGCTGCCGAGTGCCGACACAGAGGTAGCCACAGCCGTGAACTACCGCACTGTACTGTGTCTGCTGCTAATATATAGACTGGTTGATAAAGAGATAGTATACTCGTAACTAGTATGTATGTATAAAGAAAGAAAAAAAAACCACGGTTAGGTCACTGGTATATACAATTATGGACGGGCTGCCGAGTGCCGACACAGAGGTAGCCACAGCCGTGAACTACCGCACTGTACACTGGTTGATAAAGAGATAGTAGTATACTCGTAACAACTAGTATGACGACGGTATAAAGAATGAAAAAAAAACCACGGTTAGGTGGTATATAATACAATTATGGTTGGACGGACTGCCTGCCGAGTGCCGACACAGAGGTAGCCACAGCCGTGAACTACCGCACTGTACACTGGTTGATAAAGAGATAGTAGTATACTCGTAACAACTAGTATGACGACGGTATAAAGAATGAAAAAAAAAACACGGTTAGGTGGTATATAATACAATTATGGTTGGACGGACTGCCTGCCGAGTGCCGACACAGAGGTAGCCACAGCCGTGAACTACCGCACTGTACACTGGTTGATAAAGAGATAGTAGTATACTCGTAACAACTAGTATGACGACGGTATAAAGAACGAAAAAAAAACCACGGTTAGGTGGTATATATTATAATACAATTATGGATGGACGGACTGCCTGCCGAGTTCCGACACAGAGGTAGCCACAGCCGTGAACTACCGCACTGTACACTGGTTGATAAAGAGATAGTAGTATACTCGTAACAACTAGTATGACGACGGTATAAAGAACGAAAAAAAAACCACGGTTAGGTGGTATATATTATAATACAATTATGGATGGACGGACTGCCTGCCGAGTTCCGACACAGAGGTAGCCACAGCCGTGAACTACCGCACTGTACACTGGTTGATAAAGAGATAGTAGTATACTCGTAACAACTAGTATGACTGACTATGACGGTATAAAGAATGAAAAAAAAACCACGGTTAGGTGGTATATATTATAATAATACAATTATGGATGGACGGACTGCCTGCCGAGTTCCGACACAGAGGTAGCCACAGCCGTGAACTACCGCACTGTACACTGGTTGATAAAGAGATAGTAGTATACTCGTAACAACTAGTATGACTGACTATGACGGTATAAAGAATGAAAAAAAAACCACGGTTAGGTGGTATATATTATAATACAATTATGGATGGACGGACTGCCTGCCGACTGCCGACACAGAGGTAGCCACAGCCGTGAACTACCGCACTGTACACTGGTTGATAAAGAGATAGTAGTATACTCGTAACAACTAGTATGACACTATGACGGTATAAAGAATGAAAAAAAAACCACGGTTAGGTGGTATATATTATAATACAATTATGGATGGACGGACTGCCTGCCGACTGCCGACACAGAGGTAGCCACAGCCGTGAACTACCGCACTGTACACTGGTTGATAAAGAGATAGTAGTATACTCGTAACAACTAGTATGACTGACTATGACGGTATAAAGAATGAAAAAAAAACCACGGTTAGGTGGTATATATTATAATAATACAATTATGGATGGACGGACTGCCTGCCGAGTTCCGACACAGAGGTAGCCACAGCCGTGAACTACCGCACTGTACACTGGTTGATAAAGAGATAGTAGTATACTCGTAACAACTAGTATGACTATGACGACGGTATAAAGAAAGAAAAAAAAATACCACGGTTAGGTGGTATATAATTATACAATTATGGATGGACGGACTGCCTGCCGAGTGCCGACTGCCGACACAGAGGTAGCCACAGCCGTGAACTACCGCACTGTACTGTGTCTGCTGCTAATATAGACTGGTTGATAAAGAGATAGTATACAACAATATACTACTATACTGGTGGTCAGGCACTGGTCACCACTAGTCACACTGGCAGTGGCACTCCTGCAGCAAAAGTGTGCACTGTTTAATTTTAAATTAATATAATATTATGTACTCCTGGCTCCTGCTATAACAACCTGCAGTGCTCCCCAGTCTCCCCCACAATTATTATAAGCTTTTATACATTGATGTGCAGCACACTGGGCTGAGCTGAGTGCACACAGACTGAGTCACACTGTGTGACTGCTGTGTATCGTTTTTTTCAGGCAGAGAACGGATATAGCAGAGAACGGATATATTAAATAAAAGTTAACTTAACAACAACTGCACTGGTCACTGTGGTAAACTCTGTCTGCACAATCTCTCTCTCTCTCTCTCTCTTCTAATCTATTCTAATGGAGAGGACGCCAGCCACGTCCTCTCCCTATCAATCTCAATGCACGTGTGAAAATGGCGGCGACGCGCGGCTCCTTATATAGAATCCGAGTCTCGCGAGAATCCGACAGCGTCATGATGACGTTCGGGGCGCGCTCGGGTTAACCGAGCAAGGCGGGAAGATCCGAGTCGCTCGGACCCGTGAAAAAAAAAGTGAAGTTCGTGCGGGTTCGGATTCAAAGAAACCGAACCCGCTCATCTCTAGTTCTAAGGCAGACTTCCTCCATTTCAAACTTATGCTCTCATCCTTCAGTGCTGCCCTTTCTCTTGCTAAACAGTCATACCTCAAGAACCTCATCTCCTCCCAGTCTTCCAACCCCCGGCGCCTCTTTGCCACTCTCAAATCACTCCTCTGCCCACCTCCACCTCGTCTCCCTTCCTCACTCTCTGCTCTTAACTTTGCCACTTACTTCACATCCAAAATTGACTCCATACGTAAGGACATCACATCACACCAGACCATCAGTAACCAGCTTTATCCCATCCCTTACCACCCCTCCCCATCCCTCCCACCAACTCTGATATCTTTCTCCCTTGCATCTGGAGAGGAAGTCATGGCCCTCATTCGTTCCTGTCCCCTCACCACCTCCCCACTTGACCCTATCCCCTCCCACCTCCTCCGCTACCTCTTTCCTTCTGCTTGTTCCCATCTTTCCCACCTTCTCAATCTCTCCCTCTCATCAGGCACTGTCCCCTCTGCCTTCAAGCATGCACTCATCTCTCCTATTCTTAAAAAACTACCCTTGATCCAAACAATCTCTCCAACTACCGACCCATCTCTCTCCTCCCTTTTGCCTCCAATCTCCTTGAGCATATTGTCTACAACTGCCTTATTTCCTTTCTTTCCTCACACTCACTACTTGACCTATTCCAGTCTGGCTTCCGTCCTCTCCACTCCACGGAAACTGCCCTTACAAAAGTATGCAATGACCTCCATTCTGCTAAATCTAAGGGACACTACTCTATACTTATTCTACTTGATCTCTCTGCTGCTTTTGACGCTGTGGACCATCCTCTCCTACTGCAAATCCTTCACTCCATTGGTCTGCGTGACACTGCCCTCTCTTGGCTGTCTTCCTACCTCTCTGACCATTCATTCTCTGTCTCCTCTCATGACTCCACCTCCCCCTCACTTCCACTTACTGTAGGTGTAACCCAAGGTTCTGTCCTTGGTCCTCTTCTCTTCTCTCTCTATACATCCTCACTAGGTAAGCTCATTAGTTCTTTTGGTTTCCAATATCATCTCTATGCTGATGACACCCAAATCTATCTTTCCTCTCCAGACCTCTCCCCTGCTCTCCTTACTCGTATCTCCAATTGTCTCTCTGCTACCTCTTCCTGGATGTCCCAGCGCTTTCTTAAACTTAACATGGCTAAGACCGAGCTGATCATCTTCCCTCCCTCCCGCATAACCTCACCTCCTACAATCTCATTATCTGTTGATGGCACTACTATCTCCTCTAGCCCCCAAGTGTGCTGTCTTGGAGTAATCCTTGACTCCTCCCTCTCCTTCAAACCACACATTTAGCACCTCTCACAAACCTGCCGTTTTCATCTAAAAAATATTTCCAGGATCAGACCCTTTCTGACCCAAGACGCTACTAAGACCCTTATCCACTCACTGGTCATCTCCAGACTGGACTACTGTAATCTCCTCCTGACTGGCATTCCTGACAAACACCTCTCTCCACTCCAATCTATCCTCAATGCTGCTGCCCGGCTCATTTTCCTCACCAAACGCACTACGTCCACCTCTCCTCTCTTACTAGACCTTCACTGGCTCCCCTTCCCTTTCAGAATCCATTTCAAGCTTCTCACACTCGCTTACAAAGCCCTCACCCACTCCTCTCCCATCTACATCTCTGATCTTATCTCTCTTTACACTCCCACCCGTACTCTTCGCTCTGCTAATGCACGATGACTCTCCTGCCTACGGATTACTTCCTCCCACTCCTACCTCCAAGATGTTTCACGTGCTGCACCACTTCTCTGGAATTCCCTACCTCTCCCCCTCAGACTCTCCACCTCTCTACAAAACTTCAAACGAGCTCTCAAGACCCACTTCTTCACCAAACCCAGCCAAATCTCATCCTAACCCTCTGTAACACATTCTCTATGTACCCCGTCTGTGTCACCCCTGTCTGTCTACCCCTCCTCTTTAGATTGTAAGCTCTCACGAGCAGGGCCCTCTTCCCTCATGTGCTTATCCTTTGTCTTAGTTTAATAATCTTCAACTGTACCACATCCAGCAGTCTTCTGTCACCTGATACTTATTCCAGTGTCATCTGCTGATGTAGCTATGTTTATTTACCCTGTACTTGTCCTATACTGTCATCAACTGTAAATTGCTGTTTTCCTGTTTGATTATTTATGTACTCTGTAATTGGGCGCTGCGGAACCCTTGTGGTGCCATATAAATAAATGATAATAATAATAAGAAGAAGAAGAATTGTACCATACCATAACACAGGATAGTACAGCAGCACAGTGTAGATTAACATATTTAGGACACTGTGACCACAGTATTTATAAAAGGAAATACATTTTTACTGACTAAGAGCATTTGGAGTACTACTCTGCTGAGTTAGTGGTCATCAGTGGATTCTCTATAGAGTCTGGTCATGTTAATTTGCCATCCACATTAGGATGTGTGAACGTCATGGCAGTACTAGACTTGTCATTATTTTTATTTTGTTTAGAAGGGGTCAGTACTCCTCTACACCAATACAAGTTGTAATTTTACATAACTGAACTTGCCGGCACTTATACTCTGCTTACAGACTTCTGTTAGTAATATACAGTATGTAGGCACAGCAGATAAAGAAAGGAAGCCACTGAGTAGAAAAGAGGTGTAGAAAATCAGCGGGGAAGCCTACAGCCTTCTGCAAACTTTTGTGCTCAGAGAGCAAGGAGATATTAAACCTTGGCTAGACGAGGGAACACTGAATACTATCAAGGAAAAGTTTACTGTATAGTACTTTATCTCAAGTGTAATATTTGTTTATATTCCGAGGAGGAAGGGCAACATATATTTGTATCCACCAGCTACAGATAAATGTACTTGTACTTGGAAACAACTCTGGATACAGTTTAAAGATCATAAATCTATCTATCTATCTATCTATCTATCTATCTATCTATCTATCTATCTATCTATCTATCTATCTATCTATCTATTAGAGATGAGCGGGTTCGGTTCCTCGGAATCCGAACCCGCCCGAACTTCATGTTTTTTTACACGGGTCCGAGCGACTCGGATCTTCCCGCCTTGCTCGGTTAACCCGAGCGCGCCCGAACGTCATCATCACGCTGTCGGATTCTCGCGAGGCTCGGATTCTATCGCCAGACTCGGATTCTATATAAGGAGCCGCGCGTCGCCGCCATTTTTCACACGTGCATTGAGATTCATAGGGAGACAACGTGGCTGGCGTCCTCTCCGTTTATAGAGATTCGAGAAGAGAGTGAGACAGAGAGAGACACAGTAGTAATTTGGGGAGCATTAGGAGGAGTACTACTACTACTAGTACTTGCTGAAGTGATAGAGATAGTGTGACTGTATTATCTGACTTGTGGGGGAGACACTGACAGTGGGGAGCAGTTAGAGTCTGAGAGCAGGACTCAGGACTCAGGAGTACATATAACGTACAGTGCACACTTTTGCTGCCAGAGTGCCAGCCACACTGCCATTGTTTGTGACCACACTGACCACCAGTATAATATATATTGTGATTGTCTGCTTAGGACTCAGGAGTACTACTTGCAAGTTGCTGATAGTGTGACCAGTGACCTGACCACCAGTTTAATAATCACCACCAGTTTATGAGTTTAATATATATTATATATATATATATATAATTGTATATAATATATATATAATATTGTATACCACCTAGCACCTACCCGTGTTTTTTTTTTTCTTTCTTCTTTATACATACTACTATAGTAGCTTACTGTAGCAGTCTGCGGTGCTGCTGAGTTGACAGTGTCCAGCAGGTCCGTCATCAGTCATTACATAATAAATATATAATATATATACCTGTCCGGCTGCAGTACTAGTGATATTATATATACATATATATTGATTTCATCTCATTATCATCCAGTCTATATTATCAGCAGACACAGTACGTTAGTCCACGGCTGTAGCTACCTCTGTGTCGGCACTCGGCAGTCCATCCATAATTGTATACCACCTACCCGTGGTTGTTTTTTTTTTCTTTCTTCTTTATACATACTACTATAGTAGCTTACTGTAGCAGTCTGCGGTGCTGCTGAGCTGACAGTGTCCAGCAGGTCCGTCATCAGTCATTACATAATAAATATATAATATATATACCTGTCCGGCTGCAGTACTAGTGATATTATATATACATATATATTGATTTCATCTCATTATCATCCAGTCTATATTATCAGCAGACACAGTACGTTAGTCCACGGCTGTAGCTACCTCTGTGTCGGCACTCGGCAGTCCATCCATAATTGTATACCACCTACCCGTGGTTGTTTTTTTTTTCTTTCTTCTTTATACATACTACTATAGTAGCTTACTGTAGCAGTCTGCGGTGCTGCTGAGCTGACAGTGTCCAGCAGGTCCGTCATCAGTCATTACATAATAAATATATAATATATATACCTGTCCGGCTGCAGTACTAGTGATATTATATATACATATATATTGATTTCATCTCATTATCATCCAGTCTATATTATCAGCAGACACAGTACGTTAGTCCACGGCTGTAGCTACCTCTGTGTCGGCACTCGGCAGTCCATCCATAATTGTATACCACCTACCCGTGGTTGTTTTTTTTTTCTTTCTTCTTTATACATACTACTATAGTAGCTTACTGTAGCAGTCTGCGGTGCTGCTGAGCTGACAGTGTCCAGCAGGTCCGTCATCAGTCATTACATAATAAATATATAATATATATACCTGTCCGGCTGCAGTACTAGTGATATTATATATACATATATATTGATTTCATCTCATTATCATCCAGTCTATATTATCAGCAGACACAGTACGTTAGTCCACGGCTGTAGCTACCTCTGTGTCGGCACTCGGCAGTCCATCCATAATTGTATACCACCTACCCGTGGTTGTTTTTTTTTTCTTTCTTCTTTATACATACTACTATAGTAGCTTACTGTAGCAGTCTGCGGTGCTGCTGAGCTGACAGTGTCCAGCAGGTCCGTCATCAGTCATTACATAATAAATATATAATATATATACCTGTCCGGCTGCAGTACTAGTGATATTATATATACATATATATTGATTTCATCTCATTATCATCCAGTCTATATTAGCAGCAGACACAGTACGTTAGTCCACGGCTGTAGCTACCACTGTGTCGGCACTCGGCAGTCCATCCATAATTGTATACCACCTACCCGTGGTTGTTTTTTTTTTCTTTCTTCTTTATACATACTATAGTAGCTTACTGTAGCAGTCTGCGGTGCTGCTGAGCTGACAGTGTCCAGCAGGTCCGTCATCAGTCATTACATAATAAATATATAATATATACCTGTCCGGCTGCAGTACTAGTGATATTATATATACATATATATTGATTTCATCTCATTATCATCCAGTCTATATTAGCAGCAGACACAGTACGGTAGTCCACGGCTGTAGCTACCTCTGTGTTCGGCACTCGGCAGTCCATCCATAAGTATACTAGTATCCATCCATCTCCATTGTTTACCTGAGGTGCCTTTTAGTTGTGCCTATTAAAATATGGAGAACAAAAATGTTGAGGTTCCAAAATTAGGGAAAGATCAAGATCCACTTCCACCTCGTGCTGAAGCTGCTGCCACTAGTCATGGCCGAGACGATGAAATGCCAGCAACGTCGTCTGCCAAGGCCGATGCCCAATGTCATAGTACAGAGCATGTAAAATCCAAAACACCAAATATCAGTAAAAAAAGGACTCAAAAATCTAAAATAAAATTGTCGGAGGAGAAGCGTAAACTTGCCAATATGCCATTTACCACACGGAGTGGCAAGGAACGGCTGAGGCCCTGGCCTATGTTCATGGCTAGTGGTTCAGCTTCACATGAGGATGGAAGCACTCATCCTCTCGCTAGAAAACTGAAAAGACTCAAGCTGGCAAAAGCACCGCAAAGAACTGTGCGTTCTTCGAAATCCCAAATCCACAA
Source organism: Pseudophryne corroboree (assembly GCF_028390025.1). Taxonomy (NCBI): domain Eukaryota; kingdom Metazoa; phylum Chordata; class Amphibia; order Anura; family Myobatrachidae; genus Pseudophryne; species Pseudophryne corroboree. The sequence goes on along the minus strand of NC_086444.1, from coordinate 103,743,527 downwards.
GGAGAGTCCAATTGTGTCGGTTGCGATGCCTGACCTTCCCAACACTGGACGTGAAGAGCATGCGCCTTCCACCATTTGCACGCCCCTTGCAAGTGCTGGAAGGAGCACCCGCAGTCCAGTTCCTGATAGTCAGATTGAAGATGTCAGTGTTAAAGTACACCAGGATGAGGAGGATATGGGTGTTGCTGGCGCTGGTGAGGAAATTGACCAGGAGGATTCTGATGGTGAGGTGGTTTGTTTAAGTCAGGCACCCGGGGAGACACCTGTTGTCCGTGGGAGGAATAGGGCCATTGACATGCCTGGTCAAAATACAAAAAAAATCAGCTCTTCGGTGTGGAAGTATTTCACCAGAAATGCGGACAACATTCGTCAAGCCGTGTGTTGCCTTTGTCAAGCTGTAATAAGTAGGGGTAAGGACGTTAACCACCTCGGAACATCCTCCCTTATACGTCACCTGCAGCGCATTCATAATAAGTCAGTGACAAGTTCAAAAACTTTGGGTGACAGCGGAAGCAGTCCACTGACCAGTAAATCCCTTCCTCTTGTAACCAAGCTCACGCAAACCACCCCACCAACTCCCTCAGTGTCAATTTCCTCCTTACCCAGGAATGCCAATAGTCCTGCAGGCCATGTCACTGGCAATTCTGACGAGTCCTCTCCTGCCTGGGATTCCTCCGATGCATCCTTGAGTGTAATGCCTACTGCTGCTGGCGCTGCTGTTGTTGCTGCTGGGAGTCGATCGTCATCCCAGAGGGGAAGTCGTAAGCCCACTTGTACTACTTCCAGTAAGCAATTGACTGTCCAACAGTCCTTTGCGAGGAAGATGAAATATCACAGCAGTCATCCTGCTGCAAAGCGGATAACTGAGGCCTTGACAACTATGTTGGTGTTTGACGTGCGTCCGGTATCCGCCGTTAGTTCACAGGGAACTAGACAATTTATTGAGGCAGTGTGCCCCCGTTACCAAATACCATCTAGGTTCCACTTCTCTAGGCAGGCGATACCGAGAATGTACACGGACGTCAGAAAAAGACTCACCAGTGTCCTAAAAAATGCAGTTGTACCCAATGTCCACTTAACCACGGACATGTGGACAAGTGGAGCAGGGCAGGGTCAGGACTATATGACTGTGACAGCCCACTGGGTAGATGTATGGACTCCCGCCGCAAGAACAGCAGCGGCGGCACCAGTAGCAGCATCTCGCAAACGCCAACTCTTTCCTAGGCAGGCTACGCTTTGTATCACCGCTTTCCAGAATACGCACACAGCTGAAAACCTCTTACGGCAACTGAGGAAGATCATCGCGGAATGGCTTACCCCAATTGGACTCTCCTGTGGATTTGTGGCATCGGACAACGCCAGCAATATTGTGTGTGCATTAAATATGGGCAAATTCCAGCACGTCCCATGTTTTGCACATACCTTGAATTTGGTGGTGCAGAATTTTTTAAAAAACGACAGGGGTGTGCAAGAGATGCTGTCGGTGGCCAGAAGAATTGCGGGACACTTTCGGCGTACAGGCACCACGTACAGAAGACTGGAGCACCACCAAAAACAACTGAACCTGCCCTGCCATCATCTGAAGCAAGAAGTGGTAACGAGGTGGAATTCAACCCTCTATATGCTTCAGAGGTTGGAGGAGCAGCAAAAGGCCATTCAAGCCTATACAATTCAGCACGATATAGGAGGTGGAATGCACCTGTCTCAAGCGCAGTGGAGAATGATTTCAACATTGTGCAAGGTTCTGATGCCCTTTGAACTTGCCACACGTGAAGTCAGTTCAGACACTGCCAGCCTGAGTCAGGTCATTCCCCTCATCAGGCTTTTGCAGAAGAAGCTGGAGACATTGAAGGAGGAGCTAACACAGAGCGATTCCGCTAGGCATGTGGGACTTGTGGATGGAGCCCTTAATTCGCTTAACAAGGATTCACGGGTGGTCAATCTGTTGAAATCAGAGCACTACATTTTGGCCACCATGCTCGATCCTAGATTTAAAGCCTACCTTGGATCTCTCTTTCCGGCAGACACAAGTCTGCTGGGCTTCAAAGACCTGCTGGTGAGAAAATTGTCAAGTCAAGCGGAACGCGACCTGTCAACATCTCCTCCTTCACATTCTCCCGCAACTGGGGGTGCGAGGAAAAGGCTCAGAATTCCGAGCCCACCCGCTGGCGGTGATGCAGGGCAGTCTGGAGCGACTGCTGATGCTGACATCTGGTCCGGACTGAAGGACCTGACAACGATTACGGACATGTCGTCTACTGTCACTGCATATGATTCTCTCACCATTGAAAGAATGGTGGAGGATTATATGAGTGACCGCATCCAAGTAGGCACGTCACACAGTCCGTACTTATACTGGCAGGAAAAAGAGGCAATTTGGAGGCCCTTGCACAAACTGGCTTTATTCTACCTAAGTTGCCCTCCCACAAGTGTGTACTCCGAAAGAGTGTTTAGTGCCGCCGCTCACCTTGTCAGCAATCGGCGTACGAGGTTACATCCAGAAAATGTGGAGAAGATGATGTTCATTAAAATGAATTATAATCAATTCCTCCGTGGAGACATTGACCAGCAGCAATTGCCTCCACAAAGTACACAGGGAGCTGAGATGGTGGATTCCGGTGGGGACGAATTGATAATCTGTGAGGAGGGGGATGTACACGGTGATATATCGGAGGATGATGATGAGGTGGACATCTTGCCTCTGTAGAGCCAGTTTGTGCAAGGAGAGATTAATTGCTTCTTTTTAGGTGGGGGTCCAAACCAACCCGTCATTTCAGTCACAGTCGTGTGGCAGACCCTGTCACTGAAATGATGGGTTGGTTAAAGTGTGCATGTCCTGTTTATACAACATAAGGGTGGGTGGGAGGGCCCAAGGACAATTCCATCTTGCACCTCTTTTTTCTTTCATTTTTATTTGCGTCATGTGCTGTTTGGGGAGTGTTTTTTGGAAGGGCCATCCTGCGTGACACTGCAGTGCCACTCCTAGATGGGCCCGGTGTTTGTGTCGGCCACTAGGGTCGCTTATCTTACTCACACAGCTACCTCATTGCGCCTCTTTTTTTCTTTGCGTCATGTGCTGTTTGGGGAGTGTTTTTTGGAAGGGCCATCCTGCGTGACACTGCAGTGCCACTCCTAGATGGGCCCGGTGTTTGTGTCGGCCACTAGGGTCGCTTATCTTACTCACACAGCTACCTCATTGCGCCTCTTTTTTTCTTTGCGTCATGTGCTGTTTGGGGAGGGTTTTTTGGAAGGGCCCTCCTGCGTGACACTGCAGTGCCACTCCTAGATGGGCCCGGTGTTTGTGTCGGCCACTAGGGTCGCTTATCTTACTCACACAGCTACCTCATTGCGCCTCTTTTTTTCTTTGCGTCATGTGCTGTTTGGGGAGGGTTTTTTGGAAGGGACATCCTGCGTGACACTGCAGTGCCACTCCTAGATGGGCCCGGTGTTTGTGTCGGCCACTAGGGTCGCTTATCTTACTCACACAGCTACCTCATTGCGCCTCTTTTTTTCTTTGCGTCATGTGCTGTTTGGGGAGGGTTTTTTGGAAGGGACATCCTGCGTGACACTGCAGTGCCACTCCTAGATGGGCCCGGTGTTTGTGTCGGCCACTAGGGTCGCTTATCTTACTCACACAGCTACCTCATTGCGCCTCTTTTTTTCTTTGCGTCATGTGCTGTTTGGGGAGGGTTTTTTGGAAGGGACATCCTGCGTGACACTGCAGTGCCACTCCTAGATGGGCCCGGTGTTTGTGTCGGCCACTAGGGTCGCTTATCTTACTCACACAGCTACCTCATTGCGCCTCTTTTTTTCTTTGCGTCATGTGCTGTTTGGGGAGGGTTTTTTGGAAGGGACATCCTGCGTGACACTGCAGTGCCACTCCTAGATGGGCCCGGTGTTTGTGTCGGCCACTAGGGTCGCTTATCTTACTCACACAGCTACCTCATTGCGCCTCTTTTTTTCTTTGCGTCATGTGCTGTTTGGGGAGGGTTTTTTGGAAGGGACATCCTGCGTGACACTGCAGTGCCACTCCTAGATGGGCCCGGTGTTTGTGTCGGCCACTAGGGTCGCTTATCTTACTCACACAGCTACCTCATTGCGCCTCTTTTTTTCTTTGCGTCATGTGCTGTTTGGGGAGGGTTTTTTGGAAGGGACATCCTGCGTGACACTGCAGTGCCACTCCTAGATGGGCCCGGTGTTTGTGTCGGCCACTAGGGTCGCTTATCTTACTCACACAGCTACCTCATTGCGCCTCTTTTTTTCTTTGCGTCATGTGCTGTTTGGGGAGGGTTTTTTGGAAGGGACATCCTGCGTGACACTGCAGTGCCACTCCTAGATGGGCCAGGTGTTTGTGTCGGCCACTAGGGTCGCTTAGCTTAGTCATCCAGCGACCTCGGTGCAAATTTTAGGACTAAAAATAATATTGTGAGGTGTGAGGTATTCAGAATAGACTGAAAATGAGTGGAAATTATGGTTTTTGAGGTTAATAATACTTTGGGATCAAAATGACCCCCAAATTCTATGATTTAAGCTGTTTTTTAGGGTTTTTTGAAAAAAACACCCGAATCCAAAACACACCCGAATCCGACAAAAAAAATTCGGTGAGGTTTTGCCAAAACGCGGTCGAACCCAAAACACGGCCGCGGAACCGAACCCAAAACCAAAACACAAAACCCGAAAAATTTCAAGTGCACATCTCTACTATCTATCTATACATGAGGTTAATGTGGAACGGTAGGCTTTTGCAGGATTGGAGCAGCAGCAACAGGTCTCATGGAATTCAGTCAGCTTTTGACTGAGTCTGTTGTAAGCTGGGCTAATTACTACAACTTATCTGCTACCTTTAAAAACTTGTTTGTTCAGTAGGTCATTGCTCCTGATGCCAGCAAGTGGCCAGGTGATAGGTTGTGGGTCTGGGGTTACGTTAGGCGCCATTTGGATTCTGTACTGCTTGTGTTTATTAGAACTTGGAATGTTGTGCTGCTGTTTTAAAACTGCTTGTAAAACCTGACCTGCAAAATCTGCATACATTGTGTAACCTGTCTGAGATTGAAAATAAAGTGAGTTGGACTGTACTCCATCTATGTGATTTCGTCACAATATGTGTATTTACAGTATATATATTAGTGATGAGCACCGGAAATTTTTCGGGTTTTGTGTTTTGGTTTTGGGTTCGGTTCCGCGGCCGTGTTTTGGGTTCGAACGCGTTTTGGCAAAACCTCACCGAATTTTTTTTGTCGGATTCGGGTGTGTTTTGGATTCGGGTGTTTTTTTTCAAAAAACCCTAAAAAACAGCTTAAATCATAGAATTTGGGGGTCATTTTGATCCCAAAGTATTATTAACCTCAATAACCATAAATTCCACTCATTTTCAGTCTATTCTGAACACCTCACACCTCACAATATTATTTTTAGTCCTAAAATTTGCACCGAGGTCGCTGGATGGCTAAACTAAGCGACCCAAGTGGCCGACACAAACACCTGGCCCATCTAGGAGTGGCACTGCAGTGTCACGCAGGATGGCCCTTCCAAAAAACACTCCCCAAACAGCACATGACGCAAAGAAAAAAAGAGGCGCAATGAGGTAGCTGTGTGAGTAAGCTAAGCGACCCTAGTGGCCGACACAAACACCTGGCCCATCTAGGAGTGGCACTGCAGTGTCACGCAGGATGGCCCTTCCAAAAAACACTCCCCAAACAGCACATGACGCAAAGAAAAAAAGAGGCGCAATGAGGTAGCTGTGTGAGTAAGCTAAGCGACCCTAATGGCCGACACAAACACCTGGCCCATCTAGGAGTGGCACTGCAGTGTCACGCAGGATGGCCCTTCCAAAAAACACTCCCCAAACAGCACATGACGCAAAGAAAAAAAGAGGCGCAATGAGGTAGCTGTGTGAGTAAGCTAAGCGACCCTAGTGGCCGACACAAACACCTGGCCCATCTAGGAGTGGCACTGCAGTGTCACGCAGGATGGCCCTTCCAAAAAACACTCCCCAAACAGCACATGACGCAAAGAAAAAAAGAGGCGCAATGAGGTAGCTGTGTGAGTAAGCTAAGCGACCCTAGTGGCCGACACAAACACCTGGCCCATCTAGGAGTGGCACTGCAGTGTCACGCAGGATGGCCCTTCCAAAAAACACCCCCCAAACAGCACATGACGCAAAGAAAAATGAAAGAAAAAAGAGGTGCAAGATGGAATTGTCCTTGGGCCCTACCACCCACCCTTATGTTGTATAAACAGGACATGCACACTTTAACCAACCCATCATTTCAGTGACAGGGTCTGCCACACGACTGTGACTGAAATGACGGGTTGGTTTGGACCCCCACCAAAAAAGAAGCAATTAATCTCTCGTTGCACAAACTGGCTCTACAGAGGCAAGATGTCCACCTCATCATCATCCTCCGATATATCACCGTGTACATCCCCCTCCTCACAGATTATCAATTCGTCCCCACTGGAATCCACCATCTCAGCTCCCTGTGTACTTTGTGGAGGCAATTGCTGCTGGTCAATGTCTCCACGGAGGAATTGATTATAATTAATTTTAATGAACATCATCTTCTCCACATTTTCTGGATGTAACCTCGTACGCCGATTGCTGACAAGGTGAGCGGCGGCACTAAACACTCTTTCGGAGTACACACTTGTGGGAGGGCAACTTAGGTAGAATAAAGCCAGTTTGTGCAAGGGCCTCCAAATTGCCTCTTTTTCCTGCCAGTATAAGTACGGACTGTCTGACGTGCCTACTTGGATGCGGTCACTCATATAATCCTCCACCATTCTTTCAATGGGGAGAGAATCATATGCAGTGACAGTAGACGACATGTCCGTAATCGTTGTCAGGTCCTTCAGTCCGGACCAGATGTCAGCATCAGCAGTCGCTCCAGACTGCCCTGCATCACCGCCAGCGGGTGGGCTCGGAATTCTGAGCCTTTTCCTCGCACCCCCAGTTGCGGGAGAATGTGAAGGAGGAGATGTTGACAGGTCGCGTTCCGCTTGACTTGACAATTTTGTCACCAGCAGTTCTTTGAACCCCAGCAGACTTGTGTCTGCCGGAAAGAGAGATCCAAGGTAGGTTTTAAATCTAGGATCGAGCACAAGTCCCACATGCCTAGCGGAATCGCTCTGTGTTAGCTCCTCCTTCAATGTCTCCAGCTTCTTCTGCAAAAGCCTGATGAGGGGAATGACCTGACTCAGGCTGGCAGTGTCTGAACTGACTTCACGTGTGGCAAGTTCAAAAGATTGCAGAACCTTGCACAACGTTGAAATCATTCTCCACTGCGCTTGAGACAGGTGCATTCCACCTCTTATATCGTGCTCAGTTGTATAGGCTTGAATGGCCTTTTGCTGCTCCTCCAACCTCTGAAGCATATAGAGGGTTGAATTCCACCTCGTTACCACTTCTTGCTTCAGATGATGGCAGGGCAGGTTCAGGCGTTTTTGGTGGTGCTCCAGTCTTCTGTACGTGGTGCCTGTACGCCGAAAGTGTCCCGCAATTCTTCTGGCCACCGACAGCATCTCTTGCACGCCCCTCTCGTTTTTTAAATAATTCTGCACCACCAAATTCAAGGTATGTGCAAAACATGGGACGTGCTGGACTTTGCCCAGATTTAATGCACACACAATATTGCTGGCGTTGTCCGATGCCACAAATCCACAGGAGAGTCCAATTGGGGTAAGCCATTCTGCGATGATCTTCCTCAGTTGCCGTAAGAGGTTTTTAGCTGTGTGCGTATTCTGGAAAGCGGTGATACAAAGCGTAGCCTGCCTAGGAAAGAGTTGGCGTTTGCGAGATGCTGCTACTGGTGCCGCCGCTGCTGTTCTTGCGGCGGGAGTCCATACATCTACCCAGTGGGCTGTCACAGTCATATAGTCCTGACCCTGCCCTGCTCCACTTGTCCACATGTCCGTGGTTAAGTGGACATTGGGTACAACTGCATTTTTTAGGACACTGGTGAGTCTTTTTCTGAGGTCTGTGTACATTTTCGGTATCGCCTGCCTAGAGAAATGGAACCTAGATGGTATTTGGTACCGGGGACACAGTACCTCCAACAAGTCTCTAGTTGCCTCTGCAGTAATGATGGATACCGGAACCACGTTTCTCACCGCCCAGGATGCCAAGGCCTCAGTTATCCGCTTTGCAGCAGGATGACTGCTGTGATATTTCATCTTCCTCGCAAAGGACTGTTGGACAGTCAATTGCTTGGTGGAAGTAGTAAAAGTGGTCTTACGAGTACGACTTCCCCTCTGGGATGACCATCGACTCCCAGCAGCAACAACAGCAGCGCCAGCAGCAGTAGGCGTTACACGCAAGGATGCATCGGAGGAATCCCAGGCAGGAGAGGACTCGTCATAATTGCCAGTGACATGGCCTGCAGGACTATTGGCATTCCTGGGGAAGGAGGAAATTGACACTGAGGGAGTTGGTGGGGTGGTTTGCGTGAGCTTGGTTACAAGAGGAAGGGATTTACTGGTCAGTGGACTGCTTCCGCTGTCGCCCAAAGTTTTTGAACTTGTCACTGACTTATGATGAATGCGCTGCAGGTGACGTATAAGGGAGGATGTTCCGAGGTGGTTAACGTCCTTACCCCTACTTATTACAGCTTGACAAAGGCAACACACGGCTTGACAAATGTTGTCCGCATTTCTGTTGAAATACTTCCACACCGAAGAGCTGATTTTTTTGGTATTTTCACCAGGCATGTCAATGGCCCTATTCCTCCCACGGACAACAGGTGTCTTCCCGGGTGCCTGACTTAAACAAACCACCTCACCATCAGAATCCTCCTGGTCAATTTCCTCCCCAGCGCCAGCAACACCCATATCCTCCTCATCCTGGTGTACTTCAACACTGACATCTTCAATCTGACTATCAGGAACTGGACTGCGGGTGCTCCTCCAGCACTTGCAGGGGGCGTGCAAATGGTGGAAGGCGCATGCTCTTCACGTCCAGTGTTGGGAAGGTCAGGCATCGCAAACGACACAATTGGACTCTCTTTGTGGATTTGTGATTTCGAAGAACGCACAATTCTTTGCTGTGCTTTTGCCAGCTTGAGTCTTTTCATTTTTCTAGCGAGAGGCTGAGTGCTTCCATCCTCATGTGAAGCTGAACCACTAGCCATGAACATAGGCCAGGGCCTCAGCCGTTCCTTGCCACTCCGTGTGGTAAATGGCATATTGGCAAGTTTACGCTTCTCCTCCGACAATTTTATTTTAGATTTTTGAGTCCTTTTTTTACTGATATTTGGTGTTTTGGATTTTACATGCTCTGTACTATGACATTGGGCATCGGCCTTGGCAGACGACGTTGCTGGCATTTCATCGTCTCGGCCATGACTAGTGGCAGCAGCTTCAGCACGAGGTGGAAGTCGATCTTGATCTTTCCCTATTTTTGGAACCTCAACATTTTTGTTCTCCATATTTTAATAGGCACAACTAAAAGGCACCTCAGGTAAACAATGGAGATGGATGGATACTAGTATACTTATGGATTGACGAGCGACTGCCGACATAGAGGTAGCTACAGCCGTGGACTACCGTACTGCGTCTGCTGCTAATATAGACAGGATGATAATGATATAAAAAATATATATATATATCACTACTGCAGCCGGACAGGTATATATTATATAATGACGGACCTGCTGGACACTGTCAGCTCAGCACTGCAGACTCCTAAAGTAAGCTACTAGTATCAAGAAGATAGAAAAAAAAAAAACACCACAGGTAGGTGGTATACAATTATGGATGGACAAGCGACTGCCGACACAGAGGTAGCTACAGCCGTGGACTACCGTACTGCGTCTGCTGCTAATATAGACTGGATGATAATGATATAAAAAATATATATATATATCACTACTGCAGCAGGACAGGTATATATTATATAATGACGGACCTGCTGGACACTGTCAGCTCAGCACTGCAGACTCCTAAAGTAAGCTACTAGTAGTATCAAGAAGATAGAAAAAAAAAAAAAAACACCACAGGTAGGTGGTATACAATTATGGATGGACTAGCGACTGCAGACACAGAGGTAGCTACAGCCGTGGACTACCGTACTGCGTCTGCTGCAAATATAGACTGGATGATAATGATATAAAAAATATATATATATCACTACTGCAGCCGGACAGGTATATATTATATAATGACGGACCTGCTGGACACTGTCAGCTCAGCACTGCAGACTCCTAAAGTAAGCTACTAGTATCAAGAAGATAGAAAAAAAAAAAACACCACGGGTAGGTGGTATACAATTATGGATGGACGAGCGACTGCCGACACAGAGGTAGCTACAGCCGTGGACTACCGTACTGCGTCTGCTGCTAATATAGACTGGATGATAATGATATAAAAAATATATATATATCACTACTGCAGCCGGACAGGTATATATTATATAATGACGGACCTGCTGGACACTGTCAGCAGAATGCGTTTATAGAATAAAAACACCACACGACGAGTGTTTAACTTTTTCAGGCACACAATCACAATATACTGGTGGTCAGTGGTCACTGGTCAGTCACACTGGCACTGGCAGTGGCACTCTGGCAGCAAAAGTGTGCACTGTTAAAATATGTACTCCTGCTATAACTGCTCCCCAGTCTCCCCCACAATTAAGCTGTGTGAGCAGTGAGCACTCAGCACAGTCAGATATACAGTATTACATAGATGATGCAGCACACTGAGGGCACACTGAGGCTGAGCACAGATATGGTATGTGACTGTGTAACACTGTGTATCGTTTTTTTTCAGGCAGAGAACGGATTAATTAAACTGGTGGTCACTGGTCACACTATCAGCAAGTAGTACTCCGTCCTAATATGCTCCCCAAAATTAGTAAATCAAGTGTCTCTACTCTCTACTCTCTAGTCTACTCTAAACGGAGAGGACGCCAGCCACGTCCTCTCCCTATCAATCTCAATGCACGTGTGAAAATGGCGGCGACGCGCGGCTCCTTATATAGAATCCGAGTCTCGCGATAGAATACGAGCCTCGCGAGAATCCGACAGCGGGATGATGACGTTCGGGCGCGCTCGGGTTAGCCGAGCAAGGCGGGAAGATCCGAGTCTGCCTCGGACCCGTGTAAAAAGGCTGAAGTTCGGGGGGGTTCGGTTTCCGAGAAACCGAACCCGCTCATCTCTAATATATATATATATATATACACATACACATATATATCTAGTTGACTATAACTACTGTATATATAGAGGATATTTATCTATTTATTTACTGCCACTAACAATACTAAGTGTACGTCATAGTGGGAATTGTTTACTATTTACTGTATTTATTCTGTCTGTTGTTCAGAAAATCAAACGCTCATTCAGTATTATGGAGTTACCAAGGGGTAGTAAAATTCTTCCTAGTTTGTAAAACTAATTAGCAATTTTTCTTGCCTACTCAAAGGTCTCAGTAGTACTAATGCCAGAGAGGCACACATATAGTTATTCATACGTGAATAATTACATTTTAAATGTTGAATGTCAATATCATGTACTGTTCAGAAAGTATCAAATGATACAGTATACATTTGCTTGAGGAATAAGAGGAGGAGAGGACAATGTGACAATAAATGTACAGTACTACTTTACCGAGAACTAACTGGATTGTAAGTGGTGGTCTATCGTATTGCATCATTTTCCATACATCGGTCAAGGTGTTAAATACCTATACTGGGGTTTTTACAATTAGGCCCATATTCCATAGCTAGACACATATACTTGGGTGGAGGCACTGATGATAAGGAAAATGTACACCATTTAAAGGGTGGGACATTTGAGACATTTAGTAAATTGATGACTAAGGGGTAAGTGGATTTGTCCCTTCACAGGATAAAGGGGGGTTATACAATACAAAGTGGGCGCTAAAATTTGGTGTATTAACAATTAAGATATAGATTGGCTGCTCACACAAGGAGGATCTGGGTATCCTCCTAGATAGCGAGACACTGCACCTAAGAAATATAGGAGGTCATTCCGAGTTGTTCGCTCGCAAGCGGATTTTAGCAGATTTGCTCATGCTAAGCCGCCGCCTACTGGGAGTGAATCTTAGCATCTTAAAATTGCGAACGATGTATTCGCAATATTGCGATTACACACCTCGTAGCAGTTTCTGAGTAGCTCCAGACTTACTCGGCATCTGCGATCAGTTCAGTGCTTGTCGTTCCTGGTTTGACGTCACAAACACACCCAGCGTTCGCCCAGACACTCCTCCGTTTCTCCGGCCACTCCTGCGTTTTTTCCGGAAACGGTAGCGTTTTTTCCCACACGCCCATAAAACGGCCTGTTTCCGCCCAGTAACACCCATTTCCTGTCAATCACATTACGATCGCCAGAACGATGAAAAAGCCGTGAGTAAAATTACTAAGTGCTTAGCAAATTTACTTGGCGCAGTCGCAGTGCGAACATTGCGCATGCGCATTAAGCGGAAAATCGCTGCGATGCGAAGATTTTTACCGAGCGAACAACTCGGAATGAGGGCCATAGTTACAAGTGTGAGCGCACATGTGGTTAAAATTTATGGTTAATTAGGCTGCTGGTTTAATAAAAAATCTTTTATTCCTTAAAAACAAACTAAATAGACATTTCCAAAAATAAAAAAGGAACATCACAATGGAAATCACAATGTGAAAATATGCATATATCCCCGCTTTGGCCAATTGAGCTTTAAAAGCAATTAGTGATTTGCATGCATGCTAATAGGTTAGTGATTGGTTATAACAAGACACAGTCCTTAAGCGCAGTCTTAGTCGTTGGAACTGTTTTCTCCCTCCAGGGAGTTTTTATTAATAGTGTTAATATTTGGTTAAGAATTGATTATGCTGAATAACTCACACTCTTTGCAGAGAACCAAACGTCCCTTAATAAGTATTGATGACACAGTCCGTTAGTGTGTAACTGCTTTTCTCAGATAATATTGTATGGTACCAGCTTGCACTGGTCAAGGATGTGATGCTGATAGATTAAATAATCAGTTAGTCCCCCGTTGTGACACTCATATGGGCAATGCTTACCCTCACACTCTGCGGCGGTTCTTGTGTCTCCGGCTGGGCTATATCACACTGAAGGCATGCAACTGTGTCCAGCTGAGCGGTAGCACGCTCGAGGCGTGTAGTAAAGCAGGGAGCGCTCGGCCGCGTGCCGCGGCTTCCGGGTTGGATGGAGCTTCTGGCTTCCAATGCACTCCACCTGCGTTCCACCTGACGTCCTTAGGTCATCTGACGCGTTTCTCCGCCTTTTGTGGGTGGCGGTTTCTTCAGAGGTTTCAAACTAAACACTATTAATAAAAACTCCCTGGAGGGAGAAAACAGTTCCAACGACTAAGACTGCGCTTAAGGACTGTGTCTTGTTATAACCAATCACTAACCTATTGGCATGCATGCAAATCACTAATTGCTTTTAAAGCTCAATTGGCCAAAGCGGGGATATATGCATATTTTCACATTGTGATTTCCATTGTGATGTTCCTTTTTTATTTTTGGTAATGTCTATTTAGTTTGTTTTTAAGGAATAAAAGATTTTTTATTAAACCAGCAGCCTAATTAACCATAAATTTTAACCACATGTGCGCTCACACTTGTAACTATATTTTAAAAGGGGGTTACACTGATACTGTCTAAATTGATCGCAACAGCACAATTGTGCCTATACGTTGTGTAACGCATGCACAGTATGGGGTTTCAGAAATTTTGGTTATGCACAGTTGAGTTACATGAACAACGGCATTTTATGCAGACTGATTGTAACTCAAAATAAGGCTAATAGTGAGACTACACAGTACAGTGGCCGCAGAGGGGATGGAATGGTGAGTACAGCGGGAAGGGGGCGTGTGGGATTGTAGGGGCCTCACAAACTAGTTGCTCTAGGACCCCCACAAACATTAATCCATCTGTGGTCATCATCATCATCATCTTAGTCTTCTTGTCTTTAGTCCTAGTATGGATTATCCTCTCTGAATTCTCAGTGGGGGATTCTTCTCAAATGCTGTATTGAGTTAGTTCCATACTCCTAATAGTGATATAGGGCACTTGTGATTGTGCTGTAAAATCAAATTAATTTTCTATATTTCTCTTACGTCCTAAATGATGCTGGGGTCCACATTAGTACCATGGGGTATAGACGGGTCCCTTGGGAGCCATGGGCAATTTAAGAGTTTAATAGTGTAGGCTGGTTCCTCCCTCTATGCCCCTCCTACCAGTCACACCTAGGGGAGCTCCTAGGGGCTTTCCTAGTTTTATTATTTTTTAAGACGTTAGGTACAGGGAGGCTGCTGGCAACAGCCTCCCTGCTTCGTGGGACTTAGGGGGGGGGGAGTAGGATCCAACCCTAGAGGTTAATAGCTCCTATTTCCGCTGACAGGACACTGAACTCCTGAGGGTGATGATCGCAAGCCACTGAGGCGACCGCTCGCTCCCGCAGCACTGCCGCCACACCCTAACAGAGCCAGAAGATGCGGTGGTGAGTATGACGCCGGCACCCCGGTAAGCGAGGCACCGGTGGGATTGGCGGCACAAGGGTGGGAGCGCAGCTCTGAAGCTGCGCTCCAGAGGGCTCAGAGGTACACGTTGTGCAGCGCTGTGAGGGGCGCCCTGGGCCAGCGCAATACCCTAACACTGGTCAACTAAGCTAACAGGGGCTAATCCCACTATTAGCAGCAAGCACACCTCACGCCAGTATAAAATAATATATGCGGGAAGACGTGCCATTACAGGGGGCGGGGCTTCTCCTCAGAGCGGATCCAGCACTCACCAGCGCCATTTTCTCCCTGCAGATCACACTACAGAGACGCTGACAGGGAGCGCTGCCCTCCACTTAACTCCAGTTATCCTCTGCGGTACCAGGGTGTTATAGAAGGGGGGGGGGGGGGAGAGTGTTATTATCTGTTTAATCTATTACAGTTACTCAGTCAGCGCCAGGCATTTATCATATAACTGCCTACTAAGGTGCTGTGTGTTTGCTGGCTACTTATACTCTGTGTCTCTCTGAAAGTACTTTGGGGGAAACTGTGTCTGGCATTTTCCTGTGTGTGTGTGTGTGTGTGTGTGTGTGTGTGTGTGTGTGTGTGTGTGTGTATATATCTCACATTACCATGTCTAGGGACTTTGTATCTTGTGCTGCAGAGTGTGTGTCTTCTCCAGAGGAGTCTATTCCATGTACTCCAGGCATTCCATGTACTCATGAATGCCTTCTGTTTCCGAACCCCCATGGGTGGCTTGTATTAAGGGAATGATATCCCAGATTTCATCTAGGATAGCTCATAATGAGACTGAAACACAGGTTTTGAAAAGAACTGTTGAGGTTTTGTCATATTCTGCTCCCGCTACCTCATCCAAGACCCCTGATATATAACCTAAAAAGTGTGCTCTTGCCCAAATAATGCAAGCCGAAACAGATACCGACTCTGATACAAGAGACGGTGAGGGTGATATACTTGGGGGTGAGGCATCCCTTGCTAAGGGGCTGCAACTCATGATTGAGGCCATTAGGGACATTTTACATATTTCTGAGAAGGTACCTGAGCAGGTTGAGGAGGCTTACTTCACTGACAATAAGAAGTCCTCCTTTACCTTCCCTGCGTCCAAGGAACTAAACGTATTGTGTGAAAAATCCTGGGAAAATCCGGAGAAAAAATTCCAGATCCCTAAAAGGGTTCTCATTGCTTTTCTTTTCCCTGAGGAGGATAAGAAAAAGTGGGAAAACCCGCCGGTAGTAGATGCTTCTGTTTCTAGGTTGTCTAAGAAAGTGGTTTTACCTGTCCCTGGGTCCACCGCTTTAAAAGAGCCGGCCGACCGCAAGATTGAGACTACACTCAAATCTTTATACACTGCAAATGGCGTAGCTTTAAGGCCCACTATTGCTTGTGCATGGATTTCTAAAGCCATAGTAAAGTGGTCAGGCACTTTACTAGAGGAGTTAGATTCTATGGATAGAAATGACATTGAATTGTTTTTACGTCACATAAAGGATTCTGCAGGTTTCATGGTGGAAGCCATGAAAGACCTTGGACATCTGAATGCGAGGGCTTCTTCCATGGCTGTCTCGGCTCGCAGAGGACTCTGGCTGCACCAATGGTCTGCAGATGCGGAATCCAAGAAGACTGTGGAGAACCTACCCTTCACAGGTCAGGATCTGTTTGGGGAAGCGCTAGATGCATGGATCTCCACGGCAACTGCGGGTAAGTCAACTTTTCTTCCCTCTGCTACACCACCGACTAGGAAATCATATCCTACATCTGCGATGCAGTTTTTTCGGACCGCTAAAGATAAAAAGTCCAAATCCCCCTCCACTTTCTTTAGAGGTGGTCGGGGGAAATCCCGAAAACCTGCACCTGGTTCTGTTTCCTCAATCTTCGGCATGACGGTGGGAGCAACACTAAGAAATTTCAGTCATGTCTGTCCGTCCTCATGCCTGGATCCCTGGGTACAAGATATTGTTACCCAGGGGTACAGACTGGAGTTTCAAGAACTCCCACCTCACAGATTCTTCAAATCAGGCTTGCCAGCTTCGCTGACAGAAAATGCTATCCTACAGGAAGCCATTCAAAAATTGCTAAGGTGAAATGTCATTGTTCCAGTTCCACCTCTCCTACAACACAAGGGTTATTACTCAAACCTGTTTGTGGTGCCGAAACCGGACGGTTCGGTAAGACCGATATTAAACCTAAAGTCATTGAATCCCTACTTGAGGGAATTCAAATTCAAGATGGAATCTCTGATAGCGGTGATCTCAGGTCTGGAGGAGGGGGAATTCCTGGTATCCCTGGATATCAAGGATGCGTACCTTCACATCCCGATCTGGCTGCCTCACCAGGTTTATCTCAGATTTGCGCTGCTGGACTGTCACTATTAGTTCCAGGCACTGCCATTTGGCCTCTCCACGGCACCAAGAGTGTTCACCAAGGTAATGGCGGAGATGATGCTACTCCTCCGCAAGCAGGGTGTGAGCATAATCCCTTATCTGGACGATCTGCTAATAAAAGCATCTTCCAGGGAAAAGCTGTTACAGAGTATTGCTCTCTCAACTCAACTGCTCCAGGATCATGGATGGATCCTGAACCTTCCAAAGTTGAATTTGGAGCCGACAAGGAGGCTGTCCTTCCTAGGGATGATCCTCGACACGGAAGTTCAGAGGGTGTTTCTGCCGGAAGAGAAGGCATTGGTGATACAAGCAATAGTTCGGGATGTCTTGAAGCCAACCCGGGTATCGGTTCATCAGTGCATTCGCCTTCTAGGAAAGAAGGTAGCCTCCTATGAGGCTCTACAGTACAGAAGATTTCATGCACAGTCTTTTCAACTGGATCTCCTGGACAAATGGTCGGGATCACATCTTCACATGCACCAGAGGATACGTCTGTCACCGAAGGCAATCTCGCTCCTCTGGTGGCTGCAAACCTTTACTTATTACTGTATGTGCATTTACAGTATATGTCTAGTACAAATACCACCTACAGTATACACCTAGTACAATTACAATTAGTGTGTGTGTGTGTGTGTGTGTGTGTGTGTGTGTGTGTGTGTGTGTCCGGCTCGCACACATTTTTTTATTGCATGCTTTTCTTTTCTTTTACTCTGTATTTTGGTTATTGGAGTCTGACAATCATTTAATGCTAAACATAATTAAATCTTAATTTCCCTAGATAACACATTATAATGACAAATAAGGTTTTATCATTCAAATTATCTTTAATATGCAAATGAGCCTTAGTTTCTGTCTTTTGTAACAAGAGTCAGTATTTGGCCAAACACTAACAATTGCATTGATAGAAAACATTAGTTTCATCTTTTCTTCCAAATCTCGCTGAGTGATTTAAAGTAATTAATTTTATCACAAGTGATTGGTGTACAATACATTTGTAGGTAATTTTTTTTTTTTATTAGCAAATCTTCACAGTCTTATCTATATAAATAAATGTGAAAGCCCCCACTCACTCACTCACTCACTCACTCACTCACTCACTCACTCACTCTCTTACTTCCCGATATGTTTATTAAGCTGAAATTTAACATAGGTATTCTTCAGGTGGGAAATAGGAAAACTACGTAATTAGGATTTTAATAAACCTCCCTTAAGGGGATGAAAACAGGGTTGTCATAATGACATCATTACCAATGCATGGCTTGCGTTGCGTGAATGATAATGCCCAAATTAACAATCGGATCAAAATATGGATTGCACCTCCAGTGTGTAGCATTTAGTAAACTACAAAAATGGTCCTGTCACTTTTTACCGTATCTGCTGCGGGTGCTCCCCGGGTAACGCCAAGAACCATGGATTAATATTTACTTACATTAGGGCGTCTCAATTTACAGCTCTATAGATTTACCAACTTTTTAACACTAATTTATATCTACAACTGTGAAAATCAGAAACTCCCGTGCGAAGAACAGGTAGAACAGCTAGTTCTTGATAAAATGTAAATTAATATTAATTGTATCATTATTTTTATATTTTTGACATACTTCTTTATTACACTGATAGTAAAAATAATTTACTATCAGTGTTCTTAGTGCTAAGAGTGTGCATCTGCATCTCTCCTCCCCCAGCATATTATTAGAAGCCTCAGCATGATAGCACCTCTTGACATCTTTAGTAATAAGATGTGCAGTCCAGGTTCCCCCCTTTTTCCACTATATTTGTGTATATATTGTACACTGGAAGGCAAGGCTTCCTTCCTCATCATGACGTCATCATGACGCTGTCGGATTCTCGCGAGGCTCGGATTCTATCGCGAGACTCGGATTCTATATAAGGAGCCGCGCGTCGCCGCCATTTTCACACGTGCATTGAGATTGATAGGGAGAGGACGTGGCTGGCGTCCTCTCCGTTTAGAATAGATTAGAGAGACACTTGATTTACTAATTTTGGGGAGCATTAGGAGTACTCAGTACAGTGCAGAGTTTTGCTGATAGTGACCACCAGTTTTATTTATAATCCGTTCTCTGCCTGAAAAAAGCGATACACAGCACACAGTGACTCAGTCACATACCATATCTGTGTGCACTGCTCAGGCTCAGGCCAGTGTGCTGCATCATCTATTATCTATATATAATATTATATATATCTGTCTGACTGCTCAGCTCACACAGCTTATAATTGTGGGGGAGACTGGGGAGCACTACTGCAGTGCCAGTTATAGGTTATAGCAGGAGCCAGGAGTACATAATATATTATATAGTGAGTGACCACCAGACACACAGTGCAGTTTATTTAATATATCCGTTCTCTGCCTGAAAAAAGCGATACACACAGTGACTCAGTCAGTCACATACCATATCTGTGTGCACTGCTCAGGCTCAGGCCAGTGTGCTGCATCATCTATATATATTATATATCTGTCTGACTGCTCAGCTCACACAGCTTATAATTGTGGGGGAGACTGGGGAGCACTACTGCAGTGCCAGTTATAGGTTATAGCAGGAGCCAGGAGTACATAATATTATATTAAAATTAAACAGTGCACACTTTTGCTGCAGGAGTGCCACTGCCAGTGTGACTAGTGACCAGTGACCTGACCACCAGTATATATAATATTAGTAGTATACTATCTCTTTATCAACCAGTCTATATTAGCAGCAGACACAGTACAGTGCGGTAGTTCACGGCTGTGGCTACCTCTGTGTCGGCACTCGGCAGCCCGTCCATAATTGTATATACCACCTAACCGTGGTTTTTTTTTCTTTCTTTATACATACATACTAGTTACGAGTATACTATCTCTTTATCAACCAGTCTATATATTAGCAGCAGACACAGTACAGTGCGGTAGTTCACGGCTGTGGCTACCTCTGTGTCGGCACTCGGCAGCCCGTCCATAATTGTATATACCACCTAACCGTGGTTTTTTTTTCTTTCTTTATACATACATACTAGTTACGAGTATACTATCTCTTTATCAACCAGTCTATATATTAGCAGCAGACACAGTACAGTGCGGTAGTTCACGGCTGTGGCTACCTCTGTGTCGGCACTCGGCAGCCCGTCCATAATTGTATATACCACCTAACCGTGGTTTTTTTTTCTTTCTTTATACATACATACTAGTTACGACTCGAGTATACTATCTCTTTATCAACCAGTCTATATATTAGCAGCAGACACAGTACAGTGCGGTAGTTCACGGCTGTGGCTACCTCTGTGTCGGCACTCGGCAGCCCGTCCATAATTGTATATACCACCTAACCGTGGTTTTTTTTTCTTTCTTTATACATACATACTAGTTACGAGTATACTATCTCTTTATCAACCAGTCTATATATTAGCAGCAGACACAGTACAGTGCGGTAGTTCACGGCTGTGGCTACCTCTGTGTCGGCACTCGGCAGCCCGTCCATAATTGTATATACCACCTAACCGTGGTTTTTTTTTCTTTCTTTATACATACATACTAGTTACGAGTATACTATCTCTTTATCAACCAGTCTATATATTAGCAGCAGACACAGTACAGGGCGGTAGTTCACGGCTGTGGCTACCTCTGTGTCGGCACTCGGCAGCCCGTCCATAATTGTATATACCACCTAACCGTGGTTTTTTTTTCTTTCTTTATACATACATACTAGTTACGAGTATACTATCTCTTTATCAACCAGTCTATATATTAGCAGCAGACACAGTACAGTGCGGTAGTTCACGGCTGTGGCTACCTCTGTGTCGGCACTCGGCAGCCCGTCCATAATTGTATATACCACCTAACCGTGGTTTTTTTTTCTTTCTTTATACATACATACTAGTTACGAGTATACTATCTCTTTATCAACCAGTCTATATATTAGCAGCAGACACAGTACAGTGCGGTAGTTCACGGCTGTGGCTACCTCTGTGTCGGCACTCGGCAGCCCGTCCATAATTGTATATACCACCTAACCGTGGTTTTTTTTTCTTTCTTTATACATACATACTAGTTACGAGTATACTATCTCTTTATCAACCAGTCTATATATTAGCAGCAGACACAGTACAGGGCGGTAGTTCACGGCTGTGGCTACCTCTGTGTCGGCACTCGGCAGCCCGTCCATAATTGTATATACCACCTAACCGTGGTTTTTTTTTCTTTCTTTATACATACATACTAGTTACGAGTATACTATCTCTTTATCAACCAGTCTATATATTAGCAGCAGACACAGTACAGTGCGGTAGTTCACGGCTGTGGCTACCTCTGTGTCGGCACTCGGCAGCCCGTCCATAATTGTATATACCACCTAACCGTGGTTTTTTTTTCTTTCTTTATACATACATACTAGTTACGAGTATACTATCTCTTTATCAACCAGTCTATATATTAGCAGCAGACACAGTACAGTGCGGTAGTTCACGGCTGTGGCTACCTCTGTGTCGGCACTCGGCAGCCCGTCCATAATTGTATATACCACCTAACCGTGGTTTTTTTTTCTTTCTTTATACATACATACTAGTTACGAGTATACTATCTCTTTATCAACCAGTCTATATATTAGCAGCAGACACAGTACAGTGCGGTAGTTCACGGCTGTGGCTACCTCTGTGTCGGCACTCGGCAGCCCGTCCATAATTGTATATACCACCTAACCGTGGTTTTTTTTTCTTTCTTTATACATACATACTAGTTACGAGTATACTATCTCTTTATCAACCAGTCTATATATTAGCAGCAGACACAGTACAGTGCGGTAGTTCACGGCTGTGGCTACCTCTGTGTCGGCACTCGGCAGCCCGTCCATAATTGTATATACCACCTAACCGTGGTTTTTTTTTCTTTCTTTATACATACATACTAGTTACGAGTATACTATCTCTTTATCAACCAGTCTATATATTAGCAGCAGACACAGTACAGTGCGGTAGTTCACGGCTGTGGCTACCTCTGTGTCGGCACTCGGCAGCCCGTCCATAATTGTATACTAGTATCCAATCCATCCATCTCCATTGTTTACCTGAGGTGCCTTTTAGTTGTGCCTATTAAAATATGGAGAACAAAAATGTTGAGGTTCCAAAATTAGGGAAAGATCAAGATCCACTTCCACCTCGTGCTGGAGCTGCTGCCACTAGTCATGGCCGAGACGATGAAATGCCAGCAACGTCGTCTGCCAAGGCCGATGCCCAATGTCATAGTACAGAGCATGTCAAATCCAAAACACCAAATATCAGTAAAAAAAGGACTCCAAAACCTAAAATAAAATTGTCGGAGGAGAAGCGTAAACTTGCCAATATGCCATTTACCACACGGAGTGGCAAGGAACGGCTGAGGCCCTGGCCTATGTTCATGGCTAGTGGTTCAGCTTCACATGAGGATGGAAGCACTCAGCCTCTCGCTAGAAAAATGAAAAGACTCAAGCTGGCAAAAGCAGCACAGCAAAGAACTGTGCATTCTTCGAAATCCCAAATCCACAAGGAGAGTCCAATTGTGTCGGTTGCGATGCCTGACCTTCCCAACACTGGACGTGAAGAGCATGCGCCTTCCACCATTTGCACGCCCCCTGCAAGTGCTGGAAGGAGCACCCGCAGTCCAGTTCCTGATAGTCAGATTGAAGATGTCACTGTTGAAGTACACCAGGATGAGGAGGATATGGGTGTTGCTGGCGCTGGGGAGGAAATTGACCAGGAGGATTCTGATGGTGAGGTGGTTTGTTTAAGTCAGGCACCCGGGGAGACACCTGTTGTCCGTGGGAGGAATATGGCCGTTGACATGCCAGGTGAAAATACCAAAAAAATCAGCTCTTCGGTGTGGAGGTATTTCACCAGAAATGCGGACAACAGGTGTCAAGCCGTGTGTTCCCTTTGTCAAGCTGTAATAAGTAGGGGTAAGGACGTTAACCACCTCGGAACATCCTCCCTTATACGTCACCTGCAGCGCATTCATAATAAGTCAGTGACAAGTTCAAAAACTTTGGGTGACAGCGGAAGCAGTCCACTGACCAGTAAATCCCTTCCTCTTGTAACCAAGCTCACGCAAACCACCCCACCAACTCCCTCAGTGTCAATTTCCTCCTTCCCCAGGAATGCCAATAGTCCTGCAGGCCATGTCACTGGCAATTCTGACGAGTCCTCTCCTGCCTGGGATTCCTCCGATGCATCCTTGCGTGTAACGCCTACTGCTGCTGGCGCTGCTGTTGTTGCCGCTGGGAGTCGATGGTCATCCCAGAGGGGAAGTTGTAAGCCCACTTGTACTACTTCCAGTAAGCAATTGACTGTTCAACAGTCCTTTGCGAGGAAGATGAAATATCACAGCAGTCATCCTACTGCAAAGCGGATAACTGAGGCCTTGGCATCCTGGGTGGTGAGAAACGTGGTTCCGGTATCCATCATTACTGCAGAGCCAACTAGAGACTTGTTGGAGGTACTGTGTCCCCGGTACCAAATACCATCTAGGTTCCATTTCTCTAGGCAGGCGATACCGAAAATGTACACAGACCTCAGAAAAAGAGTCACCAGTGTCCTAAAAAATGCAGCTGTACCCAATGTCCACTTAACCACGGACATGTGGACAAGTGGAGCAGGGCAGGGTCAGGACTATATGACTGTGACAGCCCACTGGGTAGATGTATGGACTCCCGCCGCAAGAACAGCAGCGGCGGCACCAGTAGCAGCATCTCGCAAACGCCAACTCTTTCCTAGGCAGGCTACGCTTTGTATCACCGCTTTCCAGAATACGCACACAGCTGAAAACCTCTTACGGCAACTGAGGAAGATCATCGCGGAATGGCTTACCCCAATTGGACTCTCCTGTGGATTTGTGGCATCGGACAACGCCAGCAATATTGTGTGTGCATTAAATATGGGCAAATTCCAGCACGTCCCATGTTTTGCACATACCTTGAATTTGGTGGTGCAGAATTTTTTAAAAAACGACAGGGGCGTGCAAGAGATGCTGTCGGTGGCCAGAAAAATTGCGGGACACTTTCGGCGTACAGGCACCTCGTACAGAAGACTGGAGCACCACCAAAAACTACTGAACCTGCCCTGCCATCATCTGAAGCAAGAAGTGGTAACGAGGTGGAATTCAACCCTCTATATGCTTCAGAGGTTGGAGGAGCAGCAAAAGGCCATTCAAGCCTATACAATTGAGCACGATATAGTAGGTGGAATGCACCTGTCTCAAGTGCAGTGGAGAATGATTTCAACGTTGTGCAAGGTTCTGATGCCCTTTGAACTTGCCACACGTGAAGTCAGTTCAGACACTGCCAGCCTGAGTCAGGTCATTCCCCTCATCAGGCTTTTGCAGAAGAAGCTGGAGGCATTGAAGAAGGAGCTAAAAGGGAGCGATTCCGCTAGGCATGTGGGACTTGTGGATGCAGCCCTTAATTCGCTTAACAAGGATTCACGGGTGGTCAATCTGTTGAAATCAGAGCACTACATTTTGGCCACCGTGCTCGATCCTAGATTTAAAGCCTACCTTGGATCTCTCTTTCCGGCAGACACAGGTCTGCTGGGGTTGAAAGACCTGCTGGTGACAAAATTGTCAAGTCAAGCGGAACGCGATCTGTCAACATCTCCTCCTTCACATTCTCCCGCAACTGGGGGTGCGAGGAAAAGGCTCAGAATTCCGAGCCCACCCGCTGGCGGTGATGCAGGGCAGTCTGGAGCGACTGCTGATGCTGACATCTGGTCCGGACTGAAGGACCTGACAACGATTACGGACATGTCGTCTACTGTCACTGCATATGATTCTCTCAACATTGATAGAATGGTGGAGGATTATATGAGTGACCGCATCCAAGTAGGCACGTCACACAGTCCGTACTTATACTGGCAGGAAAAAGAGGCAATTTGGAGGCCCTTGCACAAACTGGCTTTATTCTACCTAAGTTGCCCTCCCACAAGTGTGTACTCCGAAAGAGTGTTTAGTGCCGCCGCTCACCTTGTCAGCAATCGGCGTACGAGGTTACATCCAGAAAATGTGGAGAAGATGATGTTCATTAAAATGAATTATAATCAATTCCTCCGCGGAGACATTGACCAGCAGCAATTGCCTCCACAAAGTACACAGGGAGCTGAGATGGTGGATTCCAGTGGGGACGAATTGATAATCTGTGAGGAGGGGGATGTACACGGTGATATATCGGAGGGTGAAGATGAGGTGGACATCTTGCCTCTGTAGAGCCAGTTTGTGCAAGGAGAGATTAATTGCTTCTTTTTTGGGGGGGGTCCAAACCAACCCGTCATATCAGTCACAGTCGTGTGGCAGACCCTGTCACTGAAATGATGGGTTGGTT
This sequence comes from Pseudophryne corroboree, assembly GCF_028390025.1. Classification (NCBI taxonomy): domain Eukaryota; kingdom Metazoa; phylum Chordata; class Amphibia; order Anura; family Myobatrachidae; genus Pseudophryne; species Pseudophryne corroboree. Next base: position 103,718,326 of record NC_086444.1, on the reverse strand, counting down.
AAAGTGTGCATGTCCTGTTTTGTTTATACAACATAAGGGTGGGTGGGACTGGGAGGGCCCAAGGACAATTCCATCTTGCACCTCTTTTTTCTTTTCTTTTTCTTTGCATCATGTGCTGATTGGGGAGGGTTTTTTGGAAGGGACATCCTGCGTGACACTGCAGTGCCACTCCTAGATGGGCCCGGTGTTTGTGTCGGCCACTAGGGTCGCTAATCTTACTCACACAGTCAGCTACCTCATTGCGCCTCTTTTTTTCTTTGCGTCATGTGCTGTTTGGGGAGGGTTTTTTGGAAGGGACATCCTGCGTGACACTGCAGTGCCACTCCTAGATGGGCCCGGTGTTTGTGTCGGCCACTAGGGTCGCTAATCTTACTCACACAGCTACCTCATTGTGCCTCTTTTTTTCTTTGCGTCATGTGCTGTTTGGGGAGGGTTTTTTGGAAGGGACATCCTGCGTGACACTGCAGTGCCACTCCTAGATGGGCCCGGTGTTTGTGTCGGCCACTAGGGTCGCTTATCTTACTCACACAGCGACCTCGGTGCAAATTTTAGGACTAAAAATAATATTGTGAGGTGTGAGGTATTCAGAATAGACTGAAAATGAGTGGAAATTATGGTTTTTGAGGTTAATAATACTTTGGGATCAAAATGACCCCCAAATTCTATGATTTAAGCTGTTTTTTAGTGTTTTTTGAAAAAAACACCCGAATCCAAAACACACCCGAATCCGACAAAAAAAATTCGGTGAGGTTTTGCCAAAACGCGTTCGAACCCAAAACACGGCCGCGGAACCGAACCCAAAACCAAAACACAAAACCCGAAAAATTTCAGGCGCTCATCTCTAGTATAAATTTATAGAATGTGATAGTATTGGGAATGTTAGGGACCCATGTGATGAAGTCACCTGGCCGCGGTACATGGGCCCGCATATTTGCGCAAATGTGTGCTAAGAACTTCAATTATACTCCATGTTAATTGTGAGGGTTATTTCAATTATTTTTACTATCAGTGTTCTTAGTGCAAAGAGTGTGCATCTGCATTTCTCTTCCCCCAGCATATTATTAGAAGCCTCAGCATGATAGCACCTCTTGATATCTTTAGTAATAGGATGTGTAGTCCAATTCCCCCCTTTTTATACTTCTTTATTAACAGAGGGCCTGATACAAAGATGGACGCAATGTCAGTGGTGTACTGTAAGCGGTGGAGTGATTTATTGCCACTGTTCATACTTAGGAGTCGCGCTGCACTTGTGCTACGATGGTCTTGCGACAGTGTTTGCAGATAGAATGAGAGAGTGACAGGCAGGGGGCATTTGTGGGAGGTACTGGGGCAGTAGCAAATCAAACACAAGCATGACACTACCATTTTGGGAGCAAGTGTCACAGCTTGAAGCTGAGATCCAGTACGCAGTTACAACGGCTCCATTGTCTCGTGAGAGCCGTGAAGGTGTAAACTGGCTGATTAGCTGGCATCATAACCTTTCACCTTCAGGCCATATAAATCCTGACGGACCTGGAACCTCAACTGTACCCGGACAAGACGATCTAGAAGAAAGGATACGATGTGAGTGCCGTTCTTCCTGACTGCAGACCGAAATGCCCACCGAACCAAGCTGTTTCCCACAATAGGGATTTCGGGCTTAGGTAAAGGCCATCCACGGCACTCTTGGCCTCAGAGCCGAATTATCACCTATCGGTGAAAATTCAACCTTGCATCTGAGTGCAAGGTTCACTCTCCATCCAGAAGAAAGGAGGATAGATTGGGACAAATAAACACAGGGACAAGATAGATGTAGATGCTGCTAAACTTGTACGCCCTCTGCTCCTCTCTTACAGGTCCCTGTAAGGAAACAAAAACAACACAACAACCGTGCAGGGCCTAAACCTCACCTAGTGTGTGTCCGCTACACTAGCTTCATTAACAAAGCCCTCAAACTAGCACTGGTGTATGTGGTGCAACACAAACTCTACGCGCAAACATCACACTTTGCCCTGCACGGAAACAGCACACATCACAATAACGTCCTGTCAATTCACGTCCTTGCCTACCTAGAGCTGGCCAGCTCTTCCCTATCTCTGGCTGCTATGGCTAAAGGTGGGTACACACTAGCAGATATATCTGCAGATCAATTGATCTGCAGATATATCTATGGACGGATCGGGCAGTGTGTTGAGCATACACACTGCCCGATCCGTCGGGGACTGATGTCATAAACTGGGCGGGCGTGTGTAGCTGTCAATCACCGCCGGCCGCCACAGCCACAACAGCATGTATACGGGCGGTCGGCTGACCGCCGTACACACACAGCGACGCGCTAATATATCGGTAGATATATTGGCCGTCGGCTGTGCTGCGGGGCCGACGCGATACGTCTGTGAACGACGGAGCTCACAGACGTATCGGCCGTACACACTGGCCGACAGACCCGCGATATATCGGCCGTTCAAGAGTGTTGAACTGGACCACTCCTCCACACAGGGGGAAATTACTGTAAATATAACTGGGGAGTGGGCACCACAAAGCCTGCCCACCTCCCCACAGTGTTCAATTGGGCCTACTCATGGCCGGCCTGAGCCTAATTGTTTTGGTAAGCGCATATATATTTTGGTGCCCCTTAGTGGACTATATAGGGGCGTGGCTTCATGGGCAAGGGGTTTGGCCACAGAATAGCATCAATTCACATTACACAGCACAGTAGAACCGCTTATATAGGTCACACCCCAGTAGAGATGCTTATACATGTTACACCACAGAGGAGCCACTTATACACATTACACTACAGAGAAGACGCTTATACATGTTACGCCCACAGAGGAGACGCTTACACACGTTTACGCCACAGAGAAGACACTTATACATGTTATGCCACAGAGGAGATGCTTATACAATTTACGCCACAGAGGAGACGCTTATACACGTTACACCACAGAGGAGACGCTTATGCACAGTACGCCATAGAGGAACCACTTATACACATTACATAGACTGTATAGGAGTCACACTGACACACACACACTGTACAGGACCATGGGCACAGTGAAACACATATACATTGTACAGGGGGAGTTACCCCTACCATGAACATACCTTCCATCTGTAGGTCACAGCTCCAGCTGCCCCCCTCCCCCTGTTCCCTAGCATCGGGGGAGGGCTGTGGAGACAGAGCAGTCACGCAATAGGCAGATAAGGCAGTTCCAGGTCTCCTCTGTGCGCTTGTCAGAGGAGCCTGGCTGTTATTGTGAAAGCCCACGAGTATTAGGTATGCAAGATCTGCAGTCACTGTGTATAGTACATCACCCTTACATTGCCCCGGCTTGTCATGGGTTCAGGCACAGTTACCAGAGGGTCCCCTGAAGAATCAGGTCTTTAACTACAAGTACATTGTGGGTGTGGACTACAGGTGTCGGTGCAGCGCATAAAGAATTGGGCGCCAGCCCATCTCAGATAAACAGCATAAAGTTTATTCAAACATCAAACAGGGAGATTGCAGGGATAACTTGTGAACACTCCTCCAGCACAAAGCATAAGTTACAGTGGATCACACATCAGGGCACCTCCTCCAGCGCATCGCTTAGTCGCAGCGGCATATACATGGCAAACAGCATTACGTACCAGGGCATTCTGTGACCAGTAGTGCTACACATCAGGTGACCGTCTCTCTCTCTCTTACTTAGCGAGGATTCTTTTCCTTGGGGGCGCTTACTCACGCCGCGTGGCTTTCCGACCACTTCACCCAGATACCTCTCGAGATACTTTTCCATGGGGGCGCTTACTCACGCCGCGTGGCTTCCGACCACTTCACCCAGATACCTCTTGAGACTCACACCATTAGCACACTTTTCTCCTGGCATCACCCTTTCACTGGATTCTGCATACTGCTGCTCTTACGCTGCGATGTCTCCCTCTGTCATCAAGTGCTTTGCTGTGGCTGGCATCACTCCCCACCTAAACATGTGGGGAGCCCTCACTGGGGCTACATCTTTCTGGCTAAATTCACCTCACTGTCTGCTCACTCTCCTCACTGACTGTCCTCTCCCTAGGCTGCTGCAGGACAACCTTTTTATAACCCTGCATTCCCAGGTACACATTCTATCTGGGATTTCCCGCTCTGTGTTTCCCGCTCTCAGTTTCCCGCTCTGAGTCTGCAAATGAGTGAGTCATGCCCTTTGCATTTTGCAGACTAATCTGTATAGCTATGAGCTGTGCTGTTAACTCCTTCTGTGCTGCAAGCCGTAGGCTGCTGGCACAGTGCTATGCAACTCCAGCAAACATTTTACTTTTATTAAAGTCATGCTGGCACCTGTAGTGCCACAGTTGATTTGGGCTGCAGTTTCAGGGTATCACATGCACCCCTGCTGAAATCTTGCGTGTCCTCACGCAACAGCAGTTTTCAACATAACATATAATGACAGTACATGTGACAAAAAAACAACAATCACATATTCAGGAAAACATGGCATGTCAAACATCACATTACATACAAATCACATATTCTGTTGCGGTTTTCAAACGAGTTACAGTCCAGAGTCACATGTGATAGTAAAATGTTCCAGACATCTTGTGGCAATTGCGCCAAACACAGAGAACCTGCCCTCGCCTGCCCTTGTCTCCCCCCACGTCTGGGTCAAAAGAGACAGGTGGCTCTCGTGGGCCCCTCCCATTAAACAAGTTTCTCCAACTTTAGGAAAATAGATATAGGGGACTACATTCCCCTTGCGATCCTTGGCTCTTTCGGACACTCAGAAATGGCCAAACACAGTGCCCCCAAGGGTGTTGCTCCGACCGGGTGCACTGCATAGTCCCGATGTCCTGTTACATGAGTTCCACCTCCACAAATATTGCCCTTAGAGCCCCACGTTGGTAACCATGGTTGCTCGTATCCTGTTCGTGACGCCAAATGTGATAGCCCACTAGTATTAGGTATGCAAGATCTGCAGTCACTGTGTATAGTACATCACCCTTACCTTGCCCCGGCTTGTCATGGGTTCAGGCACAGTTACCAGAGGGTCCCCTGAAGAATCAGGTCTTTAACTACAAGTACATTGTGGGTGTGGACTACAGGTGTCGGTGCAGCGCATAAAGATTTGGGCGCCAGCCCATCTCAGATAAACAGCATAAAGTTTATTCAAACATCAAACAGGGAGATTGCAGGGATAACTTGTGAACACTCCTCCAGCACAAAGCATAAGTTACAGTGGATCACACATCAGGGCACCTCCTCCAGCGCATCGCTTAGTCGCAGCGGCATATACATGGCAAACAGCATTACGTACCAGGGCATTCTGTGACCAGTAGTGCTACACATCAGGTGACCGTCTCTCTCTCTCTTACTTAGCGAGGATTCTTTTCCTTGGGGGCGCTTACTCACGCCGCGTGGCTTTCCGACCACTTCACCCAGATACCTCTCGAGATACTTTTCCATGGGGGCGCTTACTCACGCCGCGTGGCTTCCGACCACTTCACCCAGATACCTCTTGAGACTCACACCATTAGCACACTTTTCTCCTGGCATCACCCTTTCACTGGATTCTGCATACTGCTGCTCTTACGCTGCGATGTCTCCCTCTGTCATCAAGTGCTTTGCTGTGGCTGGCATCACTCCCCACCTAAACATGTGGGGAGCCCTCACTGGGGCTACATCTTTCTGGCTAAATTCACCTCACTGTCTGCTCACTCTCCTCACTGACTGTCCTCTCCCTAGGCTGCTGCAGGACAACCTTTTTATAACCCTGCATTCCCAGGTACACATTCTATCTGGGATTTCCCGCTCTGTGTTTCCCGCTCTCAGTTTCCTTCTCTGAGTCTGCAAATGAGTGAGTCATGCCCTTTGCATTTTGCAGACTAATCTGTATAGCTATGAGCTGTGCTGTTAACTCCTTCTGTGCTGCAAGCCGTAGGCTGCTGGCACAGTGCTATGCAACTCCAGCAAACATTTTACTTTTATGAAAGTCATGCTGGCACCTGTAGTGCCACAGTTGATTTGGGCTGCAGTTTCAAGGTATCACATTATTGTGCAGGGCGGGCAGTGGTGAGTGGCGAGCGGCAGAGAGATTGACCCTGATCTAAGCAGCACGCTCACTGGTCTGGCGCTCTACGCAGACGCATAGTCGGCGTATGCATAGGGACGAGCCTGGGCCTACTGCCCAAAGCAATGCAGGGTCTGACCTAAATGAGGGGCACACTTTTGATCTGGGCCTAATGCCCAGATCACTTTATTTACATATATATTGGTTCAGGCCTTTGTGTCTGCCTACTTGGGGCACACTGGTGATCTAGGCCTATTACCGAGATCACCTTCTCAGTTGTGGGCACGGGCACACTGACCACCTAATCAGGGCTAGTTGGAGTGATCTGGATCTAATGCCCAAATCACCTAAGGGCCGCATTTGAATTAGGGCCTAGTGCCCTGTTATGTGCCCACAGTCCTAACGCCTGAAATTGTACCATGGGACTAGTGCCTGCCTACTGCGCCACAGGAGTCAGGACTGGGGCCTGACTGTGCCCACGGGCCTAATGCCAGCAATGGCATGGCAAGCTCTTATTTGCTTACTGCGGCCGTTTCCTATTAGCTGCCGCTCAGTATGCGGTGATTCAAAATCCCGCTGCCGGCTCTTCCGATTCACTGACAAAATGACGTGAAGTTTAAAGCGCCGCTTCCGCAGCGCTGCCGTTTCAAGTGCAGTGCAGGGAGCCCATACAGGATCCCAGCACCGGACGCCCGCTGCAGTATTACCAGCGCTGGGATCAGACACTTGATCCCAGCGCTATCCTCTGCTATGTACCGCAGGGGATACAAATCCTCTGTGTGCTGCTTCTCCTCCGGTGCTGGGAACAGACAAGTCTTCCCAGCACCGGTATCCACTGAGCACATCTCCATAGTCTTATGTTCAACAGCCATGCTGTCCAGTCATAGGGTTACGGTGTCTATCTGATGTCTGAGTCTTCATACACTAGGAGCAGATCTGAGACACCTCAAGTGGGAGCCTCAATACAATTCCCAGCAGCTGCGCCTGCAATATTTGCATATTTCTGCACAGCTGCTGCACACTAAATACCGTGACACCATTTGTGTACTCTGAATAAGGCAGAGAGACTACCATTAGTCCAAAATATACACTTGCATTGATAGTGCTACTTGCACACTGTTGTGACAGTAATTGGTGACTTGTGACCTTTAGAGTAAGGTGTAGTTTAAATGAAATTAAATGATATGCTGATAAAGTGGACCAGAGTGGAGAAATTGCCCACAGCAATCAATTAGCCTCTAGTTATCATTTAAATTTTTTTTTATAATGTTTGATAAATAAATGACAGCTAGAATCTGATTGGTTGCTATGGGCAACTTCACTTGTCCTCTTTAGAAGGTGTGAAGTATCACAACCTTTATCATTTATAACTATGTGGGTGATTAAGATCTGATCGCTGCTATGCGTTTTCGCACAGCGGGCGATCAGATCATAACTGTGAATGCATATGCACCGCAATCTGCACGCGCGTCTGACTACAACAACGGGAATCGCCGGTCAGCGTTGGGATGGTGTGAAAAATCTGTTCTCACGGGCGTTCGCAAGGTGACTGACAGGAGGAAGCCGTTTGTGGGTGGCAACTGAGCGTTTACAGGGAGTGTCTGGAAAAACGCAGGCGTTCCCAAGCATTTTCTGGGAGGGCAGGGTATCTGACGTCAGCTCCGGCCCCGATCAGTCTGTTCTCATCGCACTGGAGGAGTAAGTCCTGGGCTGCGCACAGACTGCACACACTGGATTTTCCCAGCTCATGCGAGCGCACACTTGCACCGCAAATTTACACTCCCCCTATCTGATCGCAGGACAGCAAAATGAGCAGTCCAGCGATCAGATCTGAATTACCCCATATGTTAATACACAGCTTTGATGGCGGGCAGCTAGCGCCATGGCGCCCACAGCCGTCTCACGTGTGATGGCGCTGTTCCCGTCATCGGCGATGATAGCACTGGGACGGTTCCGGTATGAATGGTCGACAATGTTAAGGTCGACAGTCATTAGGTCGACCACTATTGATCGCCATTGACATGGTCAACATGGACAAACGGTCGACACATGAAAATGTCGACATGTATTTTTTAACTGTTTTTGGTGTCATTTTTTCCGTAATATGACCAGTAACCCCAATTAGTGCACCGCGTCCCCCTTGCAGCTGCGGGCAAGGTGCCTTGCTCCGCTACCGCTGCGCTCGGCACAGGTTACTATTCCCAATCGTAGTCCACGTGGATGAAAAAGTTAAAAATCAAATTTATATAAAAAAGGCCATGCCGACCTTTCACGTGTCGACCATTTGTCCATGTCGACCACATCAGTGTCGACTTATAGTGGTTGACCTAATGAGTGTCGACCTTAACATTGTCAACCATCTGAACGGATACCCACCGGGTCTGCTATCTCCAAAAATTATTTTGCTAATCTTTACAAGAATATTGCAAGGCTCCGTCATACCCCTTTCACACCGCCAATGCTGGATGCCACCCGGGAATTGGAAACGGGTCCTTCCCGGGTGGGATCCGGCATTGGACGCTGCTGCTGGCTTCCCAGACCTGGCAATATGCCGGACGGGTTGCCACAGCGGCGGGGGGCGGAGCCGGCGCTGGGACATGATATAATCTCCGCGCCACCTCTCCTTGTTGTAGTGAACGGGTCCCGGGTCGCATCGACCCCGGCAGCCCATTTTACGCTGCCATTGACCCAGTATTCAACCCGGGAATAACACTGCTTTATTCCCGGGTTGAATTACCGGGTCAGGCGACCCGGGATTTTGGCTACGGCGCTTTCACACTGCATGCTGACCCGTGTAGACCCGGCAATATGCCGGGTCGATACCGGGTTATTTGTGCGGTGTGAAAGGGGTATCAGACAGAATTGAGTGAAACATGGAAAGAACGCAGAAAATAAGATTTTACTTACCGGTAAATCTATTTCTCGTAGTCCGTAGTGGATGCTGGGGACTCCGTAAGGACCATGGGGGGGGGATAGACGGGCTCCGCAGGAGACAGGGCACTTTAAGAAAGAATTAGGAATACTGGTGTGCACTGGCTCCTCCCTCTATGTCCCTCCTCCAGACCTCAGTTAAGGAAACTGTGCCCGGAAGAGCTGACAGTACAAGGAAAGGATTTTGGAATCCAGGGTAAAACTCATACCAGCCACACCAATCACACCGTATAACTCGTGATAAACTTACCCAGTTAACAGTATGAACAACAATAGAGCATCAGACAAACCTGATACAACCATAACATAACCCTTATGTAAGCAATAACTATATACAAGTATTGCAGAAGAAGTCCGCACTTGGGACGGGCGCCCAGCATCCACTACGGACTACGAGAAATAGATTTACCGGTAAGTAAAATCTTATTTTCTCTAACGTCCTAAAGGATGCTGGGGACTCCGTAAGGACCATGGGGATTATACCAAAGCTCCCAAACGGGCGGGAGAGTGCGGATGACTCTGCAGCACCGAATGAGCAAACACAAGGTCCTCCTCAGCCAGGGTATCAAACTTGTAGCACTTTGCAAAGGTGTTTGAGCCTGACCAAGTAGCCGCTCGGCAAAGCTGTAATGCCGAGACCCCTCGGGCAGCCGCCCAAGAAGAGCCCACCCTCCATGTGGTGTGGGCTTTTACTGATTTTGGAAACGGCAATCCAGCCGCAGAATGAGCCTGCTGGATCGTGTTACAGATCCAGCGAGCAATAGTTTGCTTTGAAGCAGGAGCACCCAGCTTGTTGGATGCATACAGGATAAACAGCGACCCAGTTTTCCTGACTCTAGCCGTTCTGGCTACATAAACCTTCAAAGCCCTGACTACATCCATTAACTCGGAATCCTCCAAGTCACGAGTAGCCACAGGCACCACAATAGGTTGGTTCATATGAAAAGATGACACCACATTTGGCAGAAATTGCGGACGAGTCTGCAATTTGGCCCTGTCCATATGGAAAACCAAATAGGGGCTTTTATGTGACAAAGCCGCCAATTCTGACACACGCCTAGCCGAAGCCAAGGCTAATAGCATGACCACCTTCCACGTGAGATATTTTAACTCCACGGTTTTAAGTGGCTCAAACCAGTGTGATTTCAGGAAATTCAACACCACGTAAAGATCCCAAGGTGCCACTGGGGGCACCAACGGGGGCTGAATATGCAGCACTCCCTTTACAGACGTCTGAACTTCAGGTAGAGAAGCTAGTTCTTTTTGAAAGAATATGGATAGAGCCGAAATCCGGACCTTAATGGACCCCAATTTCAGGCCCAAAGTCACTACCGACTGTAGGAAGTGAAGGAAACGGCCCAGCTGGAATTCCTCTGTAGGGGCATTCCTGGCCTCACACCAAGCAACATATTTTCGCCGTACACGGTGATAATGTTTAGCCGTCACGTCCTTCCCAGCCTTTATTAGCGTAGGAATAACCTCATCCGGAATCCCTTTTTCTACTAGGATCCGGCGTTCAACCGCCCTGCCGTCAAACGCAGCCGCGGTAAGTCTTGGAACAGACAAGGTCCCTGCTGCAACAGATCCTGCCTTAGAGGCAGAGGCCATGGGTCCTCAGCGAGCATTTCTTGCAGCTCTGGATACCAAGTCCCTCTAGGCTAATCCGGAACAATGAGTATTGTTCTCACTCCTCTTTTCCTTACGATTCTCAGCACTTTGGGTAGGAGAGGAAGAGGAGGAAACACATAAACCGACTGGAACATCCACGGTGTCACCAGTGCGTCTACAGTTATCGCCTGAGGGTCTCTTGACCTGGCGCAATACCTCTGTAGCTTTTTGTTGAGGCGGGATGCCATCATGTCCACCTGTGGCAGTTCCCACCGACCTACAATCTGCGCGAAGACTTCTTGATGAAGTCCCCACTCTCCCGGGTGGAGGTCGTGCCTGCTGAGGAAGTCTGCTTCCCAGTTGTCCACTCCCGGAATGAACACTGCTGACAGTGCTCATACGTGATTCTCCGCCCATCGAAGAATTCTGGTGGCTTCCGCCATCGCCACCCTGCTCCTTGTGCCGCCTTGGCGGTTTACATGAGCCACTGCGGTGATATTGTCTGATTGAATCAGCACCGATTGGTTGCAAAGCAGGGTCTCCGCTTGACTTAGGGCATTGTATATGACCCTTAGTTCCAGGATATTGATGTGAAGGCAAGTCTCCTGACTTGACCACAGCCCTTGGAAACTTCTTCCCTGAGTGACTGCCCCCCACCCTCGGAGGCTTGCATCCGTGGTCACAAGGACCCAGTCCTGAATGCCGAACCTGCGGCCCTCGAGAAGTTGAGTACTCTGCAGCCACCACAGAAGAGACACCCTGGCCCTGGGGGATAGGGTGATCAGCCGATGCATCTGTAGATGCGATACGGACCACTTGTCCAACAGATCCCATTGAAAAGGTCCTCGCATGGAACCTGCCGAAGGGAATGGCATCGTATGACGCCACCATCTTTCCCAGGACTCTCGTGCAGTGATGCACCGACACCTGTTTTGGTTTTAAGAGGTCTCTGACCAGTGTCATGAGTTCCCGAGCCTTCTCCGTCGGGAGAAAAACCTTCTTCTGGTCTGTGTCCAGAATCATGCCCAGGAAGGGCAGACGCGTCGTAGGAATCAGCTGCGACTTTGGAATATTCAGAATCCAGCCGTGCTGTTGTAACACTTCCCGAGAGCGTGCTACACTAATCAGCAACTGCTCTCTGGACCTCGCCTTTATGAGGAGATTGTCCAAGTATGGGATAATTGTGACTCCTTGCTTTCGCAGGAGCACCATCATTACTGCCATTACCTTGGTAAATATTCTCGGTGCCGTGGACAGACCAAACGGCAACGTCTGGAATTGGTAATGACAATCCTGTACCACAAATCTGAGGTACTCCTGATGAGGTGGATAAACGGGGACATGAAGGTAAGCATCCTTTATGTCCAGAGACACCATAAAATCCCCCTCCCTTGCGATGACCGCTCTGCGCGATTCCATCTTGAACTTTAACTTTTCAAGTATATGTTCAGGGATTTTAAATTCAATATGGGTCTGACCGAACCATCTGGTTTCGGCACTACAACATGGTCGAATAATAACCCCCTCCTTGTTAAAGGAGGGGAACCTTGACCACCACCTGTGGAAGATACAATTTGTGAATTGCAGTTAACCCTGTTTCCCTCTCGGGGGGGGGGGGGGGGGAGCCGGCAGGGCCTTCAGTGAGGAGGCATCTTCTCAAAGTCCAGCTTGTATCCCTGAGACACAATATCTATTGCCCAGGGATCTAACAGGGAGTGAACCCACCTGTGGATGAACTTACGAAGGCGTGCCCCCACCGGGCCTAGCTCCGTCTGGATTTTCGTAGAGGCCGGGGAGGACTTCTGTTCCTGGGAACTAGCCGTGTTGTGCAGCTGGTTTCCTCTGCCCCCGCCTCTGTCAAGAAAGGACGCACCTCAGACTTTCTTGTTTCTTTGTTCGAAAGGCTGCAGTTGATAATGACGTGCTTTCCTAGGCTGTGCAGGAATATAAGGCAAAATATCAGAATTACCAGCTATAGCTGTGGAGACCAGGTCCAAAAACCCTCCTCCACACAATCCTCAGCCTTCCAAATGCCACTTAAGTTGGCATCATCTGTCCATTGCATATTCTACAGGATACGTCAAGCAGAAATCGACATAGCTTTGCCTCTAGGACCCAGTATACTCATGTCTCTTTGGGCATGTTTTATGATATATATCTCTTAAAACAGCATCCTTAATATATCTATAAATATAGCTCTACATATACATATATATATATATATATATATATATATATATATATACATACTAGGGTCTCAATTTCTGCTGATAAGGTACCTGTCCACGCTGCCACATCGCTATAAACCCATGCCGACACAATCGCCGGTCTGAGTAGTGTACCAAAATGTGCACGCTATCTGCAGGATCCCTGAGGATAGCTGTTAAATAAGGGCTACCTTTTGGGCAAACGTGACACCCTGGGGGAAGATTCCCATCACATCCTGGCCCTAGTGGGGAAAGGATACTGCCTGAGAATTCTTTGTGGGAAGCTGCAGTCTCTTGTCTGGAGATTCCCGCTCTTTTTCCTCATGAGAGGAGGGAAATTTACCTCAGCTTTCTTCCCCTTAAAATGTGTACCCTTGTGTCAGGGACAGATGAGTCATCAGTGATATGCAAATCATCTTTATTACAATAATCATATATTGAATACTTTTCTGCCATTTTGGCTGTAACTTTGCATTATCGTAGTCGACACTGGAGTCAAACTCCGTGTCGATATCAGTGTCTATTATTTTGGATAGTGAGCATTGTGAGACTCTGAAGGTCTCTGCGCCAGAGGGACAGACCTGGGTAGATTTCCTGTCTGTTCTCTAATCTTTTGTGCAATAAATTCACCTTAGCACTTACACATATCCAAACAGGTGTCGGCGTTGTCGACGGAGACACCCTCTCACACACATATTAGCTCCATCTCCTCCTTAGGGGAGCCTTTTACCTCAGACATGTCGACACACACGTACCGACACACCACACACACAGGGGATGCTCTATTTGAAGACAGTTCCCCCACAGGGCCCTTTGGAGAGACAGAGAGAGAGTATGCCAGCACACACCCCAGCGCTATATGACCCAGGAATCACACAGTAACGTAGTGTTAACCCAGTAGCTGCTGTATATTGTTTTTACGCCAAATTTATGTGCCCCCCCTCTCTTTTTCACCCTCTTCTATCATGCTTCTGCAGGGGAGAGCCTGGGGAGCTTCCTCTCAGCTGAGCTGTGGAGAGAAAATGGCGCTGGTGAGTGCTGAGGAAGAAGCCCCGCCCCCTCAGCGGCTGGCTTCTGTCCCGCGATTTTGTGTAAAATAATGGCGGGGGCTCATGCATATATACAGTGCCCAACTGTATATATGCCCACTTTGCCAAGAGGTCTCTAATTGCTGCCCAGGGCGCCCCCCCCCCTGCGCCCTGCACCCTACAGTGACCGGAGTGTGTGGGTGTAATGTGGGAGCAATGGCGCACAGCTGCAGTGCTGTGCGCTACCTCATATGAAGACAGGAGTCTTCTGCCGCCGATTTTGAAGTCTTCTTGCTTCTCTCGCCGGCTTCTGCCTTCTGGCTCTGCGAGGGGGACGGCGGCGCGGCTCCGGGATCGGACGACCAAGGGTGAGTTCCTGTGTTCGATCCCTCTGGAGCTAATGGTGTCCAGTAGCCTAAGAAGCACGACCTATCCGCAGTTAGTAGGTTTGCTTCTCTCCCCTCAGTCCCACGTAGCATAGAGTCTGTTGCCAGCAGATCTCTCTGAAAATAAAAAACCTAACAAAATACTTTCTTATTAGCAAGCTCAGGAGAGCTCACTAAAGTGCACCCAGCTCTTTCCGGGCACAGATTCTAACTGAGGTCTGGAGGAGGGACATAGAGGGAGGAGCCAGGAAAGAACTCAGAAAATAAGATTTTACTTACCGGTAAATCTATTTCTCGTAGTCTGTAGTGGATGCTGGGGACTCCATAAGGACCATGGGGGGGGGGGGGGATAGACAGGCTCCGCAGGAGACAGGGCAATTTATGAAAGAATTAGGAATACTGGTGTGCACTGGCTCCTCCCTCTATGTCCCTCCTCCAGACCTCAGTTAAGGAAACTGTGCCCGGAAGAGCTGACAGTACAAGGAAAGGATTTTGGAATCCAGGGTAAGACTCATACCAGCCACACCAATCACACCGTATAGCTCGTGATAAACTTACCCAGTTAACAGTATGAACAACAACAGAGCATCAGACAAACCTGATACAACCATAACATAACCCTTATGTAAGCAATAACTATATACAAGTATTGCAGAAGAAGTCCGCACTTGGGACGGGCGCCCAGCATCCACTACGGACTACGAGAAATAGATTTACCGGTAAGTAAAATCTTATTTTCTCTAACGTCCTAGTGGATGCTGGGGACTCCGTAAGGACCATGGGGATTATACCAAAGCTCCCAAACGGGCGGGAGAGTGCGGATGACTCTGCAGCACCGAATGAGCAAACACAAGGTCCTCCTCAGCCAGGGTATCAAACTTGTAGCACTTTGCAAAGGTGTTTGAGCCTGACCAAGTAGCCGCTCGGCAAAGCTGTAATGCCGAGACCCCTCGGGCAGCCGCCCAAGAAGAGCCCACCCTCCTTGTGGTGTGGGCTTTTACTGATTTTGGAAACGGCAATCCAGCCGCAGAATGAGCCTGCTGGATCGTGTTACAGATCCAGCGAGCAATAGTTTGCTTTGAAGCAGGAGCACCCAGCGTGTTGGATGCATACAGGATAAACAGCGACTCAGTTTTCCTGACTCTAGCCGTTCTGGCTACATAAACCTTCAAAGCCCTGACTACATCCATTAACTCGGAATCCTCCAAGTCACGAGTAGCCACAGGCACCACAATAGGTTGGTTCATATGAAAAGATGACACCACATTTGGCAGAAATTGCGGACGAGTCTGCAATTTGGCCCTGTCCATATGGAAAACCAAATAAGGGCTTTTATGTGACAAAGCCGCCAATTCTGACACACGCCTAGCCGAAGCCAAGGCTAATAGCATGACCACCTTCCACGTGAGATATTTTAACTCCACGGTTTTAAGTGGCTCAAACCAGTGTGATTTCAGGAAATTCAACACCACGTAAAGATCCCAAGGTGCCACTGGGGGCACCAACGGGGGCTGAATATGCAGCACTCCCTTTACAGACGTCTGAACTTCAGGTAGAGAAGCTAGTTCTTTTTGAAAGAATATAAATAGAGCCGAAATCCGGACCTTAATGGACCCCAATTTCAGGCCCAAAGTCACTTCCGACTGTAGGAAGTGAAGGAAACGGCCCAGCTGGAATTCCTCTGTAGGGGCATTCCTGGCCTCACACCAAGCAACATATTTTCGCCGTATACGGTGATAATGTTTAGCCGTCACGTCCTTCCCAGCCTTTATTAGCATAGGAATAACCTCATCCGGAATCCCTTTTTCTACTAGGATCCGGCGTTCAACCGCCCTGCCGTCAAACGCAGCCGCGGTAAGTCTTGGAACAGACAAGGTCCCTGCTGCAACAGATCCTGCCTTAGAGGCAGAGGCCATGGGTCCTCAGCGAGCATTTCTTGCAGCTCTGGATACCAAGTCCCTCTAGGCTAATCCGGAACAATGAGTATTGTTCTCACTCCTCTTTTCCTTACGATTCTCAGCACCTTGGGTATGAGAGGAAGAGGAGGAAACACATAAATCGACTGGAACATCCACGGTGTCACCAGTGCGTATACAGTTATCGCCTGAGGGTCTCTTGACCTGGCGCAATACCTCTGTAGCTTTTTGTTGAGGCGGGATGCCATCATGTCCACCTGTGGCAGTTCCCACCGACCTACAATCTGCGCGAAGACTTCTTGATGAAGTCCCCACTCTCCCGGGTGGAGGTCGTGCCTGCTGAGGAAGTCTGCTTCCCAGTTGTCCACTCCCGGAATGAACACTGCTGACAGTGCTCATACGTGATTCTCCGCCCATCGAAGAATTCTGGTGGCTTCCGCCATCGCCACCCTGCTCCTTGTGCCGCCTTGGCGGTTTACATGAGCCACTGCGGTGATAATGTCTGATTGAATCAGCACAGATTGGTTGCGAAGCAGGGTCTCCGCTTGACTTAGGGCATTGTATATGACCCTTAGTTCCAGGATATTGATGTGAAGGCAAGTCTCCTGACTTGACCACAGCCCTTGGAAACTTCTTCCCTGAGTGACTGCCCCCCACCCTCGGAGGCTTGCATCCGTGGTCACAAGGACCCAGTCCTGAATGCCGAACCTGCGGCCCTCGAGAAGTTGAGTACACTGCAGCCACCACAGAAGAGACACCCTGGCCCTGGGGGATAGGGTGATCAGCCGATGCATCTGTAGATGCGATACGGACCACTTGTCCAACAGACCCATTGAAAAGGTCCTCGCATGGAACCTGCCGAAGGGAATGGCCTCGTATGACGCCACCATCTTTCCAAGGACTCTCGTGCAGTGATTCACCGACACCTGTTTTGGTTTTAAGAGGTCTCTGACCAGTGTCATGAGTTCCCGAGCCTTCTCCGTCGGGAGAAAAACCTTCTTCTGGTCTGTGTCCAGAATCATGCCCGGGAAGGGCAGACGCGTCGTAGGAATCAGCTGCGACTTTGGAATATTCAGAATCCAGCCTTGCTGTTGTAACACTTCCCGAGAGCGTGCTACACTAATCAGCAACTGCTCTCTGGACCTCGCCTTTATGAGGAGATCGTCCAAGTATGGGATAATTGTGACTCCTTGCTTTCGCAGGAGCACCATCATTACTGCCATTACCTTGGTAAATATTCTTGGTGCCGTGGACAGACCAAACGGCAACGTCTGGAATTGGTAATGACAATCCTGTACCACAAATCTGAGGTACTCCTGATGAGGTGGATAAACGGGGACATGAAGGTAAGCATCCTTTATGTCCAGAGACACCATAAAATCCCCCTCCCTTGCGATGACCACTCTGCGCGATTCCATCTTGAACTTTAACTTTTCAAGTATATGTTCAGGGATTTTAAATTCAATATGGGTCTGACCGAACCATCTGGTTTCGGGACTACAACATGGTCGAATAATAACCCCCTCCTTGTTAAAGGAGGGGAACCTTGACCACCACCTGTGGAAGATACAATTTGTGAATTGCAGTTAACCCTGTTTCCCTCTCGGTCGGGGGGGGGGGGGGGAAGCCGGCAGGGCCTTCAGTGAGGAGG